>NC_091282.1:78753397-79353709 GCF_032444005.1 Ranitomeya imitator
CCAGTTCACGCAGCCCACATAGGAAGCTCCTAAACTGGAGGCACCCTGGAGTTGGCTAACCCGACCGCACCACGACGAGGCAAGCATAGGTGTCTCAGTGAGCTTGACACAACCCGGAAACAGCTGACGGTGCTGAAACCAGGCTTGGCACGAGGGAGTACCTGTGACAAAAACACTGCCGAGAACCAGCTGGCGGTGCTGGAACCCGGATGCGTTGCCCCAGTGTGCAAGAGCCAATGGCACGACCGAGGACCAGCTGACGGTGCTGGAACCCGGTTACTAAGCTGTAGGTGCCCGCGCTTAAAAGCACTACCAAGGACCGCCTGGCGTTGGCGGAACTCGGATACCCAGGAGGAGGCACCTAAGCCAAAGGCTCGGCCCGGAACCAGCTGACGGTGCTGGAACCAGGTGGTGGACCCCAAGGTCCACAGGAGAGGAGAGAACAGCTAGGCCGCGAGGCAGCCGCAGTTACCGAACCCCAACAGTCCTACAGGGGGAGCTGGGCCTACTGGCACTACAGAACCAGCCTTGACTACCAGTTCACGCAGCCCACATAGGAAGCTCCTAAACTGGAGGCACCCTGGAGTTGGCTAACTCGACCGCACCACGACGGGGCAAGCATAGGCGTCTCAGTGAAGTTGACACAACCCGGAAACAGCTGACGGTGCTGAAACCAGGCTTGGCACGAGGGAGTACCTGTGACAAGAACACTGCCGAGAACCAGCTGGCGGTGCTGGAACCCGGATGCGTTGCCTTGCCTATTAAAGATTGTCTTCCTAGAGCCCCAACTAGCGGTGTTGGAGCAAAGGGTAAGCAGGGGGAGATGAGTGTAGGCCGAAGCCTGCACTGGAGGCAGCTTTGTGTCTGCGTTGCGTTTGCAGGACACTTTGCCGGCTACACACTGGGGGAACAGCTGGCGTTGCTGAACCCCACTAACACAATGGCGTGTGTTTTTCTCTGTGCAGCTAGCACTTGCGGGCAAAAACTAGCGATGTTAGAGCCCGTGTTGAAGCAGGAGGAGGAGGAGAGGAGCAGAGTGTAGGCCGAAGCTTAGTTGAACCAATTTCAAAGGAAACCTTTAACCCCCCCCTCAGGTGTTACAAAGTACAAGAGACACACCTTGTGCAGTATTAATGCTGCACAAGTGAAAGGTTGCTCTATTAATTTGTCTACTTGCACACGCTGAATGAAAGACATACACAATTTACCCCATTCTACAGTCAAACTGTAGTGGATGCGTGACTTGGTTTTTTGATGAGACGCAGCACAGGTGTCCAAAATAACGCCTTGGTGCTTGGAGCAGCTTCCTGAGCGTTGTTATTTGCTGTACAGGAGTCTGCGCTCTTGTGTTATCCCTTGGCAATGCCCTGTTAGCGCTGCCCATCTTATGACATCATTTCATGTTGGCCGGTGCGGTTAACGATGGCCATAAATCCCAGACCCACAGTGTCTTTTCATAAAGCCACACTGCGGTGCTGGGATTCGTGGCCTTGAGCAGTAAATATTTTGGCCGCTCACACACGTCCTTACACCTGCTTCAGACTGGGCGGCCTCTGCTGATCCCTTCTCGCATGCCGCGGCCATGAGGCTGCACAGTCTGAAGAAGGCTGAAGGAGATGAGTTAAGACAGGCGAAGATATGCACTGCTCGTGCCCATCAATCACACCCTCGCAGTCAAAATAATTAAGACAACGAGGAGCATTTTATTCAGGCAGGGCGGACGAACAGGCGCAAGTAGCCAACCAATGATGTCAGAAGACGGGAAGCGCTACCAAGGGGGGTGCTGCGTATCATTAGAAAGGAAAGTCACACCTCAGGGACAGTGGAATGGTCTCAAAGAGACACATTTTGTACGTGTTGAGTTCCACGTGGGCAAGGAGAAAACATCAGCCACCTTGTACAAATGCAGCAGTACTGCTGTACAAGGTGGCTGTTATACATAGAAACACCTGGGGGTGGGGGCCAGGCTCCCTTCAATTTCAGTTCATGTGCCTGCGTGGCGTTTGCAGGTCACGTTGCAAGCTGCACAGCAGGGGAACAGCTGGCGGTGCTGAACCCCACTAACACATTGGCTGGTGTTTTTCTCTGTGCAGCTAGCATTTCCGGGCAAAAACTAGCGGTGTTTGAGCCCAGGGTCAGCAGGAGGAGGAGGAGAGGAGCAAAGTGTAGGCCGAAGCCTGCACTGGTGGCAGCTTTTGGTCGGTTGTGCCAGCGTGGCTTGTGCTGGACACGATGCCGGCTACACAGCGGGGGAACAGCTGGCGTTGCTGAACCCCACTAACACATTGGCTGGTGTTTTTCTCTGTGCAGCTAGCATTTCCGGGCAAAAACTAGCGTTGTTAGAGCCCAGGGTCAGCAGGAGGAGGAGAGGAGCAGAGTGTAGGCCGAAGCCTAGTTGAACCAATTTCAAAGGTTACCTTTAACCCCCCCTCAGGTGTTACAAAGAACAAGAGCCACTCCTTCTGCAGCATTAATGCTGCACAAGTAAAAGGTTGCTCTATTAATTTGTCTACTTGCACAAGCTGAATGCAACACGTAGACTATTTAGCCCATTATACTGTTTAACAGTAGTGGAGGCGTGACTTGTCTTTTTAAAGAAAAGCAGCACAGGTGTCGAAAACAACACCTTTTTGCATGGGCGCAGCTTCCTGAGCGTTGTTAGTTGCTGTACAGGAGTCTGCGCTCTTGTGATCCTTTGGCCATGCGCTGTGAGCGCTTCCTGTCTTATGACCTCATTTCATGTTGGCCGTTGCGGTTAGCGATGGACATGAATCCCAGACCCACAGTGTGTTTTTAAAAAATCACACTGCGGTGCTGGGATTCGTGCCCTGGTGCAGTAAATATGTTTGCCGCTCACACATGTCCTTACACCTGCTTCAGACTGGACGGCCTCATCTGATCCCTTATCGCCTGCCGAGGCCATGAGGACACCCAGTCTGAAGAAGGCGGAAGGAGATGAGTGAACACAGGCAAACATATGCACTGCACATGCCCATCAATCACACCCTCGCTGTCCAAAAAAATAAGACACCGAGGGCCGTTGTTTCGAGCAGGGGAGATGCACAGGCGCAGCCAGCTAACCAATGATGTCAAAAGACGGGCAGCGCTAACAAGGGTGGTGCTGCGTGTCATTACAAAGGAAAGTCACACCTCAGGGACATTGTAATGGTCTGTAATGAGACACATTTTGTACGTGTTGAGTTCCACGTGGGCAAGGAGAAAAAGTCAGCCACCTCGTACAAATGCAGCAGTACTGCTGTACAAGGTGGCTGTTATACATAGAAACACCTGTGGGTGGGGGGCAGGCTCCCTTCAATTTCAGTTCATGTGCCTGCGTGGCGTTTGCAGGTCACGTTGCAAGCTACACAGCAGGGGAACAGCTGGCGTTGCTGAACCCCACTGACACATTGACTGGTGTTTTTCTCTGTGCAGATTGCATGTCCGGGCAAAAACTAGCGGTGTTAGAGCCCAGGGTCAGCAGGAGGAGGAGGAGAGGAGCAAAGTGTAGGCCGAAGCCTGCACTGGTGGCAGCTTTTGGTCGGTTGTGCCAGCGTGGCTTGTGCTGGACACGATGCCGGCTACACAGCGGGGGAACAGCTGGCGGTGCTGAACCCCACTAACACATTGGCTGGTGTTTTTCTCTGTGCAGCTAGCATGTCCGGGCAGAAACTGGCGTTGTTTGAGCCCAGGGTCAGCAGGAGGAGTAGAGGAGCAGAGTGTAGGCCGAAGCCTAGTTGAACCAATTTCAAAGGTTACCTTTAACCCCCCCCTCAGGTGTTGCAAGGTACAAGAGCCACACCTTGAACAGCATTAATGATGCACAAGTCAAAGGTTGCTCTATTTAATTTTGCTCCTTGCACACGCTGAATTAAACACGTACACTATTTAGCCCATTATACTGTCAAACAGTTGTGGAGGCGTGACTTGTCTTTTTAACGAGACGCAGCACAGGTGTCAAAATTTGCACCTAGGTACTGGGCGCAGATTCCTGAGCGTTGTTATTTGCTGTACAGGAGTCTGCGCTCTTGTGTTATCCCTTGGCAATACCCTGTTAGTGCAGGCCGTCTCATGACCTCATTTCATGTTGGCCGGTGCGGTTAACGATGGCCATAAATCCCAGACCCACAGTGGCTTTTCCTAAAGTCACACTGCGGTGCTGGGATTCGTGGCCTTGTGCAGTAAATATGATCGCCGCTCACACATGTCCTTACACCTGCTTCAGACTGGGCGGCCTCAGCTGATCCCTTATCGCATGCCGCGGCCATGAGGCCGCACAGTCAGAAGAAGGCGGAAGGAGGGGAGTGAAAACAGGGGAACATATGCACTGCTCGTGCCCATCAATCACACCCTCGCAGTCAAAATATATGAGACAACGGGGGGCGTTGTGTCGGACAGGGGGGACGCACAGGCACAGCCAGCCAACCAATGATGTCAGGAGACGGGCAGCGCTAACAATGGGGGTGCTGCGTGTCATTAAAAAGGAAAGTCACACCTCAGGGACATTGTAATGGTCTGTAATGAGACACATTTTGTACTTGTTGAGTTCCACGTGTGCAAGGAGAAAAAGTCAGCCACCTTGTACAAATGCAGCAGTACTGCTGTACAAGGTGGCTGTTATACATAGAAACACCTGTGGGTGGGGGGCAGGCTCCCTTCAATTTCAGTTCATGTGCCTGCGTGGCGTTTGCAGGTCACGTTGCAAGCTACACAGCAGGGGAACAGCTGGCGTTGCTGAACCCCACTGACACATTGACTGGTGTTTTTCTCTGTGCAGATTGCATGTCCGGGCAAAAACTAGCGGTGTTAGAGCCCAGGGTCAGCAGGAGGAGGAGGAGAGGAGCAAAGTGTAGGCCGCAGCCTGCACTGGTGGCAGCTTTTGTTCTGTTGTGCCAGCGTGGCTTGTGCTGGACACGTTGCCGACTACACAGCAGGGGAACAGCTGGCGGTGCTGAACCCCACTAACACATTGGCTGGTGTTTTTCTCTGTGCAGCTAGCATTTCCGGGCAGAAACTGGCGTTGTTTGAGCCCAGGGTCAGCAGGAGGAGTAGAGGAGCAGAGTGTAGGCCGAAGCCTAGTTGAACCAATTTCAAAGGTTACCTTTAACCCCCCCCTCAGGTGTTGCAAGGTACAAGAGCCACACCTTGAACAGCATTAATGATGCACAAGTCAAAGGTTGCTCTATTTAATTTTGCTCCTTGCACACGCTGAATTAAACACGTACACTATTTAGCCCATTATACTGTCAAACAGTTGTGGAGGCGTGACTTGTCTTTTTAACGAGACGCAGCACAGGTGTCAAAATTTGCACCTAGGTACTGGGCGCAGATTCCTGAGCGTTGTTATTTGCTGTACAGGAGTCTGCGCTCTTGTGTTATCCCTTGGCAATACCCTGTTAGTGCAGGCCGTCTCATGACCTCATTTCATGTTGGCCGGTGCGGTTAACGATGGCCATAAATCCCAGACCCACAGTGGCTTTTCCTAAAGTCACACTGCGGTGCTGGGATTCGTGGCCTTGTGCAGTAAATATGATCGCCGCTCACACATGTCCTTACACCTGCTTCAGACTGGGCGGCCTCAGCTGATCCCTTATCGCATGCCGCGGCCATGAGGCCGCACAGTCAGAAGAAGGCGGAAGGAGGGGAGTGAAAACAGGGGAACATATGCACTGCTCGTGCCCATCAATCACACCCTCGCAGTCAAAATATATGAGACAACGGGGGGCGTTGTGTCGGACAGGGGGGACGCACAGGCACAGCCAGCCAACCAATGATGTCAGGAGACGGGCAGCGCTAACAATGGGGGTGCTGCGTGTCATTAAAAAGGAAAGTCACACCTCAGGGACATTGTAATGGTCTGTAATGAGACACATTTTGTACTTGTTGAGTTCCACGTGTGCAAGGAGAAAAAGTCAGCCACCTTGTACAAATGCAGCAGTACTGCTGTACAAGGTGGCTGTTATACATAGAAACACCTGTGGGTGGGGGGCAGGCTCCCTTCAATTTCAGTTCATGTGCCTGCGTGGCGTTTGCAGGTCACGTTGCAAGCTACACAGCAGGGGAACAGCTGGCGTTGCTGAACCCCACTGACACATTGACTGGTGTTTTTCTCTGTGCAGATTGCATGTCCGGGCAAAAACTAGCGGTGTTAGAGCCCAGGGTCAGCAGGAGGAGGAGGAGAGGAGCAAAGTGTAGGCCGCAGCCTGCACTGGTGGCAGCTTTTGTTCTGTTGTGCCAGCGTGGCTTGTGCTGGACACGTTGCCGACTACACAGCAGGGGAACAGCTGGCGGTGCTGAACCCCACTAACACATTGGCTGGTGTTTTTCTCTGTGCAGCTAGCATTTCCGGGCAGAAACTGGCGTTGTTTGAGCCCAGGGTCAGCAGGAGGAGTAGAGGAGCAGAGTGTAGGCCGAAGCCTAGTTGAACCAATTTCAAAGGTTACCTTTAACCCCCCCCTCAGGTGTTGCAAGGTACAAGAGCCACACCTTGAACAGCATTAATGATGCACAAGTCAAAGGTTGCTCTATTTAATTTTGCTCCTTGCACACGCTGAATTAAACACGTACACTATTTAGCCCATTATACTGTCAAACAGTTGTGGAGGCGTGACTTGTCTTTTTAACGAGACGCAGCACAGGTGTCAAAATTTGCACCTAGGTACTGGGCGCAGATTCCTGAGCGTTGTTATTTGCTGTACAGGAGTCTGCGCTCTTGTGTTATCCCTTGGCAATACCCTGTTAGTGCAGGCCGTCTCATGACCTCATTTCATGTTGGCCGGTGCGGTTAACGATGGCCATAAATCCCAGACCCACAGTGGCTTTTCCTAAAGTCACACTGCGGTGCTGGGATTCGTGGCCTTGTGCAGTAAATATGATCGCCGCTCACACATGTCCTTACACCTGCTTCAGACTGGGCGGCCTCAGCTGATCCCTTATCGCATGCCGCGGCCATGAGGCCGCACAGTCAGAAGAAGGCGGAAGGAGGGGAGTGAAAACAGGGGAACATATGCACTGCTCGTGCCCATCAATCACACCCTCGCAGTCAAAATATATGAGACAACGGGGGGCGTTGTGTCGGGCAGGGGGGACGCACAGGCACAGCCAGCCAACCAATGATGTCAGGAGACGGGCAGCGCTAACAATGGGGGTGCTGCGTGTCATTACAAAGGAAAGTCACACCTCAGGGACATTGTAATGGTCTCTAATGAGACACATTTTGTACGTGTTGAGTTCCACGTGGGCAAGGAGAAAAAGTCAGCCACCTCGTACAAATGCAGCAGTACTGCTGTACAAGGTGGCTGATATACATAGAAACACCTGTGGGTGGGGGGCAGGCTCCCTTCAATTTCAGTTCATGTGCCTGCGTGGCGTTTGCAGGTCACGTTGCAAGCTACACAGCAGGGGAACAGCTGGCGTTGCTGAACCCCACTAACACATTGGCTGGTGTTTTTCTCTGTGCAGCTAGCATGTCCGGGCAGAAACTGGCGTTGTTTGAGCCCAGGGTCAGCAGGAGGAGGAGAGGAGCAAAGTGTAGGCCGAAGCCTGCACTGGTGGCAGCTTTTGGTCGGTTGTGCCAGCGTGGCTTGTGCTGGACACGTTGCCGACTACACAGCAGGGGAACAGCTGGCGGTGCTGAACCCCACTAACACATTGGCTGGTGTTTTTCTCTGTGCAGCTAGCATTTCCGGGCAAAAACTAGCGGTGTTTGAGCCCAGGGTCAGCAGGAGGAGTAGAGGAGCAGAGTGTAGGCCGAAGCCTAGTTGAACCAATTTCAAAGGTTACCTTTAACCCCCCCCTCAGGTGTTGCAAGGTACAAGAGCCACACCTTGTGCAGCATTAATGCTGCACAAGTAAAAGGTTGCTCTATTTGTTTTGCTCCTTGCACACGCTGACTAAAACACGTACACTATTTAGCCCATTATACTGTCAAACAGTTGTGGAGGCGTGACTTGTCTTTTTAACGAGACGGAGCACAGGTGTCAAAATTTGCACCTAGGTACTGGGCGCAGATTCCTGAGCGTTCTTATTTGCTGTACAGGAGTCTGCGCTATTGTGATCCCTTGGCCATGCGCTGTGAGCGCTTCCTGTCTTCTGACCTCATTTCATGTCGGCCGTTGCGGTTAGCGATGGACATGAATCCCAGACCCACAGTGTGTTTTTAAAAAATCACACTGCGGTGCTGGGATTCGTGCCCTGGTGCACTAAATATGTTTGCCGCTCACACATGTCCTTACACCTGCTTCAGACTGGGCGGCCTCATCTGATCCCTTATCGCCTGCCGCGGCCATGAGGACACCCAGTCTGAAGAAGGCGGAAGGAGATGAGTGAACACAGGCAAACATATGCACTGCACATGCCCATCAATCACACCCTCGCTGTCCAAAAAAATAAGACACCGAGGGCCGTTGTTTCGAGCAGGGGAGATGCACAGGCGCAGCCAGCTAACCAATGATGTCAAAAGACGGGCAGCGCTAACAAGGGTGGTGCTGCGTGTCATTACAAAGGAAAGTCACACCTCAGGGACATTGTAATGGTCTCTAATGAGACACATTTTGTACGTGTTGAGTTCCACGTGGGCAAGGAGAAACAGTCAGCCACCTCGTACAAATGCAGCAGTACTGCTGTACAAGGTGGCTGATATACATAGAAACACCTGTGGGTGGGGGGCAGGCTCCCTTCAATTTCAGTTCATGTGCCTGCGTGGCGTTTGCAGGTCACGTTGCAAGCTACACAGCAGGGGAACAGCTGGCGTTGCTGAACCCCACTGACACATTGACTGGTGTTTTTCTCTGTGCAGATTGCATGTCCGGGCAAAAACTAGCGGTGTTAGAGCCCAGGGTCAGCAGGAGGAGGAGGAGAGGAGCAAAGTGTAGGCCGAAGCCTGCACTGGTGGCAGCTTTTGGTCGGTTGTGCCAGCGTGGCTTGTGCTGGACACGATGCCGGCTACACAGCGGGGGAACAGCAGGCGGTGCTGAACCCCACTAACACATTGGCTGGTGTTTTTCTCTGTGCAGCTAGCATGTCCGGGCAGAAACTGGCGTTGTTTGAGCCCAGGGTCAGCAGGAGGAGGAGAGGAGCAAAGTGTAGGCCGAAGCCTGCACTGGTGGCAGCTTTTGGTCGGTTGTGCCAGCGTGGCTTGTGCTGGACACGTTGCCGACTACACAGCAGGGGAACAGCTGGCGGTGCTGAACCCCACTAACACATTGGCTGGTGTTTTTCTCTGTGCAGCTAGCATTTCCGGGCAAAAACTAGCGGTGTTTGAGCCCAGGGTCAGCAGGAGGAGTAGAGAAGCAGAGTGTAGGCCGAAGCCTAGTTGAACCAATTTCAAAGGTTACCTTTAACCCCCCCCTCAGGTGTTGCAAGGTACAAGAGCCACACCTTGTGCAGCATTAATGCTGCACAAGTAAAAGGTTGCTCTATTTGTTTTGCTCCTTGCACACGCTGACTAAAACACGTACACTATTTAGCCCATTATACTGTCAAACAGTTGTGGAGGCGTGACTTGTCTTTTTAACGAGACGCAGCACAGGTGTAAAAATTTGCACCTAGGTACTGGGCGCAGATTCCTGAGCGTTGTTATTTGCTGTACAGGAGTCTGCGCTATTGTGATCCCTTGGCCATGCGCTGTGAGCGCTTCCTGTCTTCTGACCTCATTTCATGTCGGCCGTTGCGGTTAGCGATGGACATGAATCCCAGACCCACAGTGTGTTTTCAAAAAATCACACTGCGTGGCTGGGATTCGTGGCCTTGTGCAGTAAATAGGTTGGCCGCTTACACATGTCCTTACACCTGCTCCAGACTGGGCGGCCTCAGCTGATCCCTTATCGCCTACCACGGCCAGGAGGCCGCACAGTCTGAAGAAGGCGGAAGGAGATGAGTTAAGACAGGCGAACATATGCACTGCTCGTGCCCATAAACCACACTCTCGCTGACAAAATAAATATGACAACGAGGGGCGTTGTTTCTAGCAGGGCGGATGCACAGGCGCAGCCAGCTAACCATGATGACAAAAGACGGGAAACGCTACCAAGGGGGGTGCTGCGTATCATTACAAAGGAAAGTCACACCTCAGGGACAGTGGAATGGTCTCAATGAGACACATTTTGTACGTGTTGAGTTCCACGTGGGCAAGGAGAAAAAGTCAGCCACCTTGTACAAATGCAGCAGTACTGCTGTACTAGGTGGCTGTTATACATAGAAACACCTGGGGGGGTGGGGCCAGGTTCCCTTTTAATTTCAGTTCCTGTGCCTGCATGGCGTTTGCAGGTCACGTTGCCGGCTACACAGCAGGGGAACAGCTGGCGTTGCTGAACCCCACTAACACATTGGCTGGTGTTTTTCTCTGTGCAGCTAGCACTTCCGGGCAAAAACTAGCGGTGTTTGAGCCCAGGGTCAGCAGGAGGAGGAGAGGAGCAGAGTGTAGGCCGAAGCCTGCACTGGTGGCAGCTTTTGTTCTGTTGTGCCAGCGTGGCTTGTGCTGGACACGTTGCCGACTACACAGCAGGGGAACAGCTGGCGGTGCTGAACCCCACTGACACATCACCTAGTGTTTTTTTCTGTGTAGACAACACTTCCAGGTGGCAACTGACAGTGTTGAAACCCAGGGAATCAAAGAGGAGCAGAGTGTAGGCCGAAGCCTGCAGTGGAGCAAGTTGAAAGGGAACCTTTAACCCCCCCCCCCCCAGGCATTTGTTGCTGAAAGAGCCATCTTGTACAGCAGTAATACTGCACATGGAAAATGGTGGCTCCGAAAATTATGCTCCTTGCAAACGCTGAAGTACACACTCATATAATGTGTCCCCTCACACCGTCAAACCATCCCGGAAGTGGGACTTTCCTTTGTAATGTGACACAGCACAGCCGTCATTCCAACCCCCTTGGTGCCGGGCACCACCTCCTCAACGTTGTTTGGTTCTGTCACGGAGCCCGCACTGTAATGTTATCCCTTGGCCATGCACAGTTAGCGGTGCCCGTCTTCTGACATCATGTAGGTGTCAGGCTGGCAGTGCCTGTGCGTCCAAGCTGCCCGAGATCCAACCTTGCAGTGTCATCTAATGTAGTCCCACTGCGGGCCAGGGATCCATGGGCATGCGCAGTGCATATCATCGCCTCTCACTCACCTCCTTCCTGCTTCTTCAGACTGTGCGGCGTCACGGCCGTGGCATGCTATTAGGGATCAGCTGACGCCGCCTAGTCTGAAGAAGCGTGAAGAAGGGGAGTGAGAGGCTAGTATATGCACTGCGCATGGCCATGGATACCAGGCCCACTGTGGGATCACATTAGACGACACTGCGAGGTGTGATTTCGGGCAGCGTGGACGCACAGGCGCAGCCAGGACGACAACAAATGATGTCAGAGGACGGGCAGCGCAAACTGTGCATGGCCAAGGGATAACATAACAGCGCAGGGTCCATGACGGAATCAAACAACGCTAAGGAGGCAGCGCACGGTGCCAAGGGGGTAGCAATGACGGCTGTGCTGTGTCACATTACAAAGGAAAGTCCCACCTCCGGGACGGTTGGACGGTGTGAGGGGACACATTACATGAGTGTGTAGTTCAGCGTTTGCAAGGAGCATAATTTCAAGAGCGACCTTTCCCTTGTGCAGTATTAGTGCTGCACATGGTGGCTCTTTCAGTAACAAACGCCTAGGGGGGGGGGGGGGACAGGTCCCCTTACATTTTAGTTGTGCCAGCGTGGCGGTCGCATGACACGTTGCCGGATACACAGCTGGGGATCAGCTGACGTTACTGAACCCCAATAACAGAGGAGCGACTGTTGACTGTGCACACAGCACTTCCAGGCACCAACTGGCGGTGTTAGAGCCCAGGGACAGCAGGAGGAGCAGATTGGAGGTATTGCCGCACACACAGCTGGGGATCAGCTGACGTTACTGAACCCCAATAACAGAGGAGCGACTGTTGACTGTGCACACAGCACTTCCAGGCACCAACTGGCGGTGTTAGAGCCCAGGGACAGCAGGAGGAGCAGAGGAACAGAGTGTAGGCCGAAGCCTGATTGGAGCAAGTTGAAAGGAAACCTTTAACCCCCCCCCCCAAGACGTTTGTAGCTGAAAGAGCCATGTTGTGCAGCACTAAGGATGCAAAAGGAAAAGGTTGCTCTTTTAATTATGCTCCTTGCAAACACCGAAGTAAACACTAAAAATGTGTCCCTTTATACCGTTAAACCGTTCCGGAGGTGCGAATTTCCTTCGTAATGGGACACAGCACAGCTGTCATTCCTATCCCCTTGATGCCGTGCGCTGCCTCCTCAGCGTTGTTTTAAGCTGCCACGGAGCCTGCGCTGTTCTGTTAGCCCTTGGCCATGCCCAATTAGCGCTGCCTGTCTTCTGACATAATTTGGTGTCAGGCTGTCAGTGCCTGTGCGTCCACGCTGCTCCAGATCCCACCTCGCAGTCTCATCTAACGTAATCCCACTGCGGGCCTTGGAACCATGGGCATGCACAGTGCATAACCTCGACTCTCACTCCCCTCCTTCCCTCTTCTTCAGACTGTGCGGTGTCACGGCCGTGGCATGCTAGGGATCAGCTGACGGCGCACAGTCTAAAGAAGGCGGAGGGAAATGAGCGAGAGCCCGAGGGGAAGATATGCACTGCGCATGCCCATGGATCCCAGGCCCGCAGTGTGACTCAATCAGAAGACACTGCGAGGCGGGATCTCGGGCAGCGCGGCCGCACAGGCGCAGCCAGCCTGACACCAAATTATGTCAGAAGACAGGCAGCGCAAATAGGGCATGCCCAAGGGATAACAGAACAGCGCAGGCTCCGTGACAGCTTAAAACAACGCTGAGGAGGCAGCGCATGGCACCAAGGGGGTAGGAATGACGGCTGTGCTGCGTCACATTACGAAGGAAAGTCCCAGCTCCGGGACGGTATAACGGTATCAGTGAACACATTTTATAAGTGTTAAGTTCTGCGTGTGCAAAGAGCTAAAAAAAAAGAGCTACCTTTTCCTTGTGCAGCATTACTGCTGCACAAGATGGCTCTTTCAGTAACAAACGACGGGGGGGGGGGGGGGGGGACAGGTTCCCTTACATTTAGGTTGTTGTGCCAGCGTGGCGGTCGCAGGACACATTGCCGGCTACACAGCTGGGGATCAGCTGACGTTACTGAAACCCAATAACACTGGGTCGTATGTTTTTACTGTGCAGCCTGCACTTCTGAGCCGCAACTGGCGGTGTTGGAGCCCAGGAATAGCAGTTCAGGTGGTAGAAAGATGAACACAGCAGGAGACCTGGATGACACCCAATTACTTAATCAGGCAGAGGAGTGGCAAATTCCTGCGAGATCCAGGCCTGGTTCATTTTCAGGAAAGTAAGCCGGTCAACGTTATCGGAGGATAGTCGCATGCGACGGTCTGTTAGTACACCACCTGCGGCACTAAAGACACGTTCCGATAAGACACTAGCCGCAGGGCAAGCCAGCACCTCCAATGCATACTGGCTTAGCTCTGGCCATGTATCCAGCTTAGAGACCCAAAACTTGAACGGGGAAGAGCCGTCTGGGAGTACAGTAAGAGGGCAAGCCATGTAGTCTGTCACCATCTGACGGAACCGTTGCCTCCTGCTGACTGGAGCCGCCGGTGATGGTGTAGACATTTGGGGCGGGCACACAAAAGTGTGCCAGAGTTGTGCCATACTGGGCTTGCCTTGGGCAGAGGCACTGCTTCTGCTCCCTCTTTGGGCAGAGCCTCCCCCACTGCCTCGACGCACTGAGCTGCTTTGTAAAGCACTAGCAGCACTCCTCTCAGTTGGACAGGAGAAGATGATGGAATTCACCAGTGTGTCGTGGTACTCCCGCAATTTACGCTCCCGGGTCAACGCAGGGATGAGGTTTTGGACGTTGTCCCGGTAGCGAGGATCGAGGAGGGTGAACACCCAATAATCAGGCATGTTGAGAATGTGGTCGATGCGGCGGTCGTTTCTCAGGCACTGCAGCATGAAATCCACCATGTGCTGCAGACTGCCAACCGGCCCAGAAACGCTGTCCCCTGCTTGAGACATGATCTCTGCCCGCTCGTCATCACCCCACCCTCGCTGTACACACTGACCACTGGACAATTGTGTCGCTCCCTCCTCTGGACGGAGCTCTTCCTCCTCCATTGACTCCTCCTCATCCTCCTCACAAATTGGCCCCTGCGTACCCCTTTGTGAGGAACCACGTGGCGCTGACTCTCCAGAAGCTGATGGAAAAGGTGACTCCTCATCCTCCACCTCTTCCACCACATCATCCCTTAACCCTTGCAAAGTTTGCTGAAGCAGGCAGATAAGGGGGACAGTCATGCTGACTAGTGCATCATCTGCACTTGCCATCCGCGTGGAATAATCAAAAGGACGCAAAACCTGGCAGACGTCCTTCATAGTGGCCCACTCTGTGGTTGTGAAGTCTGATCGGCGCTGACTGCGACTTCTTTGCGCCTGATGCAGCTGGTACTCCATAACTGCTTGCTGCTGCTCACACAACCGCTCCAACATATGTAACGTGGAATTCCACCGGGTAGGTAGGTCACATATGATGCGGTGTTCCGGAAGGCGGAATCGGCGCTGCAGAGCAGCAATGCGGGATCTGGCCAAGCTGGAACGCCGCAAGTGAGCACACTCTAGGCGGACCTTGTGCAGCAGGGCATCAAGATCCGGATAGTCCCTCAGAAAACTCTGCACAACCAAATTGAGCACATGTGCCAGACATGGGATGTGAGTGAGGTTGCCAAGGGCCAAAGCTGCCACCAGATTTCGGCCATTGTCACACACTACCATGCCTGGCTGGAGATTCGCTGGCAGTAACCACACATCGCTCTCCTGCTTTATGGCATTCCAGAGCTCCTGCGCTGTGTGGCTTCGATGCCCCAATGAAACTAGTTTCAAGACGGCCTGCTGACGTTTGGCCACGGCTGTGCTCATGTCGGTCATAGGTAAACGTTCACGGGTCCATGTGGGGGTGGACTGTGACGGATCCTGCAGAGAGGAATCAGAGGAACTGGTGTAAGAGGAGGAGTCGATGCGTACAGACTGGATTCCTGCAATCCTTGGAGTGGGCAGGACACGTCCTGCGCCACTCGCACGATCTGTACCTGGCTCAACAACATTAACCCAATGGGCAGTGAGGGAAACATATCGCCCCTGTCCATGCTGACTGGTCCACGCATCGGTGGTGAGGTGGACCTTGCTACTGACGGCGTTCAGTAGCGCATGTTTTATGTTTGCCTCAACATGCCTGTGCAGGGCAGGGACAGCCTGCCTGCTGAAGTAAAAGCGGCTGGGCACCTTGTACTGTGGGACTGCCAATGCCATCAAGTCACGGAAGCTGTCAGTCTCCACCAGCCTGAACGAGAGCATTTCCAGGGACAACAGTTTGGCAATGCCTGCATTCAGAGCCTGTGCTCGGGGGTGGTTGGCCGAGAATGCCCGCCTTTTCTCCCATGCCTGTACTACCGATGGCTGTAGAGTAGACTGGGAGTGTGAGGATGACTGGGAAGGTGGTGCTGTGGGTGGAATTACACAAGGTCTCTGGGAGGAAGCCAAACCAGCTGTGCGTGAGCTGGAGGAAGAGGCAACACGAGCTGAAGAGGTGGTAGCTGCCGCTGTTGGTTGGCCTACATCTTCAGTGTGTTTCTGTAACTCCACCGCGTGCCTGGTCCGCACATGTTTCCACATATTTGTGGTATTGAGGTTGCTGACATTTTTCCCTCTTTTTACTTTATGATGACACAGCTTGCATTTGACAAAACAAATGTCATCTGCAACTGTGTCAAAAAAGGACCAGGCACTGCAAGTCTTGGGAGCGCCCTTTTTGGCTTTGGAAAGAGACAGGCTCCTAACGGGTGCCAAAGTGGAGGCTACAGGCTCCGCAGTCTTCCCCCTCCCTCTCCCTCTTTGGCCCGTAAGAGGAAGCTCTTCCTCTGAGCTGCTCCCACCACCTTCCTGTTCCTCACGCCACGATGGGTCAAGGACCTCATCATCTCCACTACCCTCTGCCACCAACTGCTCCTCCTGGGTAGTCTCAGCAGCACAGTACGCACGAGAAAGCGGCACCTGAGTTTCATCATCAGATGCGTACTGCGCTGTGGTCACCGGAGGCACTGGCCCACCTGCCTCTTCAGAGTCAGAGAGATAAAGCTTTTGGGCATCACTGCACACTGCCTCTTCTTCCATTTCTCCAATGCTGCTTGGCTGGCCCCCTGTTTCCAAGCCAAGAGATTCAGAGAACAGAAGTAGAGACGGCTCCTGTCCTGGGCTCTCTGACTGCCTGGCCAATTTGGCAGGTGGTGAAGAGACAGATGGCTGCTCTCCAGTGCTCTGTGCCTGAGAGGATGTGGCACTAACTGAAGTCGATGCCGAGGCGTTAGCTGCCATCCACCCGACAACGGCTTCAATTTGGTCTTCACGCAGCAGCGGTGCACGGCGCTCTCCGACAAAGCTGCGCATGAAGGACTGTTCCCTGCTGAAACTGAGTGACGACGAGTCACCGGCGCCCGCAGCAGGCACAGAATCACCACGTCCTCTCCCTGCTCCTCTCCCTGCTCCGCGCCCACGCCCACGTGCCTTACTCCCTGCCCTCTTCATCTTGGTTGACAGATAAAGATAAGCAGAAAAGTACTAAGGCCTTAGTGTGCTTATTCCTGTAATGCTCCTCCTAACAGGTGTAAGAAACACTAATGTTGTAAATTGTGGACTAAACTTTATTATTTTTCAAATGTGGCCTACACAAGTGTAAGTTGTGTTTGGTGAACTTAACCTTTTTTTTGGTGCAGATCGGGCTACAGAGCTAGTTTAAATCACACGGAGACCGTGCAGACAGCCGTAAACGGCGCTGCAAGGCCAAGAAACCCTCCTCTAGGTTATCCTATATAGTGTTTTTCCACTATTTAGCTGGATACAAGTGGAAAGACACTAATAGGAATTTTTTTTTTCAAATTTTAAACTGGCTGCACTATTTGAAAAAAAGGAAATTTTTTTTCAAGGTATGAGGCAGTAACGCACCCTGAGCTGAATCCAACCGGCTATGGCTGCACACAGACTACAGGGCGAGCTGGGCTCACACGGAGACCGTGCAGACAGCCGTAAACGGCGCTGCAAGGCCAAAAAACCCTCCTCTAGGTTATCCTATATAGTGTTTTTCCACTATTTAGCTGGATACGAGTGGAAAGACACTAATAGGAATTTTTTTTTTCAAATTTTAAACAGGCTGCACTATTTGAAAAAAAGGAAAATTTTTCTCAAGGTATGAGCCAGTAACGAACCCTGAGCTGAATCCAACCGGCTATGGCTGCACACAGACTACAGGGCGAGCTGGGCTCACACGGAGACCGTGCAGACAGCCGTAAACGGCGCTGCAAGGCCAAAAAACCCTCCTCTAGGTTATCCTATATAGTGTTTTTCCACTATTTAGCTGGATACGAGTGGAAAGACACTAATAGGAATTTTTTTTTTCAAATTTTAAACAGGCTGCACTATTTGAAAAAAAGGAAAATTTTTCTCAAGGTATGAGCCAGTAACGAACCCTGAGCTGAATCCAACCGGCTATGGCTGCACACAGACTACAGGGCGAGCTGGGCTCACACGGAGACCGTGCAGACAGCCGTAAACGGCGCTGCAAGGCCAAAAAACCCTCCTCTAGGTTATCCTATATAGTGTTTTTCCACTATTTAGCTGGATACGAGTGGAAAGACACTAATAGGAATTTTTTTTTTCAAATTTTAAACAGGCTGCACTATTTGAAAAAAAGGAAAATTTTTCTCAAGGTATGAGCCAGTAACGAACCCTGAGCTGAATCCAACCGGCTATGGCTGCACACAGACTACAGGGCGAGCTGGGCTCACACGGAGACCGTGCAGACAGCCGTAAACGGCGCTGCAAGGCCCAAAAACCCCCCTCTAGGTTATCCTATGTAGTGTTTTTCCACAATAGAGCTGGAGACTGGTGGAAAAACACTAATAGGAAATTTGAGAAAAAATGTGCAGCAGGCTGCACTAAGAGCAAAAAAGAACAACTGTGTGAGGCAGTGTGAACCCCCCCTGAGCTGAATACAACCGGGTATATGGCTGCACACAGACTACAGAGTGAGCTGCACACACACACACACACAGAGACCTTGCAGAACGCTGTTAAAACAGCGCTGCAAGGCAAGAGCAAGGTGAACAGTGAAGAACACACAGCGTTTTGCTAAATTAGCCTTTGGAAAGGAAAATAAAGCAATTAGCTAGCTCAACTGGCCCTCAGTTAGAACACAGCGTCCTGTCCCTAACTGAAATCACAGCAGAGTGAGCGCAAAATGGCGGCAGCGCTTTTTTATAGTGCAGAGTGACATCATTTCAGCAGCCAATCCAAGCCTTGCCAGTACTTACATGCCCACCATGCTAAACAGGATGTGCCCACACTTTCATTCATTCCTCATTGGCTGCTGCGTTCAATTTGAATTCTGGGAACTTCCGATTCCGGTATCCGATACGCGGGAAGTATCGGAATTCGGTATCGGAATTCCGATACCGCAAATATCGGCCGATACCCGATACTTGCGGTATCGGAATGCTCAACACTATTCGTGAGTGAAAGAAAAAAAAGATACTGACAGTCAGAGTGCAGTGGTACAGAGAAGAATGCATTTGCCAAATCAATAACTGTGAAACATTTTGACATCGCGGGGATCTGTGACCGTACGGTGTGTGGGTTAGGGACAATTAAGGTCATACTCTCTGTAACCTCATTAATAGCTCGTTAGTCATGAACTATTCTGTAAGTGTCAGGAGAACCCTTGGCTCCTTTTTTTTCTTAATGGGATACAAAGGGGTGTTGCAGGGGGAATATCTTTGCACTAGAACCCCTGCCTTAACATACTCTTTAATATTCCTGCTCAGGGCCATTGATTTGACTAGACTTAAGGGGTATTGCCTTAACCAAAGAGGAGTGATTACTTCTCTTGATTTATCATGACAGGGGGAATGGGCAGCCGACCCATATCAGATTTTCCCCTTGCCCAAACGGTGTCTGGTACCTGACTCTTTTCCCTGTCCTCAGACATTCTGGTGTCAGGTGTTACTTTCACTACTCTTGCCATATACACCATTTCTGCAATATTACACAAGTGTTTATATAAGTCACACATTAATGTCTAAATATTTATACCCGTATTTGATTGGGTAGAGTACCCCTTAAAAAAAAACTAAATTTGATTCACAAAATGTTACCAAAAGAAAATTATATATATACAGGTCCTTCTCAAAAAATTAGCATATAGTGTTAAATTTCATTATTTACCATAATGTAATGATTACAATTAAACTTTCATATATTATAGATTCATTATCCACCAACTGAAATTTGTCAGGTCTTTTATTGTTTTAATACTGATGATTTTGGCATACAACTCCTGATAACCCAAAAAACCTGTCTCAATAAATTAGCATATCAAGAAAAGGTTCTCTAAACCAGGGGTCCCCAACTCCAGTCCTCAAGGCCCACCAACAGGTCATGTTTTCAGGATTTCCTTAGTCTTGCCCAGGTAATAATTGCATCACCTGTGCAATGCAAAGGAAATCCTGAAAACATGACCTGTTGGTGGGCCTTGAGGACTGGAGTTGGAGACCCCTGCTCTAAACGACCTATTACCCTAATCTTCTGAATCAACTAATTAACTCTAAACACATGCAAAAGATACTTGAGGCTTTTATAAACTCCCTGCCTGGTTCATTACTCAAAACCCCCATCATGGGTAAGACTAGCGACCTGACAGATGTCAAGAAGGCCATCATTGACACCCTCAAGCAAGAGCGTAAGACCCAGAAAGAAATTTCTCAACAAATAGGCTGTTCCCAGAGTGCTGTATCAAGGCACCTCAATGGTAAGTCTGTTGGAAGGAAACAATGTGGCAGAAAACGCTGTACAACGAGAAGAGGAGACCGGACCCTGAGGAAGATTGTGGAGAAGAACCGATTCCAGACCTTGGGGAACCTGAGGAAGCAGTGGACTGAGTCTGGTGTGGAAACATCCAGAGCCACCGTGCACAGGCGTGTGCAGGAAATGGGCTACAGGTGCCGCATTCCCCAGGTAAAGCCACTTTTGAACCATAAACAGCGGCAGAGGCGCCTGACGTGGGCTACAGAGAAGCAGCACTGGACTGTTGCTAAGTGGTCCCAAGTACTTTTTTCTGATGAAAGCAAATTTTGCATGTCATTCGGAAATCAAGGTGCCAGAGTCTGGAGGAAGACTGGGGAGAAGGAAATGCCAAAATGCCTGAAGTCCAGTGTCAAGTACCCACAGTCAGTGATGGTGTGGGGTGCCATGTCAGCTGCTGGTGTTGGTCCACTGTGTTTCATCAAGGGCAGCTTCCATCGGCTGAAATGCTTTATGGAGATGAAGATTTCATTTTTCAGCACGACCTGGCACCTGCTCACAGTGCCAAAACCACTGGTAAATGGTTTACTGACCATGGTATTACTGTGCTCAATTGGCCTGCCAACTCTCCTGACCTGAACCGCATAGAGAATCTGTGGGATATTGTGAAGAGAAAGTTGAGAGACGCAAGACCCAACACTCTGGATGAGCTTAAGGCCGCTATTGAAGCATCCTGGGCCTCCATAACATCTCAGCAGTGTCACAGGCTGATTGCCTCCATGCCACGCCGCATTGAAGCAGTCATTTCTGCTAAAGGATTCCCGACCAAGTATTGAGTGCATAACTGAACATTATTATTTGTTGGTTTTTTTGTTTGTTATATAAAAACACTTTTATTTGATTGGATGGGTGAAATATGCTAATTTATTGAGACAGGTTTTTTGGGTTATCAGGAGTTGTATGCCAAAATCATCAGTATTAAAACAATAAAAGACCTGACAAATTTCAGTTGGTGGATAATGAATCTATAATATATGAAAGTTTAATTGTAATCATTACATTATGGTAAATAATGAAATTTAACACTATATGCTAATTTTTTGAGAAGGACCTGTATAATTACGAAAGATACTGAGTCATAAAACGGGGGAGCACAATGCCATAGGCCACAGCAAAGCACAAGCTTATTCTAAGAAAGTAGCAGCCCTATATAAATCCATAACTAACAGTTCCGAATACAAAAAGAAGGGATTTGAAAAATGCCAAATATCAATGCCAGTTGCTTGCGATAAGGTATAAGAACTGGAAAAGACAAATAAACAGTGACTATGGTTTGAGCCAATATAATGAATGGCTAAAAAACTATATATCATATGAAGACAACCTAGAAATACACTGTATAGCATCTTGTGTAAGGAAACTACTAAAACTGGCAAATGAATGGAATTAAGTGTAACTATAATAGGGCATGATTTACCTGTGGTATAATGTGCACGTGAAAGACCCTGGCGTCCCTCTGCCACAAGTGTTTATATGAAAAGGGGACTTGTGACTGTAATACCCTCAGGAGAGCACTGTATAGTGCCTAGACAGCACTCAACTCTGCTCCCAGCAAATTCATAGGGGTATTGTCACTAACAATAAGTTTGTAAGCACCTCTTGGCTGTCTCGTGACTCTAGTCTTTTCTTGTTTAGTCATAGGGGCTTCAGTCGCTTATCCCCCTACCCTCACGTATTCCACAGTCTCGTCAGTAATCATGTCTGGCAGTATCAAGTCTTTGTGTACTAGTCCCAGCTGCCCCAGTGTCGGTCAAGAAATCTGTCTATTTCCCTCCCAGCATTGGTATGGTGGTCATCAAGGCAGGACCAGGTCCGGAGCGGACAAGAACAGAGCACACATTTGTCACTGGGTTGTCAGTTTCCTAGTCTGAAGGTGAAGGAGGTGGAAGATTGGTCTGAGTGTCCATTTTCTCCACAATTCCAGCACTTCACTGTTTCTAAGTCCTTAGGTCCCTTACTACGTCTCTACTGTTTTCCTTGTACTCCAGCATACATGACACGTCGTCTTATTGTCCTAGTTTCTTCAACTCCTTTAGCAACCTTTTGGAGGTCTTTGGATCTACATTTCTCCATTTAGGTCTGGCTGTCTGTACTGCGTCTCGTAAGCCTTTTGTCATACCGTCAATGAATGTATTTACCAATATTTTAACATCAAGTGGGTTTACTGGACTGTACCCCATGTCTGCCCATTTCAGCTGTAACCGTCCAGAGTACATCTCTACTCTCTCTCCTTTAGTCACATCTGTAAAAGTCTTAATTTGCATCCTAGTACGTCACCTGCTTTGGTGCTCACCAACTCTCTAGGTCTGCTCAGGTGCACTTATACGTCCATCATATTGTCTTTGTCTGTAAAATGGGAAAGGTTTGTTCTCAGGGTCAGCCAATTGTTTTAGCATAGCTAGCTAGTCAGAGGGCTTCAAGGGATAATACTCCTGTATCTGTCTTACACTACCTGATGTGGTTGGTTCTCTAGTGGTGGGGGTGACATGACATGCTGGTCTACAGCTCCTTCCCAAAAGGATTACTGTCAGCTTACTCCCAAAAGTTAATGTCCCCACTACCCACTAACCACAATCCTGTGTCAGCTTCTTATGTCACTACAATACATGATCTTGTCTGGACAGGATTCAGTGTAATTCACTTAGGTTGGGTTACATCACAGATCATACAAGTATTTCTCCAGTCTGGGTTTGTCTGACCGCAATGTTTACAAGTCCATCTGTCTTGTCTCGGTCTCTGGTTATACAAAGGTATGACCGTAGCAGTAATGTGTCGGTCATAGTCGGACTTTTGAGCATCAAAACATTCATAATACACCTTACTTCCGTCCTGCTGCACTCTCTCAGATGCCATTTATTCACATGCTATTTTCCTCATTTGTCTGTGCCTTTTTGAACATCCAAACATCCATCCACTCACTGGCATTTTTGCCTGTTTCAATATTGGTCTCATATCTTTCACTGCTTCCTTTTTCCAATCTGTACAGCGGTTTTTGGATCCCATTGGGGGCCCTGACTGCACACAGAATAAGTTGCCCATGGCTTCAACTTATCCGCTCAACAACACCGAGCAGGTTCCCTACCTACCACTCGGTGGCACCGAGCAGGTGCACTACCTACCACTCGGTGGACTTAAAGGATTTTACCAAGCAGGTTCACTACCTACCACTCGGTAAATCAGCTGGCTAGCACAGCTCCATGGACGGCAAGGTTACACCACCTAATGCCGTAGACTGACTGTAGCAGGTTACTCCATACACTACATCAGCCGTGCAGTTGGCTACCTCCTCTGTTGATCCTCAATTTGCTATATATCAATCACTCAACTTGAAGCAGGTGAATCTTTTACCAATCTTTTCAATGACTTACAAGTTTCCTCTAAAATAGGCACAATTCTTTCACTTTCAAATTCCAACTTGAACTTACGATATTTCTACTTCAATACATACAGTACTGTTGCTTTAAACACAAATCTCTCAGTGCGTACTGAACCGAGGACAGAATATGCACAGCTCTATATTCTTCAGCAGCTATATGGCCCCCCTTTCTCTGGCCCGCAGCGCAGAGAGGAGAAATGAAAAACAATTCACGCAGGGGTTCGACTCCCCCCTCCCATCAGGTACTCAGTAGAGATAAGGAAGTCACAAACAATTGCGGTTTAATTCCAGCTTCAATCAGAATTTCAGAATTTTAGTGTCCCTTCACTTCTTAGATTTTAATCAGAATCTGAATCTGTTTCCTCAAAACCCTCATCCTCCTGTGGAGCTGGAAACCACGGAACTTCACTGTAAGGGCAAATAACTGTATAATGTGAGAAGCCGCGCCTTGCCCTTTTCTGGACAAATTCTTCCAGGAAACTTTCCAATGTCAAACCACACATAACACGGGTTTCACTGAATCTCAGATGTAAATTAAATGTACATTAAAAATATCCACAACTCATTCATCCTGGACAATTAACAACAGTTAGATAAGTAATGATACTTATGTGATCACTCATACATACATGCTCATTCAGGGATTGTTGTTTCTTTTCCTTTCACTTTCAGTTGATTTTTACAAGAAGAAAATCCCTTATCTCAATCACTCCACCTAATTCAGCTCAAACTGCGCTGAATAATGTCTTCTGTCACATACAGAGGACCACACCTAACGGAACCCCTAATCAATCAGGGATTTATGTTTATTCCTTATACCATACCTCCCAACTTTCGAGTAAGGGAAAGAGGGGCAAATTTTAGGCCACACCTCTGACCACACCCATTTCACAACTAGATACGCCCCAACCACACCCATTTAGCACTTCTGATCACAATGTTTCGTAAACAATAATTATAAACAAAAAAATATGGCCACACACGACGCTCCATACTGTACAATAGCCACACACGATGCTCCATACTGTACAATGGCCCCACACGACGCTCCATACTGGACAATGGCCCCACACGACGCTCCATACTGTACAATGGCCCCACACGACGCTCCATACTGTACAATGGTCCCACACGACGCTCCATACTGTACAATGGCCCCACACGACGCTCCATACTGTACAATGGTCCCACACGACGCTCCATACTGTACAATGGCCACACACGACGCTCCATACTGTACAATGACCCCACACGACGCTCCATACTGTACAATGGCCCCACACAACGCTCCATACTGGACAATGGCCCCACACGACGCTCCATACTGGACAATGGCCACACACGACGCTCCATACTGTACAATTGCCACACACGACGCTCCATACTGTACAATGGCCACACACGACGCTCCATACTGTACAATGGCCCCACACGACGCTCCATACTGTACAATGGCCCCACACGACGCTCCATACTGTACAATGGCCACACACGACGCTCCATAGTGTACAATGGCCACACACGACACTCCATAGTGTACAATGGCCACACACGACGCTCCATAGTGTACAATGGCCCAACACGACGCTCCATAGTGTACAATGGCCACACACGACGCTCCATACTGTACAATGGCCACACACGACGCTCCATACTGTATAATAGCCACACATGACGCTCCATACTGTACAATGGCCATTGGCCACATTATGCTCCATACTGTATGCATGATGCTGCGTACAGCATACTTGCCCCACGTGATGGTCCATACAGTATTATGGCGTCACATTATGCTTTGTACAGTATAATGGCCCCACACAATGCTGGGTATAGAATAATGGCCACACATAATGCTGGGTACAGTATACTGGCCACACATGGTTACCCCACCCCCATCATTGCCTTCTCCATCACTACACACAGACACCTTTCACCGTGCTCCCTCGCAGCAGCCGGCAGCTTCCACTCCCACGGCGCTGAATGGTGTTATCCAGCTGCGCCGCTGACTGCTCACGTCGCTGCAGCTGTGATATGCCACTGATAAAGACCTCCGTGTCTCCTGTGCCAGTCCGTGTCAGAGCGAGGAGCAATATCTGCTCCGATCCGACACAGCCAGCGTCCGCTCCATACACCTCGTACACACACGACTCCGCTTCATACACCTTGCACATGTGGCTCCGCTCCGTACACACACGGCTCCGCTCCATACACCTTATACACACACAGCTCCGCTCCGTACACCTCATACACACGGCTCCTCTCCATACATCTCGTACACGCATGGCTCCGCTCAATACACCTTGCACATGCGGCTCTGCTCCGTACACCTCGTACACACATGACTGCGCTCCATTCACCTTGCACATGCGGCTCCGCTCCATACACCTCGTACACACACGGCTCCGCTCCATACACCTCATACACACACGGATCCACTCCGTACACCTCATACACACACGGCTCCGCTCCGTCCACATTGCACACGCTGCTCCGCTCAGTATACCTTGCACACACATGGCTCCGCTCCGTACACCTCATACACACGGCTCCTCTCCATATATCTCGTACACACATGGCTCCGCTCAATACACCTTGCACATGCGGCTCTGCTCCGTACACCTCGTACACACGACTGCGCTCCATTCACCTTGCACATGCGGCTCCGCTCCATACACCTCGTACACACACGGCTCCGCTCCATACACACACGGATCCACTCCGTACACCTCGCACACACACGGCTCCGCTCCGTCCACATTGCACACGCTGCTCCGCTCAGTATACCTTGCACACACACGGCTCCGCTCCGTACACCTCATACACACGGCTCCTCTCCATACATCTCGTACACACACGGCACCACTCCGTACACCTCATACACATGCGGCTCTGCTCCGTACACCTCGTACACACACAACTCCATTCCATACACCTTGCACATGCGGCTCCGCTCTGTACGCCTCATACACACACGACTCCGCTCCGTACACCTCGCACACACACGGCTCCGCTCCGTACACCTCGCACACACACGGCTCCGCTCCGTACACCTCGCACACACACGGCTCCGCTCCATACACATTGCACACACACGGCTCCGCTCCATACACATTGCACACGCTGCTCCACTCTGTATACCTTGTACACACATGGCTCTGCTCCGCACACCTCGTACACACGCGCTGCTCTGCTCCGTACACCTCATACACACGGCTCCGTACACGTCTTACACACACGACTCTGCTCCATACACCTTTCACACCCTGCTCCGATTCATACACCTTGTACACACGGCTCTGCTACATTACAGTGTCAGACTGTCACAGGGGCTTTGGTTTAGGCCGGCGTCACACTTAGCGTAAAACAATACGGTCCGTATATTACGGCCGTAATACGCTGAAAAGTCCCGAAAAAAGTGGTCCGTAGCTCCTCCGTAGGCAGGGTGTGTCAGCGTTTTTTGCGCATGGCATCCTCCGTATGTAATCCGTATGGCATCCGTACTGCGTGGTTTTCTCGCAGGCTAGCAAAACCAACATACCGCTATAGAAGTGATCCATGTGTCCCAAAAAGAAAAGAAAATATATATATACTGTCTATATATATATATATATATATATATATATATATATATATATATATATATATATGTCAGTAGACACATATATTAGAGAGAAAAGCCGGTAATTCAGTGCGGTGTACAGTAAAATCACACTGACAGCTTACAGTAGAATAGGTAGAATAAATGTGTACACGTAGAATAGGTATATATATATATATATATATATATATATATATGTCAGTGAGACACATATATGTATATATATTAATATTTTTTCCAGCGCTATACAGCTTGAAAGCCGGTAATTCAATTACCGGCTTTTTCTTTCTCCTTCCTAAAACCCGACATGATTTGAGACATGGTTTACATACAGTAAACCATGTCTTCTCTCCATTTTTTTTGCAGATTCCACACTACTAATGTCAGTAGTGTGTATCTGCAAAATTTGGCCGTTCTAGCTCTTAAAATAAAGGGTTAAATGGCGGAAAAAATTGGCGTGGGCTCCCGCGCAATTTTCTCCGCCAGAGTAGTAAAGCCAGTGACTGAGGGCAGATATTAATAGCCTGGAGAGGGTCCACGGTTATTGGCCCCCCCCTGGCTAAAAATATCTGCCCCCAGCCACCCCAGAAAAGGCACATCTGGAAGATGCGCCTATTCTGGCACTTGGCCACTCTCTTCCCATTCCCGTGTAGCGGTGGGATATGGGGTAATGAAGGGTTAATGCCACCTTGCTATTGTAAGGTGACATTAAGCCTAATTAATAATGGAGAGGCGTCAATTATGACACCTATCCATTATTAATCCAATTGTAGTGAAGGGTTAAATAAAACACAAACACATTATTTAAAATTATTTTAATGAAATAAAAACAATGGTTGTTGCAGTATTTTATTCAACGCCCAATCCAGTCACTGAAGACCCTCGTTCTGTGAGTAAAAAAACATAATAAACCAACAATATACTTACCCTCCGCAGATCTGTAACGTCCAACGATGTAAATCCTTCTGAAGGGGTTAAAACATTTTGCAGCAAGGAGCTGTGCTAATGCAGGCTGCTCCTCGCTGCAAAACCCCGGGGAATGAGGCTAAAAATAGATCTATGATCTATATTTAGCTTTATTTGCGGTGAGGCGCCCTCTGCTGGCTGTTCATAGATCGTGGGAAATTACCTAGAAAGCTCCCTGGCTTTCTAGGTAATTTCCCACGATCTATGAACAGCCAGCAGAGGGCGCCTCACCGCAAATAAAGCTAAATATAGATCATTGATCTATTTTTAGACTCATTCCCCGGGGTTTTGCAGCCAGGAGCAGCCTGCATTAGCACAGCTCCTTGCTGCAAAATGTTTTAACCCCTTCAGAAGGATTTACATCGTTGGACGTTACAGATCTGCGGAGGGTAAGTATATTGTTGGTTTATTATGTTTTTTTACTCACAGAACGAGGGTCTTCAGTGACTGGATTGGGTGTTGAATAAAATACTGCAACAACCATTGTTTTTATTTCATTAAAATAATTTTAAATAATGTGTTTGTGTTTTATTTAACCCTTCACTACAATTGGATTAATAATGGATAGGTGTCATAATTGACGCCTCTCCATTATTAATTAGGCTTAATGTCACCTTACAATAGCAAGGTGGCATTAACCCTTCATTACCCCATATCCCACCGCTACACGGGAATGGGAAGAGAGTGGCCAAGTGCCAGAATAGGCGCATCTTCCAGATGTGCCTTTTCTGGGGTGGCTGGGGGCAGATATTTTTAGCCAGGGGGGGGCCAATAACCGTGGACCCTCTCCAGGCTATTAATATCTGCCCTCAGTCACTGGCTTTACTACTCTGGCGGAGAAAATTGCGCGGGAGCCCACGCCAATTTTTTCCGCCATTTAACCCTTTATTTTAAGAGCTAGAACGGCCAAATTTTGCAGATACACACTACTGACATTAGTAGTGTGGAATCTGCAAAAAAAATGGAGAGAAGACATGGTTTACTGTATGTAAACCATGTCTCAAATCATGTCGGGTTTTAGGAAGGAGAAAGAAAAAGCCGGTATTGGAATTACCGGCTTTCAAGCTGTATAGCGCTGGAATAAATATTAATATATATACATATATGTGTCTCACTGACATATATATATATATATATATATACCTATTCTATGTGTACACATTTATTCTACCTATTGGACTGTAAGCTGTCAGTGTGATTTTACTGTACACCGCACTGAATTGCCGGCTTTTCTCTCTAACAGCGCTGCGTATTTCTCGCAAGTCACACTGCTTGTCCGTGTGTAATCCGTATTTTTCACGCTTCCATAGACTTTCATTGGCGTATTTCTTGCGCAGTACGGTGACAAACGCAGCATGCTGCGATTTTGTACGGCCGTAGAAAGCCGTATAATACTGATCAGTAAAATACGGCAAATAGGAGCAGAGGCATAGAGAATTATTGTGCCGTATTTTTTGCGAGTTTTACGGACGTAGATTCTGCGCTCTTATGTCCGTAAAACTCGCAAGTGTGACGCCGGCCTTAGCCCTTTTTATGCAGGGGGGGGGAATAGCAGCCACAATAGCGTCGTGTTGTCACCATCTCCCAGGGAGACAGACATGTCAGTGAGTCATCGATCTCACTCACACTGATCTGCAGATAACACAGCAGTGAGCAGCCAAGGCAAACAGAGGGAGGCTGTGAGTGTGTCCGTCCCTCCCTGCTCAGCCCCACTCATTCCAAGCACCATTACACCAGCCAGGCATTATAATCAGCAGCTCCAGTCCACTCACACTGGTCTGCTGCTTCCTTTGCCGCCGGCACCCAGGCTGTTCGGCTGTTACCTCAAACTAGAAGTGTCCCCTCTCTCTCCCTCTCTGAACAGTGACGCTGGGAGACTCAGGAACATGGGGAAGGGGCGTGGCCTAACAAAAGGGGGCGTTACGGAGTTCTCCTTCTGTCTCCCGGGACAAGAGCGTCCTGCGCTGGACAGCGGGGCAAAGAGTCAAATCCGGGAAAGTCCCGCACAATGAGGGACGGTTGGGAGGTATGCTTATACTCATTTACTCACCTGTCATCTCATTCAGAGGTTCTCATAGACATACATACATACAAGGTTCACACAGCCTGCCTATTTTGCACTTTGGAATTAACACAACTCTATATAACAAAAAACTGCAGCAGTGTCCACTGACACTCTGAAAGCACTTTAAGGCCAAACAACAAAAACCACAGCCTTATACAAAATACAGCTTCATATAATGTACTGCCAATCCAAAATGACCAAAATAACAACACTGCACAGAGTCTATCCCAGCTCTGTATTACTCACTACACAAATACACAACCAATTAGGATACTGACAAATGATACAGATAACAATTATCATCTTATAACTCTATTATTCAACTCTCATACGGACATAAATAGACAAAACACAAAACTCACTGGTGATGTGGATTCTTTGAACCATGTTTGCAGCCTTTTACCCAGAGGTATGGAGAGATCTAGATGAGAGATTGCAGGTGCAAAACAGGTTTGTAAGAATAATATTGCTCACCTTGCTGCAGCTGGTGTTTTGCATGCCAATCTCCCAGAAGCTCCCCCATACGGATTCCGAATAGGCTAGATACACGGCCCCGGTCGGGCGCCAAAACTGTCGTAGCTGTTTTTCGTTCTGACCCAAATGTCAGCTGACAGATCACCAGTGAGACCAAATTGTGGAGTTACGCCCGTCATTTTACAAGCGCGCTTGGAGACAAAAAGACACCTCACACATATCCTGTGAGCAAGTCACTTTTATCTGAAGTAATAGAGCAAGAAGCAATATTTTATACCATTTACACATAATGCATTTCAATGTAACTCATGTAGCCCCCACCATCACCCAGGGTCATACTTTATTTACCATAACCCAGAATATGTTGTACTGACTCTTGAGAACATACATGATAAGAAGTACAGTCTCCTTGAAGAGGAGACCGTCAGACTACTGAGTCAACAGATTCTAGTAATTCTAACACTTTAAGGCCATGTTCACACAGTGCGTTTTTAACTGCGGAACCGCCGCGATTTTGCCGCTGCGGGTCCGCAGCTGTTTTCCATGCAGGGTACAGTACAATGTACCCTATGGAAAACAGTTACCACTGTGCACATGATCCTGAAATTCAATAAAAAAGCCACGCTGAATAGCCGCGGTAAAAAAGAAGTACCATGTCACTTCTTTTTGCGGAACTGCAGCGGTTCTACACCCATAGACCTCCATTGTGAGGTCAAACCCGCAGTAAAACCCGCAGCCGAAAAAAATATCTGCGGGTTTTCTGCGGTTTGTGGTGCAGAACCGCTGCAGCAGGAAGTGCATGGGCAGAGTGTGGCTGTCCCCCCGTGCCCCAATCCCACCCCCCCATGCTCCGATGCCACCCCCCGTGCTCCGACGCCCCCCCCCCCCGTGCCCTCATCTCCCCCCCTTATACTTATCGGGCTTCCCGGTGTCCGTCCGTCCGTCTTCTCCCTGGGCGCCGCCATCTTCCAAAATGGCGGGCGCATGCGCAGTGCGCCCGCCGAATCTGCCGGCCGGCAGATTCGTTCCAAAGTGCATTTTGATCACTGAGATATAACCTATCTCAGTGATCAAAATAAAAAAAATAGTAAATGACCCCCCCCCCTTTGTCACCCCCATAGGTAGGGACAATAAAAAAAATAAAGATTTTTTTTTTCCCACTAAGGTTAGAATAGGGTTAGGGTTAGGGTTAGGGGTGGGGTTAGGGGTAGGGGTAGGGTTAGGGGTAGGGTTAGGGTATTTTCAGCCATTTTAACCCTAAAAAACTTCCTAGAAAACACACAGACTCTGCACAGAAAACTGCATAAAAAAACGCACTAAAAACCGCATCAAAAAACGCACCAAAAACGCACCAAAAACGCATCAAAAACGCACCTGCGTTTTCTGCCAAGAGCTGCGGTTTTTAGTGCAGAAAAAACAGCAGGGAAATCAGGAACGTGTGAACATGGCCTAAAGGTACCGTCACACTTAGCGACGCTGCAGCGATACCGACAACGATCCGGATCGCTGCAGCGTCGCTGTTTGGTCGCTGGAGAGCTGTCACACAGACCGCTCTCCAGCGACCAACGATGCCGGTAACCAGGGTAAACATCAGGTAACTAAGCGCAGGGCCGCGCTTAGTAACCCGATGTTTACCCTGGTTACCATCCTAAAAGTAAAAAAAACAAACACTACATACTTACCTACAGCCGTCTGTCCTCCAGCGCTGTGCTCTGCACTCCTCCTGTACTGTCTGTGTGAGCACAGCGGCCGGAAAGCAGAGCGGTGACGTCACCGCTCTGCTTTCCGGCTGACCGACGCTCACAGCCAGTACAGGAGGAGTGCAGAGCACAGCGCTGGAGGACAGACGGCTGTAGGTAAGTATGTAGTGTTTGTTTTTTTTTACTTTTAGGATGGTAACCAGGGTAAACATCAGGTTACTAAGCGCGGCCCTGCGCTTAGTTACCCGATGTTTACCCTGGTTACCAGTGAAGACATCGCTGAATCGGTGTCACACACGCCGATTCAGCGATGTCTACGGGGAGTCCAGCGACCAAATAAAGTTCTGGACTTTCTTCCCCGACCAGCGACAGCACAGCAGGGGCCTGATCGCTGCTGCCTGTCACACTGGACGATATCGCTAGCGAGGACGCTGCAACGTCACGGATCGCTAGCGATATCGTCTAGTGTGACGGTACCTTAAGGCAAAAGGCACTTAAAGGCAAGGTAGTTAAAGGCAAACTATTAACCCTTCTATATCACCCGGGACGGACACTACAAATACCTGGTAATGCCATTTGGGCTAAGTAATGCACCAGCAGTATTTCAGGAATTTGTAAATGACATTTTCAGAGATCTGCTTTATTCTTGTGTTGTTGTTTACCTGGATGACATTCTGATCTTCTCTGCTGATTTAGCTTCCCACCGGAGACATGTAAGTATGGTCTTACAAAGACTCAGGGAGAACAGACTTTATGCTAAAATTGAAAAGTGTCACTTTCAGCAATCCTCTCTGCCTTTCCTGGGTTATATTATCTCGTCTACAGGTTTAAAGATGGATCCAGAGAAGGTATCCGCCATTCTTAAGTGGCCTCGCCCATGCAGTTTGAAGGCAATACAACGGATCCTGGGGTTCGCCAACTATTACCGTTTGTTCATTCCAAATTTCTCCACTAGAGTGGCACCCATTTCGGCTTTGACCCGGAAAGGCGCGAATGCCAAGGGATGGACACTTGAGGCTGAGGAGGCTTTTACTTCCTTAAAGCAGGCCTTCTCCTCCGCACCCGTACTTCATCGACCGGACTCAGAAAAACAATTTTTGCTTGAGGTAGACGCTTCCTCCGTAGGTGCTGGCGCAGTTCTCACCCAGAAGTCGTCGTCCGGCCGGGTGGTCACCTGTGGTTTTTTTCTCGAAAGTCTTTTCTGTTTCAGAGAGGAATTACTCCGTAGGAGATCGTGAATTATTGGCCATCAAGTTAGCTCTGCAGGAGTGGCGTCATCTTCTTGAGGGTGCTGTTCATCACGTTATCATTTACACAGATCATAAGAATCTTGCTTATCTTCAATCTGCTCAGAGACTGAATCCTCGTCAAGCCCGGAGAGCCTTGTTTTTTGCTCAATTTAATTTTGTTCTTCATTTCCGACCAGCTGATAAGAACATTAAAGCCGATGCACTTTCCAGAGCGTTTTTGCCTCCCGATTTTGTGGAAGGACCGCACCACATCATTGAACCGTCCAGATTAGTATCGGTGGCCGCAGTTAATCTTGCTCGACTCCCTCCAGGTAAAACCTTTGTATCTTCTTCAGATCGGAAACGAGTTCTTCGGTGGGGTCATACTTCTAAATTGGCCGCTCATGCCGGACAAAGGAAGACGCTGCAATTCATCTCCTGTTACTACTGGTGGCCTACCATGGGCAAGGATGTTCAGGAGTATGTTGCTGCCTGTCCTTCGTGTGCTCGCAACAAGACTGATAAGCGTTTGCCCTCGGGGCATTTATTATCTCTGTTTTTTCCTTCAGTACCCTAGCAGCACATCGCAATGGACTTTATTACTGATCTTCCCGTCTCCTCTGGCTGTTCTGTCATCTGGGTTGTGGTGGAGCGTTTTTTGAAGATGGCGCATTTTGTTCTGTTACCTGGTTTCCCTTCTGCTTCAGAGCTCACTGATCATTTCATTCAACATATCTTCCGTTTTCACGGGTTTACTCTCCACATCGTATCCGACAGGGGTGTCCAGTTCACCTCCAAATTCTGGAGAGCACTTTTTAAGTCTGTACAAGTGGAGCTGGACTTCTCCTCCGCATATCACCCTCAATCCAATGGGCAAGTAGAGTGGACCAATCAAATTCTGACAGGATTATTGCGTCACTTCATCAACGTACATCATGATGACTGGATCAAGTTGCTGCCTTGGGCAGAATTCTCGTACAACAATCAAGTAAGTGAGTCTTCTGGTAAATCTCCCTTTCAGATTGTGTTTGGGATCCAACCCAGGATTCCGCTTCCCATCTCTGGGTCTTCTGGCATTCCTGTAGCTGATACCTTTACGGAGGAATTCTCGAAAGTATGGAGCGACACCAAGGTTGCATTAGAGAGAGCTTCTCTATGTATGAAGAAGCATGCGGACAAAAGACGTCTGGAGGCTACTTCCTTCCGGCCAGGGGATAAGGTATGGCTCTCCTCCAAATATATTCGTCTGAAGATGCCTTCGTACAAACTGGGTCCCCGCTTCATCAGTCCTTTTGAAGTCCTGAAACGGATTAACGCAGTCTCGTACAAATTGAAACTGCCAGCTTCCTTACGTGTGCTCTATTCTTTTCATGTTTCCCTCCTCAAACCCGTACTTTTGAGTTCATTTTTTAAAGATCCTGTTTCCACTCCGGATCCCGTCAGTGAGGAGGATGTTTTTGAGGTAGAGAATATCTTGGCCACTAAAAGGATAAGGAGTAAGAGCTATTTTTTGGTGCATTGGAGGGGCTTCGGTCCTGAGGAGAGGTCATGGAAGCCTAAAGAGAATATCCGTGCTCCTCTTCTTCTAAATGAATTCTATGCAGGCTTGACAAAGAGGGGGGTAAAGAGGGGGATACGGTTACACCCAGTCTGTTTACTGTACCTCCAGAGGGTATCAGTCAGGACTCTCACTATGTGCAGGCTTCGCGCTGTCTGGACGCAGCCTGGACCCCTCCTTCCTCTCCTGCTTCCTGGCGTGCGGCCACAGGTTCCCTGGCAGGGTTCTTAGGTCGCACGCGCGCTCGATCCCGGTCTCTTAAAGAGACAGTGTGAATTTTCCAAATGTTGCCTCTAACCAATGGCGTGTGTCTATTATTTCTAGCCCTTCCACCATAGGAAGGGCGCCGGAGCAACAAGTGTCTACTGTTGCTAACTTCCGGTTCCTGTTACTCTGCGCTTCTGTTTCTGAAGTATCTGCAAGGAACTCCGCTCATTCTGTCTGTTTCCACAGAGCTTCTGCTACCAGTTACCTGGCTAATCTGGACTGCATCCGCAGTATCTACTCTGGACCCGTCTAGTCCTGCCAGTCCGCCAGCCTCACTTCCGGACCACGCCAGTACCACCGGCACCAGCTTCTACACCCGGTATCCTCCAGTCAACTCTGCAATACCCGTTAACCTTGCTGGTCCGTCTGTTCTGCTGGGACAGCCGCCACGAGTACGGGGTCTAACTGAAGGTAGCACCCGTGTCCTCCAGGCATTCCATTCCATGTTGGAAATTGCTGCATTCAGCTGTGCTTGGTTAGCCACTCCATTCCCCTATAAAATCTGGGCTCGATTACCAAGTCCTTGTCTGACTTAGCCATTGCTGCTAGACATAGGAATGGGAGAAGATGGTTTTGTGAAGGAGTGCTGGAGGAATTCATTAGTGACTGTTGCTAGGTTTGTACGCTTGGAAACTCCTTATCCTTTCCTGTTTTGCTTTGTTTTGGATAATAAACCAACATGATCACAGCTGTTCCAAATTAAAAGAAAATTAGTTTATTACAATAAGAGTTTGTTCATATAACAATACAATATGGCCTAGAACTATCCGATGTCTTATCAGATAGCACTAGGCCCAATGTTATACCATGGGGCAGAACAGATCTGCAATTTTTTTCTCATTCTTATTCAGCATGAGAAAAAAAAATCACAGCAACTGGCCACCTCCTGATGGGCACTGTCAGGATCATGGGGAAGACAGACACCCACTGCAGATTCGACTCCTCCCTTCTTTTCTCTACCTACTAGCACAGTGGAATTCAAGCTACTCGTTTTCCCCTCCCCCTGGAATGTCTTTGTTTGCCACTTTGAAGCCAAACGTAAAGAGTAGCCAAAGCATGGCAATTTCTGTGTGTAGCTACAGTAGTCCTTTAAGACCAAATATATCATAACAGGACAGGCACAGAAATAGGCTGTCCATATTTCCGGAAACCACAAGAACAGGGCTCCTAGCTGGTGGGATTGGGGAGCCCAGCACTCAGCCGAAGTGAGAAATGCACTACTGCTTAACTGGGGCTCCCATCCAAGACTGTTGTGAATTCTGTTATCGAACTCCCTCCTGTGGTCATGAATGGTACTTCGGCGAGTTCTGTCCATGGACTCCCTCTGGTGGCTGTGAGTGGAGCTGCTGCTTCTGAGGTTCCTTCCACAGGTGACGTAGTTTATTCTTTGGCTGGCTGCTCTATTTAACTCCACTCAGATCGTTACTCCATGCCAGCTGTCAATGTTCTTGTACTGGTTCAGTTCGCTCTTGGATCTTTCTGGTGACCTGTCTACTCCAGCAGAAGCTAAGTCCCTGCTAGTTAATTATTTGTTCATTGTTTTCTTGTCCAGCTTGCTATCATGATTTTGCCTTGCTAGCTGGAAGCTCTGGGATGCAGAGTGGCACCTCCGCACCGTGAGTCGGTGCGGAGGTCTTTTTGCACACTCTGCGTGGTCTTTTTGTAGTTTTTTGTGGTGACCGCAAAGATACCTTTCCTATCCTCTGTCTGTTTAGTAAGTCTGGCCTCCCTTTGCTGAAACCTGTTTCATTTCTGTGTTTGTGACTTCATCTTAACTCACAGTCAATATATGTGGGGGGCTGCCTTTTCCTTTGGGGAATTTCTCTGAGGCAAGGTAGGCTTTATTTTCTATCTCTAGGGCTAGTTAGCTCTTAGGCTGTGAAGAGGCGTCTAGGCCGAGTTAGGTACGCTCCACGGCTATTTCTAGTTGTGTGATAGGATTAGGGGTTGCGGTCAGCAGAGCTCCCACTTCCCAGAGCTTGTCCTGTGTGAGTTTAACCATCAGGTCGTTCCGGGTGCTCCTAACCACCAGGTCCATAACAGTACAGCTGGCCCAAAGTATTAATGCATCTCAATAGAGGGATAAGAGAAGTTCTGAGACCATTTTTTTTCTCTGCAGTGTGTTTTGTCTTTCTTTTCCCCTTAACCTCTGGGTGGTTCAGGACACAGGTGTAGATATGGACATTCAAGGTCTGTCCTCTTGTGTGGATCATCTCACTGCAAGGGTACAAAACATTCAAGATTTTGTGGTTCAGAATCCGATGTTAGAGCCTAGAATTCCAATTCCTGATTTGTTTTCTGGGGATAGATCTAAGTTCCTGAATTTCAAAAATAATTGTAAACTGTTTCTAGCTTTGAAACCCCGCTCCTCTGGTGACCCCGTTCAACAAGTAAAAATCATTATTTCTTTGCTGCGTGGTGACCCTCAAGACTGGACATTTTCCCTTGCGCCAGGAGATCCTGCATTGCGTGATGTACATGCGTTTTTTCTGGCGCTTGGATTGCTTTATGATGAACCAAATTCAGTGGATCAGGCACAGAAAATCTTGCTGGCTTTGTGTCAGGGTCAGGATGAAGCGGAGGTGTATTGTCAGAAGTTTAGAAGGTGGTCTGTGCTTACACAGTGGAATGAGTGTGCCCTGGCGGCAATTTTCAGAAAGGGTCTTTCTGAAGCCCTTAAGGATGTCATGGTGGGATTTCCCACACCTGCTGGTCTGAATGAGTCTATGTCCTTGGCCATTCAGATCGATTGGCGCTTGCGTGAGCGCAAAGCTGTGCACCATTTGGCGGTATTCTCTGAGCATAGGCCTGAGCCTATGCAATGTGATAGGACTTTGATCAGAGCTGAACGGCAAGAACACAGACGTCGGAATGGGCTGTGTTTTTACTGTGGTGATTCCACTCATGCTATCTCCGATTGTCCTAAGCGCACTATGCGGTTCGCTAGGTCTGCCACCATTGGTACGGTACAGTCTAAATTTCTTTTGTCCGTTACTCTGATTTGCTCTTTGTCGTCCTATTCTGTTATGGCATTTGTGGATTCAGGCGCTGCCCTGAATTTGATGGACTTGGAGTTTGCCAGGCGCTGTGGTTTTTTCTTGGAGCATTTGCAGTATCCTATTCCATTGAGAGGAATTGATGCTACGCCTTTGGCCACGAATAAGCCTCAGTACTGGACTCAATTGACCATGTGCATGGCTCCTGCACATCAGGAGGATATTCGCTTTTTGGTGTTGCATAATCTGCATGATGTGGTCGTTTTGGGGTTGCCATGGCTGCAGGTCCATAATCCAGTATTGGATTGGAAATCTATGTCTGTATCCGGTTGGGGTTGTCAGGGGGTACATGGTGATGTTCCATTGCTGTCAATTTCGCCTTCCACTCCTTCTGAAGTCCCTGAGTTTTTGACAGATTACCGGGATGTATTTGATGAGCCCAAATCCGGTGCCCTACCTCCTCATAGGGATTGCGATTGTGCTATTAATTTGATTCCTGGTAGTAAGTTTCCTAAGGGCCGACTGTTTAATTTATCTGTGCCAGAGCACGCCGCTATGTGGAGTTATATAAAGGAATCCTTGGAGAAAGGTCATATTCGCCCATCGTCATCACTGTTGGGAGCAGGGTTCTTTTTTGTGGCCAAGATGGATGGTTCTTTGAGACCTTGTATTGATTACCGCCTTCTTAATAAGATCACAGTCAAATTTCAGTACCCTTTGCCGCTGCTGTCTGATTTGTTTGCTCGGATTAAGGGGGCTAGTTGGTTCACCAAGATAGATCTTCGAGGGGCGTATAATCTTGTGCGAATTAAACAGGGCGATGAATGGAAAACAGCATTTAATACGCCCCAGGGCCATTTTGAGTACCTGGTTATGCCATTCGGGCTTTCTAATGCTCCATCTGTGTTTCAGTCCTTTATGTATGACATCTTCTGAAAGTACCTGGATAGATTCATGATTGTATATTTGGATGATATTCTGGTCTTTTCGGATGATTGGGAGTCTCATGTGAAGCAGGTCAGAATGGTGTTCCAGGTCCTTCGTGCGAATTCCTTGTTTGTGAAGGGGTCAAAATGTCTCTTTGGAGTTCAGAAGGTTTCATTTTTGGGTTTCATTTTTTCCTCTTCTACTATCGAGATGGACCCTGTTAAAGTTCAGGCCATTTATGATTGGACTCAGCCGACATCTGTGAAGAGCCTGCAGAAGTTCCTGGGCTTTGCTAATTTTTACCGTCGCTTCATCGCTAATTTTTTTAGTGTTGCTAAACCGTTGACTGATTTGACCAAGAAAGGTGCTGATGTGGTCAATTGGTCCTCTGCGGCTGTAGAGGCTTTTCAGGAGTTGAAGCGTCATTTTTCTTCTGCCCCTGTGTTGTGCCAGCCAGATGTTTCGCTCCCGTTTCAGGTCGAGGTTGATGCTTCTGAGATTGGAGCAGGGGCTGTTTTGTCGCAAAGAAGTTCTGATGGCTCGGTGATGAAACCATGTGCCTTCTTTTCTAGAAAATTCTCGCCTGCTGAGCGCAATTATGATGTTGGCAATCGAGAGTTGTTGGCCATGAAGTGGGCATTCGAGGAGTGGCGACATTGGCTTGAAGGAGCCAAGCATCGCGTGGTGGTCTTGACGGATCACAAGAATTTGACTTATCTCGAGTCTGCCAAACAGTTGAATCCTAGACAGGCTCGATGATCGCTGTTTTTCTCCCGTTTTGATTTTGTGGTTTCGTACCTTCCGGGCTCTAAGAATGTGAAGGCTGATGCCCTGTCAAGGAGTTTTGTGCCTGACTCTCCGGGTGTTCCTGAGCCGGCGAGTATTCTCAAAGAGGGGGTAATTTTGTCTGCCATCTCCCTTGATTTGCGGCGGGTGCTGCAAAAGTTTCAGGCTGATAGACCTGACCGTTGTCCAGCGGAGAAACTGTTTGTCCCTGATAGATGGACTAGTAGAATTATCTCTGAGGTTCATTGTTCGGTGTTGGCGGGTCATCCTGGAATCTTTGGTACCAGAGATTTGGTGGCTAGATCCTTTTGGTGGTCTTCTTTGTCACGGGATGTGCGTCCTTTTGTGCAGTTCTGTGGGACTTGTGCTCGGGCTAAGCCCTGCTGTTCTCGTGCCAGTGGGTTGCTTTTGCCCTTGCCGGTCCCGAAGAGGCCCTGGATGCATATTTCGATGGATTTTATTTCAGATCTCCCTGTCTCTCAAAGGATGTCGGTCATTTGGGTGGTTTGTGATCGCTTCTCTAAGATGGTCCATTTGGTACCCTTGTCTAAATTGCCTTCCTCCTCTGATTTGGTGCCATTGTTTTTCCAGCATGTGGTTCGTTTGCATGGCATTCCGGAGAACATCGTCTCGGACAGAGGTTCCCAGTTTGTTTCGAGGTTTTGGCGGTCCTTTTGTGCTAAGATGGGCATTGATTTGTCTTTTTCTTCGGCTTTCCATCCTCTGACAAATGGCCAAACCGAACGAACTAATCAGACTTTGGAAACATATCTGAGATGCTTTGTTTCTGCTGATCAGGATGATTGGGTGTCCTTCTTGCCTTTGGCTGAGTTCGCCCTTAATAATCGGGCCAGCTCGGCTACTTTGGTTTCGCCTTTTTTCTGTAATTCTGGTTTCCATCCTCGTTTCTCTTCAGGGCAGGTTGAGCCTTCGGACTGTCCTGGTGTGGATACTGTGGTAGACAGGTTGCAGCAGATTTGGACTCATGTGGTGGACAATTTGACATTGTCCCAGGAGAAGGCTCAACGTTTCGCTAACCGCCGGCGCTGTGTTGGTCCCCGACTTCGCGTTGGGGATTTGGTTTGGTTGTCATCTCGTTATGTTCCTATGAAGGTTTCCTCTCCTAAGTTTAAGCCTCGTTTCATTGGTCCGTATAAGATTTCTGAAGTTCTCAATCCTGTGTCATTTCGTTTGGCCCTTCCAGCTTCTTTTGCCATCCATAATGTGTTCCATAGGTCGTTATTGCGGAGATACGTGGCGCCTATGGTTCCCTCCGTTGATCCTCCTGCCCCGGTGTTGGTCGAGGGGGAGTTGGAGTATGTGGTGGAGAAGATTTTGGTTTCTCGTATTTCGAGACGGAAACTCCAGTACTTGGTCAAGTGGAAGGGTTATGGTCAGGAAGATAATTCCTGGGTTTTTGCCTCTGATGTTCATGCTGCCGATCTAGTTCGTGCCTTTCATTTGGCTCGTCCTGATCGGCCTGGGGGCTCTGGTGAGGGTTCGGTGACCCCTCCTCAAGGGGGGGTACTGTTGTGAATTCTGTTATCGAACTCCCTCCTGTGGTCATGAATGGTACTTCGGCGAGTTCTGTCCATGGACTCCCTCTGGTGGCTGTGAGTGGAGCTGCTGCTTCTGAGGTTCCTTCCACAGGTGACGTAGTTTATTCTTTGGCTGGCTGCTCTATTTAACTCCACTCAGATCGTTACTCCATGCCAGCTGTCAATGTTCTTGTACTGGTTCAGTTCGCTCTTGGATCTTTCTGGTGACCTGTCTACTCCAGCAGAAGCGAAGTCCCTGCTAGTTAATTATTTGTTCATTGTTTTCTTTTCCAGCTTGCTATCATGATTTTGCCTTGCTAGCTGGAAGCACTGGGATGCAGAGTGGCACCTCCGCACCGTGAGTCGATGCGGAGGTCTTTTTGCACACTCTGCGTGGTCTTTTTGTAGTTTTTTGTGCTGACCGCAAAGATACCTTTCCTATCCTCTGTCTGTTTAGTAAGTCTGGCCTCCCTTTGCTGAAACCTGTTTCATTTCTGTGTTTGTGACTTCATCTTAACTCACAGTCAATATATGTGGGGGGCTGCCTTTTCCTTTGGGGAATTTCTCTGAGGCAAGGTAGGCTTTATTTTCTATCTCTAGGGCTAGTTAGCTCTTAGGCTGTGAAGAGGCGTCTAGGCCGAGTTAGGTACGCTCCACGGCTATTTCTAGTTGTGTGATAGGATTAGGGGTTGCGGTCAGCAGAGCTCCCACTTCCCAGAGCTTGTCCTGTGTGAGTTTAACCATCAGGTCGTTCCGGGTGCTCCTAACCACCAGGTCCATAACAGTAGACGTGTTTCCACTTAAATTAACCTTCGGGAGTTGCTGAGCATAACGATAGCTTTGTCTTTCTGCTATGAGGTTCATAAGCTGAAATATGTGTAAAAATGGCATTTCATAACTCTCGGCAAAGGGGAGGTTTCAGCCTCTAAGTGAGGTCACCACAGGGGGAGTGACTGGGTTTTAGGCTAAGAAATAACTGAGCGGAGCAGGATTCGTCACATGTCTTTGTCCGGGGTCTAGCTAGTATACAGATGCCTGCTATGCATCTAGATGTCGCACCTCCTCCACAGCACACGGTCGGCCATGAGATAAGATGACATAAAGAAAAGTAAGTATTTATTTTCAACCTTAATCCCATTTTCTTTGTAATTGTATTGTACATATGATATTTGTCTTCTTTATAATATCTTTTTATACCTCTGTAAACACTGCCTACCTTTCTTGAAGAAAAATATAAAATTGCTTGTCCTTCTTTGCTTTATAATGTACGGTCACGTCCTCTGAAGCGAATTACGCTACTAATCTGGGTTGGCTCCGCACCTGTTAATAATTAAGAAATCGGAGCTGGTGGCAGCAGAATTTGTCCTGTGCGTTGGGAGGCTTTGCAGCGACTGGTGGCGTTGATAATTATAGTTTCCGCCTGAGTTGGAGTAGTTATATCGCCCTCGCTGCAGTGTGCCTATTAGCTAGTACAAAGTAAGGCAGCCTTTCTGGCAACTAATTACCCTAAGTGCAGTACTCTGACTGACCTGGGGCTAAGGGGGGGCGCCAGAGCGCTGCAAGTTCCAAACCGGACTGGGAAGTGGGATATACCGTATATACTCGAGTATAAGCCGACCCGAGTATAAGCCGACCCCCCTAATTTTGCCACAAAAAACTGGGAAAACTTATTGACTCGAGTATAAGCCTAGGGTGGAAATGCAGCATTTACCGGTGAATTTCAATAATAAAAATAGATCATTATTTCCCCATAGCTGTGCCATATAGTGCTCTGCGCCGTTCATTATTGCCCTATAGCTCTGCCCCATATAGTGCTCTGCGCCATTCATTATTGCCCTATAGCTGTGCCCCATATAGTGCTCTGCACCGTTCATTATTGCCCTATAGCTGTGCCCCATATAGTGCTCTTGCACCGTTCATATTGCCCCATAGAAAGCTCTGCCATTGTCGCTGCTGCTGCTGCAGTAAAAAACAAAACAAAACACATACTCACCTCTCTTGCTTGCAGCTCCCGGCGTCTCGTTCCGGTGTCCGGTCCCGGCGTCTCTCTGCACTGACTGATCAGGCAGCACACTATATGCGTCATCGCGCCCTCTGACCTGAACAGTCAGAGCGCAGAGACGCCGGGAAGATGGAGCGGCGCCCGGCGGCTGGAACGTGGACAGGTGAATATGCGATACTTACCTGGTCCTGGCGTCCAGCTCCTTCTCCCGGATAGCTGTCTTCGGTGCCGCAGCTTCTTCCTCTATCAGCGGTCACCGTTACCGCTGATTAGAGAAATTAATAGGCGGCTCCACCCCTACGGGAGGTGGAGCCGCTTATTCATTTCTCTAATGAGCGGTCCCACGTGACCGCTGATAGAGGAAGAACTGCAGCACCGAAGACCGTGGGACGGCAGGGGGAGCGCCAGGATCGCTGGAAGCAGGTAAGTATGCGTCAGCGCCCTCACCCCCTCACCCGCCGACCCTGCCACCCACCTTGACTCGAGTATAAGCCGAGAGGGGCACTTTCAGCCCAAAAATTTGGGGTGAAAATCTCGGCTTATACTCGATTATATACGGTAGATAAATCTCCTTCAGAAAGAACCAGGGGCAACCAAACAACCCCGATTCATGACAAATTGGTGTGAGTGGCGGGGATGATACAGGTATCCTCCCCATGAACCGTGACATATTGGTGGCAGCGCGTGGGATTCCTGACAGGCACCATTAAGAATGTTAGTGAAATGAAAAGATAAAGTCCATTATCATCCTTCACCAGGGGTGCCAAACTGCATTCCTCGAGGGCCGCAAACAGGTCATGTTTTCAGGATTTCCTTGTATTGCACAGGTGATAATTTAATCACCTGCACAGAATGATTCCAGCACCTTGTGTAATGCAAAGGAAACCTTGAAAACACGCATGGTCTGAGGCCCTCGAGAAATGCAGTTTGACACCCCTGTCCTTCACCGTGGTGCAGCTAGACATGGCTCTTCTTTAGCACATGATGTTCACAAACGAATCACAAAAGTATTTGTTTTTACTAAGCAGATATTCCGTTTATTGTTCAAATTGTTTTTATTGAAAATTTTCTAATTATACAAAATGGAATTAAACAACATAAAGGAAAAGAAAAGGAAAAAATATAGGGAAACAAGGGAAAAATAAAGGAAAATGGGAGACGGAACTATCGCAAAGCAATAACAGTTATTCTATCTCTGATACATGTACCAAGAGATATTAAGGTCATGGGTCAGACAATGGAATTTTCATTTCTTTCACAGTATCTCACCATTTTGATAGTTTCATTGTCACATATTGTAAGCTAGCTAACTATGTTTCTGATCAGGGCTGCCAAAAGGAATTTCAGGACCCCATAATGACAACATTTCCGGACTCCCTTGAGTCTTCGTCCAGGCTTCACCCCAGCTCTGCCTCCACCCAAGCCCCGCTTACACCCCTCAAACATTCCACTGTCCCACCGCTCACTCTTGGAAATACTCTTCTGCCCCGTCCTCACCAATCACACAGTAACAGTTCTCATGGAACCATATCACATAACCATCAGCTTTTGTATTGACCAACAGATTATTTAAGCCTGCCACCACGACAAGGTAGACTTTTTTGGCAGGGCCCTACTCTACTCTAACTTATTAAACATTTCTTAAAATATCCAATAATCTTTTTAGGTATATTTTTATTTATTTTTCTTTAAGGGAATATGTCACATACATTTTTTTAAACTAATTGAAATCAGATTGTGATATTCTTTTATATAATCTATATTTCTGATTGCAGATTATTGAATTCTGTTTCCTGTACATTTATGGAAGCTGCTATATTGCCTGTTTGGAGATATGGACATTGTACATATACTGCGAAGAAGCAGAGTGGCGAAACGCGAGCGTCGGGGCAGGAGGTTAAGGCTTTTGACAGCGGCATAGCTAGCGAGCATTGCGACATCCAGGTAATAATGAACCCCAGTGTTCCTACTCTTACGTGATGTTTCCCTAATTATTTTGTTCTTCCTTGCCATTACAGCATTACCTGGGCTATTGAATACATGGGCTTATATATACCTTTGGGTGATCAATGTCCTTAAAGTGTATCTAGCCGGATTATCTGTTTGGCACATGAATGAAAATAGGGATTTACACTAGTTTGACTCGCTTTAATGGCAGAGATTAAATATACTAATTATATTAATATAGCGATGTTTGACTCTTAGTGAGCAATACTACCCTCTAGTGGCAATCTTAAATACTGATTTGGGTAATCAGTGAAAGCACCTTAACATACTACCAATAGAATAATAATCTTTTTGCACAATGCACTTTATTATATATTAATATTGTTCGTTTTTGGTGCTACTATTCATTGCTATATTTAGGGAAACTGACAATTTTGTGACTGTTGCAATTTCCTTTTTTGTAACCTCCATTCTTTCCAGTTATCTCGTGTTCCTGAACATTTTTATTGGTTTTGTATCTAATTGAATTAAAACTAATGCAGTTTGAAAACAAATTTTGTTGTCACTTCTAAATTTTTCTTTGGCACCCAACCTTATGAATATGGTATATAAAGAATGCGGTTTTGTAGTCTATTCAAGACTGTAGTGTTGCCCCTCAGATATGGGCCTATTAATTGTGTAAGGACTCTCTTTGTCTTGATATACTGTGAATGGTGGATTCTGTTATCTCTCATTGTAATCCTGCTTGTTATGATAATGAGGTGACTGCTAATAAGGGATCTCTTCTGGACATGCCAGTCTATTAGGAAAGTCATTTCTGTTTATTTATTATTTTATGATATAAGGGGTGACATACTTTAAAGTAAATTCTTGCAAAACATTAAACTATGATTAAAAGGTTTGGCCATGTTCTGGTTATTGTTGATGAATGTGATTGAGATGATAGGGCTCTTACTAATATGGCCTTTCTTGAATTTCAGCACCAAATATGAAATATGGGAATCATCTCATATAGTTGTAGATTGTGAGCCCTCGTGGGCAGGGTCCTCTCTCCTCCTGTACCTGTCATGACATGTATACCCCTCCTTACATGTAAAGCGCCATGGAATAAATGGCGCTATAATAATACTAATATACACATTGGTTAATAATAACCAGAGAGTGGTCAATGCCCAAAACATAAAAGCTTCATAACACATTCCCACTAAATATTTTGCTAGCTAAATCTATTTTCATAAGAGTCATTTAGTTAAATCCTTTGGTCAATTACATAAAGTGCAAAATTACAGTGCCAATAACAAAAGAGAAAAGAAACAAAGAAAACAGACAAAACAAAGACAACACATAAAACCAATCAACACAATGAAAATAAGGTCATATTGTGAGATCAGAGAAACATAATATAAAAACAACAAAGAATATTGTTCACAATCTAAGGAACTGAACCTAATAAAGACATACAGGCAGAATATAACATTTATCCACAACAAAACCATTAATATGAGGCATACAGGTACGATTATCTTAACATTTCTATAACCTGTTTGCGCATATTAATAAGTCATATACATCTCGGGGGATAAAAGATTCCTTATAAAGCATAAACACACATATGTTAAATCTTCTATCTCTAATAGGATGACAACAGCTGTCCAGACCTGCATCCCACCACAAGAAACACTCTGATAAAATCCTGGGAAAGAGTGTTGCTCAAACTGTTGGGGTGCAGCTGTGGGACCCTATTTTCAGAGATGATGTCCTCCACCCAAGTCTCAAAAAGCTGAAGGGTCTTCAGGAGAGGTGGGTAGTCGAGCTAGGCTATCAGACGGTCACCTCTGTAGCTGTGGTGTCATCTTTCCTATGGTTCCATTCAGGGGTGGACAGGGGCGGACATGTTATTGGTGCAACTTGTGCAAATGCACATTGGCCAAGAGGTAAGGGGAACCATTTTCACCTCCAAAGCAGATGATATTGTGCGTTATGACGAGTTATTGGGCTGATCATTAGCATAAAGACAGAATATAACATTTGTCCACCACAAAACCATTAATATGAGGCATACAGATAGGACTAGCTTAACATTTCTATTACCTGTATGCCCATATTAATAAGTCATATACGTCTCGGGGGATAAAAGATTCCCTATAAAGCATAGACACACATATGTTACATCTTATATCTCTAATAGGATGACGACAGCTGTCCAGACCTGCATCCCACCACAAGAAACACTCTGATAAAATCCTGGGAAAGAGTGTTGCTCAAACTGTTGGGGTGCAGCTGTGGGACCCTATTTTCAGAGATGATGTCCTCCACCCAAGTCTCAAAAAGCTGAAGGGTCTTCAGGAGAGGTGGGTAGTCGAGCTAGGCTATCAGACGGTCACCTCTGTAGCTCTAGTGTCATCTTTCTTATGGTTCCATTTAGGGGTGGACAGGGGCAGACATGTTATTGGTGCAACACGTGCAACTGCACATTGGCCAAGAGGTAAGGGGACCCATTTCCACCTTCAAAGCAGATGAAATTGTGCGTTATGATGAGTTATTGAGCTGATCATTAGCATAAAGACAGAATATAACATTTGTCCACAACAAAACCATTAACATGAGGCATACAGGTAGGACTAGCTTAACATTTCTATTACATGTATGCCCATATTAATAGGTCCTATACATCTAGGGGGATAAAAGATTCCCTATAAAGCATAAACACACATATATTAATTCTTCTCTCTCTAATAGGATGACGACAGCTGTCCAGACCTGCATCCCACCACAAGAAACACTCTGAAAAAATCCTCGAAAAGAGTGTTGCTCAAACTGTTGGGGTGCAGCTGTGGGACCCTATTTTCAGAGATGATGTCCTCCACCCAAGTCTCAAAAAGCTGAAGGGTCTTCAGGAGAGGTGGGTAGTTGAGCTAGGCTATCAGACGGTCACCTCTGTAGCTGTAGTGTCATCTTTCCTATGGTTCCATTCAGGGCTGGACAGGGGCGGACATGTTATTGGTGCAACATGTGCAAATGCACATTGGCCAAGAGGTAAGGGGAACCATTTTCACCTCCAAAGCAGATGATATTGTGCATTATGACGAGTTATTGGGCTGATCATTAGCATAAAGACAGAATATAACATTTGTCCACCACAAAACCATTAATATGAGGCATACAGGTAGGACTAGCTTAACATTTCTATTACCTGTATGCCCATATTAATAAGTCATATACGTCTCGGGGGATAAAAGATTCCCTATAAAGCATAGACACACATATGTTACATCTTATATCTCTAATAGGATGACGACAGCTGTCCAGACCTGCATCCCACCACAAGAAACACTCTGAAAAAATCCTGGGAAAGAGTGTTGCTCAAACTGTTGGGGTGCAGCTGTGGGACCCTATTTTCAGAGATGATGTCCTCCACCCAAGTCTCAAAAAGCTGAAGGGTCTTCAGGAGAGGTGGGTAGTCGAGCTAGGCTATCAGACGGTCACCTCTGTAGCTGTGGTGTCATCTTTCTTATGGTTCCATTTAGGGGTGGACAGGGGCAGACATGTTATTGGTGCAACACGTGCAACTGCACATTGGCCAAGAGGTAAGGGGACCCATTTCCACCTTCAAAGCAGATGAAATTGTGCGTTATGATGACTTATTGAGCTGATCATTAGCATAAAGTCAGAATATAACATTTCTCCACAATAAAACCAATAATATGAGGCATACAGATAGGACTAGCTTAACATTTCTATTACATGTATGTCCATATTAATAGGTCCTATACATCTAGGGGGATAAAAGATTCCCTATAAAGCATAAACACACATATATTAATTCTTATCTCGCTAATAGGATGACGACAGCTGTCCAGACCTGCATCCCACCACAAGAAACACTCTGAAAAAATCCTGGGAAAGAGTGTTGCTCAAACTGTTGGGGTGCAGCTGTGGGACCCTATTTTCAGAGATGATGTCCTCCACCCAAGTCTCAAAAAGCTGAAGGGTCTTCAGGAGAGGTGGGTAGTTGAGCTAGGCTATCAGACGGTCACCTCTGTAGCTGTAGTGTCATCTTTCCTATGGTTCCATTCAGGGCTGGACAGGGGCGGACATGTTATTGGTGCAACTTGTGCAAATGCACATTGGCCAAGAGGTAAGGGGAACCATTTTCACCTCCAAAGCAGATGATTTTGTGCGTTATGACGAGTTATTGGGCTGATCATTAGCATAAAGACAGAATATAACATTTGTCCACCACAAAACCATTAATATGAGGCATACAGGTAGGACTAGCTTAACATTTCTATTACCTGTATGCCCATATTAATAAGTCATATACGTCTCGGGGGATAAAAGATTCCCTATAAAGCATAGACACACATATGTTACATCTTATATCTCTATTAGGATGATGACAGCTGTCCAGACCTTCATCCCACCACAAGAAACACTCTGAAAAAATCCTGGGAAAGAGTGTTGCTCAAACTGTTCGGGTGCAGCTGTGGGACCCTATTTTCAGAGATGATGTCCTCCACCCAAGTCTCAAAAAGCTTAAGGGTCTTCAGGAGAGGTGGGTAGTCGAGCTAGGCTATCAGACGGTCACCTCTGTAGCTGTGGTGTCATCTTTCTTATGGTTCCATTTAGGGGAGGACAGGGGCAGACATGTTATTGGTGCAACACGTGCAACTGCACATTGGCCAAGAGGTAAGGGGACCCATTTCCACCTTCAAAGCAGATGAAATTGTGCGTTATGATGACTTATTGAGCTGATCATTAGCATAAAGTCAGAATATAACATTTCTCCACAATAAAACCAATAATATGAGGCATACAGATAGGACTAGCTTAACATTTCTATTACCTGTATGCCCATATTAATAGGTCATATAAGTCTAGGGTGATAAAAGATTCCCTATAAAGCATAAACACACATATATTAATTCTTATCTCTTTAATAGGATGACGACAGCTTTCCAGACCTGCATCCCACCACAAGAAACACTCTGAAAAATTCCTCGAAAAGAGTGCTGCTCAAACTGTTGGGGTGCAGCTGTGGGACCATATTTTCAGAGATGATGTCCTCCACTCAAGGCTCAAAAAGCTGAAGGGTCTTCAGGAGAGGTGGGTAGTCGAGCGAGGCTAACAGACGGTCACTTCTGTAGCTGTAGTGTCATCTTTCCTATGGATCCATTCAGGGCTGGACAGGGGAGGACATGGTATTGGTGCAACATGTGCAAATGCACATTGGCCAAGAGTTAAGGGTATCCATTTCCACCTCCAAAGCAGATGAAATTGTGCATTATGATGAGTTATTGGGCTGGAAAGGGTCCATATATTGTTCATGCACAGTGTCCCTCTTCTGTCTGTGTCTTCCAGTGGCTCCAATGTATAATTAATTTCCTGCAATGAGAATCACATCACATTAATAATTTCCAGGCAATCAAGCTCAACACAATCGATCCTATCACTACCACTATGGGCTTTTGAAAAGTTGAGAGTAAATTGTTTAACCCAACTCTGATAGACCCCATCCAGAAAAAGGGATTCCATCCCTCCTTGGATATATATCTGGCTTTTTGCTGCAGCTCCTTTACTTTATCCATGTTTCTCTATTGAATCATGTGCATCTTCAATCTAGGAGCAGCATTCCTCACCTATAACAGCACTAGTGCCCCTTCAATTGCTAACAGGCAGTGAAGAGCCATTCTCTTCTGAAGGGCTACCACCCTCATTCAGTGACATCACAAGTAGAAGCTTATGGGGGCAAAACTAACAACCAAAACATTCCATGAAAGGAAAAATAAGAGGTAATGTGGGCGGAGCCAACAACCATAACATTCCGTGACATCATATAACGCATCTAATGGGGGCGGATGTTGTGATAGGCAATTCAGTAACACAATGTACATAGCGATCAGAGCACATACAGTGATCTGACAAAAACCCAAAATAATAGAACGAGCTCTGAGACGTGGAAACTCTGTAGACCGCAATTCCTGATCCTCTCCAAACACAACTAGAGGCAGCTGTGGATTGCGCCCAACGCTCCCTATGCAACTCGGCACAGCCTGAGAAACTAACTAGCCTGAAGATAGAAAAATAAGCCTACCTTGCCTCAGAGAAATACCCCAAAGGAAAAGGCAGCCCCCCACATATAATGACTGTGAGTAAGATGAAAAGACAAACGTAGGGATGAAATAGATTCAGCAAAGTGAGGCCCGATATTCTAGACAGAACGAGGATAGGAAAGATAACTTTGCGGTGTACACAAAACCCTAAAGAAAACCACGCAAAGGGGGCAAAAAGACCCTCCGTACCGAACTAACGGCACGGAGGTACACCCTTTGCGTCCCAGAGCTTCCAGCAAAACAAATAGACAAGCTGGACAGAAAAAATAGCAACAAATAGCAAAGAAGCACTTAGCTATGCAGAGCAGAAGGCCACAGGAATGATCCAGAGAAACACAAGTCCAACACTGGAACATTGACAGGAAGCATGGATCAAAGCATCAGGTGGAGTTAAGTAGAGAAGCAGCTAACGACCTCACCAGATCACCTGAGGGAGGAAACTCAGAAGCTGCAGTACCACTTTCCTCCACAAACGGAAGCTCCCAGAGAGAATCAGCCGAAGTACCACTTGTGACCACAGGAGTGAACTCTGCCACAGAATTCACAACAGGCGGAATCAACAATCCCATCACTCTAGGACATAACAAGAAGCAGCTAATGTGGGCGGAGCCAACAACCTCCACATTCCGTGACATCACAAGTAGCAGCTAATGGGTGCGGATATAACTTTATTCTCCCAGATTTGGATGATTCTAGAACAATTTCTGGCCTAAAAATCAAGAAGTTGTCATGTTCCAGTTATGGCTGAGGGGATTCTCTCAATTATTACTAATCTATGAACCTGATGAGTAAGAAAGTCAGAAACCAATAAAATGTGATGGATAATCAGTAAATCATTGTCATTTCTGTACTTGAAGATAAATCTCGTCACATTCTATAGATGTCTTTACTATTGGAAGAAATGCTGTAAAATTTGGACATCTCCTAATATGAGGGGTTCACTATTTATTTTGGGCCTGCTTATATTATATAGAATAAAGACTCCTTAATGAATAAAAAATAAATGAGAAATAGATGATAGAAGAGAATGAAGGACACAAGAGACGACATAGGGCCGACTTACCTCTCTCTCCACCGTCTGCAACTGTCACATGGAATGTTGGCTCTGCAGCTCCTTACACAATGTGTGTGATGTCATAATGCAGGGGCGGAGCCATAAACCTCAACATTCCGTGACATCATCAGCAGGAGCAGCAGCTGTTATTTAAAGAGACCAGAGCAGGCCATGCAACCAATTCATTACTATATAAATGAAGTGGACTCTAATTATCCACCTTGACCTCTTAAAACTTTTATAAAATGCCACAATGTCATTATTACCATACATAGTAACATAGTAACATAGTTAGTAAGGCCGAAAAAAGACATTTGTCCATCCAGTTCAGCCTATATTCCATCATAATAAATCCCCAGATCTACGTCCTTCTATAGAACCTAATAATTGTATGATACAATATTGTTCTGCTCCAGGAAGACATCCAGGCCTCTCTTGAACCCCTCGACTGAGTTCGCCATCACCACCTCCTCAGGCAAGCAATTCCAGATTCTCACTGCCCTAACAGTAAAGAATCCTCTTCTATGTTGGTGGAAAAACCTTCTCTCCTCCAGACGCAAAGAATTCCCCCTTGTGCCCATCACCTTCCTTGGTATAAACAGATCCTCAGCGAGATATTTGTATTGTCCCCTTATATACTTATTAGATCGCCCCTCAGTCGTCTTTTTTCTAGACTAAATAATCCTAATTTCGCTAATCTATCTGGGTATTGTTGTTCTCCCATCCCCTTTATTAATTTTGTTGCCCTCCTTTGTACTCTCTCTAGTTCCATTATATCCTTCCTGAGCACCGGTGCCCAAAACTGGACACAGTACTCCATGTGCGGTCTAACTAGGGATTTGTACAGAGGCAGTATAATGCTCTCATCATGTGTATCCAGACCTCTTTTAATGCACCCCATGATCCTGTTTGCCTTGGCAGCTGCTGCCTGGCACTGGCTGTTCCAGGTAAGTTTATCATTAACTAGGATCCCCAAGTCCTTCTCCCTGTCAGATTTACCCAGTGGTTTCCCGTTCAGTGTGTAATGGTGATATTGATTCCTTCTTCCCATGTGTATAACCTTACATTTATCATTGTTAAACCTCATCTGCCACCTTTCAGCCCAAGTTTCCAACTTATCCAGATCCATCTGTAACAGAATACTATCTTCTCTTGTATTAACTGCTTTACATAGTTTTGTATCATCTGCAAATATCAATATTTTACTGTGTAAACCTTCTACCAGATCATTAATGAATATGTTGAAGAGAAAAGGTCCCTATACTGACCCCTGCGGTACCCCACTGGTCACAGCGACCCAGTTAGAGACTATACCATATATAACCACCCTCTGCTTTTTATCACTAAGCCAGTTACTAACCCATTTACACACATTTTCCCCCAGACCAAGCATACAATGTAATTCCGGAGTAGTTTCTACTGATTTGAACAGTGATAAATCAACAATAATAACCCATATATCCCAGTATTGCAGAACATCTATATATATATAAGAGGCATATTGATTACTCGCTAATCCCGCCCCCTGCACAGTAGCTCTGCCCCCCACATCACCACACACAATCCCGCCCCCACCACATTACCACACACAATCCGCACATCACCACACACAATCCCGCCCCCACATTACCACACACAATCCCGCCCCCACCACATCACCACACACAATCCCACCCGCCCACCACATCACCACACATAATCCCGCCCCCCAACACATCACCACACATAATCCTGCCCCCCGACCACATCACCACACATAATACCGCTCCACCACATCACCACACATAATCCCGCCTCCACCCCATTATCACACATAATCCCGCCCCCCAACACATCACCACACATAATCCCGCCCCCGATCACATCATCACACAAAATCCCGCCCCCCCACCACATCACCACAGATAATCCTGCCCGCCCACCACATCACCACACATAATACCACCCCCAGCACATCACCACACATAATCCCGCCCCACAACACATCACCACACATAATCCCGCCCCCAACACATCACCACACATAATCCCACCCCCCCAACACATCACCACACATAATCCGGCCCCCCCAACACATCACCACACGTAATCCCGCCCCAAACACATCACCACATATAATCCTGCCCCCCAACACATCACCACACATAATCCCGCACCCACCCCATTACCACACATAATCCCGCCCCCCCACCCCATTACCACACATAATCCTGCCCCCAACCCATCACCTCACATAATCCCGCCCCCCACCACACATAATCCCGCCCCCACCACATCACCACACATAATCCCGCCCCCCAGCACATCACCACACAATCCTGCCCCCCACCACATCACCACACATAATCCTGCCCCCCTACCATATTACCACCCATAATCCCACCCCCCACCACATTGCCCCACATAATCTCGCCCCCATCACATTACCACATAATCCCGCCCCCACCACATTACCACACATAATCCCGCCCCCCACCACATCACCACACATAATCCCGCCCCCAACACATCACCACACATTATCCCACCCCCACCCCATTACCACACATAATCCCGCCCCCACCACATTACCACAGATAATCCCACCCCCCACCACCTTACCACACATAATCCCGCCCACCCACCACATTACCACACATAATCCCCCCACTTTACCACACGAGGCTCCGTCCCCACACATTACCACACGAGGCTCTGTCCCCACACATTACCATACGAGGCTCCGTCCCCACACATTACCACACGAGGCTCCATGCCCCCACATTACCACACGAGGCTCTGTCCCCACACATTACCACACAAGGCTCCGTCCACACACATTACCACATGAGACTCCATCCCCACACATTACCACACGAGACTCTATCCCCACACATTACCACATGAGACTCCATCCCCACACATTACCACACGAGGCTCCATCCCTACACATTACCACACGAGGCTCCGTCCCCGCACATTACCACACAAGGCTCCGTCCTCACAAACTAACACACGAGGCTCTGTCTACACACATTACCACACGAAACTCCATCCCCACACATTACCACATGAGGCTCCGTCCCCGCACATTACCACACGAGGCTCTATAGCCTATAGATGTCTATACTATTGGAAGAAATGCTGTAAAATTTGGACATCTCCTAATATGAGGGGTTCACTATTTATTTTGGGCCTGCTTATATTATATAGAATAAAGACTCCTTAATGAATAAAAAATAAATGAGAAATAGATGATAGAAGAGAATGAAGGACACAAGAGACGACATAGAGCCGACTTACCTCTCTCTCCACCGTCTGCAACTGTCACATGGAATGTTGGCTCTGCAGCTCCTTATACAATGTGGGTGATGTCATAATGCAGGGGCGGAGCCAGAAACCTCAACATTCCGTGACATCATCAGCAGGAGCAGCAGCTGTTATTTAAAGAGACCAGAGCAGGCCATGCAACCAGTTCATTACTATATAAATGAAGTGGACTCTAATTATCCACCTTGACCTCTTAAAACTTTTATAAAATGCCACAATGTCATTATTACCATACAATGTAATTCCGGAGTAGTTTCTACTGATTTGAACAGTGATAAATCAACAATAATAACCCATATATCCCAGTATTGCAGAACATCTATATATATAAGAGGCATATTGATTACTCGCTAATCCCGCCCCCTGCACAGTAGCTCTGCCCCCCACATCACCACACACAATCCCGCCCCCACCACATTACCACACACAATCCGCACATCACCACACACAATCCCGCCCCCACATTACCACACACAATCCCGCCCCCACCACATCACCACACACAATCCCACCCGCCCACCACATCACCACACATAATCCCGCCCCCCAACACATCACCACACATAATCCTGCCCCCCGACCACATCACCACACATAATACCGCTCCACCACATCACCACACATAATCCCGCCCCCCACCCCATTATCACACATAATCCCACCCCCCAACACATCACCACACATAATCCCGCCCCCGATCACATCATCACACAAAATCCCGCCCCCCACCACATCACCACAGATAATCCTGCCCACCCACCACATCACCACACATAATACCACCCCCAGCACATCACCACACATAATCCCGCCCCCACCACATCACCACACATAATCCCGCCCCCAACACATCACCACACATAATCCCACCCCCCACCACATCACCACACATTATCCCACCCCCACCACATTACCACAGATAATCCCACCCCCCACCACCTTACCAAACATAATCCCGCCCACCCACCACATTACCACACATAATCCCCCACTTTACCACACGAGGCTCCATCCCCACACATTACCACACGAGGCTTTGTCCCCACACATTACCATACGAGGCTCCGTCCCCACACATTACCACACGAGGCTCCATCCCCCCACATTACCACACGAGGTTCCGTCCCCACACATTACCACACGAGGCTCCATCCACACACATTACCACATGAGACTCCATCCCCACACATTACCACACGAGACTCTATCCCCACACATTACCACATGAGACTCCATCCCCACACATTACCACACGAGGCTCCATCCCCACACATTACCACACGAGGCTCCGTCCCCGCACATTACCATACAAGGCTCCGTCCTCACACACTAACACACGAGGCTCTGTCTACACACATTACCACACGAAACTCCATCCCTACACATTACCACATTAGGCTCCGTCCCCGCACATTACCACACGAGGCTCCGTCCTCACACACTAACACACGAGGCTCTATAGCCTATAGATGTCCATACTATTGGAAGAAATGCTGTAAAATTTGGACATCTCCTAATATGAGGGGTTCACTATTTATTTTGGGCCTGCTTATATTATATAGAATAAAGACTCCTTAATGAATAAAAAATAAATGAGAAATAGATGATAGAAGAGAATGAAGGACACAAGAGACGACATAGACCCGACTTACCTCTCTCTCCACCGTCTGCAACTGTCACATGGAATGTTGGCTCTGCAGCTCCTTACACAATGTGTGTGATGTCATAATGCAGGGGCGGAGCCAGAAACCTCAACATTCCGTGACATCATCAGCAGGAGCAGCAGCTGTTATTTAAAGAGACCAGAGTAGGCCATGCAGCCAATTCATTACAATATAAATGAAGTGGACTCTAATTATCCACCTTGACCTCTTAAAACTTTTATAAAATGCCACAATGTCATTATTACCATACAATGTAATTCCGGAGTAGTTTCTACTGATTTGAATAGTGATAAATCAACAATAATAACCCATATATCCCAGTATTGCAGAACATCTATATATATAAGAGGCATATTGATTACTCACTAATCCCGCCCCCTGCACAGTAGCTCTGCCCCCCACATCACCACACACAATCCCGCCCCCACCACATTACCACACACAATCCACACATCACCACACACAATCCCGCCCCCACATTACCACACACAATCCCGCCCCCACCACATCACCACACACAATCCCACCCGCCCACCACATCACCACACATAATCCCGCCCCCCAACACATCACCACACATAATCCTGCCCCCGACCACATCACCACACATAATACCGCTCCACCACATCACCACACATAATCCCGCCCCCACCCCATTATCACACATAATCCTGCCCCCCAACACATCACCACACATAATCCCGCCCCCGATCACATCATCACACAAAATCCCGCCCCCCCACCACATCACCACAGATAATCTCGCCCGCCCACCACATCACCACACATGATACCACCCCCAGCACATCACCACACATAATCCCGCCCCCACCACATCACCACACATAATCCTGCCCCCATCACATCACCACACATAATCCCACCCCCCACCACATCACCACACATTATCCCACCCCCACCACATTACCACAGATAATCCCACCCCCCACCACCTTACCAAACATAATCCCGCCCACCCACCACATTACCACACATAATCCCCCCACTTTACCACACGAGGCTCCGTCCCCACACATTACCACACGAGGCTCTGTCCCCACACATTACCATACGAGGCTCCGTCCCCACACATTACCACACGAGGCTCCATCCCCCCACATTACCACACGAGGCTCCGTCCCCACACATTACCACACGAGGCTCCGTCCACACACATTACCACATGAGACTCCATCCCCACACATTACCACACGAGACTCTATCCCCACACATTACCACATGAGACTCCATCCCCACACATTACCACACGAGGCTCCATCCCCACACATTACCACACGAGGCTCCGTCCCCGCACATTACCACACAAGGCTCCGTCCTCACACACTAACACACGAGGCTCTGTCTACACACATTACCATACGAAACTCCATCCCCACACATTACCACATGAGGCTCCGTCCCCGCACATTACCACACGAGGCTCCGTCCTCACACACTAACACACGAGGCTCTATAGCCTATAGATGTCTATACTATTGGAAGAAATGCTGTAAAATTTGGACATCTCCTAATATGAGGGGTTCACTATTTATTTTGGGCCTGCTTATATTATATAGAATAAAGACTCCTTAATGAATAAAAAATAAATGAGAAATAGATGATAGAAGAGAATGAAGGACACAAGAGACGACATAGACCCGACTTACCTCTCTCTCCACCGTCTGCAACTGTCACATGGAATGTTGGCTCTGCAGCTCCTTACACAATGTGTGTGATGTCATAATGCAGGGGCGGAGCCAGAAACCTCAACATTCCGTGACATCATCAGCAGGAGCAGCAGCTGTTATTTAAAGAGACCAGAGCAGGCCATGCAACCAATTCATTACTATATAAATGAAGTGGACTCTAATTATCCACCTTGACCTCTTAAAACTTTTATAAAATGCCACAATGTCATTATTACCATACAATGTAATTCCGGAGTAGTTTCTACTGATTTGAACAGTGATAAAGCAACAATAATAACCCATATATCCCAGTATTGCAGAACATCTATATATATAAGAGGCATATTGATTACTCGCTAATCCCGCCCCCTGCACAGTAGCTCTGCCCCCCACATCACCACACACAATCCTGCCCCCACCACATTACCACACACAATCCGCACATCACCACACACAATCCCGCCCCCACATTACCACACACAATCCCGCCCCCACCACATCACCACACACAATCCCACCCGCCCACCACATCACCACACATAATCCCGCCCCCCAACACATCACCACACATAATCCTGCCCCCCGACCACATCACCACACATAATACCGCTCCACCACATCACCACACATAATCCCGCCCCCACCCCATTATCACACATAATCCTGCCCCCCAACACATCACCACACATAATCCCGCCCCCGATCACATCATCACACAAAATCCCGCCCCCCCACCACATCACCACAGATAATCTCGCCCGCCCACCACATCACCACACATGATACCACCCCCAGCACATCACCACACATAATCCCGCCCCCACCACATCACCACACATAATCCTGCCCCCAACACATCACCACACATAATCCCACCCCCCACCACATCACCACACATTATCCCACCCCCACCACATTACCACAGATAATCCCACCCCCCACCACCTTACCAAACATAATCCCGCCCACCCACCACATTACCACACATAATCCCCCCACTTTACCACACGAGGCTCCGTCCCCACACATTACCACACGAGGCTCTGTCCCCACACATTACCATACGAGGCTCCGTCCCCACACATTACCATACGAGGCTCCATCTCCCCACATTACCACATGGGGCTCCGTCCCCACACATTACCACACGAGGCTCCGTCCACACACATTACCACATGAGACTCCATCCCCACACATTACCACACGAGACTCTATCCCCACACATTATCACATGAGACTCCATCCCCACACATTACCACACGAGGCTCCATCCCCACACATTACCACACGAGGCTCCGTCCCTGCACATTACCACACAAGGCTCAGTCCTCACACACTAACACACGAGGCTCTGTCTACACGCATTACCACACGAAACTCCATCCCCACACATTACCACATGAGGCTCCGTCCCCGCACATTACCACACGAGGCTCTGTCCTCACACACTAACACACGAGGCTCTATAGCCTATAGATGTCTATACTATTGGAAGAAATGCTGTAAAATTTGGACATCTCCTAATATGAGGGGTTCACTGTTTATTTTGGGCCTGCTCATATTATATAGAATAAAGACTCCTTAATGAATAAAAAATAAATGAGAAATAGATGATAGAAGAGAATGAAGGACACAAGAGACGACATAGACCCGACTTACCTCTCTCTCCACCGTCTGCAACTGTCACATGGAATGTTGGCTCTGCAGCTCCTTACACAATGTGTGTGATGTCATAATGCAGGGGCGGAGCCAGAAACCTCAACATTCCGTGACATCATCAGCAGGAGCAGCAGCTGTTATTTAAAGAGACCAGAGCAGGCCATGCAACCAATTCATTACTATATAAATGAAGTGGACTCTAATTATCCACCTTGACCTCTTAAAACTTTTATAAAATGCCACAATGTCATTATTACCATACAATGTAATTCCGGAGTAGTTTCTACTGATTTGAACAGTGATAAATCAACAATAATAACCCATATATCACAGTATTGCAGAACATCTATATATATAAGAGGCATATTGATTACTCGCTAATCCCGCCCCCTGCACAGTAGCTCTGCCCCCCACATCACCACACACAATCCCGCCCCCACCACATTGCCACACACAATCCGCACATTACCACACACAATCCCACCCCCACATTACCACACACAATCCCGCCCCCACCACATCACCACACACAATCCCGCCCCCCGACACATCACCACACATAATCCTGCCCCCCGACCACATCACCACACATAATACCGCCCCCACCCCATTATCACACATAATCCCGGCCCCCAACACATCACCACACATTATCCCGCCCCCGATCACATCATCACACAAAATCCCGCCCCCCCACCACATCACCACAGATAATCCCGCCCGCCCACCACATCACCACACATAATACCACCCCCAGCACATCACCACACATAATCCCGCCCCCCACCACATCACCACACATAATCCCACCCCCCACCACATCACCACACATTATCCCACCCCAACCACATTACCACAGATAATCTCACCCCCACCACCTTACCAAACATAATCCCGCCCACCCACCACATTACCACACATAATCCCCCCACTTTACCACACGAGGCTACGTCCCCACACATTACCACACAAGGCTCTGTCCCCACACATTACCATACGAGGCTCCGTCCCCACACATTACCACACGAGGCTCCATCCCCCCACATTACCACACGAGGCTCCGTCACCACACATTACCACACGAGGCTCCGTCCACACACATTACCACATGAGACTCCATCCCCACACATTACCACATGAGACTCTATCCCCACACATTACCACATGAGACTCCATCCCCACACATTACCACACGAGGCTCCATCCCCACACATTACCACACGAGGCTCCGTCCCCGCACATTACCACACAAGGCTCCGTCCTCACACACTAACACACGAGGCTCCGTCTACACACATTACCACACGAAACTCCATCCCCACACATTACCACATGAGGCTCCGTCCCCGCACATTACCACGAGGCTCCGTCCTCACACACTAACACACGAAGCTCTATAGCCTATAGATTTCTATACTATTGGAAGAAATGCTGTAAAATTTGGACATCTCCTAATATGAGGGGTTCACTATTTATTTTGGGCCTGCTTATATTATATAGAATAAAGACTCCTTAATGAATAAAAAATAAATGAGAAATAGATGATAGAAGAGAATGAAGGACACAAGAGACGACATAGAGCCGACTTACCTCTCTCCACCGTCTGCAACTGTCACATGGAATGTTGGCTCTGCAGCTCCTTACACAATGTGTGTGATGTCATAATGCAGGGGCGGAGCCAGAAACCTCAACATTCCGTGACATCATCAGCAGGAGCAGCAGCTGTTATTTAAAGAGACCAGAGCAGGCCATGCAACCAGTTCATTACTATATAAATGAAGTGGACTCTAATTATCCACCTTGACCTCTTAAAACTTTTATAAAATGCCACAATGTCATTATTACCATACAATGTAATTCCGGAGTAGTTTCTACTGATTTGAACAGTGATAAATCAACAATAATAACCCATATATCCCAGTATTGCAGAACATCTATATATATATAAGAGGCATATTGATTACTCGCTAATCCCGCCCCCTGCACAGTAGCTCTGCCCCCCACATCACCACACACAATCCCGCCCCCACCACATTACCACACACAATCCACACATCACCACACACAATCCCGCCCCCACATTACCACACACAATCCCGCCCCCACCACATCACCACACACAATCCCACCCGCCCACCACATCACGACACATAATCCGGCCCCCCAACACATCACCACACATAATCCTGCCCCCCGACCACATCACCACACATAATACCGCTCCACCACATCACCACACATAATCCCGCCCCCACCCCATTATCACACATAATCCCGCCCCCCAACACATCACCACACATAATCCAGCCCCCGATCACATCATCACACAAAATCCCGCCCCCCCACCACATCACCACAGATAATCCCGCCCGCCCACCACATCACCACACATAATACCACCCCCAGCACATCACCACACATAATCCCGCCCCCCACCACATCACCACACATAATCCCGCCCCCAACACATCACCACACATAATCCCACCCCCCACCACATCACCACACATTATCCCACCCCCACCCGATTACCACACATAATCCTGCCCCCACCACATTACCACAGATAATCCCACCCCCCACCACCTTACCACACATAATCCCGCCCACCCACCACATTACCACACATAATCCCCCCACTTTACCACACGAGGCTCCGTCTCCACACATTACGACACGAGGCTCTGTCCCCACACATTACCATACGAGGCTCCGTCCCCACACATTACCACACGAGGCTCCATCCCCCCACATTACCACACGAGGCTCCGTCCCCACACATTACCACACGAGGCTCCGTCCACACACATTACCACATGAGACTCCATCCCCACACATTACCACACGAGACTCTATCCCCACACATTACCACATGAGACTCCATCCCCACACATTACCACACGAGGCTCCATCCCCACACATTACCACACGAGGCTCCGTCCCCGCACATTACCACACAAGGCTCCGTCCTCACACACTAACACACGAGGCTCTGTCTACACACATTACCACACGAAACTCCATCCCCACACATTACCACATGAGGCTCCGTCCGCGCACATTACCACACGAGGCTCCGTCCTCACACACTAACACACGAGGCTCCATCCCTCCACATTAACACATGAGGCTCCGTCCCCATACATTACCACACGAGGATCCGTCCTCACACACTAACACACGAGGCTCCATCCCTCCACATTAACACACGAGGCTCCGTCCCCATACATTACAACACGAGGCTGCGTCAAGGAAAGATCTTTGAAAATGATATATATACAGTATCAGCCCGAGGTGCATCTAGAAGTGATGAGCAAGCATGCTTGCCACTGCTCGATACTGGATCAAGCATCATGGTGCTTGTTAGGCCGGGTTCGCATTGCGTTTACAGCAGCCCGTTCAACGCATACTGTAATGGGCTGCTGTAAACGCAAGTGCCGTTATGGCAGCACGCTAGCGCAGATAGAGCATCTGCTAGGTCTATCTGCGCTAGCGGTGACGGACCCAGAAATGCTGCAGCCCGCGTCTCGGGGTCCGTCCGTTATGCCGCGGTGTAACGTAGTCCGTTAGACGGGCGGGTTCAACGCAATGTGAACCCAGCCTTACACTCATTACTCGCCAGGAAAACTGCCACCTGGTCCCAAGTCACTCGTCAGTTGAATCGTGACATTAACTCGGACCACAATCAATTTTTCTGATCCGTGATGGATCCTATAGCCACTCTGACAGGGCAGTTGCAGCAGCTCAGTCTAGAGGTGGCGGATTTGCACACGATGGTTCTACAGCACCCTATTACATCTGGTGTGGGGATATCGCTGTCCAGGCAAACCTTTGTGGAGCCAAAGGTCACGTTACCAGACAGGTTCTCTGGATGGTGTGACAAGTTTGTTGTGTTTCGTGAGGCCTGCAAATTTTATTTCAGGTTGCGTCCAGTATCTTCAGGTACAGAGGAGCAACGGATGAGGATTGTAATTTCGCTCCTACAGGGGAACCCACAAGCATGGGCGTTTTTTCTCCCATCTGACTCAGTCATTTCTAATGGTAAAGAGATTTTTTCATGCTCTGGGGCTGGTGTATGATGACCCTGATCGCGTCACCCTGGCTGAGTCCTCTCTGTGCCAAATCCAGCAAGGAGACCCCCTGGCAGAAAAATATTGCTCTGAATTTCGGAGGTGGGCCACAGACACTAGGTGGATTGACCCGGCCCTCCGTAGTCAGTTCTGTGAGGGCATCTCAGGGAGAGTAAGAGATGCTTTAGCTCTCTATGAGACTCCTGACTCCCTTGAGGCAGCCATGTCTCTGGCGATCTGGGTTGATTGCCGTCTTCACCAGGGACATAGGGAGTCACCTCTGGGGGTGGGAAGTCCAGGGTTGAGAGTGGTACTGAGCCAACTGTGAAACCCATGCAGGTGAGTGTGGCGTCTCAACCTGGCAAATTGACAGTTGTCCGGCGTAGAGGAGGTGTGTGTTTCTATTGTGGCAAAAAGGGTCATTTTGTGAGCACATGTCCTTCTCGACTTCAGTTTAAGCCACCACTGGAAAACTAGTGGGCCCGGGTTGCGTGGAGGTTTGCAACTTGGGTGTACTTGTTACCTCGGTGGGTAAGACTCTTTTTTTTACCTGCTACATTACACGTGGGTCAAAATAAGGTGGACGGTTCCGCCTTCCTGGACAGTGGTACGGGGTTTAATTTGGTCGACGCAAGGTTCATCCAGGACCAAGGCCTAGTCCCACATACATTGTCCAGACCTATACCAATTATTGCTATAGACTCCGCCCCACTAAAACATGGGTACTTTACACAGGTGGTCCATGATTTATGGCTACAGGTGGGGGCCATACACACTGAAGTGTTAAACTGTTATGTGCTTGAGGGCTTGCCCTCACCTGTGGTACTGGGACTTCCTTGGCTTGCTCTGGACAATCTGGTGATCGATTAGCAGACACAGGAGGTGAATTAAGATCATAAAAGGAAATGTGCTAATAAAGACTAACAAAATAAAATAGATTAAAAGAATTTATTTATTCATATAACTAATAATAAATAATAATATCAGCTGAATCAAGTAATGGTGCATGGTTTTTTTTTTAAAAGTATATGATATTAAGCCCCTAATAAGGAGATTTTAATATTACAAAAATGCCCAACAAGAGTCCAAAATATAATATATAAAAAAATAGAAGATGTATAATCATTTATATACATATATGGCTCAGAAAATGTAGGTCTTTAAATATGAATTGACAAAGTCTTATATTTTCAATCCAGAAACCAAGGTAGATGATAAGGTACGACTAATCACCCAATATGACTCATAGAGGCAGCTTATGCGGGATATTGTGTCTAAACATTGGCCATTTTTAACCAATGATCCGATATTAAAGCAATATCTTCCCGCAAAACCAAGTATTACGGCACAGCGAGCACCTAATTTGCAGGACCATTTGGTCAAAAGTCTTTACCCAGTCAATAATTAATCCACTTTATTCCCCATGCTTATTCCTAAACCAATCTCTCGTTGGGGATGTTCTCCTTGCGGTAATTGCTGAGATCAGGATGTCTTCACGGACAGGAGGCAGATCAAGAGTTAACAAATTTACTAACAGTTGAAAACTCTACGTAGGAAGGAAGAGGATATGGGACGCAAAGATTATAACGATATGGGTGTTGGAGTGGAGAACGGGGTAAACAGGTGTAAGGCGTATGTTCCGGAAGGGGAAAGAAGAGTTCAACTTATCAGACTGTCGGCTTCTTGATTGCAGCGTCTCGGTTTCCAACGGTGGCACCGACAACAGCGGCACGTGATGTCTCGGGGGTTGTCCTGGTTAGACGGAGATCCGGTCTGTTATGGCTGGCAATCAGGCAACACAGCGTGCAGTAATCAGCGCACATACAGAGATCTGGCAATAACCAAAAACAATAGGACGAGCTCTCCAAAACACCTGAGGGAGGAAGCCCAGAGACTGCAATACCACTTGTGACCACAGAAGTGAACTCAGCCACAGAATTCACAACAGTACCCCCCCCTTGAGGAGGGGTCACCGAACCCTCACCAGAACCCCCAGGCCGACCAGGATGAGCCACATGAAAGGCACGAACAAGATCTGGGGCATGGACATCAGAGGCAAAAACCCAGGAATTATCTTCCTGAGCATAACCCTTCCATTTGACCAGATACTGGAGTTTCCGTCTAGAGACACGAGAATCCAAAATCTTCTCCACAATATACTCCAATTCCCCCTCCACCAAAACAGGGGCAGGAGGCTCCACAGATGGAACCATAGGTGCCACGTATCTCCTCAACAACGACCTATGGAATACATTATGTATGGAAAAGGAGTCTGGGAGGGTCAGACGAAAAGACACCGGATTGAGAATCTCAGAAATCCTATACGGACCAATAAAACGAGGTTTAAATTTAGGAGAGGAAACCTTCATAGGAAAATGACGAGAAGATAACCAAACCAGATCCCCAACACGAAGTCGGGGTCCCACACGGCGTCTGCGATTAGCGAAAAGCTGAGCCTTCTCCTGGGACAAGGTCAAATTGTCCACTACCTGAGTCCAGATCTGCTGCAACCTGTCCACCACAGAATCCACACCAGGACAGTCCGAAGACTCAACCTGTCCTGAAGAGAAACGAGGATGGAACCCAGAATTGCAGAAAAATGGAGAGACCAAGGTAGCCGAGCTGGCCCGATTATTAAGGGCGAACTCAGCCAACGGCAAAAATGACACCCAATCATCCTGGTCAGCGGAAACAAAACATCTCAGATATGTTTCCAAGGTCTGATTGGTTCGTTAGGTCTGGCCATTAGTCTGAGGATGGAAGGCCGAGGAGAAAGATAGGTCAATGCCCATCCTACCACAAAAGGCTCGCCAGAACCTCGAGACAAACTGGGAACCTCTGTCAGAAACAATATTCTCAGGAATGCCATGTAAACGAACCACATGCTGGAAGAACAAAGGCACCAAATCAGAGGAGGAAGGCAATTTAACCAAGGGCACCAGATGGACCATTTTAGAAAAGCGATCACAGACCACCCAAATGACCGACATTTTTTGAGAAACGGGAAGGTCAGAAATGAAATCCATCGAAATATGTGTCCAAGGCCTCTTCGGGACCGGCAAGGGCAAAAGCAACCCACTGGCACGTGAACAGCAGGGCTTAGCCCTAGCACAAATTCCACAGGACTGCACAAAAGCACGCACATCCCGTGACAGAGATGGCCACCAGAAGGATCTAGCAACCAACTCCCTGGTACCAAAGATTCCTGGATGACCGGCCAGCACCGAACAATGAAGTTCAGAGATAACTTTACTAGTCCACCTATCAGGGACGAACAGTTTCTCGGCCGGACAACGATCAGGTTTATTAGCCTGAAATTTCTGCAACACTCTCCGCAAATCAGGGGAGATGGCAGACACAATGACTCCTTCCTTGAGGATACTCGCCGGCTCAGATAACCCCGGAGAGTCGGGCACAAAACTCCTAGACAGAGCATCCGCCTTCACATTTTTAGAGCCCGGAAGGTATGAAATCACAAAATCAAAACGAGCAAAAAATAACGACCAACGGGCCTGTCTAGGATTCAAGCGCTTGGCAGACTCAAGATAAGTAAGGTTCTTATGATCAGTCAAAACCACCACGCGATGCTTAGCACCCTCAAGCCAATGACGCCACTCCTCGAATGCCCACTTCATGGCCAGCAACTCTCGGTTGCCCACATCATAATTACGCTCAGCAGCAGAAAATTTCCTGGAAAAGAAAGCACATGGTTTGAACACTGAGCAACCAGAACCTCTCTGTGACAAAACCGCCCCTGCACCAATCTCAGAAGCATCAACCTCGACCTGGAACGGAAGAGAAACATCAGGTTGACACAACACAGGGGCACAGCAAAAACGACGCTTCAACTCCTGAAAAGCTTCCACGGCAGCAGAAGACCAATTAACCAAATCAGCACCCTTGGTCAAATCGGTCAATGGTCTGGCAATGCTAGAAAAATTACAGATGAAGCGACGATAAAAATTAGCAAAGCCCAGGAATTTCTGCAGACTCTTTAGAGATGTCGGCTGAGTCCAATCCTGGATGGCCTGAACCTTAACCGGATCCATCTCGATAGTAGAAGGGGAAAAGATGAACCCCAAAAATGAAACTTTCTGCACACCGAAGAGACACTTTGATCCCTTCACGAACAAGGAATTAGCACGCAGTACCTGGAAAACCATTCTGACTTGCTTCACATGAGACTCCCAATCATCTGAGAAGATCAAAATGTCATCCAAGTAAACAATCAAGAATTTATCCAGATACTCACGGAAAATGTCATGCATAAAAGACTGAAAAACAGATGGAGCATTGGCAAGTCCGAACGGCATCACCAGATACTCAAAATGACCCTCGGGCGTATTAAATGCCGTTTTCCATTCATCTCCCTGCCTGATTCTCACCAGATTATACGCACCACGAAGATCAATCTTAGTAAACCAACTAGCCCCCTTAATCCGAGCAAACAAGTCAGAAATCAATGGCAAGGGATACTGAAACTTAACAGTGATCTTATTAAGAAGGCGGTAATCAATACACGGTCTTAGCGAACCATCCTTCTTGGCTACAAAAAAGAACCCTGCTCCCAATGGTGACGACGATGGGCGAATATGTCCCTTCTCCAGGGACTCCTTCACATAACTGCGCATAGCGGTGTGTTCAGGTACAGACAAATTAAATAAACGACCCTTAGGGAATTTACTACCAGGAATCAAATCGATAGCACAATCACAATTCCTATGCGGAGGTAGGGCATCAGACTTGGACTCTTCAAATACATCCTGAAAGTCCGACAAGAACTCTGGGATGTCAGAAGGAATGGATGACGAAATAGACAAAAATGGAACATCACCATGTACTCCCTGACAACCCCAGCTGGTTACCGACATAGAGTTCCAATCCAATACTGGATTATGGGTTTGTAGCCATGGCAACCCCAACACGACCACATCATGCAAATTATGCAGTACCAGAAAGCGAATAACTTCCTGATGTGCAGGAGCCATGCACATGGTCAGCTGGGCCCAGTACTGAGGCTTATTCTTGGCCAAAGGTGTAGCATCAATTCCTCTCAACGGAATAGGACACCGCAAAGGCTCCAAGAAAAATCCACAACGTTTAGCATAATCCAAATCCATCAGATTCAGGGCAGCGCCTGAATCCACAAACGCCATGACAGAATACGATGACAAAGAGCACATTAAGGTAATGGACAAAAGGAATTTGGACTGTACAGTACCAATAACGGCAGAGCTATCGAACCGCCTAGTGCGTTTAGGACAATTAGAAATAACATGAGTAGAATCACCACAATAGAAACACAGTCTGTTCAGACGTCTGTGTTCTTGCCGTTCTACTTTAGTCATAGTCCTGTCGCACTGCATAGGCTCAGGTTTACTCTCAGACAATACCGCCAGATGGTGCACAGATTTACGCTCGCGCAAGCGACGACCGATCTGAATGGCCAAGGACATAGACTCATTCAAACCAGCAGGCATAGGAAATCCCACCATTACATCCTTAAGAGCTTCAGAGAGACCCTTTCTGAACAAAGCCGCTAGTGCAGATTCATTCCACAGAGTGAGTACTGACCACTTCCTAAATTTCTGACAATATACTTCTACATCATCCTGACCCTGGCATAAAGCCAGCAGATTTTTCTCAGCCTGATCCACTGAATTAGGCTCATCGTAAAGCAATCCCAGCGCCTGGAAAAATGCATCAACATTACTCAATGCAGAATCTCCTGGTGCAAGAGAAAACGCCCAGTCCTGTGGGTCGCCGCGCAAAAAAGAAATAATAATCAAAACCTGTTGAATAGGATTACCAGAAGAATGAGGTTTCAAGGCCAAAAATAGCTTACAATTATTTCTGAAGCTCAGGAACTTAGTTCTGTCACCAAAAAACAAATCAGGAATCGGAATTCTTGGTTCTAGCATCGATTTCTGATCAATAGTATCTTGAATCTTTTGTACATTTACAACGAGATTATCCATTGAGGAGCACAGAGCCTGAATATCCATGTCCACAGCTGTGTCCTGAAGCACTCTAATGTCTAGGGGAAAAAAAAGACTGAAGACAGAGCTAAGAAAAAAAAATGATGTCAGGATTTCTTTTTTCCCTCTATTGGGAATCATTGGTGGGGCTCCTTGTACTGTTATGGCTGGCAATCAGGCAACACAGCGTGCAGTAATCAGCGCACATACAGAGATCTGGCAATAACCAAAAACAATAGGACGAGCTCTCCAAAACACCTGAGGGAGGAAGCCCAGAGACTGCAATACCACTTGTGACCACAGAAGTGAACTCAGCCACAGAATTCACAACACCGGTCCCTTGATGCAGGTGGAGAGTCTTTGATTCATTAAGCGGGTTCCTGTACCCGCAATTTCCTCGTACTGGTCTCAGTTCGTTATATGGTATCGCCGGAGCTTGGCTTTGCTCCACAGCACAGGCGGGGAAGGGATCGGCATATACTGGCTCATATACTGGCTCAAACACTGGTACAAGGCTAGTCCGCATGCACGCAGCAGTCACAGGTCCCACATGTGAGTAACTTCCCGGAGAACGTAGGGAGAGTCGCTGTCTGATGTCTGCAAGCAGTGGACACAATTACAGGGATTGCGCTAGGTGGGCCTACGCTTACAGGATGCCCCGCTACAAAGACCTGTACTTCACCCTGCTGCACTCTATGTCTTCCCTCCCGAACTCCTGCTTTTCTCCCATGCACAGTCATTTTTATCCCTGACCTGCCCCCTGCTGACAAGTGCAAAGGTTGGTCCGGGCAAGAAACCTCTGCCCCGTGCAACTATGGTGAGTCCCGTCAGTTACGGAGGTACCCCCGAATCAGTTCATCTTCATACAATGCCACTACATTCTGTGCATCTGATAACAAAACATTTAACCCCTCTCTGTCATCTGACGTACCACTGTATTCCATCCATGTGCCCTGGGGCTGTCTGCCCATGGACAGGATAGTACGTCGTAGTGATCGGCCACGCACACCGGTGGTGTGTGGCCGATAGCGGCCAGCTGATTCTCACAGACCGCTCCTGGCACTTTAACCCCCGAAATGCTGCGATCGAACTCGATCGCAGCATTCCGGAGCCGGCACAGGGGCTGACAGTCCCTCTGCTTTTGGATCGGAGACCCCGCGGCATGACATGGAGTCCCGATTGCTGCCATGTAGACCTGATGTCGTCATGACGACATCTGGGACTCCAGAGCTGAGAAACTTCCTGTCATGCACAGTGCATGTCAGGAAGTCTCTCAGGTTACTGTACAGAAACTGCGGCGCTGACAGCGCAATCAGCATGCAAAAAATTATTGTCCCATAGTGGGACACAGTGTAAAAGTTAGAATTAATTTAAAAAATTAAAATAATTGTAAAAATATTTTGTTAAAATAATAATAAAAAATCATTATTCTATCAATAAATAAATATTTGAATTAAAAAAATCTAAACAGAGTACACATATTTGGTATTCCCACGTCTGTAATGACCCGTCCTATAAAACTATTCCACTACTTAACCCCTTTAGTGAACACCACAAAAAAAAAACAAGGCAAAATACAATGCTTTATCATCATACCGCCGTACAAAAAGTGGAATAACACGTGATCAAAAAGACGGATATAAATAACCATGGTAACGCTGAAAACGTCATCTTGTCCCGCAAAAAATGAGCCACCATACAGCATCATCAGCAAAAAAATAAAAAAGTTATAGTCCTCAGAATAAAGCGATGCAAATTTTTTTGCTATAAAATAGTTTTTATCGTATAAAATCGCTAAAACATAAAAAAATTATATAAATGAGGTATCGCTGTAAACGTACTGACCCGAAGAATAAAACTGCTTTATCAATTTTACCAAACGCGGAACGGTATAAACGCCCTACCCCCCCCCCCCCCTTTCCCCCCAAAGAAATTCATGAATAGCTGGTTTTTGGTCATTCTGCCTCACAAAAATCGGAATAAAAAGCGATCAAAAAAAGTCACGTGCCCGAAAATGTTACCAATAAAAACGTCAACTTGTCCCGCAAAAAACAAGACCTCACATGACTCTGTGGACTCAAATATGGAAAGATTATAGTTCTCAAAATGTGGTAACGCAAAAAATATTTTTTTCAATAAAAAGCGTCTTTCAGTGTGTGACGGCTGCCAATCATAAAAATCCCCTAAAAAATCTGTTATAAAAGTAAATCAAACCCCCCTTCATCACCCCCTTAGTTAGAGAAAAATTAAAAAAAGTGTTTATTTCCATTTTCCCATTAGGCTAGGGTTAGGGCTAGGTTAGGGTTAGGGTTAGGGCTAGGGTTAGGGTTAGGGCTAGGGTTAGGGCTAGGGTTAGGGCTAGGGTTAGGGTTGGGGCTAGGGTTAGGGTTGGGGCTAGGGTTAAGGCTACAGTTAGGGTTGGGGCTAAAGTTAGGGTTTGGATTACATTTATGGTTGGGAATAGGGTTGGGATTAGGGTTAGGGGTGTGTCTAGGTTAGAGGTGTGGTTAGGGATACCGTTGGAATTAGGGTTAGGGGTGTGTTTGGATTAGGGTTTCAGTTATAAGTGGGGGGTTTCCACTGTTTAGGCACATCAGGGGCTCTCCAAACGCGACATGGTGTCCGATCTCAATGCCAGCCAATTCTGCGTTGAAAAAGTAAAACAGTGCTCCTTCCCTTCCGAGCTCTCCCGTGTGCCCAAACAGGGGTTTACTCCAACATATGGGGTATCAGCATACTCAGGACAAATTGGACAACAACTTTTGGGGTCCAATTTCTCCTGTTACCCTTGGAAAAATACAAAACTGCGAGCTAAAACATAACTTTTTGGGGAAAATTTTTTAAAAAAATTTTCACGGCTCCTCGTTATAAACTGTAGTGAAACACTTGGGGGCTCAAAGTTCTCACAACACATCTAGGGGTCTAGTTTCCAATATGGGGTCACTTGTGGGGGGGTTCTACTGTTTAGGTACATTAGGGGCTCTGCAAACGCAATGTGACGCCTGCAGACCAATACATCTTAGGCTACGTTCACATTAGCGTTGCGCCGCCGTTGCGTCGGCGACGCAGCGGCGACGCGCCCCTATGTTTAACATAGGGGACGCGTGCGTTGTTTTGGTGGCGTTTTCGCCACGTGCGTCGTTTCCGACGCTAGCGTCGGACGCAAGAAAACGCTACATGTAGTATTTTCTGTGCGTCCGATTTTCGTCAAAAACGACGCACGCGTCGCAAAACGCGTCGCGCGTTGCGTCGCCGACGCAGGGCGGCGCAACGCTAGTGTGAACCTAGCCTAAGTCTGCATTCCAAAAGGCGCTTCCCTTCCGAGCTCTGCCATGTGCCCAAACGGTGGTCCCCCCCCACATATGGGGTATCAGCGTACTCAGGACAAATTGGACAACAACTTTTGGGGTCCATTTTCTCCTGTTACCCTCGAGAAAATACAAAACTGTAGGCTAAAATATAATTTTTGTGGGAAAAAATGTTTGTTTTATTTTTAAGGCTCTGCATTATAAACTTCTGTGAAGCCCTTGGTGGGTCAAAGTGCTCACCACACCTCTAGATAAGTTCCTTAGGGGGTCTACTTTCCAAAATGGTGTCACTTGTGGGGGGTTTCAATGTTTAGGCACATCAGTGGCTCTCCAAATGCAACATGGCATCCCATCTCAATTCCTGTCAATTTTGCCTTGAAAAGTCAAACGGCGCTCCTTCCCTTCCGAGCTCTCCCATGCGCCCAAACAGTGGTTTACCCCCACATATGGGGTATCAGCATACTTAGGACAAATTGTACAACGACTTTTGGGGTCCAATTTCTTCTCTTACCCTTGGGAAAATAAAAAATTGGGGGTGAAAAGATAATTTTTGTGAAAAAATATGATTTTTTATTTTTACGGTTCTGCATTATAAACTTCTGTGAAGCACTTGGTGGGTCAAAGTGCTCACCACACCTCTAGATAAGTTCCTTAGGGGGTCTACTTTCCAAAACGGTGTCACTTGTGGGGGGTTTCAATGTTTAGGCACATCAGTGGCTCTCCAAACGCAACATGGCGTCCCATCTCAATTCCTGTCAATTTTGCATTGAAAAGTCAAATGGCGCTCCTTCGCTTCCGAGCTCTGTAATGCGCCCAAACAGTGGTTTACCCCCACATATGGGGTATTGGCGTACTCAGGACAAATTGTACAACAACTTTTGGGGTCCATTTTCTCCTGTTACCCTTGGTAAAATAAAACAAATTGGAGCTTAAGTAATTTTTTGTGAAAAAAAGTTAAATGTTCATTTTTATTTAAACATTCCAAAAATTCCTGTGAAACACCTGAAGGGTTAATAAACTTCTTGAATGTGCTTTTGAGCACCTTGAGGGGTGCAGTTTTTAGAATGGTGTCACACTTGGGTATTTTCTATCATATAGACCCCTCAAAATGACTTCAAATGAGATGTGGTCCCTAAAAAAAATGGTGTTGTAAAAATGAGAAATTGCTGGTCAACTTTTAACCCTTATAACTCCCTAATAAAAAAAAAATTTTGTTACAAAATTGTGCTGATGTAAAGTAGACATGTGGGAAATGTTACTTATTAAGTATTTTGTGTGATATATCTCTGTGATTTAATTGCATAAAAATTCAAAGTTGGAAAATTGCGAAATTTTCATAATTTTTGCCAAATTTCCATTTTTTTCACAAATAATCGCAGGTAATATCAAAGAAATTTTATGTCTATCATGAAGTACAATATGTCATGAGAAAACAGTGTCAGAATCACTGGGATCCGTTGAAGCGTTCCAGAGTTATAACCTCATAAAGGGACAGTGGTCAGAATTGTAAAAATTGGCCCTGTCATTAACGTGCAAACCACCCTTGGGGGTAAAGGTGTTAATGAATTTTTGCAGCATGCATTGTGTTTATTGACATATTGATATATATCATACATTTTTTTTGCATATTTTTGGGGTAATATTTTACTGTGTCCTTTTATGTATCTTGCACTGTCACTTTATTGATTTGAGAGTAATTATGTCATGTATAGCTCATATATATATCTATATATACATTTATATATACTTTTTTATTGCACTTTCATATTTACCTACACATGGTTTATATGATCGTATCATATTTTTATATATACAGTGGGTACGGAAAGTATTCAGACCCCTTTACATTTTTCACTCTTTGTTTCATTACAGCCATTTGGTAAATTCGAAAAAGTTCATTTTTTTCTCATTAATGTACACTCTGCACCCCATTTTGATTGAAAAAAACAGAAATGTAGTTTCCTGTGTGTGTGAAATATGATAAGGAAAGACTCTTCCCCCGAAAGGAAGCTTGGCCACCGTAAGATACATCATACCCTGCAAGAAGTACAACCCTCAGCCATACGCCCCATGAGAACGCCACATTCGCATCGCCTGTGGCATCTTCACGATGTCTCCGTGCTCCGTGTCCGGGTCCCGCTCACATGATCCACGTGGGCGTAGCTTCCGCAGTCATGTGCTCGTGTTGCCATCGTGATGCCTTGAGGTGATGTAACTGCACTTTTGGGTAATTTGCGCATACGCCGCCCCCACATAAGCGCTCAAGTCATCTCTGCATCTTCCTAATGATTGGTATATGGCCCTATATAAACATAATCTCCTGTTCTTGATTTACCACTCCCCCCGTAAGAAGGCTAGCGCCGAAACGCGTGTAGGGACCTGACAGCACATTCTGACAACCCCTTGAAGCTCATCAAGAGAATGCCAAGAGTGTGCAAAGCAGTCATCAAAGCAAAAGGTGGCTACTTTGAAGAACCTAGAATATAAGACATAATTTCAGTTGTTTCACACTTTTTTGTTAAGTACATAATTCCACATGTGTTAATTCATAGTTTTGATGCCTTCAGTGTGAATATACAATTTTCATAGTCATGAAAATATAGAAAAATCTTTAAATGAGAAGGTGTGTCCAAACTTTTGGTCTGTACTGTATGTATATATATATATATATATATATATATATATGTATATATACACAGTATATATAAGTATACATCTATTTTTTATATATATTATATTTTTGACTCTTATTGGGCATTTTTGCAATACTATCTCTCCTTATTAGGGGCTTAATATCATATACTTTTTTTTTAAAAATGTGCGCCTTTACTTGATTCAGCTGATATTATTCATTTATTATTAATTATTTGAATAAAGAAATAATTTTAATCTATTTTATTTTCTAAGTCTTTATGAGCACATTTCCTTTCATGATCTTAATTTATTTTTGCGCTTGACTCCTATTTTTTATACAATGTGTTCAATCTCTGATAAAGACACAGGAGGTGGCTAAGTGGACTATTACTATGAAGGACACTGCTTGGGTACCCAATTGGCAGGGGTGGATACCCAGTTCGTGCTCAATTACCTGTCAGACTTTGGGGATGTGTTTTCTGAGCAGGGGAGCCAAGAACCTCCCACCCCCCATCGTCCTTATGATTGCGCCATCAATCTGGTACTGGGTGCTAAGCTAGCCAAGATCAGACTCTATAACATTTCAGGTTCAGAGGGACAGGCCATGAAGGACTATATTTTGGAAAGTCTGATTAACCCCTTTACCCCCAAGGGTGGTTTGCACGTCAATGACCAGGCCACTTTTTACAATCCTGACCACTGTCCCTTTATGAGGTTATTGTTAGGACTACAGAGATGGGTACGAGAGTGGACCCTCTGGACCGTAGAAGTCCCCCTCGTGGGCGAGCAGACCCGGTGTTAACCAACCCCTATACAGGGGCTGTTTAGGAGCAGGCCCAGAGGTTACCTTACCACGGTAGCGGATACCAGAAGGGATGGCTCAAGTAAAGGGAAGGCTGAAGAGTAGACAAAACTGAGGACCGGAATCAGCAGCGGAAAATCCAGAGGCAGAAGACACGGGAACGGAAGGCAGGAATAGGCAGAGGAGAACCAGGGACGGAGAGGGAACTGAAACAAAGTAACGGAAAACAAACACAGTAAATAGTAGCGCCGGAGCGCAGAGCAAGTACAGAGACACAGCGAACGGCCAGAGACTAAGCAAACACTAAAGATACTCAGGCACCTCCTAGCAGAGGAGGTGGCCTGAAATACCGTGCTCTCCATGGTGATTGGCTGCAGATGCACCACACCCGGTGCTAGGTGATCCGGAGCTGTGAGGCTGTATCTAATGCTGAAGCCTGTGCACCTGCGCAGGAGTGCCGGAAGTAGGGGCACAGGAATGAGCGATGCCGGAAGAAGATGGCGCCGCCCGAGAGGAGGAGAGGACAACGCGCCGAGCGCTGAAAGAAGGGCGCGCGAGGGGGGCGGAGGCGGCACGCTGAGGACCAGGAACAGAGCGGTGAGCAGCCGCTGTAACAGTACCCCCCTCTTTAAAATCTCCCTTCCTAAAACTAGAGAGGAATTTGTTAAGTAGACGAGGTGCATCGATATTCTCTCGAGGTTCCCAGGATCTTTCCTCAGGCCCAAACCCCTTCCAATCCACTAGGAAAAACTCTCTCCCGCGAATACTCTTCTTGGCTAGAATATCCCTCACCTCAAAGATGTTATCAGCATGGACAGGCTGAGGAGAGGTACAGGAAGAAGGATGGAAGCGATTAAGAACAACAGGCTTGAGCAGAGACACATGAAAAGTATTGGGAATCCGGAGCGAAGCAGGCAACTTCAGCTTGTAGGCAACTTCGTTGACTCGACTCAGAATCTCGAAGGGACCGATGAAACGAGGACCAAGTTTATAGGATGGTATCTTGAGCCTAATGTAACGAGAGGCGAGCCAAACTTTATCGCCTGGTAAAAATGAGAAAGAATCTAAGCGCTTCTTGTTGGCATGTCTCTTCATTTTAACAGAAGTCTTTTTGAGAGCCTCTTTAACCTCACCCCAAATTGCAGAAAAATTTAAAGTCAAAGAGTCTGCTGCCGGAACTCCAGTAGTGGAAGAAATTGGAAGAGGCATATTCGGATGTTGTCCGAATACGACAAAAAAAGGAGACTTGGCTGAGGATTCACTAGAATGATTGTTATAGGCGAATTCGGCCCAAGGCAGAAGGTTTACCCAATCATCTTGGTGGGAGTTGATGAAATGACGAAGATAGGCAGTCACAATCTGATTTGTTCGTTCAGCTTGACCATTAGTCTGAGGGTGATAGGCTGATGAAAAATCTAGTGATACCTTCAAAAGCTTGCATAACGCTCTCCAGAATCGTGATGTAAACTGGACTCCTCGGTCAGACACGATGTTTAAAGGGAACCCATGGAGTTTGAAGATATTAGAAATAAAGATCCTCGCCAATTCTGGAGCTGAGGGAAGTCCAGACAAGGGAACGAAATGGGCCATCTTAGAGAACCGATCTACCACCGTAAGGATGGCTGTACAACCAGAGGATCTCGGTAAATCGGTAATGAAGTCCATGGCGATGTGCTGCCAAGGACTCGAAGGCACAGGAAGAGGAAGTAACCCTCCACGAGGTAATTGTCTAGGCACCTTGCACTTGGCACAGGAAGGGCAGGAGACGACAAACTCCTCGACATCATGACGTAACGAGGGCCACCAATAGTAGCGAGAGATGAGAAGAGAGGTTTTTCTAATCCCGGCGTGGCCTGCCAATTTGGAGGAATGTCCCCATCGCAGCACTGTCTCTCTGTCCTTCTCAGTGACAAACGTCTTACCCGGGGGTGGACAGCTTATACTTAAAGGGGCCACAGTAACGATTTTACCGGGATCCACAATATGCGCTGGTTCCTCGTCGATGTCCTTAAGCTGCGAAAGTCTGGACAGGGCATCTGCTTTGACGTTCTTGTCGCCAGGACGAAAATGAAGCTCAAAGTCGAAGCGGGCAAAAAACAGGGACCATCGAGCTTGCCGTGGATTAAGTCTGTGTGCGGTCTGAAGATAGGCCAAATTCTTGTGGTCAGAAAAAATCACAAACGGATGAACGGCTCCCTCCAGAAGATGCCTCCACTCCCCAAGAGCCAGCTTTATGGCCAAGAGTTCTCGGTCCCCAATGGTATAATTTCGTTCCGATGCTGAGAATGTCTTGGAAAAGAAGCCACAGGGAACCAGGCGACCAGTAGAAGATCTTTCAGAGAGCACTGCCCCGGCACCGGTAGAAGAGGCATCCACCTCGAGAATGAATGGTCTATTGATCTCTGGATGGTGTAAAACGGGAGCGGAGGAAAAGGATTGCTTCAGAAGCTCAAAAGCTTTTTCGGCCTCTGGAGTCCAAGTCTTCGGATTGGCACCTTTACGAGTGAGAGCAGCAAGAGGCCGAACTACCGAGGAGAAATGTGAAATGAACTGCCTGTAGTAGTTGGCGAACCCTAGAAAGCGCTGGATGGCTTTTGTTCCATAGGGACGTGGCCAACTGAGAATGGTTCTCAGCTTCTCAGGGTCCATCTTGAGACCAGAATCCGAAATGACGTATCCGAGAAAAGGCAGTGAAGTCTGTTCGAAGAGACACTTCTCAAACTTAGCATAAAGACGACTCTCTCTAAGGCGTTGCAAAACCAAACGGACGCTTCTTCTGTGAGATGATAGGTCAGCCGAAAAAATTAGGATGTCGTCTAGATATACTACCACACAGGAGTAAAGAAGGTCTCGGAAAATGTCATTGACGAATTCTTGGAAGACTGCGGGAGCATTGCAGAGACCGAACGGCATGACTAAGTATTCATAATGCCCGTCCCGAGTGTTAAAGGCAGTCTTCTACTCGTCGCCGGCCCGGATTCGAACAAGATTATAAGCACCTCGAAGATCCAGCTTCGTAAAGATTCGTGCTCCTCTTAATCGGTCGAAGAGTTCAGGAATAAGGGGCAGAGGGTACTTGTTCTTGATAGTAATGTTGTTCAAACCTCTGTAATCAATGCAGGGTCGAAGAGATCCGTATTTTTTCTTGACGAAGAAGAACCCCACACCGGCAGGGAAAGAAGACTTTCGGATGAATCCCCTAGATAGATTCTCTTGGATGTACTCAGACATAGCTTTAGTCTCAGCAGGAGACAGAGGGTAAATCCTCCCTCTAGGTGGAGTGGAACCGGGAAGAAGTTCGATCGGGCAATCGTAGAGTCGATGCGGAGGAAGACTCTCTGCTTCTTTCTTGTCAAAAACATCGATGTAGGACAGATATGGAGTAGGTAGTCCGGGAAGAACGGAATCAGTCGGAAGCGAAACTACAGGGCGAACAGGCAGAAGGCATTGTGTTTGACACGTAGATCCCCAACGGAGTACATCACCTGAACGCCAGTCCAGGGTGGGTTCGTGCAAACGGAGCCAAGGTAAACCTAGAAGCAGAGTATGGGTTAGATTAGGCAAAACATAGAAAGTTATCTTCTCACGATGAAGAGCCCCGATACATAGGTCTATCTCTTCCGTAATCAAAGTGACGGCGTCTTGCAAGGGTCTCCCATCCACGGAAGCAATCTGACGAGGAGCATCCAACGAGAGAACTGGAACGCGAAGCCTCCGAACCGCCTCAAGACTGATAAAGTTGCCCGCCGCGCCCGAATCCACATACGCAGCCTCAGAAAAACGCTTTTGATTTAGCACTAACAAAACGGACAGAAACAAGGGTTGAGAGGAATCAGAAACACCTAGGGAGGCCTCCCTTACCTGTCCTAGGCAGAGGAGTTTTCCGGCCTCTCAGGACATGTTCGTAGTAAATGTGAGGCGCTACCGCAGTAAAAGCAGAGTCCTTGGGATCGTCTCTCCTGACGGCGTTGCTCTGCTAGCTTGACCCGATCTATTTGCATGGGCTCTGGCAAGGAAGTTGTGGTAGATGACAAGGGACGCGGACTTCCTGACCTGCGGATGGGAGGTAGAGAACGAATAGACCTCTTTTCTCTAGTAGTCTCACGCGTTCGATCCTGAAAGCGTAGATCTATGCGCGTGGACAGGGAAATGAGGTCATCTAAAGATGTTGGGGTATCCCGTCCAGCCAGCTCATCCTTTATTCGACTGGACAGGCCTCGCCAAAAGGCTCCTACCAGGGCCTCGTTGTTCCACCCTAATTCAGAGGCTAAAGTACGAAAACGTATGGCGTATTGGCCAACAGATAGAGAACCTTGCTGGAGGTTGAAAAGCGACTCAGTTGTGGAAGCTAAGCGCCCGGGCTCATCAAAAACCCTGTGAAAAGTCTCTAAGAAAGAAGCTAGTTGGGTAACTACAGGATCATCCCGTTCCCACAGAGGATTGATCCAGGCCAAAGCCTCCCCCTCTAAATGAGATACTATAAAAGCCACTTTGGCCCGGTCGGAGGGATACTGTTGGGGAAGGAGCTCAAAGTGGAGGCGACACTGGTTCAGGAACCCCCTACAGAGCTTGGGATCCCCGCTAAACCTGGGAGGTTTGCCGAGGCGAGCAAGCGGATGGGGCGAGGGAGCCGAATCTTGCGAAGCCTGGGCGGAAGCCGTAGAGAGAGACTGCAAATTAAATAAACGGTCGTCTATGGAAGCCAAATAGGATAGCATACGCGCCTGCGTATCGCGTTGTTGGGAGAGTTCCTGCTGCATGGCTGCAATTTGATTAGTATTAGCAGGGTCGGCGGTTTGCAAAGAGGTTAGGCGAGACTCCAAATTTTTAAAGAAGGACATGATGCGCTGCTGATTGTCACGTATGTGCGCCAATTCCTTCTGAGCAGAAAACGTGGCACCCGCGGGGTCCATGGCCTGAGTATACTGTTAGGCTTTTCAGAGATGGGTACGAGAGTGGACCCTCTGGACCGTAGAAGTCCCCCTCGTGGGCGAGCAGACCCGGTGTTAACCAACCCCTATACAGGGGCTGTTTAGGAGCAGGCCCAGAGGTTACCTTACCACGGTAGCGGATACCAGAAGGGACGGCTCAAGTAAAGGGAAGGCTGAAGAGTAGACAAAACTGAGGACCGGAATCAGCAGCGGAAAATCCAGAGGCAGAAGACACGGGAACGGAAGGCAGGAATAGGCAGAGGAGAACCAGGGACGGAGAGGGAACTGAAACAAAGTAACGGAAAACAAACACAGTAAATAGTAGCGCCGGAGCGCAGAGCAAGTACAGAGACACAGCAAACGGCCAGAGACTAAGCAAACACTAAAGATACTCAGGCACCTCCTAGCAGAGGAGGTGGCCTGAAATACCGTGTTCTCCATGGTGATTGGCTGCAGATGCACCACACCTGGTGCTAGGTGATCCGGAGCTGTGAGGCTGTATCTAATGCTGAAGCCTGTGCACCTGCGCAGGAGCGCCGGAAGTAGGGGCACAGGAATGAGCGATGCCGGAAGAAGATGGCGCCGCCCGAGAGGAGGAGAGGACAACGCGCCGAGCGCTGAAAGAAGGGCGCGCGAGGGGGGCGGAGGCGGCACGCTGAGGACCAGGAACAGAGCGGTGAGCAGCCGCTGTAACAGTTATAACTCTGGAACGCTTCAACGGATCCTGGTGATTCTGACATTGTTTTCTCGTGACATATTGTACTTCATGACAGTGGTAAAATTTCTTTGATAGTACCTGCGTTTATTTGTGAAAAAAACGGAAATTTGGCGAAAATTTTGAAAATTTCGCAATTTTCAAACTTTGAATTTTTATGCAATTAAATCACAGAGATATGTCACACAAAATACTTAATAAGTAACATTTCCCACATGTCTACTTTACATCAGCACAATTTTGGAACCAAAATTTTTTTTGTTAGGGAGTTATAAGGGTTAAAAGTTGACCAGCAATTTCTCATTTTTACAACACCATTTTTTTTTTAGGGACCACATCTCATTTGAAGTCATTTTGAGGGGTCTATATGATAGAAAATACCCAAGTGTGACACCATTCTAAAAAATGCACGCCTCAAGGTGCTAAAAACCACATTCAAGAAGTTTATTAACCCTTCAGGTGTTTAATAGGAATTTTTGGAATGTTTAAATAAAAATGAACATTTAACTTTTTTTCACAAAAAATTTACTTCAGCTCCAATTTGTTTTATTTTACCAAGGGTAACAGGAGAAAATGGACCCCAAAAGTTGTTGTACAATTTGTCCTGAGTACGCCGATACCCCATATGTGGGGTAAACCACTGTTTGGGCGCATGACAGAGCTTGGAAGCGAAGGAGGGCAATTTGACTTTTCAATGCAAAATTGACAGGAATTGAGATGGGACGCCATGTTGCGTTTGGAGAGCCACTGATGTGCCTAAACATTGAAACCCCCCACAAGTGACACCATTTTGGAAAGTAGACCCCCTAAGGAACTTATCTAGAGGTGTGGTGAGCACTTTGACCCACCAAGTGCTTCACAGAAGTTTATAATGCAGAACCGTAAAAATAAAAAATCATATTTTTTCACAAAAATTATCTTTTCGCCCCCAATTTTTTATTTTCCGAAGGGTAAGAGAAGAAATTGGACCCCATAAGTTGTTGTCCAATTTGTCCTGAGTACGCTGAAACCCCATATGTGGCGGTAAACCACTGTTTGGGCGCATGGGAGAGCTCGGAAGGGAACGAGCGCCGTTTGACTTTTCAATGCAAAATTGACAGGAATTGAGATGGGACGCAATGTTGCGTTTGGAGAGCCACTGATGTGCCTAAACATTGAAACCCCCCACAAGTGACACCATTTTGGAAAGTAGACCCCATAGGGAACTTATCTAGAGGTGTGGTGAGCACTTTGACCCACCAAGTGCTTCACAGAAGTTTATAATGCAGAGCCATAAAAATAAAACAAAATTTTTTTCCCACAAAAATTATTTTTTAGCCCCCAGTTTTGTATTTTCCCTAGGGTAACAGGAGAAATTGGACCCCAAAAGTTGTTGTCCAATTTGTCCTGAGTATGCTGATACCCCATATGTGGGGGGGAACCACCGTTTGGGCGCATGGGAGGGCTCGGAAGGGAAAGAGCGCCATTTGGAATGCAGACTTAGATGGAATGGTCTGCAGGCGTCACATTGCGTTTGCAGAGCCCCTAATGTACCTAAACAGTAGAAACCCCCCACAAGTGACACCATTTTGGAAAGTAGACCCCCTAAGGAACTCATCTAGATGTGTTGTGAGAGCTTTGAACGCCCAAGTATTTCACTACAGTTTATAACGCAGAGCCGTGCAAATAAAAAATATTTTTTTTCCACAAAAATTATATTTTAGCCCCCAGTTTTGTATTTTTCCAAGGGTAGCAGGAGAAATTGGACCCTAAATGTTGTTGCCAATTTGTCCTGAGTACGCTGATACCCGATATGTGGGGGGGAACCACCGTTTGGGCGCATGGGAGGGCTCGGAAGGGAAGGAGCATCATTTGGAATGCAGACTTAGATGGATTGGTCTGCAGGCGTCACATTGCGTTTGCAGAGCCCCTAATGCACCTAAACAGTAGAAACCCCCCACAAGTGACCCCATATTGGAAACTAGACCCCTCAATGAACTTATCTAGATGTGTTGTGAGAACTTTGAACCCCCAAGTGTTTCACTACAGTTTATAACGCAGAGCCGTGAAAATAAAAAATCTTTTTGTTTTCCCACAAAAATTATTTTTTAGCCCCCAGTTTTGTATTTTCCCAAGGGTAACAGGAGAAATTGGACCCCAAAAGATGTTGTCCTATTTGTCCTGAGTACGCTGATACCCCATATGTTGGGGTAAACCCCTGTTTGGGCACACGGGAGAGCTCGGAAGGGAAGGAGCACTTTTTTACTTTTTCAACGCAGAATTGGCTGGAATTGAGATCGGACGCCATGTCGTGTTTGGAGAGCCCCTGATGTGCCTAAACACTGGAAACCCCCCAATTATACCTGAAACCCTAATCCAAACACACCCCTAACCCTAATCCCAACGGTAACCCTAACCACACCTCTAACCCTGACGCACCCCTAACCCTAATCCCAACCCTATTCCCAACTGTAAATGTAATCTAAACCCTAACCCTAACTTTAGCCCCAACCCTAACTGTAGCCCCAACCCTAACCCTAGCCCTAACCCTAACCCTAGCCCTAACCCTAACTCTAGCCCTAACCCTAGCCCTAACCCTAGCCCTAACCCTAGCCCTAACCCTAGCCCTAATCCTAACCCTAACCCTAATCCTAACCCTAACCCTAGCCCTAACCCTAGCCCTAACCCTAACCCTAGCCCTAATCCTAGCCCTAACCCTAGCCCTAACCCTAATGGGAAAATGGAAATAAATACATTTTTTTTTATTTTTCTCTAACTAAGGGGGTGATGAAGGGGGGTTTGATTTACTTTTATAGCGGGTTTTTTAGCGGATTTTTATGATTGGCAGCCGTCACACACTGAAAGACGCTTTTTATTGCAAAAAATATTTTTTGCGTTACCAAATTTTGAGAGCTATAATTTTTCCATATTTTGGTCCACAGAGTCATGTGAGGTCTTGTTTTTTGCGGGACGAGTTGACGTTTTTATTGGTAACATTTTCGGGCACGTGACATTTTTTGATCGCTTTTTATTCCGATTTTTGTGAGGAAGAATGACCAAAAACCAGCTATTCATGAATTTCTTTTGGGGGAGGCGTTTATACCGTTCCGCGTTTGGTAAAATTGATGAAGCAGTTTTATTCTTCGGGTCAGTACGATTACAGCGACACCTCATTTATATCATTTTTTTATGTTTTGGCGCTTTTATACGATAAAAACTATTTTACAGAAAAAATAATTATTTTTGCATCGCTTTATTCTCAGGACTATAACTTTTTAGTTTTTTTGCTGATGATGCTGTATGGCGGTTCGTTTTTTGCGGGACAAGATGACGTTTTCAGCGGTACCATGGTTATTTATATCCGTCTTTTTGATCGCGTGTTATTCCACTTTTTGTTTGGCAGTATGATAATAAAGCGTTGTTTTTTGCCTCGTTTTTTTTTTTCTTTCTTACGGTGTTTACTGAAGGGGTTAACTAGTGGGCCAGTTTTATAGGTCGGGTCGTTACGGACACGGCGATACTAAATATGTGTACTTTTATTGTTTTGTTTTTTTTATTTAGATGAAGAAATGTATTTATGGGAATAATATATATTTTTTTTTTCATTATTTAGGAATATTTTTTATTATTTTTTTTTACATATTTGGAAAAAAATTTTTAACTTTTTTACTTTGTCCCAGGGGGGGACATCACAGATCAGTGATCTGACAGTTTGCACAGCACTCTGTCAGATCACTGATCTCACTTAGAGCAGTGCAGGCTTCACAGTGCCTGCTCTGAGCAGGCTTCTGTGAAGCCACCTCCCTCCCTGCAGGACCCGGATCCGCGGCCATCTTGGATCTGGGCCTGGAGCAGGGAGGGAGGGAGGTAAGACCCTCGCAGCAACGCGATCACATCGCGTTGCTGCGGGGGGCTCAGGGAAGCCCGCAGGGAGCCCCCTCCCTGCGCGGTGCTTCCCTGCACCGCCGGCACATCGCGATCATCTTTGATCGCGGTGTGCCGGGGGTTAATGTGCCGGGGGCGGTCCGTGACCGCTCCTGGCACATAGTGCTGGATGTCAGCTGCGATAAGCAGCTGACCCCCGGCCGCGATCGGCGGCGCTCCCCCCGTGAGCGCTGCCGATCGCTATGACGTACTATCCCATCCAGGGTCAGATAGGCCCAGGGCACCTGGACGGGATAGTACCTCTAAGGTCACAGAGGGGTTAAGGGTCATATCACACCATCCTCATCTCCCATTGCTGCGGGGTTCTTTTTTGTCAACAAAAACGGATGGAGGGTTGGTTACATCCCTGCCTGGATTTCCATGAACTCAATGCGATGACTGTCCATGATCCGTATCCGCATCCCCTGATCCCTGACCTCTTTAATCAGAGTGTTGGGGCAAAATGCTTCTCTTAAATGGACCTCAGGAGGGCATATAATCTCATCCGCAGTTAAGGAGGGGGATGAGTGGAAGACTGCATTCAATACGCCTGAAAGGCACTATGAGAACCTGGTGATGTCTTTTGGGTTGACTAACACGCCTGATGTCTTTTAGCATTTTATTAATGACGTCTTTAGTCACCTGGTAGGCAGGTTGGTTGTTATCTATCTGGACGATATTCTCATATATTCACCTGAGCTGGAGACACACCAGGGACATGTTAGGCAGGTTTTACATATACTTTGTGACAATAAATTGTATGTCAAACTGTGAAGTGTTTGCTAAATACAAAAGCGAGGCGCACAGCTATACAATATAATATAAACTAGGAGGGTGCAAAAAAGCAGTAATAAACAGAGCTAGAAAAAATATATATAGAAAAAAGCATCACTGCATCACATGCACACCATCCAAATAATAACAAATATATAGAAAAAATATATATATAGTTTATTAACACATCTAAAACACACCAACAATATAAAACATACTTAAAAAACATCAAAAACAATGCATCACAGGTTAAATAGCCGTACAGATAGTAATAGGGTAAGCACCAATATCTAACCTAACTGGCTCATATATATTGTTCCATGTGGTTATAACAAAGTCAGCCAGCCACTAGTACAGATCCAAATGAAGGAAAAAAGGCTGAATAAATATATCACCACAAATAGAAGGCCATAGCTAGATAGGTGACCAAAGTCCTAGTAATAAACAGGACATAAGGTAAAAGTAATCACCCATAACACGGCACAGAAAAAGCTCATAGTAAGATTCAAATGAGCATACAACCTGATGTGACCCTAATATCCCACGCGTATCGCCCGGCGAACCGGGCTTCCTCAGGGAATGTGCAGGAAGACGTATAGATGTGACTTATATACATACAGCGTAATCATCAATGCCATACCGGTGTGGAATGCACGGCCGACCGGAAGGAGCAGGAGACTCGCGCAGCCGCAGAACTACAGATGCGCTGATAGGACAAGACGGCGCACACAGATAAAACTCCACCCCCCCATGAGGAGGACAGAAAACAAGTGCGCCTGTGCAGACCCAATAGTAAACTGCACAGACGCCAGATACGGCGCCATGGAAACCAAGATGGAACACATAATGTGCGTCCGGAGCTGGTATATCAGCATAACTCCACCCACAAAAAAAGGGGGGGGGGGGAAAAAGGGGGAGAGAGAGCGCCCATGTAAAGATGTAAAAATCTAAACACGGCTGTGCCAGTGGTAACGCCGCAGAAGACCCAACCGCCAAAGATAAGGCAGGATACCACTTCCAACCTCAGTAAATGTGTGTATATAGATGATACATGTGTAAGGCCCGCGCAAGACGGCCCAAAACCACTAACAGATAGACCGTCATAGCAACTATAACAGAAATACCTAGAGGTATATATGGTAATACCCGAATAACACCTGTTATAAATATAGCACGGTGAAATTCGTATGACCTATAGACCCAAAATAAGGGCAAACAGGTATAGCCCCGATATGCAACCATAAACCATACTTTCCAGGTCATACATCAGGCACTCTCCGGAGAGTCCACCACACATAACCACATACAAGAATCACACAAATATTGATATCCCACACCAATCCATAATACTAAGACAAACTTTATTACATCCTGCAGCATCATATAAATTAAGGGCAAGTATATTTACATAAAATGTTCTAGAGCGTCCTAAAAGAAAGTGTGAAGTGTTTGTTCTCGGTTGAGGAAATCCCTTTCCTTGTATATGTATTGTCTGCCACCGATTTTCGCGTGGATCCAGCGAAAGCCCGGGCAGTATTGGAGTGGGATCGTCCAGAGGATTTGAGGGCGTTACAATGATTCTTAGTTTTTGCAAACTACTACCATCTATATATATGAGGCATCGTGATTACTCGCTAATCCCGCCCCCTGCACAGTAGCTCCGTCCCCACATCACCACACACAATCCCGCCCCCCACCACATTACCACACACAATCTGCACCACATTACCACACACAATCCTGCCCCCACCACACATAATCCCGCCCACCCACCACACAGAATCCTTTCCCCCACCACATTACCACAGATAATCCCCCCACCACATTACCACACATAATCCCGCCCCCCCACATTACCACATGAGGCTCCGTCCCCACACATTACCACACGAGGCTCCGCCTCCCCACATTACCACATGAGGCTCCGTCCCCACACATTACCACACGAGGCTCGATCCCCCCACATTACCACACGAGGCTCTGTCCCCCCACATTACCACATGAGGCTCTGTCCCCCCACATTACCACACGAGGCTCCGTCCCCACACATTAACACATGAGGCTCCGCCCCCTCACATTACCACACGAGGCTCTGTCCCCCCACATTAGCACACGAGGCTCCGCCCCACACATTACCACACGAGGCTCCATCCCCACACATTACCACACGAGGCTCCGTCCCCACACATTACCGCACGAGGCTCCGTCCCCACACATTACCACACGAGGCTCCGTCCCCACATTACCACACGAGGCTCCGTCCCCACACATTAACACATGAGGCTTTGCCCCCCACATTAACACACGAGGCTACGCCCCCTCACATTACCACACGAGGCTCCGCCCCCTCACATTACCACACGAGGCTCTGTCCCCCACATTACCACACGAGGCTCCATCCACACCCATTACCACGTGAGACTCCGTCCTCACACATTACCACACGAGGCTCCGTCCCCACACATTACCACACGAGGCTCCATCCCCACACATTACCACACGAGGCTCCGTCCCCACACATTACTACACGAGGCTCCGTCCCCACACATTACCGCACGAGGCTCCATCCCCACACATTACCACACGAGGCTCCGCCCCCCACACATTACCACATGAGGCTCCGTCCCCACACATTACCACACGAGGCTCCGTCCCCACACATTACCACACGAGGCTCCGTCCCCACACATTACCACACGAGGCTCCACCCCCCACACATTACCACATGAGGCTCCGTCCCCACACATTACCACACGAGGCTCCGTCCCCACACATTAACACACGAGGCTCCACCCCCCCACCCCCCCACATTACCACATGCAGCACTTCCTTTCTATGTAATTCAACCACTCCAGCCAAGGTAAACGTACATTTAATTGCATCCGCATTCTCCCAAACAAAATGCAGACAACGATGCAGTAGCTGATCGACAACAACAATATCGACAAAATTGTAGGATTAGTTATCAACAATGAACACCTGAGCAGATTGATAAGGACAGAGAGAGATATCACAAGGTTTATATCAACCGAGTGACAGAAAGAAGGGAAGCTGATATATATAACCAGCGTCAACGAAGAAGGAATTTGACACCTGCGGAAGTTGAAAACAACAATGCCCGTCGACGTAAACTGCCACCACCTTCGAGGTATGCAGCAAGAAATCCAGAGAATATACCCAGTGAACACCACGTGAGAAAGCGAAACGTTACATCTAGTGATTGCGGTGCATCTCACTTTTGGAAAGAAAAATTACACAGTGCTGTGGAAGTGGTACTATACACTTATGTGAAGTAAATGAATATCCTCAGCAGTTAACTCAAGCATGGTTAACTGAAGAAACGAACGAGGCAAAAATTTTTATTTTAAGTTAATTTACCACCTGCGTAAGCGCTATTGAATGTTGTCATTATTTACTTTAGTTTAATCACCAGCAGCATTAATTAGATAGCAATGAGCGTGCCGAGCGTTAGCTGGCTGGAAACAGCTAGTAAATTTATAAAGATCTTTTCGGTAGTAGCCAAACCTCTCACAGATATGACCAAGTGGTCCAGTCCTGCTAGGGAGGCATTTGACACCCTGAAAAGGCGTTTTGCTTCTGCGTCAATTCTGGTAGAGCCTGACGTCTCTCAGCCTTTCATTGTGGAGGTCGATGCGTCTGAGGTGGGAGCTGTACTATGGCAGGGTGTATCTCCTAGTAAATGGCAAACGTGTGCTTATTTTTCCAAGAAACTATCGCCAGCTGAGAGAAATTACGATATTGGTAATAGGGAGCTCTTAGCTACCAACTGGGCATTTGAGGAGTGGCTTCATTTCTTGGAGGGAGCAGTTCACCCAGTGATGGTTATCACAGATCATAAGCATCTGGTATACTTGGAATCGGCGAAACGTCTTACACCACGACAGGCAAGATGGGCATTATTTTTTACCAGGTTTAACTTTTTTGTTACTTTTCGGCCGGGGAGCAAAAATGTTAAGGCAGATGCCTTGTCACGTTGCTTTCCTGGGAAAAGGAGATAAGTGCAAACCAGTTCCTATTCTCCAAAAGGGGGTAGTGATGGCGTCTATATGCTCCAATCTTGAAAGAGAGGTTGCTGACGCTCATAGGGACGCCCCTCCTACCTGTCCACTTTTTAAACTGTTCAATCCAGTCAAGCTCCGTCTTAGGGTCCTCAGTGAACATCATGACACAGTGTTGACTGGACATCCTGGGAATAGAGCCATCGCGGATATACTTACTCTGCGTTTTTGGTGGTCAGGTGCTCATAAGGATGTTCGGGAGTATGTTGCCGCCTGCAATATCTTTGCGCGTTCTAAGACCTTGCATACTCGTCCGTCAGGGGCTCTCCAACCTTTGGAGATTCCCAGCAGACCTTGGACTCATTTGTCGGTCGATTTTATTACAGACCTACCTGTGTCTGCAGGGAACACTGTAATCCTGGTGGTGGTGGACAGGTTCAGTAAAATGTCTCATTTTATTTCTTTACCAGCTTTGCCTAATGCCAAATCCCTGGCACAAATTTTCCTGAGGGAAATAATTAGACTGCATGTGATTCCTACCGATATTGTCTCTGATCGTGGGCTGTAGTTTATCTCCAAATTCTGAAGGGCGTTTTGCACCCATCTGGGGATCCATTTGTCTTTTTCTTCAGCTTTTCACGGGCTGTCTAACGGGCAGACTGAACAAGAGATATCTCAGATGTTTCGTGTCCAAGAATCAGGAGGACTGGGCTCCCTACTTACTGTTGGCTGAATTCACGGTAAATAATCATTGTCAGGAATCAACCGATAAATCCCTGTTTTTCAGGGCATATGGGTTCTATCTGCAGTTTAGTTCTTTCAATGGTAGTCACCCTTCTGGATTACCAGAGGAAGAATGGTTTTTATCTTCTATTTCTACCATATGGCAGGGGGTGACTAGTAGTTTGTGAAAGATGTGTTCCAAGTATAAGAGTGTGGCTGGTCAGAGACGTTGGGTGGGTCTGGACCTGTGTGTTGTGACTTCGTATGGCTGTCCTTGAGAAACTTTAAGCTAAAGGTCCAGTCTTGGAAACTGGGTCCTACGTTTATCGGTCCTTATAAGATCTTAGCCGTCGTCGATCCAGTAGCATTCTGACTTAGCTGTGCTCGGTTAGCCATTCCATCTACTATATAATTGTCTAAGGGTCACTTCCGTCTGTCCTTCTGTCTGTCGCAGATATTCATTGGTCGCGACCTCTGTCTGTCATGGAAACCAAGTCTCTGATTGGTCGTGGCAAAACGCCCACGACCAATCAGTGACGGGCACAGTCCGGCGGCTAAATGGCCGCTCCTTCCTCCCCGCAGTCAGTGCCCGCTCCATACTACCCTCCAGTCATCCAGTCATCCCTCACACAGGGTTAATACCAGCGTCACACTCCGGTAACGCAGCTATTAACCCTGTGTGACCAACTTTTTACTATTGATGCTGCGTATGCGTATTCTCACCTTCCGACGTCGCGCCCTATCCTCGGCAGTGCAAGCGGCAGGTTCCGGTGCCAAGGATGCTATGCGAGAAGGACCTGCCATGACGTCACGGTCATGTGACCGCGACGTCATCACAAGTCCTGCGCTCATACCAACCCTGGGACCGGAAGCTGCTGCGTGCACCGCACACAGGCGCCAGGACTTGACGGGGCCTTCGGAAGGTGAGTATATGTTTATTTTTTATTTTATTTTTTATCTTTTTTTAACCTGTTACATACGTGGCTGGGCAATATACTACGTGGCTGGGCAATATACTACGTGGCTGGGCAATATACTACGTGACTGGGCAATATACTACGTGACTGGGCAATATACTACGTGGCTGGGCTGTAAACTTCGTGGCTCTGTGCTGTATACTACGTCGCTGTGCAATATACTACATGACTGGGCAATATACTACGTGGGCTGAGCAATATACTACGTCACTGGGCAATATACTACGTCACTTTGCAATATACTACGTCACTGGGCAATATAGTACATAGCTGGGCAATATACTACGTGACTGGGCAATATACTAAGTGGCTGGTCAATATACTACGTGGCTGGGCAATATACTATGTGGCTGGGCAATATACTACGTAGCTGGGCAATATACTAAGTGGGCTGTGCAATATACTACGTGGACATGCATATTCTAGAATTCCCGATGCGTTAGAATGGGGCCACCATCTAGTTCCCCTAAAAAGTCTGGTCCGATTACCAAGTCCTTGTCTGAGTTAAGCTAGGTTCACATTGCGTTAATGGGTTAACGCTAGCGGACTCCTTTACATGGCGAAATTGTCGCAATTAACGCCATGCAACGGATCCGTTAGCGCACCCATTGACGGCAATGTGCTAATGGATCTCTAGCGCATGCCATTTTCGGCACGCGCTAGCGATGTCCCATTAGTTTTGGACGGACCGCGGACGCTGCTTGCAGCGTCCGAGTATAAATACTGGACAAATGCCCTGGAATAAGTGATAAGGACCAAAGAACTCCAAATAGTACAATAGCAACAACAGGTGGAAAACACACACCAAAAGCGGAGTATAATCCTTAAAGTAGATTTTATTAAGACACAAAGAATAATAAATATACAAAACACATTAAAATAAGAACCACTGGAAGCCAATAACAGGACACAACATTACCGGCATACAATAAATACATATAATAAGTAGAAATTCAATGCTCCAAGAATGCCAGCCGGACACAATATCACGGCATCTCAGCATGTGCTTTAACAGCTAAATGCATTGCATAGTACAAATAAGTGCATAGTGCATTGGAAATATGGGTCTAAATAAGACCTGACAATGAGACAAGACAAAAAGGAGACATGATATACTTACTAAATAATAGCAGCAATGAGCCGGTAAGAAGTTGGTCCCTGCCGCCCCAACGCACGTTTCGTCAAGACTTCCTCAGGAATCGTGCATTGGGGAGGGGGGTTCCGACTATTTATACAGTGCCTAGCCAATGAGAACAAAGGAACTATCCCTGATTGCACATATGCGTCCATACAATCACTGCCGCCCGCACTGACGTCCAGCAACATCCAGTAATAGCGGCGCAAGCGCCGCCGCCATGGCGACCAAGGAACCATCACGAGAGCGGCGGTGGAACGCAAGCAGGCAGAGCCGTCAGAGAGACGGAATCTGAATGCAGCGCGCCGGGTGCCGCCCGCACAATGGTCCGGAGCCACAGAGGCGGCGCATGCGCACACCGGACCCGCACAGACTAACCCCGAAGAAACCAGGAAAGGCTGACGGAGATTAACAAAATGGGTACATAAGAACATATAATACTAAACGAAATAGAATGACTCATAAAATCATGACAAAAACAGAAACATATGCATATATCAGTGGTCTGAAGCCGCGGAACCGGACATCACCAGGACTAACACTGCAACTGAAAAAAATGGGAGAAACTAACAGGGAATGATGAGAAGTGAATGCGTGTACACATAGAATACAATGTTAAAGTGACTAGTGTGGAAATTATCACATATATATGTGATTGAGCTAGGATAAAAAATAATGATTAATGATGAATAAATAAATGCCCGCATATAATGCGGATAAAGTGACAATGTGCAAATGCTGTCATAAAAATAGTTGTAACAAAACGACAGCAATAACGTAATACTGTGCAAACTGGCACTCTAAACGTCAGTTTAAAGTGACGTTAATCTCAGAACTACAGATACAATACTAGATATCTCAAACAAAAATGTACTAGCTAGATCTGCAGTAAAGTGACGACGTGTGATAACAAACATTGACCATATACAAATATACACAGTATATATAAATCATACATATAAATATGAAACAAAACAATACAATGATGACAGAGTGACAAATAATAAGTGGAGGGAAAAAAGGTACAAAAAAAAATGTAAATAAAAATAAAAATGAAAAATAAAAAATAAAAAATAAATGAAAAATAAAAAAATGAAATAAAAAAAGAAAAATAATAAAACATAATAATAAACCAATATAAAGGCACATGGTGACGATTGATGTCAAGAAATTCCGCAGCAGATGTTTAACTTCCTTCAGGAGTAAAGGACAGGTGAGTCATCAGGAACAACAATGCGAGTTCAACATGCAGGACAGGATGCAAGTGTGGGTATAGAGGCCAGAACTAAAACATAAGAATAAAGAATGAGTAAAAGAACAGAGACATGCGCACAAAATGCAAAGAATAAGATAAAAACACCCCCCACCCCCTAAAAAACGTGAATCGAAACCAAACCCTTTATTAAGACCCCCCGGAGTAACCGTGTTAAGACGATAAATCCAGCGGCTTTCTGCTCTAGCTAATGCTTTAAACAGATCTCCACCCCGTGGGCCGAGGGATATTTGATCGATGGCTTTGATTTTAAGTTTACTGGCATTACATTCGTGGAACAAGATAAAGTGGCGAGGCAAGGTTTTTAATAAACTGATGTCATTAGACGTTTTGGCCTTTATGTCGCGCACATGTTCTCTTGTCCTCATCTTAAGCTCACGAGTAGTCATCCCGATGTACACCTTATTGCATGGGCACTGTGCATGGTAAATTACCCCCTTGGAGGCGCAAGTAAGTCTATGTCGGATTTTAAAACTGCGACCATCTTGGGGGTTAGAAAAATCTTTACTTTTCACATGATTCTGACAACCCTTACAAAAGATGCATGGGAAGAAGCCATGTACACGATCTCCTGCTCCTTTCCGTTTGTCTTCATTAGGGGAATAATGGCTATGGACAAGTAGATCACGGAGATTGTTTGATCTCTTGGAAGTAATTGATGGTCTATCAGGTAGGATAGTTTTTAAAATTGGATCAGACTGCAAAATTCCCCAATGCTTATTAACAATTCCAACAAGATCCTTCCATTGGCTGTTAAACGGAGTTATGAGTCTCACCTGTGTATCATCTTTATCTTTCGATGATGTCTGATACAAAAGATCATTGCGAGATGTCAAGCAGGCTCTCTTATATCCCTTGCGAATTTGTCGGTGGCTGTATCCACGTTCCCTGTAGCGGCAATACAGATCACGTGCCTGCTTTTGGAATTTATCCTGACTCAAACAAATTCGTTTGATGCGTAGATGCTGACCAATTGGGATACCGTTAATGGTGGACTGGCGATGTGATGAGCTTGCGTGCAATAAAGTATTTATAGCGGTTGGTTTGCAATGCACATTAGTCTTTATTGACCCCTGAGCAGAGACACTGACATCTAGATCCAAAAAATTGACCTGTCGGCCACAGGAGAAAGTGAGTTTTATGTTCAGATTGTTCATATTGAGTACATCCATAAAGTTATTAAGCTGTTCAATAGAGCCCTCCCATATAAAAAACACATCGTCAATGTATCTAATCCAGTGGTGCACCTTGTCAATGTGCACCACTGGATTACTAAGGAAGATGCCCCTCTCCCAGGCACCCAAAAATAAGTTTGCATAGGATGGGGCACAGGCAGCCCCCATGGCGGTCCCCTGAAGCTGGAGATATATTTGGTCTGAAAACATAAAACAATTATGGGTGAGTATAAATTGGAGAAGCTGTAAAATAAAATCAGCCATAGGTTTTTCAATATCTCCAGTCTCAAGGAACCAGACCGCCCTGAGCCCATCCTGGTGTCTGATAGATGTGTACAAGCTCTCTATGTCTGCTGTCACAAGAATCATATTCTCCTGAATCGAGAGACCATCAAAACTACGTAGCGCCGCTGTAGTATCCTGAATGAAGGACGGTAGAGTGTTAACCAACGGCTTGAGGTAAAAATCAATAAATTTGCAGGCTAATTCACAGATCCCTTCGTTCTCAGAGACAATCTGCGCTAGCAGGATCGGCAAATGCGATCCCTTTTCGGACATTGCGTTAGCGCAGTCCGTAGCGCTATGCGCTAAACAGACTGCCCTAACGCAATGTGAACCTAGCCTTAGCCATTGCTGCGAGACATAGGAGTGGAAGAAGTTGGTTTTGTGAAGGCGTGCTGGTGGAATTTATTAGCGACTGTTGCTAGGTTTGTACGCTTGGAAATTGGTTATCCTTTCCTGTTTTGCTTCCCCCCCCCTTTACACACTCTGGTGAATAGCTCTGTCATATGTGAGTGTATATTTTGTGTGTGTGCAGTTTTCAGTTAACCCTTGTCTTTGTTACCCTGTCGGGCTGGTGTAATGCGGTGCACAGTAGTGCCCCCTCTTCCCTGGGTGGGGGAAGGGGACAGATGAAGGGCTAATCTAGGAGATAGGGCAAGGGCCTAGGCCCCGGCATCTCCGCCATCTGAAGTATCCTGGGGAACAGGGCAAGCTAGGGCACCCCCAAGTGTTAGGGCCAGGAAAGGTGCCCCTGGTCCCAGGTCACTCGTCAGTCGAATTTTGACATCAATGGTACTGTATATGAGAAAGCATTCTTGAGTGAATAAACAGAAACTGACTTGCTCACAACAAGTGTGCATTCTTGTCTTCAAGCTCTCATTGTTTTGAGGGTCTATTCTCTTAATTCAGCCTCACTGGTTATCTGGCATATCTGACTTTGGATCAGAACAAAAACAGCTAAAACACCTTCAGGGGTGTATGGATGACCCTGCTTGTAATTTTTGGCTTGAACTGTGTGCAGACCTTTTTTGAGTGTGGGAGTACCACAATTACACTTTATTTACAATATTTGAATAAGATACTACAGTTAGTGCCTTGAATTGTGTATAGATGACCCTGCTTGTAATTTTTGTCAGGTATAGTACTGTCTGCAGAGCTTTTATGAGTGTGGGAGTACCGCAACTACACTTTGTTCACAATATTTGAATGAAATACTATTGAAAGATATATGTCTGATCCTGATTTTAATTTTTGGCAGGCTTTGCACTGTCTGCAGTGCTTTTATGAGTGTGGGAGTACCACAACTATACTTTGTTCACAATATTTGAATGAGTTAGTACAGTTGGTGCCTTCAAGGGTGTGTGGATGACCTTGCTTCTAACTTTTGGCAGAGTGTGCACTTAGTGCATAGCTTTTATGAGTCTTGGAGTACCACTACATGACAATTTGGACAAAATGTGTATGAGGCCCCCCTTTATGTCAAATAAAGGGTGTATCTGAGTATCTCTTACATCAAATTTTTGGCAGTTCTTGCTTCCTTCATAAATTACATTGAAATTTTCAATTTTTTTAACAAAGATTTCAATTTTGATTTACTTAAATTAGTATTTTTTTAAATCCTTTATAAATTTTGCATTACATGCAAGTCATTATACAGAAAATAATGTTTCTTAACTTTTTCCTGTAAACTCCAATTTCTTGTCAATTTTGAATGATTTATTGTCAGTCCTTAAAGTGGAGGAAAAGTGTGACACCATTGTTCTCAGCAGCGATCTGGGAGTCAGAGCTGCTTCCTGGAGTTTTCCCCATGCTGTTCTCCTTCCATTCAGCACTTTTTCCATCCATTTCAACATTTTCACTGCCCCCCAGACCACCTTGTTGTGTCTGCCGGAAAAATGCTAGGATTTCCCATTTACTCCCATTATACTCCTTACTCAAAACAAACATTTGAGCATTAGGATTTGCTCGGTTAGACTAATGCGCATCCGAGCATTTTAGTGCTCGCTCATACCTAAACCAGACACATGGGTGAAGGGATGTGGACTGTCTTACCCTCTACCTGCCCCTAAAGACAACAGTTGCACTGTGAATACAGTCGTGCGGTTATATATGTAAAAGTAAAGTGTGTCTAATGTAATGTAATGTATTATAGTGATGTATAGTATATAAGGTGTTAATGCATAATGTGAATCTAGCATAAGGATAAGCTTAGGACAGCATAGAATATAACATAAGAATAATAAGTTAACATGTAAGAAAGGAAATGATTTTTGGTCTGAAGGTTTGGTTTAGCCTGGTGGGTGGGCACTAGTGCTGACAAGAAGGGGGGCACTTCCTGGTTAAAGAGAGTTCAGTGCTAGTGAAGTATACAGTGGAGTTCAAGTTCAGGTGGGGTGGGTTGCTTGGGGCAGTATGGACCAAATGTTCAAGGCAATAGGAGGCCAAATGGAGATCCCTGATGGACATTCCAACACCGTCTGGAGCCTAAGGCTCGGGCCAGGTACCATGGAGTGGGCCTGATCGTCTGACATCACGAGGTCAGTGGACGTGAAATTACGTGTGGGGCAGGTCGTCGTCCTGGGTGCACTGCTGGAGTGAAGAACGAATCCTTGAAGCTGATGGAGAGAGTGGGCTTGAGGGTAGTCCAGAACGAATGGGTGGAAAAACATAAGAGGAGTTGTACTGAGGTGAAAGGAAGTGCTAATTGCTGTGCCCTATCCCACTTGTGCCCACGTGATGAACTTAGACTGTTTAGTAATAGTTGCATTGTGTGCTGTGGCACCTCATGACGGAAGCCTGCAGGCATCGGAAGCCTGTGGCCTACAGGTGAGTTTGATGCACCCCACACCCTACAGTACTCTGGGACAGAGACACCACTTGTCTGTAATGTGCCATAGCGCAACCAGACAGCAGCGCAGTCATGATCACTACTCTCGGACACTTTACATTTGGCATAGTAGGCTGGATCTATCTATGCACCAAGTAAACTTTACAGATGCAGTGAAAGATCCAGCAAAAACGAATATCGCGCTGAACACCATTGACAAGATGGCGGTGAGTGGCACAAAATGGCTAGATGGACCTGTCTATTGTGGGCTTACCCGAAGAGAAACAGCACAAAAATACTTCTAGCCTAAGAAGGGGCTTCCCCAGAGGCTGGCCCATGGTGAGCAATGCCCTCTCCCAATGGGCACAACGAAAGGAAACATAACCACTGATGTTGCAGCGAGTCAATGGGGAACAGACAGAGACTGCCAAAAAACAGTCAGGTGAACCCGAAGTAGCTCCAGCCCTGAATTGGCGGAACCATGATGGGACCCAGGAGCTGAAAGAGATTACACCATTCGTGAGTAGTGAATTCACAAGAGAACAACAGTGTGAGACCATGGCAGAGTCAAGCAAGAACTCAGAGGGTGCGACCAAAGGAGTGGAAGAAATGGAGCAGGCCAAACCGGCAGCAGAGGGAGCAGGAACATGTGGTCCAGAACTGCCTGTCTTCACAGAGCCTCCAAGGCCCAAACCCAGGCCATAGCCTTCACCCTTGGGGTTCCTGCGAACTGTGGATATGAAAGCCAGGATCCAGCAACTGGTGAGCAAACTAAGGGGCCTAGGCTGGTCAGAAAAGAGACGAACCAGGACCAGGGGAGGAGATATGTTAGTGGACCACTAGCCACAAGGTACAGGGAGATGGCATCTCAGGGAGAAGGTGCGGATGCCTGAACCAGATGGGAGGACCTGTTTTGAGGCAGCCGTAAGTGAAAATGCAGCCCCAAAGGCTTAGTTGTGCCCATTGCACAGGAAAATAACCACAAAAGGAATTGCTTGCATTCCAGGGGGCAGGAGCCTAGAATTAATCGGGAACCGCGGGATGTTGGACAGGACAGCCGAAGGTTTGTGCTTTTCTCTCCCTCCCAGTTTGTTTTTACTCACAGTTGCTTACCCCGCTGCTGGATTGTGAAACTGTGAATGGGAGGAATCAGACGATCCGAGGATCGAGTCAGGTCGGGGCTGTGATAATTGAACCCTTGTCTTAAAAGACAGATGAGGGACTGTAATGACTGTGCTCCAGAAGTACTGTAGCTGTTGCTATGTTGGAAAGAGGAATAGTGAGTACAAGGAACTTAGACATGCGATTTCAGGGTCTCCACACTGGCAAGACCAGGTTCCTGCAACCCACGAAGGAAATGGACTATGCCACTGGACTTTTGGGTGATTGTTCTGTTGATCTATGGGCCCAGGAATTTGTGCTCTTTGATTTCTGGGTCAGTGTACTCATCAGCAGTGGACACTATATACCCCAGTAGAGAGGAGTGTAGCAGTTTAAATGTTTTATGTGATTGTTGCATGCTGGCTGTTGTCTTACAGGTCCCAGAATGGTCAAGGATGACCATGTTTAAAGAAGAATGTAGGGATGTGGACTGTCTTACTCTGTTCCTGCTCCTGAAGACAACAGATGCACTCTGTAAATACCATTGTGCGGTTTAATATGTAAAAGTAACGTGTGTCTAATGTAATGTATTATGATGATGTACAGTATAAGGTGTTATGCATAATGTGAATATAGCACAAGGATAAGCTTAGGACTGCATAGAAAAGAGCATAAGGATAATAGGTTAGCATGTAAAATAGGAAATGGTAGAGGTTAGCTATAGCCCAGTGGGTGGGCATTAATGCTGATAAGAAGTGCGGCAATTCCTGGTTAGAGAGAGTTCAGTGTTAGCTAGTAAAGTGTACAGTGGAGTTCAAGTTCAGGTGGGATGGGTTACTAGGGGCGGCATGGGCCACATGTTCGAGGCAGTGGGAGGCCAAATGGAGTTCCTTTATGGATATAGCAACAGAGTCTGGAGCCTAGGACTCATGCCAGGTACTCTGGAGCAGGCCTGGTCTTCTGACATCATGACGTCTTTGGACATGGAATTACGTGGTAACATAGTACATAGTTATTAAGGTTGAAGGAAGGCTTTAAGTCCATCTAGTTCAACCAATATATCATAGAATTATGTATTCACTGCACTCATACTATGGAGGTTGCTTGATTCAAGTGAAAAAGTTTATTTAACCCTGCTGTTGTCTTCGGTCAAAAACGACCGACCTTGAACTTCAATATGCTTTAAAATATTCAAGATGCGGCTCTGAAACCCGTGGCCGACCGACCCATCCTCATTTAAGTCAATCAACCACAAGTTTCAGAACCGCATCTTGAACACCCCCAAAAATACCAAAGTTCAAAATCGGTCTCCCCAGACCGAAGACAACAGCAGGGTTGAACAATATTACAATAGTGGAGTGATAAGCAAATAACGTTTTGGCCAACCCGTGGCCTTGGTCACAATATCACAGACAGAAAAAACAAACAATAAATATCAAATATTTACAAATCCAAATGTACATATTTACAATATGCCAAAGCTTTATATACAATTCTGAAAACATGTCAAGGTAATTGCCAAGCGATTGTGTCTAAGAATTTGGGCGTATGACAACATGATATACATAGTCAGCAAGGCGTTTCATAGAGAAACTGTTTGGCAGAGGTGAGACATGTATCCTAAATACTGAAGAAGGCAGACTAAAAGAACATACCCTGTTTTGAAGGTTTCTTCAAGGAAAAATGTGCGGTGTCGCTAGGGTGATCAACGAAGGAAAAAGGTGTAGCATCCTGTTAAGAAGTGACAAAGGGTAATGAGTAGTTGATAATGATGAAATTAATGAACATAGTGTTATAGAACACCTATACTTAATCCATATGATTGATGCACAGGATTTTTGAGGTATGCTGGTACACTGATGTGACCTCTATGGATCTATAGATCATCACAGGACGAGAATAAACATGTGATATAATGGAGTTCCCCTAGGCATTAGTTGTATGGCCATATCAGTAGGACCTAGTGTGCCACCAAAAAGTGAACAAATAATATAATACTTGCCCATATATATATAAAGTAGCTAGAGCCAGGTATGTGGCTGCCAGAATAACATCGCAGTTTGGCGTTAATAGCTGTAGGAGAAGATGAGAAATGTCATAGATAAAACTACCTGAACAGCTATCACGTAATGACTGAATGCAGAGTGATATATTACTTGCCGGTATGGTGCAAGGGTAAGGGGCTGGTCCAACTGGTAATATCGCTGTACTGCTTTAAATAAATAGGTGAAGCTGAAAGGAAAATAGGAACACATATGGAAACTGCTGAAGGTATATTAAGAGTAAGTTATCTGGTGGGTAAAGTTGCCCCACATCGGTTGGTAGTTTGCGGTACCAGTGGTTGACGCCAGACTTTAAGTCCATCTAGTTCAACCAATAGCCTAACCTAACATGCCCTAATATGTTGATCCAGAGGAAGGCAAAAAAAACTCATGTGGCAAAGAGTAAGCTCCACATTGGGGAAAGAAATTCCTTCCCGACTCCACATACAGCAATCAGACTAGTTCCCTGGATCAACGCAATATCAAGGAAACTAGTATATATACTCTGCAACATTATACTTTTCAAGAAAGCCATCCAGTCCCCTCTTAAATTTTAGTAATGAATCACTCATTACAACATCATACGGCAGAGAGTTCCATAGTCTCACTGCTCTTACAGTAAAGAATCCGCATCTGTTATTATGCTTAAACCTTCTTTCCTCCAGACATAGAGGATGCCCCCTTGTCCCTGTCCCAGGTCTATGAGTAAAAAGATCATCAGAAAGGTCTTTGTACTGTCCCCTCATATATTTATACATTAACATAAGATCACCCCTTAGTCTTTGTTTTTCCAAACTAAATACCGTATTTTTCCGACCATAAGACGCACTTTTTTTCCTCCAAATTTGGGAGGAGAGTCTTACCAAGTCTTACCGTCTTATGGTACGGATGTAGCATGTGGGGAGGGGGGCAGCAGTGAGTGGGATCGCACTGTTATGCCACTTCAGGATGTCCCTGCTGCCCAGAATCAGTGCTGGGGAAACCATGTGGTCCCGATGATTAAGTGCAGTGAATATTCATTAACGGCTCCCCGCCCACCTATCAGCTGAGCATGAGCCAGGAGCAGCAAATGAATACTGCACTTAAGCAGGGACACACAAGGCTTCCCCAGCGCTGATTCCTGCAGCAACTGGGGAGGTCTGTGTGTCCGGGGGAGGAGGAGGCAGCAACAGCAGCAGGGGCCAGAGGAGAGAGGAGATCACTGCCTTCCTGCCTGCCATGCCTGGGCTGTGCACAAACAGGACCTGTTTGACGTCAGGAGTGGGCGGGCTGGAGCATCACATGGCAGCTCAGAGCCCTCCCTCTTCTTGACATCATCACAGGTCCTTCAGGCTCTCCACTAGAATCTGCAGCTTCCTCATAACCTGTGCTGTGGAAAGGAAACGAGGGAAGGCTCTATGTGCAGTCATGGGATGCTTTTACCTCACCACAGTGTGGCTGGCTGCCACATTTAAGAGGTTAGTCTTTACAAAACACAATAAAGCACTCTGCCACTCCTTTGGTGAACTATAACTCCCAGCATGTCATAGGATCTGCAGGACTTGCTGGGAGTTATAATTCTCCCATGGGATTTTAAAGCATCACTCCAGTGTTATTTTGCAGTACTGGAGTGGTGCTTTCAATATAAGCCCTGTGCCCCCATTCTTATACTCACCCTCCAGCATCTTCATATAGTACTGTACAGACACCACACTGGTCCCGCAGCTTCCAACATAATAACATACTATTATATATAATAACACCACATATAATAGTATGTTATTTATGTTATTAAATATTTTACCACTTGCGGTAGAAAGAGCCCATAGGGTCCCACCGAAACCACCTGTCCCTGGAGCAAGTCCCCGTACCATGCTTGCCAAAATCCTAAACTACAGAGACAGAGACATTATCCTGAGGAAGGCTAGAGACATGACGGATCTGACAATTGGAGGTCAAAGAATCGCTATCTACCCTGACTATTCCGCCCTGGTACAGAAACAACGGATGATGTTCACGGGTATCAAGAGACGGCTGAGGGAACTGGGAGTGCAATACTCCATGATGTTTCCGGCACGACTGAGAGTGGTGGCGTTGGATAAGATTCATTTTTTCCAGACGCCGGAGGACGCTACCCAGTGGATAGATCTTAACGCTAAAAGGCTTAAAGGGAAAGGAGATTGAAAATGTGGGGTGGGTTGGTCGGGAGGTATTTTACTTTCTTTAAAAAGGAAAAAGAGATTGACTGACAGAACATTGGTAATTGAGATGTGAAGGTTTGAGGGTGGAGTTGGGCATTACCCAGGGAACGCACTGGGAGTGCTGATGCGGCGGAGAAGTACGAGGGAGGAAGGGTGTGCAGCGTACTAAAAGTTTATTTAGTTTCTTGCAGTTGTAAGTTAATACATGTTGAAATATTTTCTTCTTTTAAGAACTGCGCCGAGTTATATTATAAACGGTAGTGGGAAGGAGAAGGTTACGTTAACAGGAGTGTTCGCAATGGGTGACGGTGCCCCACTCTTGATAAGAGGCGGAATGTATAGTATTGGGGTAGGGGGGAGGGGGGGGGAAGGGTAAGGGATGGGAGGGAAGTTAAACAGCTCAGACCTAGGAGTAATGACATAACTAAAGATGATGAGTCACATAATAGGGGACCGCTTTAGGATATTGAGTTGGAATGTGAGAGGTCTGGCGGATAAGTCTAGGAGAGCTGCGAGCTTGCAGTATGCGAAGGATCAACGGGCCTCTATGATATGTTTGCTAGAGACGCACTTGATACGGACGTACTGAATAGACGTTGGATTCAGAAAGGGTATCATTCTACCTTTTCGACGTACTCAAGGGGTGTGTCAGTGTTGGTGCCGGTGGGAGTGCAGTATGAAGAGGTGAAGGTATGCGTGGATGCTGAGGGTCAGTATGTGGTGATACAATGTATATTGTATGGAGTGAGAGTGTGTGTTGCGGCAATGTATATTCCACCTCCATATTCAAGTAAGAAGATCAGGGAGGTGTTGGAGAAGGTGGAACGATGGGGACCACTACCACTTTTAATCATTGGGGACTTGAACAATATTTGTGACGACTTTTGGGATAAAAATAAGAACACCCAGAACAGGTTGGAGGGGCACACTACAACATTTGGTACCTATGTGCGTGAAATAGGCATGATTGATCTATGGAGAGTTAGACATGTTGGGGAGAGAGGGTACTCGTGCTACTCGCCGGCTCATGTTACGTTATCCAGAATTGATATGGCGCTGGGTAACCGCCTGTTGGACACAATGGTGGGGGAGGTGCGTTATCTGCCGAGGGCCCTTTCGGATCACAGTCCAATTGAGGTGGAGGTCAGGTTGTTGGGGACACGAACTGCAAGCGGGAGAGAATGGAAGATCCATCCTAACTGGTTGCACAGTATTGATTTGGAGGGTATAGGGAAGGAGGTGACGGAATTCTTTGCTTTAAATGATGGGAGTACAGATGCCTTAACTGTTTGGGATGCAATGAAAGCGTACCTGAGAGGGCTACTATTTAGAGATATCAGTAGGTGTAAGCGGAAGACAAGGGAGGCAGAGAGAGTGGCGGTGGAGGAGCTGAAGGCTGCAGAGGACGAGATGGTAGTGTTGGGGACCTCCGAGGCAGAGAAAAGGTTGAGAACAGCGCAAACTCATATGGAAAAGATTCTGCTGGGAAAAGTTGAAAGAAAGCGGGAGTTTCAAAGGGTGACTTATTTTCAGGAGGGAGAAACAGTGGGACACATGCTATCGGTGGTGGCTTCTGCTCAGCGTAGTACCTCGTATGTACATTCATTGGTTTCAGATGGGGGGAGCAGGATATCTGAAACACCTGAAATTATAAAGATCTTTGCGGACTTTTACGCGGACTTATATTCCTCCAGGGTCAATGAGACAGTCGGAGATACGGAGACTTTCCTGGAGAGTCTGGGTCTCCCGAAATTGAGTGAGGAGGATAGGGTGTGCCTTGATGCCCCTATCACCGAGGAGAAACTGAGTCGGGCGCTGAAGTCTATGGCCAATGGGAAGGCGCCTGGAGTTGATGGGTTACCAGCCGAAATCTATAAAAGCCTGGGGGAAGTGTTGATTCCCAGATTAAAGTTAGTACTGGAGGAGGCTGGATGCCAGGGGTATCTCCCAGCATCTATGAGGGAGGCCATTATAGTGGTTATTCCAAAGGAGGACAAGGATCTGGGGAAACCTGAGTCATATCGCCCAATCTCTCTGTTAACCATCGATGTCAAGCTCTTGGCCAGGGTGTTAGCTTCCCGTCTGTCCAGTGTCATCACTAATCTTGTACATCCGGATCAGTCCGGCTTTATGCCTGACAGGTCTACAGCGGTTAATCTGAGGAGGCTGTATATGAATCTGCAGCTGAAGTCTGACAACTGTGGCCGAAGGGTCATTGCATCCTTGGACGCCCATAAGGCGTTTGACAGTGTGGAGTGGGGGTATCTCTGGCGGGTGTTGAAGTGTATGGGTATTGGACCGCAATTTGTGTCGTGGATTCAACTGCTATATTCATTACCAACAGCTAGAATCAGAGTGAATGGGGAACTTTCTCAGCCTATAAAGTTGGCCAGATGTACGAGGCAGGGATGCCCACTGTCGCCCCTTCTGTTTGCCTTAGCTGTGGAGCCACTGGCCGCCAAGATCTGACAGTTGGATGAGGTCCCTGGGTTCAGATATGGGAGTGTTGAGGAGAAGATTGCGTTATATGCAGATGACATCTTACTGTTCCTGGCGGACCCGGACGACGCCTTGAAAGGGGCCATCGAAATCATTGGAAAATTTGGAGACTTGTCGGGACTGAGGATAAATTGGGATAAATCGGTCCTCTTTGAGGTGGATGGGGTGGAGGAGAGTGGAAGTGAGCCATTGGGAGAGGGGCGGCTTAAGGTGGCATCCCTTTTCAAATACCTGGGAATATGGATCTCGATGCCAGTTACAGAGTTTTTGTGTAGGAATTTGACTCCTCTCATGGGCGTCCTTAAGGCAAAAGTAGATGCGTGGAATAAATTACACCTATCGGTGGTGGGTAGGGTTAATCTTATTAAAATGGTTCTGATGCCCAAAATACTCTACGTCCTACATAACGCGCCAGTTTGGATTCCACGTGGGAAGTTCCGGCAGATTAATGCTCTTTTTAGGAGCCTGATATGGGGGAGGCAGTACCCACGTATTGGCCTGGAGACGCTTCAGCGACCCAAGGAAGATGGAGGGTTGGCTTTGCCTAACCCTGAGTTATATTTTCTTCCAGCCCAGAGTCAGCATTTGAGGGGCTGGGCGCGGGAGGCGTCCTCCAGTGCGGTACAACACTTGATGGAGGGGGTGACAAACCGACGACCAGTGGTGCAGTGTCTGGAGGATGGCTTCCTGGGCGTATTGGGAAAATTGTATCCCACTATGTTTTTGATACATAAATTATGGACTAGACTGCGACAGATTCGGGGGGTTACGGGGCTGACCAAATTTACACCGATATGGCTTAATAACAATTTGGTTGAGTTTGCGGCTCTTGCAGTGCTGACAGAGTGGCAGGCCAAAGGAATCCATTTGGTTACTCAGATAATTCAACAACGAGTCTTAAAGTCCTTTGCGCAGCTGCAGGGGGAGTTTGGATTGAGACCGACTGGGGAGTATCAATATGCCCAGATGAAACACGCTTTTAAAGCTCAAAACAAGGGCGATGGTATTGAGATCCAAGAGGACATAGTTCTGGAATGTGTGTGTGGGGAAGGGTCTACAAGGGGAGTCATTTCCACCCTTTATAAGGACCTACTACATGCATATTTGCTGGATTTCCCTCTAAAAGCGAGAGCTAAATGGGAAAGAGATTTAGGCCCAATGGAGAATGAAACCTGGGAGTCGGTGCTGGAGTGGGTTCCACGGGTGTCACTAAGTGAGCCGTATAGACTATCGCAGCTGTACATCCTGCACAGAGTCTATAAATCACCGGAAGTGCTGCACAGAGCAGGGTTGCGTGCTGACTCTGAATGCCCGAGATGCAAGACTGAGAATGCAGGAATATACCACATGATGTGGACATGTCCAAGACTGGTTGCTTTTTGGCTGGTGGTACTGAGCCGTGTGGAAGGGGCGTACAAATGCAGAGTGCCGAGAGATCCGATGGTGTGCTTACTGGGATATGTGGAGGAAATCAGAGTGGATAACACCTGGAAGATAGCAATAGCTAGGCTATTATATATGGCTAGGAAGGTGATAGCAAGGAACTGGATCAAGGAGGAGCCGCCTACAAGGGGTGAATTCCTGAAATATGTTAAACATGGTCTCAATTTGGAAAAGGGGGTCTACAAAAGACGCGGGAAAACAGAAATGTTTGACAAAATGTGGTCTCCGTGGCTCGAGCTGGGATGAGTAGGTATGGGAAGTGGGAGAATGAGGGCCTTTGAAGGGAGGAGATTGCTAGAGGAATAAGCGGTCATAAGTGAGTCAAGCGGCTCAAAGAGCCATCAATACTGGTAACAAAAGTATAACTGGGAAGGAGCTGTCAGGGGAGGGGGAGGTTTGGGGATTGTTGGGATTGTTGGGGGTTTGGAAAATGAAGAAACTTTGTAATATACTGGAAAATGCATAAAATGTAATGTTCATGTTTACTTTCAATAAAAATCTATTTAAATAAAAATATATATATATTTTACCACATTTTTTTGCTTCAAATATTTTTTTTCCCTATTTTCCACCTCTAAAACCTGGGTGCGCCTTATAGTCCAGTGCATCTTATAGTCCGAAAAATACGGTAGCCCCAAGTGTAATAATCTATCTCGGTATTGCAGACCCCCAGTCCTCTAATAACCTTGGTCACTCTTCTCTGCACCCGCTCTAGTTCAGCTATGTCTTTCTTATACACCGGAGACCAGAACTGTGCACAGTATTCTAAGTGTGGTCGAACTAGTGACTTGTATAGAGGTAAAATTATGTTCTCCTCATGAGCGTCTATGCCTCTTAATGCATCCCATTATTTTATTTGCCTCTGTAGCAGCTGCCTGACACTGGCCACTGAATATGAGTTTGTTATCCACCCATACTCCCAGGTCTTTTTCATTGACAGTTTTGCCGAGTGTTTTAAAATTAAGCACATAATTATACATCTTATTACTTCTACCCAAGTGCATGACCTTACATTTATCCCCATTAAAGCTCATTTGCCATTTATGAGCCCAAGCTTCTAGTTTACATAAATCATCCTGTAATATAAAAGTGTCCTCCTCTGTATTGATTACCCTGCAGAGTTTAGTGTCATCTGCAAATATTGAAATTCTGCTCTGTTTGCCCCCTACAAGGTCATTAATAAATATGTTAAAAAGAAGAGGGCCCAATACTGACCCCTGTGGTACCCCACTGCTAACTGTGACCCAGTCCGAGTGTGCTCCATTAATAACCACCCTTTGTTTCCTATCCCTGAGCCAGTTCTTAACCCTCTTACACATACTGTATATGGTGGGCAAGTGGTCGGTCCCAGGTGCACTGCCAGAGTGGACAATGATTCCCTGAGGCTGATGGAGACAGCAGGCTTGGGGGTAGTGCAGAATGAATGGCTGGCAAGACAGAAGAGGAGTTGTACTAAGGAGGAAGGAAGTGCAAAATGTTGTGCCCTATCCCACTTGTACCCACCTGATGAATTTGGACTTTTAGTAAAAGTTTGACTGTTACAAAGACCTTAGTGTCCAGTGCCTTGCGTGCAGTGTCCCCGGAAGACAGAAGCCTGGAGGCAGAGGAGGCCTGTGCCTACAAGTGAGTGTAAGGCACCCCACACCCTGCAGCACACTGTAATTGGGACACCCCATGTCTGTAAAGTGCCAGAGATCAACTTGACAGCAGCTCGGTCACAATTACCGCTCTTGAACATTTTACTTGGGGACTATGACAGATTCATAACCAGTACTGTAGTAAGCCTATACCGCAAGCACGGGATAAGCGTAGTGGGCAGGCAATGTGGTCAGGAAGCCCAATTTCTTATTAACTAAATCTGCTTCTTTCTCCTCCTAGATTGATCAGTCATTCTCAAAATTAAAACCAAAGATAAAATCTGTAATCAGTCAAGACAGACTTTGCCATTACTGAGATAGGAGATGCAGGTACGGACTGGGGCTGGAATTCAGCCCTGGCATTTGAAATCACACAGGCCCAGGCTGTCCCCATCTTCAAGCACCAGATGGGATATATTACTAATTTTACCCTCCGTGGAGGAAAAGCCGGATTACTTACCGGTAATGCCCTTTTAATGAGCCACGACAGCACCCACAATGAGAGGGATCAGCCCATAGGAACAGGAAACCTACAGAGATAAAAGGGCGGTCCCCCTCTCCTCCTCAGTTGTTTTTCAGAGTACAAGAGGAACCGCCGTTGTTAAATTAGTATAAATATCCACAATTTGTTTGTATGTTATCTATATTCACCCATGAGAATATCTTGTATTAATAACTATTAGGGTGGGAAGTGACAGGGTGCTGTCGTGGCTCATTAAAAGGGCATTACCGGTAAGTAATCCGGCTTTTTACCCTTCGCCACGACAGCACCCAAAATGAGAGATTTTCAAAGAACCTTCACCTGGGTGGGATTACCGTACTAAGGACGGCTCTCCCGAATGCCAAGTCAGATGTGGAAGACAGATCAAGTCTATAATGTTTATAGAAAGTCGAAGGTGACGACCAGGTTGCGGCCTTACATATAAGCTCGAAGGAGATGTCTTTATTCTCCGCCCACGAGGATGACACAGCCCGAGCTGAATGTGCTTTCACTCCGTCTGGAGGATCTTTGCCTTTTGACGAGTATGCAAGATGGATAGCCTCCCTCATCCAACGGGACAAGGTAGCTTTCGTGACACCATAGCCTTTTCGGTGACCCTGAAAAGATACAAACAGAGCCCTACTCTGTCTGCAGGACTGGGTTCTCTCTATGTAGCTTAGGACTGCTCTTTTAACGTCTAACATATGCAGTTTCTCTTCCTCTGGATTTAGTGGATTATCGAAAAAAGAAGGTAAGAAAATTTCCTGAGATCTATGGTATTTTGTCGCTACTTTAGGGAGATATGATGGATCTGGTTTGAGAACCACCTTGTCCTGATATGTCATTAAGAATGGAGGGTCTATGGAGAGGGCTTGGATGTCTCCTACTCGTCTGGCCGATGTTAAGGCTATCAATAAAGCTACCTTGTACGTCACATTTTTTAGAGGGATAGAATCTAAGGGCTCAAAGGGAGGTCCAGTTAAGGCGTCTAGAACTAGATTCAAGTCCCAGGGTGGTAGACGTGGGACATGAACCGGAGTACATCGTTAACATGCCCTAACAAATCTTGCTATCCATCTATTACCCGCTACGTTAGCACTATAGAGGGCTCCTAGGGCAGATACTTGAACTCTCAAGGTATTAACAGATAAACCCATCTCATGACCTTTTTGTAAAAATTCAAGGATGGCTCTAATAGGAACCTTGTTAGAGAAGGGTTCCGTATGAAAGTTGAGAAATTTCCTCCATACTCTGCTGTATATTAGAGTCGTGGATCTCTTCCTACTTAACAGTAAAGTACTAATCAGTTCTTGTGAGAACCCTCTTAATGTTAGAATCTGCCTCTCAAGTTCCACGCCGTGAGGTGGAGGCCCTTCACTTGTGGGTGGTAGAATGGACCCTGAGACAGTAGGTCTGGTGTCATTGGCAGAATCCAGGGATCGCAGACTGACATCGCTTGAAGACAGGAGAACCAGGGCCTTTTTGGCCAAAAAGGTGCTATCAATATTACTCTCGCTTTCTCTTCCCTTATCTTTTTGATGACTAATGGGATTAGCATCATTGGTGGGAAAGCATATGCCAGATTGTAGTTCCACGGATACTGGAGCGAGTCTATCATGTCTGGATTGTCTGCCACATTCAAGGAAGCGAATGCTCGTACCTGTCTGTTGTTCCTGGTTGCAAATAAATCTATCTGCGGAAGACCCCACATGTCCACTATGTTTTTGAATATCTGAGGGTTGAGGGTCCATTCTCCCTGACGTAGCGTGTGGCGACTTAGAAAGTCGGCCGTTGTATTTTCTATACCTCTGATGTGGAGAGCTGTGAGTGATAGAAAATTGAGCTCTGCTAAGTCGAAGATGTTTGCCGCTGAAGACATCAGACTTTTTGATCGAGTTCCGCCTTGATGATTTAAATAAGCGACGACCGTCGTGTTGTCTGACAGGATTTTGATATGAGATCCTTGGAGCTGGGGAAGGAAAAAAATTAAGGCATAATGAACCGCGTTCAACTCTTTCCAGTTGGAGGACTGCTGGATCTCTGATGAATTCCAGCGACCTTGAGCTACATACTTATCCAGATGGGCCCCCCACCCTTCTGGTCCTGCGTCAGTAGTGACTAATTTAGATGGTGTTATTGACCATGAGACTCCTCTGGACAAATGGGTTTTATTTAACCACCAGTGAAGTGACTCCAGCACATCTTTAGATAGAGTAATTTTCGTATTTAAATGACCATGACAGCGAGATTGCGCATGGAGTGTCTGGTGCTGTAGGGCTCTGGTATGGTATTGAGCCCATTGTACGGCAGGAATGCAGGAGGAAAGTGAGCCCAAGAGAGACATGGCATCTCTAAGAGACATTTGAGGTTTTGCCCTTGCCATAGAGATTTTTGAAATTATTGTTAATTTTTTGGATTCTGGTAAAAAGCATTTTTGACTTACAGAATCCAAAACTAGTCCTAGGAAGGACTGACGGGTTTCCAGATGTAGTCTGGACTTTTTGAAGTTCACTATCCAACCCAAAGCCTGTAACGATGAAATAGCATTAGTCAATCGCTCTTTACACTGAGAGGCTTAATTTCCAATTATTAAAAAATCATCTAGATAAGGTACAATTAGCGTCTCCTGATGACGCAAATAAGCCATCACCTCGAGCATAACCTTTGTAAAAACCCGAGGAGCCATGGACAGGCTGAACGGCATGGCTGTAAATTGAAAGTGACGGATTCGGCCTTGTAGGACTACCACCACTCTGAGGTACTGTTGATGCTCCGCATAAATGGGAAGATGGTAGTACGCATCCTTCAAATCTAGACCTGCCATAAAGCACTTAGGAAACAAAAGTTTGATCGTAGATCTTATTGATTCCATTTTAAACGTATGATTGTACAGAAAGGAATTTAGTCTTCTTAGATTAATTATAGTACGAAAAGTACCGTCTGGTTTTGGAACCAGAAATAAAGGGGAATAAAATCCCCTCCCTTCCTGATTTTTTGGTACTTCTACAAGAACATTCTTAGCCAGAAGGCTTAGAATTTCTAGTTGAAGCGCTTTTTGCTGTTCCGGCGCTTTCAGTGATGTGATAATGAAAGTATCCTGCGGGAATTTAAAGAATTCTAATTTTAATCCGGATTTTATTAGGCGGAGAATCCACTGATTTGAAGTTACAAGTTTCCATTGATGGTAAAAAAAACTTCAGTCTTCCACCCACCGGAATTTCATCATTGATGGTATCTGCCACATTTAGATGTTTCGGGATTACCGAATAAGGCACCTTTCGGTTTCTCCTTCGTTTCCCAACGCTCTCTTTGCGGCTCGTACGGCCTTCTCCTATTAAATGGCCGTTTCCTAAACGCTCTCCTATAAGAAGGAAGAAACTGTTTAGGGAATCCCTTCCTTCTTTCTCCTGCTTTATTAAGGAGGTCATCAAGAACCTTCCCAAACAGGAACTCACCCTGGCACGGGATTGTACATAATCTTGATTTAGATTGTGCATCTTCTTTCCACCCCTTTAACCAAAGGGCACGCCGGGCTGCATTGACAAGGCCCGCTGATCTTGCTGCCAGCCGCAAGGAGTCCACTGAAGCATCTGTTAAGAATGCTGTAGCGCTCTTAATTAAAGGAATTGCTTGCAAGATCTTTTCTCTTGCCACTTTACCCTTAATTTGCTGCTCCAGCTGGTCAATCCATACCAATAGTGACCTAGCTGTGCAAGTACCCGAAATGGCGGGTTTAAAGGCCCCTGTGTTTGTCTCCCATGACCTTTTAAGAAGAGCTTCAGTCTTGCGGTCCAATGGGTCGAGTAAGATTCCTGCATCCTCCACAGGGAGGGACGATTGTTTTAAGGTGGATGCCACTGCTGCGTCCACTTTTGGCACCTTGGACCCAGATCTCTAACTCTTCATCACTGAAGGGGTAACGCCTCTTTGAAGAGGAGGGAAGGAACCCTTTCCCCTGCTTGTCCCATTCTCTTTTTACAAGATCTTTCACGGCGGAGACCACTGGGAAAGTTCGCCGTTTTTTGTGACCTAGGTCCGCGAACATAATCTCCTGGGCCGATTTAACCCCCTTAGTGCCTGGACAACCCATGGTATTCCTTACTGATTTAATAAGGTTATTTATGCTGTCCAGCGGAAAACATGCTCCGCTCTCATCCTCAGAAGAACCAGATGATGATTCCGAGGTGTTAGAGGACTGGATTAACCCCTCTTCTGACTCCGAACTAGAAGGAAGGGGACGGCTTTTACTCCCATGTTTTTTCTGGGATTTCGATCCTAGAGACTGAATCTCTTGTCTAATTATGGCCCTGATGTTAATGGTGGTAACTGCAGCCTCATCCTTTAGGGTTTGCTGTATGCAATCTTGACACAACCTCTTTGGATATGAATCCGGCAAGGGTTGTATACACAGGGCACATTCTTTATGTTTTGTTTTACTGGTCCTTTTAGCCTATGGGGAGAGGGTAGAGAAGGAAGGGATCAGCTTATAGGTAGAGGATTAAATACACTCACCCAGTGAAGCATTCATAGTACCGATCTTGGCGGAGGGGACGCTGTGCAGCTTCTAAGTAGATCCGATTCTCTACTCCTTCTTACATGAGTGTCAGACTCCATAACAGGACGACCACTCTTCTTTCCTGCTGTGGACTTAGCGGCTTTAGCGCTGCTGTCTTTTCCAGCGCTCACCTGCTCCACCGCTGGTGGATGCTCCTCATGCGTTGGGGACGACATTCCGAGCACAATCGCTCTGTGTCCCGGCTCCATTTTAACAGGACAGTGATTTCCACGCTCCAGGCCTCGAACCGGAAGTGCTTTCACTATTTCCGGTTCAAGCAGGGCCGAGCGCACTTACCCGGAGACGCTGCCGCCGCCGGCCTCTAGAAGCGCCGCTCCTGCGTCCTCCTCACGCTCCTGCGTCCTCCTCACCAAAGGCCGGGCTTAGCGCCCGGAACCTGCCGGGAACGCATTCAGACGAGGGGGGAGGCTGGATACAGTGGCTCCCCCGACGCTGCTACTGACGCCGCAGCCCCTGCCGCTCACCAGGAGACCGAACAGGCGGGTGCATGGGTCAGGTATGATGGAGGTGCTCCAACCACCTCGTGCTGCAGGTTATCCAGGGATTTCCGATAGGAACAGGAAACCAACTGAGGAGGAGAGGGGGACCGCCCTTTTATCTCTGTAGGTTTCCTGTTCCTATGGGCGGATCCCTCTCTCATTGTGGGTGCTGTCGTGGCGAAGGGTAAAAGCAAGATTAACTACAAGACCAATATTTCTAATGATACCTCAGTCACAACTCTTAACATTATGGGTGTCTTGAGAACACTGATTCTGTTAACAACGTAGCAGGCAATGTGGCCCACAACCAGACAGGCCCTTTTGGCATTTGTCAGAGATGCCAGATGGCCAGTCCGGCCCTGAGGAGATGCTAGTTGGTGCTTATAAAGTTCTGTGGAGAAATGGAACTGTAATTTTGGGAGAACTTGCAGCAGAATGTCTGAGTCGGTCTCCTATTCTTCCTTCCTCTTCTGTTTCCCCTCTCCATAGAAAATTATGAGCACCGGCTGTCATGATCTATCTCAGTAATGCAAAAATCTGTATTCACTACCCATGAATTGAGAGTGAAAGATCAATGCAGGAGGAGAAAGAAGCAGATTTCTCTAATAAGATACAGTTGATTATTTTCATCTGTACTCTATTTTCAAAATAAAAAATTAAAACAATTGTCACTCTCTAAGATATTGATGATCCAGTATGTCCTCAGTATTAGATTCGTAGAGGTTCGACATCTGGTTTCCCCACCGATCAGCTGGTACCTGGAACGGCACAGCTCCAATCTCTGTGTAAGGCCATGTTGAACGTTCAGTATTTGGTCAGTAATTTTCTTTAGCATTTGTAAGCCAAACCCAGGAGTGGGTGATAAATACAGAAGTGGTGACGTGTTTCTTTTATACTTTTCCACTGATTGTTTTGGCTTACAAATACTGATGTAAAATACTGACCAAATACTGAACGTGTGAACGTGCACTACTGGACACTCTCGGTACTGCAGCTCAGCTGTTATTTTGTTCAATAGGAGCTGAATTGCGGTACCCAAGAATGTCCACTATACAAAGACGCTGTTTCAGCTCTGATCACTTTTTACATCCAGCCACCAACGCAGCTGCTAACGGGGAATTCGGAGTGTGTAGCCCCCACGGATCTGATATTCATCGATATCTAAAGCCTGGCAAACCCTTTCAAACAACCAAGGTTTGAGCGCACCATGTTAGTATTTCAATACATTATATAGCAAAGATAGGGAGTGAAAGGGGAATTTAAATAGGGTGACATGTACATCTATTGTCAGCACAAGCTATTCTGCTATTTTTCCTCTAGCTGGCTGCGATGACAGTGATATGCCTGCCAGCGGAATCAAGGCGGACATATCGCACCTTAACATTGTTGAATGGGTGGCACAAACCACCCATCAGAATGGGAGAGCAGCCACACTTCAGAGGAGCTTGGTAGGCAGCAAACATGTCACCTGGTACCTAGGGACCCACTACCCCCTCTGCTGCCAGCGATGCCCCTAGGTCAAGAGTGATGGCGTCTGGTAGCACAGGAGGCAGGTGAGTATTGGGAATGAGGCTTATGAGGGGAATGTATTTTACAGTTTTTGGGCTTATAGAGGACAAGCGATACATAGTCCTATAGCACTTTGTATGGGGCATGTAGGAGGCATTTGTAAGGGCATATAGCTGCTACTGTATAGGAGAAAGCATGTAGCTGACTTATATGTAAGGCATATAGCAGACTCTTATGATAGTGTACTGCTGGAGCAGTATTCGTGGGGAGCACTGGACTTGTAGTTTTGGGGAAATGTGGTTGGCACATATGGTATGAGTATGGACAGGCTTGGACTGGCCCACAAGAGAACAAGAGAATCCTATGGTGGGCCCTTATGTAGTAGTTGGCCACCCTCTTATATAAGTAATACGTGGCATAATATCCTTGAATCACTATGTACAAACAAAGGCAACATCTTATTCATTTAACAATGTACCCAGATCATTGTCATATACATTCGTGATTGAGGATAATGTGATATTTGTATGTAGCTGAAAGTGGGACCCTGGAGTTGGTTATAGGTGGGTCCTGGGCATCACTGTCCGACATGGAGCATGGGAATGACAAGGCTACAGTTAGGTGGATTCATAACTGGCTCAGTGATCGTATTCAAACAGTGGTGATAAATGGTTGCACGTTCAATTGGAAGAGTGTTTCAAGTGGAGTACCACAAGGCTCTGTCTTGGCCCCAGTGTTGTTCAACATTTTAATAAAAGACCTAGATACGGAAACTGAAGGTAAACTAATCAAATTTGCAGACGATGCAAAGTGAGGAGGGATTTGCTAACACTAAAGAAGACTTGGAAGGGTTCAGAAGGATCTAGATAAGCATGTACAATGGTTGGCGACTAGGGTTGAGCGACTTTTCTTTTTATAGGATCGGGTCGGGTTTCACGAAACCCGACTTTTTCAAAAGTCGGGTCGAGTGAAATCGGCTGATCCTATACAAAAGTCGGGGTCGGGGTCGGCCGAAACACGAAACCCAATGCGGTGCATTGGGTTTCTAATGGTTCCCAGGGTCTGAAGGAGAGAAAACTCTCCTTCAGGCCCGGGGATCCATATTTAAGTGTAAAATAAAGAATCAAAATAAAAAATATTGATATACTTACCCTCGGACGCACCCTGGTTCTCACCGGCAGCCTTCCTTCCTATGAATGAGCGCCTGAAGGACCTTCGATGACGTTGCGGCTTGTGATTGGTCGCGTGAGCGGTCACATGGGCGTCACGCGACAAATCACAAGCCGCGACGTCATCTAAGGTCCTTCAGGCGCTGATTCTTAGGAAGGAAGGCTGCAGGTTAGAACCAGGGCGCGTCCGAGGGTGAGTATATGCCTATTAGGAATATACTCACCCTCGGACGCGCCCTCGGACGCTTCCTTCCTAAGAATTAGCGCCTGAAGGACCTTAGATGACGTCGCGGCTTGTGATTGGTCGCGTGACCGCCCACGCGACCAATCACAAGCCGCGACGTCATCGAAGGCCCTTCAGGCGCTCATTCTTAGGAAGGAAGGCTGCCGGTGAGAACCAGGGCGCGTCCGAGGGTGAGTATATCAATATTTTTTTATTTTTATTCTTTATTTTACACTTAAATATGAATTCCGATACCGATTCCCGATATCTTAAACATATCGGAACTCGGTATCGGAATTCCGATTCCAGATCAGAAGATCGCCGACCTCCTGGGCGACCCCACACAGGGGTCGGGTCGGGTTTCATGAAACCCGACTTTGCCAAAAGTTGGCGACTTCTGAATCTGGCCGACCCGTTTCGCTCAACCCTATTGGCGACTAAAAGAAGGGTATTTAACAGGGAAAAATGCAAGAGTCTACATCTGGGCAAGAAAAATGAAAATGACATCTACAAAATGGGAGGAATAGAACTAAGCAACAGCATGTGTGAAAACGAATTGGGTATACTAAGAGATCACAGACTGCACATGAGTCAGAAGTGTGATGAAGATGCCAGCAAAAAGGCAAACACAGTTCTAGGATGTATTTAGAGAAGCATAGAGTCTAGATCATGGGAAGCAATTATCCCCCTCTATTCGTAGTTGGTCAGGCTGCATCTGAAGTACTGTGTAAAGTTCTAGGCACCACATTTTAAAAAAAGACATAAAAAAACTGTAGCATGTTCAGAGAAGAGGTACCAGGATGGTGAGTGGACTGCAAAGTATGTCCTACGAGGAATGGTTAAAGGATCTGGGAATGTTTATCTTGCTAAAAAGAAGGCTAGGAGGAGACTTAATAGCTGTCTACAAATATCTGAAGTGCTGTCACATTGTAGAAGGATCATTGTTATTCTCATTTGCACAGGAAAAGACTAGAAGTAATGGAAAGAAACTGAAAGGGAGAAAATACAGATTAGATATTAGAAGAAACTTTTTCACAGTTAGGGTGATCAATGAGTGGAACAGGCTGCCACGGGAGATGGTGAGTTCTCCTTCAATAGAAGTCTTCAAACAGAGGCTGGACAGACATCTGTCTGAAATGGTTTAGTGAATCCTACATTAAGCAGGGGTTCAACACGATGACCCTGCAGGTCCCTTCCAACTCTAACATTCCATGATTCTATGATTCACTTTCTATGCTACTACTGTATATGATACATTGCCGTATATACTCTATATTCCAGCATTGATTTCTTGGCTTTTCTGATTCCATTGTAGGTAATTATCACATACAGCGCAGAAATGAGCAAAGTGCAAATGCTGCTACTACATAGTCCTAAAAATAGATTTTCATCAAGATTAATACATTGAATCATGATTTTGATCTACGTAGTGGAAAATATTTGTTTCCCATGGACCTCGAGCAGTCACCCCCCCTCCACATTGTGTCTGATATCTTATCTCTCTTGGGAGACAAGGACATGTAGTTCGCTCCCATAGGGGCTGAATCTTTAGTCTGATGAGCACACATTTTTAGTAAAAAGGAAAATTACAGCAGAAAATGAATAATCATCCATCACTGATTCTGTGCTCTCTATCCGCACCATGTTGGAACCTTGTGCTCATGTTGCACTGTAGTTTCTGCACTGCGCAGACTGTTATCTCTATAGCACACTTTTCGTATAGTAGTGAACATATCAAGTGAGTCCACTGTCACTTAGAGAAAGGTTTAGCTCCCACCTGTCTTAGAGACTTCTAAGATGGCAGCCGGGGGATACATCAGCCGGAGGTTATGCTGGGCAAGTGTAAAGATCTACCTGCTCCCCTGGCCCGTATGTGGCCAGTATCTGAATCCTGAAACCATATCTAGCATTACATGAACTCTGAAGCTGCTTTGGCGGAACCTGAACCTGTTTCCGAGATGTCTGCATGTGTATCTATCCTAGTACTATGAGTTGTCCGGACTATAATACCAGTCTGCAAATCCAGCCCAGTCTGTGACTCCATGTCAGTATCTGTTCTGCCTGAGGACTAGTCTGACCGGATCCTGAGTCCATTCTGTGTCTTCTTAGACTACTTTCACACTAGCGTCGTTTGGGATACGCCGCAATGCGTCGTTTTGGCGAAAAAAACGCATCCTGCAAAGTTGTCTGCAGGATGCGTTTTTTCCCCATAGACTAACATTAGCGATGCATTGCGGCGCATTGCCACACGTGTTGTGGCGAACCATCCGAACAAAAAAACGTTGCTTGTAATGTTTTTTTGAGCGTCGTGTCCGCCATTTTCGACCATGCATGCGCGGTCGGAACTCTGCCCCCTCCTCCCCGCAACTCACAATGGGGCAGCGGATGCGTGGAAAATCTGCATCCGCTGCCCCCGTTGTGTGGCGCTTCCACAGTATGTGTCGGTACCTCAGCCCGACACACTGCGATGGGCCGAACCCGACGATAGTGTGAAAGTAGCCTTACCTGACCACTGGTGTCAGCAGCTCCTGTACTGCAGATTGCCTAGGAATAGTGTTTAGCGATACCTTCCGATATCGGAAAGTATCGGTATCGGATTGGATCGGCCGATATTCGAAAAATATCGGATATCGCCGATACCGATACCGGATACCAATGCAAGTCAATGGGACCAAAATATCGGAATTAAAATAAACCCTTTCTTTCCTTGTAGGTTCATTCTACATGAAGGAAAACAACTAAAAATAATGCAGGATGTATTTGGGGAGGTGGCGGAGACATTAAAGGCATAGAGGTTTAGCCCAATCAAATAGAATAGCAGGAATTTTATTTTTTTTTAAGACGTTCGGAGTTACAAAGATATTGACTATGTTAAGATATTTTTTATTTTGGCAGATATTGATGTTTCACTTCTTCCACGCCCTTCACCTTTTTTTTTTTTTTACTGTTCCCACACATTCTTCTTCATCATCATCAGCATCTTTGACATCAACTTCTTCTTCACCTTATTCATCTTCTTCTTCATCTTCTACCTATTTTTTTGTTACATTCTTCATATTCTTTTTATTCAAATATTATTATTCTTCATATTCTACTTCTTCATCATATTCTCATTTGTGACAGGCATTCCCGTAGTTGTTATCTATAAAAGTTTGAAGATTACACCTTCCGTTCTGCCTGTCACAAAAGAGTTACATTTGTCCGCGTTCAGTTTGGCTTGCAGCATCAGGCTTTATCCAGGGGTACCACGAGGAGGAACGGACTCACCCCCATACACTGCTTAGTCTTCTTTTGCATATAATTTAGATAATATCTTTTGCTCTGATATTAAGTGTTATGCTTAATGTTCTTCTGCTCTTTGTTCTGCAGCCTCTTGTTCTTCTGCTTCTCGGTCTTCCATGTCGTCGTCTCCAGGGTCGTCGTCTCCAGAGTCGTCGTCGTCATCGGGGTGGTCTTCAGGGTCGTCGTCTCCAGGGTCATCGTCATCTCAGTGGTTGTCGCCTCTGGTGTCGTCATCTTAGGGGTGGTCTTCCGGGTCGTCGTCTTTAGGGTCTTGAACTTGGAAATGTAGCAGAAGGTACAAGAAGGCTGAGAAAATGCCGAGAACCAGCTGATGGAACTGGAACTCGGATGGTGACCCGAAGGTTCAAGAGCCAATGGAACTACCGAGGACCAGCTGACGTTACTGGAACCCGGTTACTAAGCAGGAGGTACCCGTGCCAGAAAGCACTACCAAGGACCACCTGACGTTGGTGGAACTCGGATACCCAGAAGGAGGCACCTAAGCCAAAGGCTCTGCCCGGAACCATCTGACGGTACTGGAACCAGGATGGGGAGCAGAAGGTACAAGAGCAAAAGACACTGCCGAGAACCAGCTGACGGTACTGGAACCCGGTTACTAAGCAGGAGGTACCCGTACCTGAAAGCACTACCAAGGACCACCTGACGTTGGTGGAACTCGGATACCCAGAAGGAGGCACCTAAGCCAAAGGCTCTGCCCGGAACCAGCTGACGGTACTGGAACCAGGATGGGGAGCAGAAGGTACAAGAGCAAAAGAAACTGCCGAGAACCAGCTGACGGTACTGGAACCCGGATGCGTTGGCCAAGTGTGCAAGAGCCAATTGCACGACCGAGGACCAGCTGACTGTACTGGAACCCGATTACTAAGCAGGAGGTACCCGTGCTAAAAAGCACTACCAAGGACCGCATGACGTTGGCGGAACTCGGATACCCAGAAGGAGGCATCTAAGCCAAAGGCTCTGCCTGGAACCAGCTGACGGTGCTGGAACCAGGATGTGGACCAGAAGGTCCACAGGAGAGGAGAGAACAGCTAGGCCGCGAGGCTGCCGCAGTTACCGAACACCAACAGTCCTACAGGGGGAGCTTGGCCTACTGGCACTACAGAACCAGCCTTGATTGCCAATTCCCGCAGCCCACATAGGAAGTTCTTAAACTGGAGGCAACATGGAGTTGGCTAACCCGACCACAACACGATGGGACAACGTATTGGAGTCTAAGTGACCTTGACACTACCCGCTGACGGTGCTGGAACCAGGCTGGGCAGGAGGGAGTACCCGTGACAAAGACACTGCCGAGAACCAGCTGACGTTACTGGAACCCGGATGCGTTGGCCAAGTATGCAAGAGCCAATGGCATGACCGAGGACCAGCTGACGGTGCTGGAACCCGGTTGCTAAGCAGGAGGTACCCGTGCTAAAAAGCACTACCAAGGACCGCCTGACGTTGGCGGAACTCGGATACCCAGAAGGAGGCAGCTAAACCAAAGGCTCTGCCTGGAACCAGCTGACGGTGCTGGAACCAGGATGTGGACCAGAAGGTCAACAGGAGAAGAGAGAACAGCTAGGCCACGAGGCTGCCACAGTTACCGAACACCAACAGTCCTACAGGGGGAGCTTGGCCTACTGGCACTACAGAACCAGCCTTGATTGCCAATTCCTGCAGCCCACATAGGAAGCTCCTAAACTGGAGGCACCATGGAGTTGGCTAACCCGACCGCAACACGACGGGACAACGTATAGGCGTGTAAGTGACCTTGACACTACCCGGATCCAGCTGACGGTGCTGGAACCAGCATGTGGACCTATTGAAGATTGTCTTCCTAGAGCCCCAACTAGCGGTGTTGGAGCAAAGGGTCAGCAGGGGGAGCAGAGTGTAGGCCGAAGCCTGCACTGGAGGCAGCTTTGTGTCTGCATGGCGTTTGCAGGACACGTTGCCGGCTGCACAGCAGGGGAACAGCTGGCGTTGCTGAACCCCACTGACACATTGGCGGGTGTTTTTCTCTGTACATCTAACACTTCCGGGCACCAACTGGTGGTGTTAGAGCCCAGGGTCAGCAGGAGGAGCAGAGCGTAGGCCGAAGCCTAATTGAACTAATTTCAAAGGTAACCTTTAACAACCCCTCAGGTGTTACAAAGTAGAAGAGCCACACCTTGTGCAGCAGAATTGCTGAACAAGTAAAAGGTTGCTCTTTAAATTTTGCTCCTTGCACACGCTGAATGAAACACGGATACAATTTAGCCCATTATACAGTCTTACTGTATTGGAGGCGTGACTTGCCTTTTTAATGAGACGCAGCACAGGTGTCAAAAATAACGCCTTGGTGCTGGGCGCTGCCTCCTGAGCGTTGTTATTTGCTGTACAGGAGTCTGCGCTCTTGTTATCCCTTGGCCATGCGCTGTGAGCGCTGCCTGCCTTCTGACCTCATTTCATGTCGGCCGGTGCGGTTAGTGATGCCCATGAATCCCAGCCCAGCAGTGTGTTTTCATAAATTCACACTGCGGGGCTGGGATTCATGGCCTTGCGCAGTAAATATGTTCGCCTCCCACACATGTCCTTACACCTGCTTCAGACTGGGCGACCTCCGCTGATCCCTTATCGCATGCCGCGGCCATGAGGCCGCACAGTCTGAAGAAGGCGGAAGGAGATGAGTGAAGAGTCTGACAGGCGAAGATATACACTGCTCATGCCCATCAATCACACCCTCGCAGTCAAAATAAATAAGACACCGAGGGGCATTGTGTCGGGCAGGGCGGACGCACAGGCGCAGCCAGCCAAACAATGATGTCAGAAGACGGGCAGCGCTGCCAAGGGGGTTGCTGCGTGTCATTACAAAGGAAAGTTACACCTCAGGGACGGGGGACACATTTTAGACGTGTTGAGTTCGACGTGTGCAAGGAGAATAACTTAATGAGCCACCTTGTACAAATGCAGCATTACTGCTGTACAAGGTGGCTGTTATATATTCTAACGCCTTGGGGGGGGGACAGGTTCCCTTTAATTTCAGTTCTGGTGTCTGCATGGCGTTTGCAGGACACGATGCCGGCTACACAGCAGGGGAACAGCTGGCGTTGCTGAACCCCACTGACACATTGGCTGGTGTTTTTCTCTGTGCAGCTAGCACTTCCGGGCACCAACTGGCGGTGTTAGAGCCCAGGGTCAGCAGGAGGAGGAGAGGAGCAGAGTGTAGGCCGAAGCCTGCACTGGAGGCAGCTTTGTGTCTGCGTGGCGTTTGCAGGACACGATGCCGGCTACACAGCAGGGGAACAGCTGGCGTTGCTGAACCCCACTGACACATTGGCTGGTGTTTTTCTCTGTGCAGCTAGCACTTCCGGGCACCAACTAGTGGTGTTAGAGCCCAGGGTAAGCAGGAGGAGGAGAGGAGCAGAGTGTAGGCCGAAGCCTGCACTGGAGGCAGCTTTGTGTCTGCGTGGCGTTTGCAGGACATGATGCCGGCTACACAGCAGGGGAACAGCTGGCGTTGCTGAACCCCACTGACACATTGGCTGGTGTTTTTCTCTGTGCAGCTAGCACTTCCGGGCAAAAACTGGCGGTGTTAGAGCCCAGGGTCTGCAGGAGGAGCAGAGTGTAGGCCGAAGCCTGCACTGGAGCAACTTGAAAGGGAACCATTAACCCCCTCCCCCCAGGCGTTTGTTGCTGAAAGAGCCATCTTGTACAGCACTAATGCTGCAAAAGGAAAAGGTGGCTCTTTTAATTATGCTCCTTGCAAATGCTGAACTAGACATTCATCTAACGTGTCCCCTCACACCGTAAAACCGTCCCGGAGGTGGGACTTTCCTTTGTAATGTGACACAGCACAGCCGTCATTCCTACCCCCTTGGTGCCGTGCGACGTCTCCTCAGCGTTGTTTTAATCTGTCCCAGAGCCTGCGCTGTAATGTTATCCCTTGGCCATGCACACTTAGCGCTGCCCGTCTTCTGACATCATTTGGTGTCAGGCTGGCTGCGCCTGTGCGTCCACGCTGCCCGAGATCCCACCTCGCAGTGTCGTCTAATGTAATCCCACTGCGGGCCTGAGATCTATGGGCATGCGCAGTGCATATCCTCGCCTCTCACTCCCCTCCTTCCGGCTTCTTCAGACTGTGCGGCGTCACGGCCGTGGCACGCTATTAGGGATCAGCTGACGCCGCACAGTCTGAAGAGGCCGGAAGGAGGGGAGTGAGAGGCGAGGATATGCACTGCACATGCCCATGGATCCCAGGCCCGCAGTGGGATTAAATTAGACGACACTGGGAGGTGGGATCTCGGGCAGCGTGGACGCACAGGAGCAGCCAGCCCAACATCAAATGATATCAGAAGACGGGCAGCGCAAACTGTGCATGGCCAAGGGATAACATAACAGCGCAGGGTCCGTGACAGAATCAAACAACGCTGAGGAGGCGGCACACGGAGCCAAGGGGGTAGGAATGACGGCTGTGCTGCGTCACATAACAAAGGAAAGTCACACCTCCCGGACGGTTTAACTGTGTGAGGAGACACATTTCATAAGTGTTAGGTTCAGCGTGTGGAAGGAGCACAACGAAAATAGGCACCTTTTCCTTGTGCAGCAACACTGCTGCACAAGGTGGCTCTTTCAGTAACAAACGCCTGGGGGGGAGGGGGGACAGGTTCCCTTACATTTTAGTTGTGCCAGCGTGGCGGTCGCATGACACGTTGCTGGATACACAGCAGGGGAGCAGCAGGCGTGACTGAACCCCACTAACACATTGGCGAGGTGTTTGGCTCTGTGCAAACAGCACTTCCGGGCAGCAACCAGCAGTGTTGGAGCCCAGGGACAGCAGGAGGAGCAGAGTGTAGGCCGAAGCCTGCACTGTAGGCATGTCAATGCCTGTTAGTGTGCCAGCGTGGCGGTCGCATGACACGTTGCCGGATACACAGCTGGGAATCAGCTGACGTTACTGAAACCCAATAACTCGGCAGCAAGTGTTAACTGTGCGGACAGCACTTCCAGGCACCAACTGGCGGTGTTAGAGCCCAGGGACAGCAGGAGGAGCAGATTGGAGGTATTGCCGCACACACAGCTGGGGAGCAGCTGACGTTACTGAACCCCAATAACAGGAGCGACTGATGACTGTGCGGACAGCACTTCCAGGCACCAACTGGCGGTGTTAGAGCCCAGGGACAGCAGGAGGAGCAGAGGAACAGAGTTTAGGCCGAAGCCTGATTTGGAGCAAGTTGAAAGGGAACCTTTAACCCCCCCCCCCCCCCCCAAGGCGTTTGTAGCTGAAAGAGCCATCTTGTGCAGCACTAAGGATGCAAAAGGAAAAGGTTGCTCTTTTAATTATGCTCCTTGCAAACACAGAACTAAACACTTATAAAATGTGTCCCCTGATACTGTGAAACCGTCCCGGAGGTGGGAATTTCCTTCGTAATGGGACGCAGCACAGCCGTCATTCCTACCCCCTTGGTGCCGTGCGCCACCTCCTCAGCGTAGTTTGAAGCTGTCCCGGAGCCTGCGCTGTAATGTTATCCCTTGGCCATGCACACTTAGCACTGCCCGTCTTCTGACATTATTTAGGTGTCAGGCTGGCAATGTCTGTGCGTCCACGCTGCCCGAGATCCCACCTCGCAGTGTCGTCTAATGTTATCCCACTGCGGGCCTGGGATCCATGGACATGCGCAGTGCATATCCTCGCCTCTCACTCCCCTCCTTCCGGCTTCTTCAGACTGTGCGACGTTACGGCCGTGGCATGCAATTAGGGATCAGCTGAAGGCACACAGTCTAAAGAAGGTGGAGGGAGATGAGCGAGAGCCTGAGGTGAAGATATGCACTGCGCATGCCCATGGATCCCAGGCCCGCAGTGTGATTAAATCAGAAGACACTGCGAGGCGGGATCTTGGGCAGTCAGCCTGACACCAAATTATGTCAGAAGACAGGCAGTGCTAAGTATGCATGGCCAAGGGATAACAGAACAGCGCAGGCTCAGTGACAGCTTAAAACAACGCTGAGGAGGCGGCGCACGGCACCAAGGGGGTAGGAATGACGGCTGTGCTGCGTCACATTACGAAGGAAAGTCCCACCTCCGGGACGGTTTAACGGTATCAGTGGACACATTTTATAAGTTTTAAGTTCTGCGTGTGCAAGGAGCTAAACTAAAGGAGCTACCTTTTCATTGTGCAGCATTACTGCTGCACAAGGTGGCTCTTTCAGTAACAAACGCCTGGGGGGGGGTGCAGGTTCCCTTACATTTCAGTTGTTGTGTCAGCGTGGCGGTCGCTGTTGTGAATTCTGTGGTCAAGCTCCCTCCTGTGGTCATGAGTGGTACTTCGGCTGGTTCTGTCTATGAGCTTCCTCTGGTAGATGTGAGTGGGGCTGCGGCTTCTGAGTTTCCTTCCTCAGGTGACGAGGTTAAGTCGTTAGGTGCTGCTCTATTTAACTCCACCTAGTTCTTTGTTCCTGGCCTCCAGTCAATGTTCCAGTATTGGTCTAGCTCTCTCCTGGATCGTTCTTGTGGCCTGTCTGCCCTGTATAAGCTTAGTTTTGCTTGTGTTACTTTTGTTTGCTATATTTTCTGTCCAGCTTGCTATATTGGTTTTTCTTGCTTGCTGGAAGCTCTGAGACGCAGAGGGAGCACCTCCGTACCGTTAGTCGGTGCGGAGGGTCTTTTTGCCCCCTCTGCGTGGTTGTTTGTAGGTTTTTGTGCTGACCGCAAAGCTATCTTTCCTATCCTCGGTCTATTCAGTAAGTCGGGCCTCACTTTGCTAAAATCTATTTAATCTCTGTGTTTGTATTTTCATCTTAACTCACAGTCATTATATGTGGGGGGCTGCCTTTTCCTTTGGGGAATTTCTCTGAGGCAAGGTAGGCTTATTTTTCTATCTTCAGGGCTAGCTAGTTTCTCAGGCTGTGCCGAGTTGCATAGGGAGCGTTAGGAGCAATCCACGGCTACCTCTAGTGTGGTATGATAGGATTAGGGATTTATGTCTGCAGAGTTCCCACGTCTCAGAGCTCGTCCTATGTTGGTAACTATCAGGTCACTTTGTGTGCTTTTAACCACTAGGTCCATTGTGGTTCTGAATCACCTATTCATAACAGGTCGCAGGACACATTGCCGGCTACACAGCTGGGGATCAGCTGATGTTACTGAAACCCAATAACACTGGGTCGTATGTTTTGACTGTGCAGCCTGCACTTCTGAGCCTCAACTGGCGGTGTTGGAGCCCAGGAATTGCAGTTCAGGTGGTAGAAAGATGAACACATCAGGAGACCTGGATGACACCCAATTACTTAATCAGGCAGAGGAGTGGCAAATTCCTGCGAGATCCAGGCCTGGTTCATTTTCAGAAAAGTAAGCCAGTCAACGTTATCGGAGGATAGTCAATGTGACGGTCTGTTAGTACACCACCTGCGGCACTAAAGACGCGTTCCGATAAGACACTAGCCGCAGGGAAAGCCAGCACCTCCAATGCATACTGGCTTAGCTCTGGCCATGTATCCAGCTTAGAGACCCAAAACTTGAAAGGAGAAGAGCGGTCTGGGAGTACAGTAAGAGGGCAAGACATGTAGTCTGTCACCATCTGACGGAACCGTTGCCTCCTGCTGACTGGAGCCGCCGGTGATGGGGTAGACATTTGGGGCGGGCACACAAAACTGTGCCACAGTTGGGCCATACTGGTCTTGCCTTGGGCAGAGGCACTGCTTCTGCTCCCTCTTTGTGCAAAGCCTCCTCCACTGCCTCGACGCACTGAGCTGCTTTGTAAAGCACTAGCAGCACTCCTCTCAGTTGGACTGGAGAAGATGATGGAATTCACCAGTGTGTCTTGGTACTCCCGCATTTTAAGCTCCCGGGTCAACGGTGTGATGAGGTTTTGGACGTTGTCCCGGTAGCGAGGATCGAAGAGGGTGTACACCCAATAATCAGGCATGTTGAGAATGTGGTCGATGCGGCGGTCGTTTCTCAGGCACTGCAGCATGAAATCAACCATATGCTGCAGACTGCCAACTGGCCAAGAAACGCTGTCCCCTGCTTCAGGCGTGATCTATGCCCGCTCTTCATCACCCCACCCTCGCTGTACACACTGACTACTGGACAATTGTGTAACTCCCTCCTCTGGAGTGACGTCTTCCTCGTTCATTGACTCCTCATCCTCCTCACAAAGTGTCCCCTGCCTACAACTTTGTGAGGAACCACGTGGCGCTGACTGTCCAGAAGCTGATGGAAGTGGTGACTCCTCATCCTCCATCTCTTCCACAACATCATCCCTTAGCGCTTGCAGTGTTTGTTGAAGCAGGCAGATAAGGGGGACAGTCATGCTGACTAGTGCATCATCTGCACTCACCATCCGCGTGGAATAATCGAAGGGACGCAAAACCTGGCAGACGTCCTTCATAGTGGCCCACTCTGTAGTTGTGAAGTCTGAACGGCGTGGAGTACGACTTCTTTGCGCCTGATGCAGCTGGTACTCCATTACTGCTTGCTGCTGCTCACACAACCGCTCCAACATATGTAACATGGAATTCCACCTGGTAGGTAGGTCACATATGATGCGATGTTCCATAAGGCGGAATCGGCGCTGCAGACCTGCAATGCGCGATCTTGCCGTACTGGAACGCCGCAAGTGAGCACACTCTAGGCGGACCTTGTGCAGCAGTGAATCAAGGACAGTCCCTCAGAAAACTCTGCACAACCAAATTGAGCACATGTGCCAGACATGGGATGTGAGTGAGGTTGCCAAGGGCCAAAGCTGCCACCAGATTTCGGCCATTGTCACACACTACCATGCCTGGCTGGAGATTCGCTGGCACAAACCACACATCGCTCTCCTGCTTGATGGCATTCCAGAGCTCCTGCGCTGTGTGGTTTCGATTCCCCAAAGAAACTAATTTCAAGACGGCCTGTTGACGTTTGGCCACGGCTGTGCTCATGTCGGTCGTAACAGGTAAACATTCACGGGTCCATGTGGAGGTGGACTGTGACGGCTCCTGCAGCGATGATTCTGAGGAACTTGTGTATGAGGAGGAGTCAATGCGTACAGACTGGATTCCTGCAATCCTTGGAGTGGGCAGGACACGTCCTGCGCCACTCGCACGATCTGTACCCGGCTCAACAAAATTAACCCAATGGGCAGTGAGGGAAAGGTATCGCCCCTGTCCATGTTGACTGGTCCACGCATCGGTGGTGAGGTGGACCTTGCTACTGACGGTGTTCAGTAGCGCGTGTTTTATGTGTCCCTCCACATGCTTGTGCAGGGCATGGACAGCTTGCCTGCTGAAATAAAAGCGGCTGGGCACATTGTACTGTGGGACTGCCAATGCCATCAAGTCACGGAAGCTGTCAGTCTCCACCAGCCTGAATGAGAGCATTTCCAGTGACAGAAGTTTGGCAATGCCTGCATTCAGAGCCTGTGCTCGGGGGTGGTTTGCTGAGAATGGCCGCCTTTTCTCCCATGCCTGTACTACCGATGGATGTAGACTGGGCTGGGAGTGTGAGGATGACTGGGAACGTGGTGCTGTGGGTGGAATTACAGTGGGTCTCTGGACAACAGTGCCAGAGGTTCTTCCATGGCGATCCTGGGAGGAAGCCGAAACAGCTGTGTGTGAGCTGGAGGAAGAGGCAACACGAGCTGAAGAGGTGGTAGCTGCCGCTGTTGGTTGGCCTAGGTCTTCAGTGTGTTTTTGTAACTCCACCGCGTGCCTGTTCCGCACGTTTCCACATATTTGTGGTATTGAGGTTGCTGACACTTTTCCCTCTTTTGACTTTCTGATTACACAGCTTGCATTTGACAAAGCAAATGTCATCTGCAACTGTGTCAAAAAAAGACCAGGCACGGCAAGTCTTTGGAGCACCCTTTTTGGCTTTTGGAAGAGACAAGCTCCTAACAGGTGCCAAAGTGGAGGCTACAGGCTCCGCAGTCTTCACCCTCCCTCTCCATCTTTGGCCCGTTCGGGAATCTCTTCCTCAGAGCGGCACCCACCACCTTCATGTACCTCACGCCACGATGGGTCAAGGACCTCATCATCTACACTACCCTCTGCCACCAACTGCTCCTCCTGGGTAGTCTCGGCAGCACAGTACGCATCATAAAGCGGCACCTGAGTTTCATCATCAGATGCGTACTGCGCTGTGGTGACCGGAGGCACTGGCCCACCCGCCTCTTCAGAGTCAGACAGACAAAGCTGTTGGGCATCATTGCACACTGCCTCTTCTTCCATTTCTCCAATGCTGTTTGGCTGGCCCCGTTTCCAAGCCAAGAGATTCAGAGAACAGAAGTAGAGACGGCTCCTGTCCTGGGCTCTCTGACTGCCTGGCCAATTTGGCAGGTGGTGAAGAGACAGATGGCTGCTCTCCAGTGCTCAGTGCCTGAGAGGATGTGGCACTAATTGAAGTCGATGCGTTAGCTGCCATCCATCCGACAACGGCTTCAATTTGATCTTCACGCAGCAGCGGTGCACGGCGCTCTCCAAGAAAGCTGCGCATGAAGGACTGTTCCATGCTAAACTGGGTGATGATGACTCACCGGTGCCCGCAGCAGGCACAGAATCAGCATGTCCTCTCCCTGCTCCACGCCCACGTGCCTTACTCCCTGCACTCTTCATCTTGGTTGACAGATAAAGATAAGCAGAAAAGTACTAAAGGCTTAGTGTGCTTATTCCTGAACAGCTCCTCCTAACAGATATAAGAAACACTAATTTTCTAAAGTGTGGACTAGACTTTATTATGAGCTAATGTGGCCTACACAACAGTGAAGTGGTGTGTTTGGTGAACTTTACTTTTTTTTGTTTTTTTTGGCATATCTGACTACAGAGCGAGTTTCACTCACACGGAGACCGTGCAGACAGCCGTAAACGGCGCTGCAAGGCCCCAAAAACCTCCTCTATGTTATCCTATGTAGTGTTTTTCTACTATTTTGCTGGATACGGGTGGAAAGCCACTAATAGGAAATTTTTGAAAAAATGTGCACCAGGATGCACTATATTAGGAAAAAAGGACAATGTATTTTACGGTATGAATCAGTAGCGCACCCTGAGCTGAATACAACCGGCTGTGGCTGCACACAGACTACAGGGCGAGCTGCACTCACACGGAGACCGTGCAGACAGCCGTAAACGGCGCTGCAAGGCCAAAAAAACCTCCACTAGGTAATCCTATGTAGTGTTTTTCCACAATTTAGCTGGAGACGGGTGGAAAGACACTAATAGGAAATTTTTGAAAAAATGTGCAGCAGGCTGCACTATTAGCAAAAAAGGACAACTAATAGGAAATCACAGCAGAGTGATTGCAAAATGGCGGCAGCGGTTTTTATAGTGCATCATGACATCATTTCGGCAGCCAATCACAGCCTTGCCAGTAGTTACATGCCCACCATGCTGAACAGGATGTGCCCACACTTGCAATCATTCCTCATTGGCTGAATTCGTGCAGTTTGAATTCTGGGGCCTGGGCACTTCCGATTCCGGTATCCGATATGTGGTAAATATCGGAACTCGGTATCGGAATTCCGATACCGCAAATATCGGCCGATACCCGATACTTGCGGTATTGGAATGCTCAACCCTACCTAGGAATGATACCTGGCGGCTACCTGCAGCTCAAGCCTGACTCCATATCAGGAGCTACGGTGAACACCAGGTAACCACTTAGCTACACCCTCTTAGGCAAGCCTGGCCTTGTGGCACAGTGGGCCCACGAACCACGTGTGCCACCTGTGTGCCTGACAGTTTGCTTAGGCCATTGACGCAGTTGATCCCTATGGCTTTTCGCACTCAGAGCTATACCAACTGTTGTTTTGCCAGCATGTGCAACAGGAAAAAAAATGTTGATCCACCTACAAACACTGGATGCCCAACTGGAAGCCCTGACTTTTGCTGCACCAGCCCAAGTTGCAGTCCCTGTGGCCGTGTCTACTCAACTTGCAACTTACGCTCCTGGAAAGGAACTCGTCCTGTCTGATCCAATATGGTACTATGGGGATCTGAAGCAGTTCCATGGGTTCCTAGAGCAGTGCATGCAGCACTTTGAATGTTTTGGTCATTAATTTCACTCCGATCGGGTCACGGTGGGATTCCTTATGTCCTAACTAGCAGGAGATGCCCTAGCGTGGCCCAAATCCTTGTGAGAGAGTGGGGATCCTTTGACCGCGGACCTGCAGGCCTTCTTGGTGGCCTTTCAAAATGTCTTCGATGAGCCGAGTTTCGAATCTTCTGCAAAATCTTCCCTTCCCAGCTTCCAGAAGCAGAGCAGAGAGGTGACGCGTGTGAGAAGACCATCACGTCTTGCTCTGTCTTTCCAGAAATCACCTGTTCTTCAGCCTCATGAGGCAGGTGCCCATGCAAAATCCATGGAAGTCAACAATGTTTGGCAGGCTGAGCAGCAGCCGTAACTCAGTCATGTAAGAGGATTGCAGTATTGCTGCGGTGGTGTGGAATATCCTGGCTGTCTCTGTCCTGAGAAGTCTGAAAAACTTCAAAATATTGGGTCAATAGAAGAGGCTACAACTGGTGAGAGTAATCCCTCTTCACCTATGACTTTGTTTGATTGAAAGTGGAGATTTTGGTTCAGCGGGAAACTTCTTGCTGGAGGCCATGGAGTATCGGTGTCAGATTCCTGCCCCCTCAGGTCCAGAATCCAGTGAAGGTGTTATCTGGTGAAAGACAAGCCCAACCCAAAAACACAAAAAAAGTAAAGTCATTTCTGAACGACTAGAGCTCCTGCCAAGGATTTCTGAAGTGACTTATGAGTCGTACAGGCAAAATTCATCTCCTGTTTCTACATAGAGCTTGCAAATTGTCTTTCCAGAGAGGAATTGTCTCTGACGAGAACATTTGCATATTTCCCAGAGGAGCATTGCGGCTTTAAGTCTCCTCATCTCAACATGCTTAACATGTCACTCTCCGCAAGGAGAAACAATAATTCTTGGATACATAGAGCTTAGAATGATTCAGTTAGTCAGTTACTAATCACATGATGTCATACACCTAATGGAAAAGAGAACAATTATAAGTAAAATTGTAAGTAAAATGTTGATAGGAGTGCTTCTTTAACCCTGCTGTTCTGTTCGGTCTGGGGAGACCTATTTTGAACTTTGGTATTTTTTGGGGTGTTCAAGATGCGGTTCTGAAACTTGTGGTTGATTGACTTAAATGAGGATGGGTCGGTCGGCCACGGGTTTCAGAGCCGCATCTTGAATATTTTAAAGAATATTGAAGTTCAAAGTCGGTCATTTTTGACCAACAGAACAGCAGGGTTAAAGGGTTTGTTGCTAACATCTTGAAGACAGATACAACAGGACACCTTCAGAGGTCTTGTCATGTCAGGACAAGGGTGGTTTGGCAGCACTCGAGGTACCTCCACAATATTAGTCCTGTGGTTATGACTGATATTTGTGTATTATTTATTCCATTCACATCCATGTTTTGGGCATTATACACTTTTCGGTGGACATGTTATTTCACCCTGCCTTGGTTCCAACTTCAGACACATAACTCATGTAGGTCATTGTTGATGTTTTTAGTTCTGCTACTTCTATATTCAGGTCCTGACCTCTGGTTTATCTTTATTTGTCTGCTGTCTTTCGCGACCTGTGGACTGTTTACCTTCCTGTCTAAGAATTGTATTACTTGCTTCCCTAATAGTTCTGTGGTTCATAGAACTATTTATGGTAACTGACATTCCATGGAACTGGAGTGATCGATTGCAAACTGGTGAGGTCTTCAGGCCCTGGCAGCCACAGACTGCTGTAACCTGTGCAACTAAGAGGCTGGAAGCAATGGCGCTGAACACCAAGGTAGGGATTGTCTCAGCCAAACATTCACAAACAGTAATAGGGTCAAATCTATGCTGCAACTACAAGAATTGTAGAACAGGACAAGTGAAATCCCTTTTTCCCAACTTCTTCATATCTATTGTATTACCAAGGATTCCCATGAACATCTGTACCTCTGTATTCTTATGCCTTCTAATCAGGGCCGGATTTAAGTGGTGGGTGGCCCAGGGCCCATTTTGGAGGGAGGCCCATTTTTCAAGGTGTTGCAATATGTAATGCAAAAACACAAAATGAAACGAACGCAAGTTTATTTACAAAAATCATTTATGCAGAGTAATTCAGGTAAAATCATTCATTGTTTACAATCCGGGCACTTTCCTTGATTTTCGTGCTGCAAATTCACTAATGATGTCACTAAAGTCCAATTCACGCAGTATATCTGACTCGATGCTCATGATAGCCAAATTTACAAGTCGGTCCTGCTTCATGGATGTCCTTAACCGGTTTTCAACTAATTTGAGTTTTGAGAAGGAACGCTCACCACTGCAGTTTGTTACCATCAAAATTAGATCTATCCTTAGAGCTATCTCAATATTTGGGAAAGAGTCCTGCACACACTTTTCCATGATAAGCTTGTACATGAAAAGTTCAGTGCTGATATTTAGCTCATCGTCTGTGAATAAATTGGCAAATGTTACAAACTGACACAGTTCATCGATAAATGTAATGTCCAAGTCATCTGAATATGACCTGACGAGTTGCTCTGCTGTGGCCTTAAGCTCGTCTGAAGACAGTTCTCTCAGATGGCTAAAAAACCTAAATTTGCTTGATATATCTTTATATACTTGAAGACGTTGGTCAAGAGAAGCGATAAACTGATCAATGACAGGCAAGAAAGTTTCTGTTCTGTATTTTTCAGAAGGGCTGAGTTGTACTTCTTCTGTATGGCCATAATCCAATGGATTGAGACACGTTTCGGCGCCTGTGTCGAGTTATTGTCTGAACATTCTCAGATGAACCAGGCAGCTCTTCGCGTTGCTTCTCATAAATTTTGAAGGAGTCACACTTTGATGCGACATAGTTTTTTAAGCTGGTCAGTGACGCCACAGCCGTGTTTAGATCGAGTTTTGTGTGTTGTAGATTTTTACTTGTATCATCTGTTCTTTGCAGGATATCATTCCAGAAGGTGGTGTTAATACCAATTTCAAGCTGATTCATTTGTCTTAACAGTCCTTCTGCTTCACACCGCTGGGCCGTATATATATGAGGGGCTGCTGCTGGGCTGTATATATTAGAAGCTGCTGCTGGGCTGTATATATATGAGGTGCTGTGGCTGGCAGACAGACAGACACACATAGACACACACACAGACAGAGATCATATTCACCCACCGCGACACTGTGAAGACTGAACCACTTCACCTCTGGATCTTCAGTAACTGAAGATCCAGAGTGAAGTCCTGCTGTGCTCTGCGGTGGAGAATCCTCTTCTCACGCTGACATAGTGACTGCGCCTCCTTCATCGAAGGTAGCTGAACAAACTCTCATCTGACCTAATCCGAGAGCGATCCTATAGCTGAATAGGTAGCACCTAGAAGCTTCTGTTGGGATCGGAGGAGGCTGCCGCATGCCATAAGCTAAGCATTAGGTACAGGGAGGGTACTAAAGGAAGTCTGGCTAGGCTAGCCAGGCCAGTGGATGCTGACGCAGGTCAGGGGCCATGACTCTGCCGCTCTGCGCCAGCCACTGAGATGTAGGACTTTCAATAGTTTCTCTTTTGTTAAATGTTCCTTATCATTAGAAACGGTTCACAGCAAAGAGACGTGTATTTTACATGTTTTGAGATATTTATCCCTATATTGGTGGGAGGCCCCAGCTTGGTGGGTGGCCCAGGGCCCAGGCCCCCCCCTAAATCCGGGCCTGCTTCTAATGAAGTGAACTTGATATTTGAAGATTCCTGAATGACACCACAACAAAGCAGCAGAATACTACAACAACGTTGTGTCAACAGTTACACTGTTTGCTCATGCACCTAGTGTCAGGTAGCTGCAGAGTAAGCATGCAGGAAAAACCTAGAAGAGTAGTTTAAAGGGGTTGTTTAATGAAGATACCCCCTGTCCAAATATATTATATGAAGACATAGAGAGGTATCTGCTGCCACAACTCCCTACGTCAGTCAGAATGTAGAATCCTATTTTGGTGGACACTAATGGAGAATCCTATTCTAGCTACTCGTCCTTTGGTGGACATTGTATCACCAGGCATTTTAATGAAACTGACGCATGTAATATTACAGTTTTGACAGCAGCCGTAGTGGCATCATTCTGAAAGTACAGTAGTTGTCTTTTATATAGGAGAACCCCTCAGTCATTGCCGAAGACCGCTATACATGTCTGGCAACTACACCCCATCATAATAAAGACTGGGCTCATACAGCACAAGTATTGGCAACCTACAGTAACTGATGCAATTGGAGCAATAGCTCAACCTGTTACATACTTCTGTTAAGCATCCCAGCGCCATTTTAAGGGCTTCGAAATGGCGGCCATCACTTCTGACACAATCGCAGAGTACCAATTGGTTGCCATTGCAGCCAGGAATCTACTAAAGGTCCTCCTCGTGTTTGTCATGTCCAATATCCCATGAAGCCCAATCTGTGGCTGGACATCATAGGAGATCTTGGATTAAACAATACACTGCAATACTATGTTATTGAAGTATTGTGCAGGTGATCAAGTAATCGTAAATCAAGTCCAGTCGGGGACTAATTAAAAATTACAAAAACAGAAAAAATATATTTCAAAGATTATAAAAAATATAAATATTTTAATCACTCCACTTTTTCTAAAATGTAAATAGCAAAATGTAAAAAATTAAAAACAATTATCATATTTGGTACTGTCGCATGTGTCATCGCTCAAATTAATAAAATGTAAAAATACTTATTCTAGGCATTGGGGTGGGAAGTCCCTTTCCACGTGTACTGACTGACCCTTTTTTGTGTCTAGCAATCCCATGACCACAATACTCTCTCTAGCTGCTTTATTTTTTATTTATTTTTTTTACTTCTGCCTTGATGACGTTTTTTGAGAATCCCCAATGCGTGCTGGGATACTGAAACCAGTCATCACCAGGGGACAGAGGCCGCATTCACTGCCGCAGCCTCTGTCCCCACCATGAAACGAAGTGTCATCAGATAAGTCTATTTCAAGTAGTGGACTAGTCCCTGCTCTTCTGAGCATCCGTCAGTTTTCAATTGTGACATATGCTTAGTTCGAGCTCTCTTGCCACTATGCAATATTCTCTTCAATGCACAGTGACAGTGCACTCCACCCCCTGCTGGGAGAGACCTCACTGTTAGTGCATATCGTAAAGCAAAGAACGAGGCAAGCAGGAAAAGTGGCGTCATTTTTGGGCATAGGTCTGGTCTCTGCATGTCATGTTATCTCCTTACAATGCATACTGACAGTGCGCTCTCTTGCTGGCTCATCACTTCTTATTAGAGCTGGCGAAGGAGCGCACTGTCACTGTGCATTGAAAAGAATACTGCCCATATCAGAATTAAAAACATATGCATATGTAGTAGAGCAGGGACTAGTCCAGCTCCTGAAATGGAGGTCAGCAGCACGATTTGTTTCAGGGAGGGGGCTGATGAAGCAGCAGTGACCGCAGCCTGTCAGATACCACCATACATGCTGGGAGAAGCTGCTGGGGACCCGCCTGTACAACTAGTCACTCGTGCGGCTCAGTCACCAGCAGCTATTAAAAGACAAACATACATGGCTGGGATATTACAGAAAGTGGCTGGTGCATGCTGCACACAGTTTGGGCAGCATGTATCAGCTGGAAGATTCCCTTTAAAGTATATTAGAAAAAAGTTTAGATTATTACATTAAAGAGATAAACATTTAGGATTAAAATCCCTGTTAGTTTTGGACAACCCCTTTAAAGAAAGAATTGCAAAAATAAATAAATAAGTAAATCTTTATTTCATGACATGAATGCTGAAATAAAAGTAACATTGAAATGGTAGAATTAACATTTTCTCGGTCTTCACACTTCCCCAAAAAAATACAATAAGAGGCAAGCAAAACATCATGTGGACTTCAAAATGGTATAAATAAAAATATCAGCTCATCATCATGCAGAAAAAAAACAAGCCCACCAACAGAAAAATAAAAAAACACTTGCGAGTCTCAAAAAATGGCGACCACAATTTTTTTTTTTTTTTTACATAATTCTGATTTTTTACTTTTTTTCAAACAAAATATTATAAGTGCGTTATCCTTGTAATTGTACTGTCCTGGAGAATCATGTATCCAGGAAATTTTTACTGCGCAATGATCGTCATAAAAACAAACTCCCCCCAAAAATGGCAAAATTGCCTTTGTTTTTTTTTTACGACACTGGTGAAAATCTGACGAAACTGATCAAAATCACTGATGAAACTCGGACTGTTTTTCTCGTGCTTGAAAAAAAAACAGACATCAGAATAAGCCCTTATTTAACAGGGGTCGTTGTTTTTTTTCTAAAAACAGCACCTCTTTTGTTTGCAGGTTGTGTCTGGTACTGCAGCTTAGCCCCAGTCAGGGTATTTTCAGTAAAATGCAAAAGCTGTGGCACAACTGAATTGAAATGGATGAATTTCGTAAAAAAAAATGAGACTGGGAATGAGCAGGAACCTAGAGCGGGATTACTGCTGACATGGGAGCAGCGCCGTACATGACCAGAATAATCTCCTTTTATACAGAGTGCTAATGACTGTGTAAAGAACAATTAGGCCCGGCTGAACTTTCCAGCGTTATCCTGAGCAGCGATCGCTTCCTACCCGGGGAGGTCACTTGCTGCCTGGCTACCCGGAGCCGCCACGTTAGCTGTACATGATGAGCAGATTCGTCATGTCACTACAAATAAGACAGGAAGGATTTTATTGATTATGATTGGGCTGAATTACGCTTTACTGACATTTATGACCTGGTGCAGAATATTTGCCCCATAGTTTTATAGTCAAATTCACACTAAATATGGTCAAAAAGCTGTAAAAACTCATTAACTGATTCAAATAGAATAAGCAATGATTATTATTATAATACATTTTTATAGCGCCATTTATTCCATGGCGCTTTACATGTGAATACGGGGCAAATATAGACATGAGCAAAAAACAAGGCACACTGGTACATAAGAAGGATGATGCCTATGATTCATTCCTACTGTATGTAACTCAGAAAATCCCAGTATGAAAAATATTCTAATATTGAAAATGTGAAACAAGGACTGTGATCAAATAGCGAAAATATAATTTTCCATTCGTACAAACATTTTTATTCTTTTTTGTGTGCTTTTTTTTTTCTTTTTTTTCCAATAAGTGCTAATCATTGTACAAGGGATCGCAGGTTCAAGTTCCCCAGATGGGACAAATCATCCTACTTTTCCTGGAACATTAATCAAATCTGAAAAATTAAAACATTTACATACTCTGTATCGCCTCGTGTGAAACTGCATGAACTAATAAAATTTCAAAATATTTATACTATGTAACGAGGTCCACAGCAAAAAAAAAAAGATTTAAACAGCATAACTATTATGCTTTTTGGCAAATTTTCTTCCCAAAAAATATGAAATAAAAAGAGATCAGAAAGTCACTTGGGCCCCAAATGGTACCAATAAAAACCACATCTTGCACTGCAAAAAAACACGCCTTGATATCAAAGGAAAAATGAAAAAGTTTTCGCCTCTTGGAAAATGAGAATGGAAAATGAAAAGGGAAGAGAGGTTTACTTGGCCTCACAAACCTGGAGCTGGTCCTGCTAACAGGGAATATGGACAGACCTTCCAATGCCACCCTCATTTTCTACACAACACAGCTCTTATCCCCAGATTGGACCCAAAAAGAGAACTTTATTTTTTTTTACAGTTGTGTGTTAAAGGGAACCTGTCACCCCCATAATTGATGGTGAGGTAAGCTCACCATCATCAAGGGCTTATCGACAGCATTCTGTAATGCTGTAGATAAGCCCCCGATGTAACCTGAAAGAAGAGAAAAAGAGGTGAGATTATACTCACCCAGGGGCGGTCCCGCTGCGGTCTGGTCAAACGGGTGTCTCAGGTCTGCTCCGGTGCCTCCTATCTTCATTCCATGACGTCCTCTTCTGGTCTTCACACCGCGGCTCTGGCGCAGGCGTACTTTGTCTGCCCTGTTGAGGGCAGAGCAAAGTACTGCAGTGCGCAGGCGCCGTGCCTCTCTGACCTTTCCGGCGCCTGCGCACTGCAGTACTTTGCCCTGCCCTCAACAGGGCAGACAAAGTACGCCTGCACCGGAGCCGCGGCGTGAAGACCAGAAGAGGACGTCATGGAATGAAGATGAGAGGCGCTGTTCCGGACCTTAGACACCCATTGGAGCAGGATCGCCCCTGGGTGAGTATAATTTAACCTCTTTTTCTCCTCTTTCAGATAACATCGGCGGCTTATCTACAGCATTACAGAATGCTGTAGATAAGCCCCTGATGACGGTGAGCTTACCTCACCATCGATTTTGGGGGTGACAGGTTCCCTTTAAAGTGTTTGCCCCTTCCTGATTTCCTATTCTTTTGCATGTTTGTCACTTAAATATTTCAGATCACCAAAGAAAATTATTAGATAAACATAACACAAGTAGACCCAAAATGCAGTTTTTAAATTAAGGTCTTTATTGTTAAGGGAAAAAGAAATCCAATCCTACAGGGCCCTGTGTGAAAAGTGATTGCATCCCCTTCTTAAAACATAAATTAACTGTGGTTTACCACAACTTTGGGAAGCTGAGTTCAACTTGCCTTGCCGCACCCATGCCTGATTACAGCCACACCTGTTCTCAGTCAAGAAATCACTTAAATAGGACATGCCGGACAAAGTGAAGTAGACCAATAGATCCTCAAAAGTACTCAAAAGCAAGACATCATGCCGCAATCCAAAGGAATTCTGGAAGAAATGAGAAACAAAGTAAATGAAAGCTTTCAGTCTGGAAAAGGTTACAAACCAATTCTAAATCTTTGCTGCTCCAGGGACCCACAGTGGGAGCCATTATCCAAAAACGGCGACATAGCAAAAATATGGAACTGTGATGATCAGTCCCAGGAGTGGCCGGCCAACCGAAATTGCCCCAAGAGCACAGCAACAACTCATCCAAGAGGTCACAAAAGACCCTACACCAACATCCAAAGAACTGCAGGCCTCAATTGCCTCAGTTACTGTCAGTGCTCATGACTACACTATAAAAAAAAGACTGGTCAAAAATGGCCTGCATGGCAGCGCTTCAAGACGAAAACCACTTCTGAGCAGTAGGAACATGAAGGCTCATCTCAGTTTTGCCTGAAAGCATCTTGATGATCCTCAAGACTTTTGGGAAGGTGCATGTCCCATAACATCTTGTGTAGAAGTAACACAACATTTCAGAAAAGGAACATCATACCAACAATAAAATATGGTGGTGGTAGTTTGATGGTCTGGGGTTGTTTTGCTGTTTTAGGACCTGGAAGACTTGTTGTGGTAAATGGAACCATGAAGTCTGTTATCTAACAAAATATCCTGAAGGAGAATGTCCAGCCATCTGTTCGTGACCTCAAGCTGAAGTGCACTTGGGTTATGCAACAGGACTATAATCCAAAACACACGAACAAGTCCACCTCTGAATGCCTTAAGAAAAACAAAATTAAGACTTTGGATTGGCCTAGTCAAAATCCTGATCTTAATTGACATTGACATTGTAACGGGGTCTACTGTGCTGTAGTACCTCTTTCAGCACCCCCTGTGTTTCAGGAGGTCCACTCTGCTTTTGCTGGATTCTGAATGAAGGACGCTGGCTGTAATTCCTTGATTACATGAGAGCATATAAAAGCTGACTGCTACTCCACGTATTTCCAGTCTAAAAGAACACACTTTATTCACAGCACACAGAATATATAAATCAGATACACAGGGCAGGCCAATAGAAAAAGCAGGCCAGACATACATTACAATAGCCGCAGGGGGCCGGAGCCTGCTGGTATTTACTGTGGGAATTACAAAGGTGGGGGAGATCAGAAGGAGAATATCTTGTCCCCTCTGACCAGGGGCGCAGCCTGTGGACTGATGCATTTCACATGGAACCTATTATACATAATATATACTGCATAACATATTCTTGGTGCTGGGGGTTCTGTAACAGCCATGATGTGGCATGACCTTAAAAAGGCAGTTCATGCTCGGAAACCCTCCAATGTGGCTGAATTACAGCAATTCTGCAAAGATTAGTGGGATAAAATTCCTCCAGAGTGTTGTAAAAGACTCATTGCCAGTGTGAAGGGTTGTCACGCTCGGTAGAAGCCTTCAGGTAGACTCAGGAGCCCATGCACGTAAAGCACCAGTGGGTTTATTATATGCAGCATAAACCACAGTGTTGAAAACAAAACACAGCGCTCCGGGCACGACAGAAAAAAACCCAAAAATGATAGCATACAGTCCTCCTTGGTATGAAGTCCTCCCGCACACTGTTAGGGAAAACTACTCCTAGTCCTTACTTCTGTGGGAAGTACAGCTTCTCCCCACAGCACCACACACAGACTGAACCACAGGTCCAGGTATATATCACATGGCTGGTCACGTGATTGTGACATCACTGCAGGTCCTCAAACATCTGCAGGTACTGCAGGGAAGAAGGGTACGGTGAGCACTGTGGGTGCACTGTGGGTGCTTGCATAAAACCAGCCCATTAAACCTCGAAGCACAAAAACACTCCGGTTTCATATCACTGACCACTGCAAGTGCAGTGACACGTACCTCCCTTCCTCTACAAAGCCAGTGACTTTGTCACATATTCCCCCCGTGCCCATAGTCACCCTGGCGTTCTTACCCTATTTCTCCGTCAACCATCTCAGCAGGGCATAGTCTGACACTAATTAGAACCTACATCCTAGAAGGCAGTACTTTGGTGTATCTACGGCCCATTATAAGGCCAAGCACTCCTTCTCCACAATTGCATAATTCTTCTTGCAAGAAGAGAGTTTTCGGCTCAGCTACGGGATGGGATGCTCTTCTCTATTTATTTCCTGTGAGAGCATAGCTCCTAATCCAGCCTCTGAAGAGTCAGTTTGCAACACAAATTCTTTCTTAAAGTCTGGTGCGACTAGAACCAGATGCCTACACAGAGCCCGCTTCAGTTCCTGAAACGCCCCCTCTGTGTCAGGAGTCCATTTTACCACTGTCAGCCTGGTGCCCCAAGGAGGTCGGTGCGACAATTGTGGTGAAGTTCGGGATAAATTGCCAGTAATACCCCACAATTCCAAGAAATGCCCTCACTTGCTTCTTAGAAAGCAGTTGCGGCCACTCCTGAATTGCCTCTATTTTATTTAATTGGGGCTTGATTATGCCTCACCCGACAATGTAGCCCTAGTACCTGGCCTCCTCCTTTCCTATGGCACACTTCTTCGGGTTTATTGCAAAACACGCTTTCTGGGCATCTAGGATCGCCTGCACTTTTGGAAGATGCAAACTTCAGTCATGTCTGAAGATGACGATGTCATCCAAGAAGGCTGCAGAATACTTCCTATGTGGTGCCAAAATCCGATACATTGCCCTCTGGAAGGTAGCGGGGCCCCTCTGCAGACCGAATGGCATCCTGATGTCATGGAAGCAGCCATCCGGCGTCGAGAAGGCCGTCTTCTCTTTGCGCTCTGTGACACGGGGAACTGCCAGTATCATTTTGTCAGGTCGAGGGTGGTGATATACCTTCCAGGCCCCAGTGAGTTCAATGAGGTCATCCACGCAGGGCATTGGGTACGAGTCAACACTGGACACCTCATTGAGCTTGCGGTGGTCGTTAAAAAACCGCTACTTGCCACTGGGCTTCAGTACAAGGACGATGGAACTTAACCAGCCACTTTTTGATTCCTCTATTACCCCAAGGTCCAGCATCCTCTTCACTTCTTGTGAGATTATCTCCCAGTGTGCTTTGGGGATTCTGTAGGGCTTTAGGTTAACCCTTACATGCGGCTCCATTAGTATGTCGTGTTCAACGACCTGTGTGCGCCCTGGCAATTCTGAGAACAGATCACGGTTCTGCTGCAGCAGTTCTCCACATTGCTGCTTCTGGGCTGGCATTAATGTCTCTGCAATCACAACCTCCTCGACCTTGGCTTTGGGTCAGGCCCCCAGGCAAGGAGCTTCCAGTGGTTCACTGTCCCACCAAGGTTTGAGCATGCTCACATGGTACACCTGGTACGGCTTCCTGTGACCAGGCTGGTGTACCTTATAATTCATGTTCCAGAGTTTCTCCACGATCTCATATGAGCCTTGCCACTTGGCCAGGAACTTGCTCTCCACTGTTGTTATGAGTACTAGCATGTGGTCCTCGGTCTGGAACTGCCTTAGCCTCGCTGATCGGATGTACACCCTTGCTTGGGCCTCCTGCGCCTGGAGCAGGTGTATCTTCACAATAGGCATTACGTGAGCCATCCTCTCCTTCAGCTGGGTAACATGCTCTATCATTCTTCAATGTGGTGTAACTTCAGCTTCCCAGGTTTCTTTGGCGATGTCCAGGAGCCCTCGTGGATGCTGGCCGTACAGAAGGTCAAAAAGTGAGAACCCAGTGGATGTCTGTGGAACTTCCCTGATGGAAAGAGCAAGAACGGGAGCAGATCATCCCAGTCTCAACCATCCTTCTAAACGACCCTCTTGAGCATGGCCTTCAAGGTCTTGTTGAAGCACTCCACCAGGCCATCGATCTGCGGATGGTACGTGGAGGTTCGCAGGTGGGCGATCTGGAGGACTCTGCACAGCTCCCGCATCACTTTGCTCATAAACGGCGTTCCCTGGTCCTTCAAAACTTCCTTGGGCAAACTGGTCCTGGCAAAGATGTGTACAAGCTCCCAACCGATACTCTTAGCTGAAGAGTTCCTAAGTGGCACTGCTATGGGGTATGAGCATAATCCATGACAACCAAGATGTATTGATGGCCGCTTGCAGATTTAACAAGAGGACCCACCAAATCCATAGCAATTCTCTCAAAGGGAATTTCTATCACCGGCAATGGAACTAAGTAGCTTCTGAAGTGAGAGACAGGGGAAGTTATCTGGCAGGTAGGGCAGGACCTACAATAATTCAGAATCTCACAGTAACAACCTGGTCAATAAAATCTCTGCAGTATCCTCTCCTGAGTTTTCTCTACCCCTAGATAACCACCCAGTATACTGTATGTGCATGGGCACCCAGTATACTGTATGTGCATGGGCCATATCTAGAACCCTCCGCCAGTACGATGCGGAACTAACAGCAGTTCCACAATTTCTCCACCCCTCAATTTGGTCACCCAATACAGCAGCTCGCTAGTCACTGCAAAATGAGTAGTCACAGAAAAAAGATAACCTTTGGGGTCCAATTTAATGACAAAAAATTCACAGAAAAAACCCCAGTAAAAATATGCAACATTAAAATATATCATTTATTAAATAAATTCTAAAAAATCTTGACCAGTGCATTATTCAAAACCATCACCATTATAAAATACATACAATAGAAAAGGCCAAGGAGGTGCCTGACCCTGTACTGCACTATATGCACCCTACCTATCAGTGGAGGTTGGCACCCTATACCTGCTCAGATGGCGCCCCCGCTCACCGTCATCTGTCCCTTCTACCCCTATGTAACCCTATGGGGTGGGGTAGGGAAAACCAAATGCATGCAGGCGGAGTGCCCAATGATATAAAAGGAGTCTCTTATAACTAGGAGCCAATAATAGGCTGTCCCTGATATGATCCTACCTGTCTGCAGAGGTTGATTGACACCCTATTGTTTTGCGTAAATGGCACCCCCGCTCCTCGACGGCTGTCCCCAATATGTTCCTAATCTTATAAGTTTGAGGACTTCTTCCAACATAAGGCACTTTAGTGCCTCAATGTGCAAAAATGGTTACAATACTGCTGGAATTTTCCAAAAGTTCTTGCTTTATGGGTCTCCCAAGTGTCCATTCATACACAGCTCAAAAGATACCCCAGATAAATCTCCAAAATAAATAATTTATTTCATATGATTTCTCAGATATCAATTGATTAAACCCATAACTAAAACCAGCCAATAGTATGTCCACAACAAAAAACTCACAAGTATGTCCACAACAACTCGACGCGTTTCCCCTCTAAACATGAGGTTCATCAGGAGTAAATAAATACATCATATGGGACTACTTAGTTTAGCCTTAGATAATACACATCAATATAGTCCTCAGCACATTAGGGCAGGTCCCCTCTCAATATGGTGCCTCGGATGAGTCCAAAATATAGCTTCTGTAGTATCTATCAATTCGAATCACCTGTTGATCCGGCGTGCGTGTCACCATGTTCAAAGTATACACAGTAAGTGGCTGCTTCTGCGTTCCAGCCAGTGCGCATGAGCGATAGTACGTGCCGGTATTTCTGGCAGACCTGTAATGTGTTTTGCATCATATGCGCAGGCGCAGACATACTACGTTCCATTCATGCTGATAGGTAGGGTGCATATAGTGCAGTACAGGGTCAGGCACCTCCTTGGCCTTTTCGGTTGTATGTATTTTATAATGGTGATGGTTTTGAATAATGCACTGGTTAAGATTTTTTAGAATTTATTTAATAAAGGATATATTTTAATATTGCATATTTTCACTGGGGTTTTTTCTGTTAATTTTTTTTTCACTGCAAAATGAGGGAACCTGGTGTCAGCCCCCGGCTCTAGAGCAACCCCATTACATTCAGTGACATTTTCAAAGGCATATTTCAACGTGAGGTCTCAAAGCTGAGCAGTCCCAAAGTTCTCTCCCAGTACCGGCTCCTCTGGTACAGGCTCGTCCTCCTCTCCAGCGAGGACACAAAGGGGAAACTCCTTCACCTCTGCTCCTGACGGAGTTACCTTCAGAGGTGCTTGGCTTTTAGCCAGGACACTCTGTACAGCCCCCTTCTGCTACATGTCCCAGAATAGATAAAAATCACAACAGGATGACAGGATGGATCAAGTCTCTCAGTAACCCAACCTCATGGGTCTTATCACCACAGTCTGTCCCCCATGGTTACTCTGGCTACAGGGTAGTCCTTGGAGTCTCCGTGTATACAGCGGAAACCCACCAACTTATTGGGGATTAACTGGTGGGGCAGTGCAGCATTGATTAGTGTCACCAGACTTCCAGAGTCTATCAACCCGAGGACCCTCACCCCAGTGACGGAGGCGGCACACGACTGGGGACCATGCCGGTTTACAGTACACACCTCAGGCCGGGTATGCATAATATGAGCACCATCTGCCGAGACTGAAGCCCATAGGTTCCGGGGTCATATTACATTGGGCGGCTACGTGCCCAGGATTGCGACACCGCCAACAGACCACATCCTGCATCCCAGTCTTAGAGGTCCATTCAGCAGGATTGAGATGTCCTCCAGTTGTGGGCCTAGCCACCCTCTTTGGTGAACCTGCCCCCTTTTGGGTATCCCAGTACAGGGAAGTAGTAAAGTCTGATCTCCCAAGGGATTTCTCCATCACATGGTACCTCTCAATCAGTCCAACCAGATCATCTGCATTCCGGGGGTCACCCTGGGCAACACAGGTCTGTATTGGTCTGGATAGGGAGTGCATGAATCTGTCCATCACCACACGCTCGACCATCTGGGCCAGAGTGGACGACTGACTGCAGCCACTTTTGGACCAGGTGTATCAAGTCAAACATCTGTGAGCAAGGTGGTTTATCGCCAGCATATGCCCAGAGGTGGACAAGCTGAGCCCTTACAGACATTGTCACCCCAGATGTGCCAGTATCTCAGTTTTTAACTTCCCATAGTCCTTGGCATCCTGGAGGGCAAAGTCATAATATGCCTTCTGGGGCTCTCCCGTCAGATGTGGCGCCAATACCTCTGCCCACTGCTCTGGCGGAAGTCTCTCCTGTTCAGCCACCTGCTCAAAAACTGTCAAGAAGGCTTCCACATCATCCCCCGGTGTTATTTTGTGCATAGATCGCCTTGCCGTTTTCCGGGCGTATGCATCACTCTCCGGAGATGAGGAGAAGATCTCCGGCCTTACCTGAACCACCTCTGCGAGTAGCTCCATTTGTTGCATTAGCGCCTCCTGCTGCTGTCATTGCTGTTGCTTAAATTGCTGAAGCTGCTGTACCAACAGCTTATTCACCTCCTGTTGTTCTAGTTGTGCCTGCTGACTAGCAAGTTGGTGTTGCTGATGCCTCTGCACGAGATGTTTCACCAGCTCCTCCATGTTGCCGGACATTTCCCGCTGGATGGCGGATTTCACCCAGGACATGTGGTTGTCCGCAGCCTCTATCCGGGTTGCTGGATCGCTGCCCGCACTCGAAACACCATGTGTGAGGTCCAGGAACAGTATATATCACATGGCTGGTCAGGTCATGTGATTGTGACATCACTGCAGGTCCTCAAACACCTGCAGGTCCTGCAGGGAAGAAGGGTATGGTGAGCAACCTCCTACCCGTACTGCAGGTGCCCATTAAAAATCCCTAGACAGCTTCTCGGCACATAGTGTGCTGGAAGCACAAAAACATTCCTGTTTCATATCACTGACGGCTGCAGGTGCAGTGACACATACCTCCCTTCCTCTACAAAGCCAGTGACTCTGTCACACCAGTTACCACAAACGCTTGCAGTTGTTGCTACTAAGAGGGGTCCAACCAGTTATTAGGTTTAGGGGGCACTCACTTTTTCACACATTACCACGTTTGGATTTCTTCTTCATTTAAAAACTGCATTTTGTGATTACTTGTGTTATCTTTGCCGCCTAACATTTACATTTGCTTGGTGATCTCAAACATTTAAGTGTGAGGAACATGCAAAAAAATAGAAAATCAGGAAGGGGCAAACACTTTTTCACACAACTGTACATGGATAGGAAAATTGATAGAACTGAAATCGTAGAAAATGACTAAGCAGCGAGCTCTGCGTTATAAATTGAGCTGACATGTAGATTTGTGAGATTTGTCACTGTGTTTCCACGCTGATCACGTCAAAAATTTTATATTTCAATTTCTTTGGATTTTCTAGTTTCCATTTCTTTTTTTCATTGTTGTTCTAAGGTCCGAAATTTGAGTCCCATAGTAAACAGCATTATCTTTGTATCTAATGGAACCAGTTTCACAGGTTTTTCTTCTTATTATCCACATACATTTTACTAGAGGCCAAAATAATGTATCTACTGACCAGTAGGAAGCCATCTGATCTGCAAGACTCTGAAGATCTAAAGTTGGTCAAACATTTTTTAAAGAGAATCTGTGAGCACAAAATGACTGTTTAAACCAAGAACATGCGCTTGGTCCACCATTGCCTTGGCCGACCAGCTCGGTGCACCTTCCCATCTACGGTACTTTTTTTTACATCTATGTCCACTCTCCATTTTCTTAATTGACATTTCTGAATTTACAGGAGCCAGAGGATGATGGAAATAGATAGAAACCATGTAGGTGGAGCAATGCACTGGTCTGCTCGGCTATGCCAAATTTGCACTGAGTCCCTGTATTTGGTTTTGTGTTTTGGTTTCAGTCATTTTTTGCTAATAGACCCCCGTTAATAATGATCAACCAACATGTGTTCTGCTGACAGCCATTCAATGTAACTGGGTGTAGCTTAGGTGGCGCATATATTTTCATTGTATCTTTGAGTTGCAACTTTTTAAAAAGTCACTAATTATTTTGGCCAATTACTTTTGCTCGATAGTTGGCTAAAAATGTCTCAATCTCAATTTGCACCAAATGTAACAAATGTCTTGCAATATCTTAATAACTAGGGTGCAAAAATGAAATGGCAAAACAAGTAAAATTAAAGAAGCCCTCCTCCTTCTCCTTTTCCTCTCATCAAAATTTTTATCCTCTTAATATATTACAGTCATCATATTATATAGCACTGTGTACTTACAATTGCTCATTTTTCCTTTCTACCCAGATAATTCTTCTCTTTTCTATTAGGTCTATGACATCACGTGATTAAAAACTGACTAGCTGAATCCTTCTAAGCTCCATGTAGAAACAGGAGGTCAATTTTCATGCATGTGTCATAAGTCACTGCAAAAGTCCCTGGTGGGGGCTGCATCAGGAGTTAGAGGGGAATGATAAATGCAGGGACAAGACACTTCCCGTTTCTGCATAGATCAAATAAAATAGAAGAATTAGCTGGGTAGAAAGGTAAAATGAGCAATTGTAACTACACAGTGCTATGTAATATGATGATTGCAATTTATTAAGAGGATAAAAACTTTGATGGGAGGAGGAGGAGGGCTTCTTAAAAAGTCCATTATTGATAAGTGATGGCCATGGGGCCTTTAAAAGTAATGCTGTAAGAATAGTGCACTTTTATCAGCAGTCCTGAGCCACAGACTGGGATATATGTGGCTTAGTGCTGCTGAATTTATGTCCAAGTGTCATCATTGCACTAAATGTACATCAGTATATACAATATATGTCTATGTGCTGACACGGATGTCGGAGGATATGGCAGATTGTGACCTCAGCATCTGTCCTTCAATCTTCCCACTTTGAAAAGATAAAATTAGAACACTTGAAAGTTGTGGAAAATAACCTCAAACTTCCTGTGTGGCACGTTTCCCATATGTAGGGGAAATATATGGGATCTAAAGGAGCGTGCAATTCCACTAGGCATTAGGAACCTCTATCTATTGTTTGAGGCCACTATACTGTACATAACACACACTTAAAGGATTTATCATAGAGCTGAAAAAACTATTTCTAAGAGTTCAGAGTGGTAAAAAGAGGCGATCCTCACCCTCAATGATCCTTCCTTTACCACTATTCCTGTTCTGGATCCATCTCATCACACTGGTTACAGAACATTCCCAAAACTCTCTCCCATAGAAGTCAATGGACTTCTCCAGTCTACAAATTCCTATTGACCATTTGGCTGCCATCTCATCTGAATGCAGCATGATCTACAGGGATTCTGATGCCTGCAATGTGCCTCATATTTGGCTGCTTGCTCTAGTTTGATAAAATCATACTTTTATAAGCAGGACATCATTAGAGGTCTACTTGTCCTACTGCAAGGTTGTTCAACCACAACTTCACTACTAATTGACAGCTTTCTGCCTATGCACAGTGTATACATAAAGCTGACAATCAATGGTGTGGGCAGGGTTACACAAAGCTCAGCATTCAGAGAACTGGCAGAGCTGCAGCAAAGAAAACTGTTTTTAAACAAAACTACAGCAACAAGTAAAGTGAGTGATACATGTCTGGAATCAAGATCTCTGCCCCTACATCATGCTGCTCCCAGATGGGGGGCTGCAAATATCTAGTGACAGAGTCCCTTTTATTGATTGAACTAGTCTGGTGATTGTGGGTCCAGCTTTCTTAGATGTTTCTGCAATGACCATAAACTTCAGTGCTTGGCCAACTCTTCTTCCTAAAAGTGTTTGCCAAGTGTATGATAAATACATCTATATACTGTAGCTTCCTATGGACAGGTGACTGTTCAGTCGGGACTCTGTCGTGCTCTTCCCTTTTTCACAGTAAGGTCGGCTGACACAAGGTAAGGTTTTAATAACAGAAGAAGAAGTTACCCGACTCCTCGCTTTTTATTGGCCTACAACTTGTACCAGTGACCCTATTCCCTCACATCTCCTACAGTCTCACTCATCGGTTGTCACCACTCACATAACTAAAAAATATAACCTCTCTTTTCCCTCTGGTATCGTTCCCTCCTCATTTAAACACGCCTTCAAAACCCCTTTACTTAGAAGAACATCCCTGGACCAGAAGTGCACAGCTAACTACAGACCTGCCCCTAATCTTCCCTTCATCTCTAAACTCTTCTCAGATCACTGTCTTCTTGACCCTCTACATTCCGGTTTCCGTTGTTTACACTCTACAGAAACTGCCCTCAATAAAGTCTCTAACGCTCTATTAACAGCTAAATCTAATGGTCATGCTCCCTGCTGATTCTCCTGGATCTGTCTGCTGCATTTCATACTGTGCTCTGTATATTTTGCTGGCTCTTACTCCTCTTTGTCCCCTTAATATCGGGGTTCCTCAGGGTTCAGTCCTAGTCCCCTCTCCTTTTCTTATGCCCCTATGGGACAAACCATCAGCAGATTTGGTTTCCAGCATCCTCTCTATGCTGATGACACCCAATTATACACTTCTTCCCCTGACATCACTCCCACCCTAATACAAAATACCAGGGATTGTCTGTCCCCTGTCTCTAACATCATGTCCTCCCTCTATGTCAAACTGAATCTCTCCAAAACTGAATTTCTTGTGTTTCCTCCTTCTATTAACCTAACTCTACCTAATGAAATTAGCTTGGATGGGTCACCCATAACTCCCAAGCATCATGCCCACTGCCTTGGGGTTATATTTGACACAGAACTTTCCTTTATTCTCCATACCTGATCACTCATTCGCCTGCATCATGTCGCCTGTATCTTAAAACAGCTCCAGAATCAGATCTTTTCTCATTTTTTAAATTGCTAAAACTCTTACTGTCGGTCTTATTCATTCACGTCTTGGCTACTTCAACTCTCTTCTGATCAGTCTCTGTCTAACCAAACTCTCTCCTCTTCAATCCATCCTGAATATGGCAGCCAGGGTCACATTCTGTCCAGCCACTAGACCGATGCCTCCATCTTGTGTCAGTCATTACATTGGTTGCCATTTGCTACAGAGTACAATCAAACTAATCTCTATCACCAGCGTCGGACTGGAGCACCTTGGACCTACCAGAGAAAAACATGCAGCTACATAGAAATAATACAAAACCACCAATTGTGTGGTAAAACATGCTAATAGTACACTTCTTAATTTTATAAAAAGAGCTGGCGCCCATATTTTGGTGCAAACTCAATGATAAATTTCCCCTTGTGTTTATTAACCACTAAGCCAATGGTTTATAGCACCACCACAGTGGATGAGAGTTTATGATGTCCATTAGGACACAGCACCTTAATTAACCAGATGACTATTTTTAGCAAGCCAGAAAGAATAGACTGTTATCTATATGTTGACTTTTGAATTTAAGCATTTCTTTCTGGTTGGTCAAGAAAACATACTTTTGCTTGTGTAAGCCTGTACTATTGACTTGAAAGTAGACATTTGATATAACATTATGCTCTTATCATTGATCTAACAACCAACATAAAGTGACATGGGACAGAGTCAACCCATGAGACAACCAAGGCTGAGATAAGGAAAAATAAGGCTTTATTGATCGGATGCCTATGATTACATATAATCAAATTTAATATATTAATTAAGTAAAAGTCACCCCTGACGAAGGAAAGAAGGATCGTTTCCGAAACGCGCGTCGGGTGAGCGCGCACGCTGTCCTAACCACCGCAGGTATACATTGACTATATTTATGGCACCAATTTGTTAGCATTTTCCATTGATGGGTATAAGTTAGGCTGATCATCTGCACTTGTGCACTTTATTTAAACCACTACCGATGGTCACGGTGCATTTGGAGTTTTTTAATTTCCTTTATGGTTTAGTCCCTGGAGTGGACAAACAACAGTAGGATAGGGTATATATCTATTTATCTCTCATTTTGTTCCCTCTGTTCCCCCTCTTTTTATATTTTGCACCCTGTCACTTTAATTAGCACATTTGCACATTAAACTTTATGGCATATGCAGTGGATTGTTTTCATAACTAATTTTTAAACATATAATTACACCCTTGTTTATTTACACATTTTATTGTCTGGGTAATACAATAGAGATATTGATAGAAATCAGGAAATTTTATATCCCTCCTCCTGCTGCTTATTTGCACTAGTCACTTTGATTTGGCACAGTATATATTCAGAGGTATATAGTAAGCTGCCCCCCTTCCCCTCTTTTTTCTCACAATATTTTGAAATAATATATTAAATTATTTACATATCCTTTATAATATTTCATTTTTTTTATATATATATATATATATATATATATATATATATTTTTATTTTTTATTTTTTTTTACTCTTTGGTGCAGTCATATAATAAATTATATCCTGTTGGTAGGTTTTTGATATATAGAATATCAGTGTGCGCAAGCTTTTATTTTATTTATTTTTTCGTGACTTTTACTTAATTAATATATTAAATTTGATTATATGTAATCATAGGCATCCGATCAATAAAGCCTTATTTTTCCTTATCTCAGCCTTGGTTGTGTCTTTTCGGACTCTGTCCCATGTCACTTTACGTTGGTTGTTAGGTCTTCTTCACAGTGGGTTTTCACTGTATTCGTGCACAGCGCACCCTATACATTCTCTGAATATTTTATATTATTTTATTTCTATTATCATATTATTTGCTTATAACCTTGGGTGTACTGTGTTATATATTTAATTCTTATCATTGATGACTAGTGATGTTTACTGATATGCTAATTATGCATTGTGTAGGCCAGATAGTTTGTTGACTACAAAAACAGAGGGGGAAAAACTATCCAAATTGATTAAATATTCAAGTAAAGCTACTTGATCTCATCTCCATTCTTACCCTTTATGTAAATACTGGATGAATCACACTTGCGAAGTATAAAAATAGGTTACATGTCTCCATATAGAGAGACAGCCAGAGATTCAGCCAAGACATCCAAAGGATCAGAGACAGCACAGCAGCCAAGACATCATGGATCCATCATGAGGGACACGGACCTATCATTCTCCAGAATGCCTTGTTAGGGGACCTCAGCCCCAGCTGGAAGAATACAGATCTGCTCCATTGACCATCGCTGAACAATGGATACATTTGGGGAAGCCAGGTTGTGACCCTCAGGTCAACTGGCCTTGTATCTGAATGGACTGTCATCTTCCTAAGCTTGCAGTTACCTCCTCTGTATGTGTGCTACAGGTGGAGTAGTCGATCCTGGAAGAAGAAGCCAGGTTGTGACCCTCCAGTCAACTGGCCTTGTACCTGAATGGACTGTCATCTTCCTTCACTTGTCATTACCTCCACTCTGTGTACATGCCACAGGTGGGGTAGTTGACCCTGGAAGCTCTGAAGTAACAGCTTCCATTATCCTGGCGAGTCAGCGGAAGGGTGAGACTCTGTAATGTGTATCATCTTGGGTAATTGCTGGGACTGTTCTGCCTGTTTTGTGGTTCAATAAAGCATTGCCAGACTGCTTTACCCTCACTCTGTATTGTCTGAGTAGCATAATGCCCACGTTAAAAGGAGAGTGGGCATGCGGTGGGACGATCTCTTGTCCATGCGGTTTCGGCTCTGCGGACCCCCTGTGTTTCTACAACATCTCATCCAGATGCTGAGAAGATCCATGGTGTGAATTGACCGAAGATGCAGATTTGACTTGAACAATTGACACAACAATGTGTCAATTTATACTGTGGATATTCACCACCGATTTCATCCTTTGCAACAAAGGATCAGGTCAGTGGTAAATGTGCACCATTGTGTAATAAGTGCAGCAATATCTGCACTATGTTTGTGTTAATTTGCTGTGAGATTTCCTTTGTAGAAATTCTGCAGAAAATAAATTATGTGAATGTACCCACTAATATTGATGAGGACCCTAGCTCACTTATGTATGACTCTGAAGTGATATCATTTTTGTTTTATTACTATTATTATTAGGCCTTACTTATACAATGCTATCACATTCCGCAGTGCTTTACATATGTTATCATCACTGTCCCCATTGGGGCTCACAATCTAAATTTACTATCTGTGTGTCTTTAGAGTGTTGGAAGAAACCGGAGAACCCGGAGGAAACCCACAGGGAGAACATACAAACTCCTTGCAGATGTTGTCCTTGGTGGGATTTGAACTCAGGAACCCAGCGCTGCAAGGCTTGAGTGCTAACCACTGAGCCACTGCACTGCCCCATATCAAAAGAGCTTTCCCAAACATCCCCCGTACAGTTTTTTATGGAAATCTCTCTGCCACCTATAAGGCCATAACGTTTAATAAAGGGCCTCATTTTGTTAGTAGTGGGGAAAAAAACTTTTAGCAAGTAAGAGTGATAAAGAGAGAGGGGGCTGTTATGATCTGGTGGTTTAGGAGCAACATGGGACGAGCTCTGAAGGAAGTGGTACCTGTACTGACCGCAGTCTCTAAGCTCAACACAACACTAGAAGTAGCCGTGGGATGCTCCTAACACTCCCTAGGCACCTCGTCACAGCCTGAGAACTAACTACCCCTAAAGATAGAAACAGGAAAACTATCTTGCCTCAGAGAAAATCCCCAAAGGATAGATAGCCCCCCACAAGTAATGACTGAGTGGAGAGGCAAAAGACATACACAGAATGAAACCAGGATGAGCACAGGAGGCCAGTCTAGCTAGATAGATAGGACAGGATGGAATACTGTGCGGTCAGTATAAAACACTACAAAAAATCCACACAGAGTTTACAAAAATCTCCACACCTGACTAAAGGTGTGGAGGGTAAATCTGCTTCCCAGAGCTTCCAGCATCACAGAATTAATTCATACTGACAAGCTGGACAAACATAGAAAGCACAGAACGGATAAGTCCACAACCTGTGGACAGAAAAGAGCAAGCAAGGACTTAGCTTTGCTGAACTGGTCAGGATAACAGGGAAATCCAAAGAGATGTGAATCCAACCAGGAACCATTGACAAGTGGCACAAGCTGAAGGAAAGAGCCAGGCTAAATAGCCGAGCAGAATAGACAATCGGTGGAAGCAGCTGCTGACAGCTAAATCCAAGGAGCAGCCATTCCATTTAAAACCACCGGAGGGAGCCCAAGAGCAGAACTCACAAAAGTACCACTTACAACCACCGGAGGGAGCCCAAGAGCGGAATTCACAACAGCGGGCTCAGTCAGGGGTGACACAGGGAGAAGGGGCTCAGCCAGTAAGGAGTGATACAGGGGATGGGGCTCAGTCAGTTAGGGGTGATACATGGAGAAGGGGTACAATCAGGGGTGATAGAGGGAGGAGGCACGTCACTCAGGGGTTATACATGGAGAGGGGCTCAGTCAGTCATGGATGATAGGTAGAAGAGGTTCAGTCCGTCATGGGTGATACAGGGAGAAGGGGCTCAGTCAGTCAGGGGTGATACAGGGGGAGAGGGCACAGTCTGTTAGCTGTGATACAGGGGTAAGGTGTGCAGTCCATCTAAGTGAAACATGGAGAAGGGGCGCAGTCAGGGGTGATACAGAGTGAGGGCTGCAGTCAGGGGTGATACAAGGATAGGGGGCTCAGTCAGTTAGGGGTGAATACAGGGGGAGGGAGCGCAGTCTGTTATGACCTGGTGGTCAGGACAATAATGGACCTGGTGGTTAAGAGCACACGATAGTTACTGATAATAAGGACGAGCTCTGGGACGTGGGAACTCTGCTGACCGCAATCCCTAATCCTATCAAACACACTAGAAATAGCCGTGGATTGCGCCTAACGCTCCCTATGCAACTCGGCACAGCCTAAGGCTGGGTTCCCATTGCGTTATGGGAACGCGCTTAACGGACAGCGTTGCACGGCGAAATTAACGCCGTGCAACGCATCCGTTAGCGCGCCCATTCACGGCAATGGGAATGCGCAGCACTAGCGCGTGCCATGTTCGGCACGCGCTAGCGACGCGCCGGTGTTTCCTGGCGCGCCGCGGATGCTGCTCGCAGCGTCCGAGGCGCGCCCGCGGTCCGTTCCCCGCTCTCGCAGATCGGGGATCTGCGAGAGCGGGGACATTACCGCGACCCCAGGACGCGGCCCCATTAAAAACATTGCGTTAGCACAACCCGCTAGCGCTAAACGGGTTGCACTAACGCAATGTGACCCTAGCCTAAGAAACTAGCTAGCCCTGAAGATAGAAAAATAAAGCCTACCTTGCCTCAGAGAAATTCCCCAAAGGAAAAGGCAGCCCCCACATATAATGACTGTGAGTAAGATGAAAATACAAACACAGAGATGAAATAGATTTAGCAAAGTGAGGCCCGACTTACTGAACAGACCGAGGATAGGAACGGTTACTTTGCGGTCAGCACAAAAACCTACAAAAAGACCACGCAGAGGGCGCAAAAAGACCTTCCGCACCGACTCACGGTGCGGAGGCGCTCCCTCTGCGTCCCAGAGCTTCCAGCAAGCAAGACAACAATAAAAATTGCAAGCTGGACAGAAAAATAGCAAACCAAAGAAATACAAGCTGGAACTTAGCTTCTGCTGGGAAGACAGGACACAAGAACGATCCAGGAGTGAACTAAACCAATACTGGAACATTGACAGGTGGCGTGGAGCAAAGATCTAAGTAAAGTTAAATAGAGCAGCCAGCTAACGAATTAACCTCGTCACCTGAGGAAGGAAACTCAGAAACACCCACCAGAGGAAGTCCATGGACAGAACCAGCCGAAGTACCATTCATGACCACAGGAGGGAGCCCGACAACAGAATTCACAACAGCAGTCCATTAGGAGTGATATAAGGTGATAAAAGGTGAGAGGGTGAGGTCGGTCTGTGGTGATACAGGGGAGGGGAGCAGTCTGTTAGGGGTGATATAGAGGAGGGAAGAACCATCCCCTCCAAAAAATGCCTCCACTCTTTAAAGGCTAATATGAATGTGAGTAACTTGTGATTCCCAACATCATAATTTCTTTCAGCAGATTAAAATTTTCTAGAGAAAAATACACGTGGCCACAAGTTGGTCAGAGTTTTAGAACACTGCGATTATACACACCCTACTTCCGACCTCCGAAGCATCTACCTCCACAATGAACGTTTCTTGGAGATCTGGTTGGCTTAGTACTGGAGCTGACATGAAGCATTCTTTGAATTTCTTAAAAGCCCCAAGATCATCCAGTGACCAAACCTTAAAGGGACACTGTCACCTGAATTTGGAGGGAACAATCTTCAGCCATGGAGGCGGGGTTTTGGGGTTTTTGATTCACCCTTTCCTTACCCGCTGGCTGCATGCTGGCTGCAATATTGGATTGAAGTTCATTCTCTGTCCTCCGTAGTACATGCCTGCACAGTGCAATCTTGCCTTGTGCAGGCGTGTACTATGGAGGACAGAGAATGAACTTCAATCCAATATTGCAGCCAGCATGCAGCCAGCGGGTAAGGAAAGGGTGAATCAAAAACCCCAAAACCCCGCCTCCATGGCTGAAGATTGTTCCCTCCAAATTCAGGTGACAGTGTCCCTTTAAGATCTGCCCCTTTACGTGTGAGGTCAGTAAGAGGCTTAACAATCTGAGAAAAATTCCTAGTGAATTTTCTATAATAGTTGGTGAACCCTACGAAACGTTGCGTCACAAGGTTGGATCCAATCAATTATAGTCTGCAGCTTCCCACCTTCTGCACCTTTCTTGAACAGTAAAAATAAATTTCTCTAATTTAGCAAACAAAGAATTCTCTCTCAACTTTTGTAATACAAGACAGACATCTTCACGGTGAGAATCCAAATCAAAAAAATTAAATTAAAATATTATCAAGATAAAGCATAAGTCTTCTAATGCAATCGGAAAAAATATAATTCATAAAGTTGTGAATTACTGCTGACGGTTAAACCAAAAGGCATGACCAGATTTTCAAATAGACCCTCAGACATTAAAAACGCCGTTTTCCACTCAACATCCTTCCTCATGCATATCAAATTGTAAGCCCCTCTAAGATCAATCTTAGAAAACTTCTTAACCCCTGTAAGGTAATCGATCGGGGAAGAGAGGAAGTAGGTATATATTTTAACGGTGATTTTGTTCGGTTCTCAAAATTCGAGGCAAGGACAGACCACCATCTTTCTTTTTTACAAAGAAAAACCCGAAAGCTACCAGGGAGGAGGAAGAATGAATATGACCTTTCTGTAAATTTTCGTTCACATAGTTTTTCATGGCGGTACATTCAGACAAATTGAAAAAAAAAGTTTGAGGTACTTTGGCATTAGGGACAAGATTAATAACACTATCATAGGAATGATGGTGAGGTAGTATCTCCACATCTTTTTACGAAAACACATTTCTGAAGTCTTTTGGGTACCCCGTCAGACCCTCCAGACTAGAGGAGCATATTTGTACAAAGCTTAGACATTTCTTATCACAATTGAGGCTCCACTTAATAATATCTTTCTGACACCAATGTTCCTAGGACAGTGGGCGGCATATTCATGACACAAGACTTCTCCCATGCATCCCCCATTCTCTGGAATTCTGCGCCCCAACACGTCTGATTTTCATCAACATTCGGAACTTTCAGATGGAACTTTAAAACCCATCTCTGTTGCCACCTCACCACCACCGAAGCTGCCGCAATTCCTGAACTTACTGTCTTCTTCCTCAGTACTGTGTAGAATGTAAACTCTCTCCCCTCTGTACACGTCTGTCATTGTTAGTTTATTCACTGTAACTTATATTTGTATTTAGCATGTAACCTCTTCTCATGTACAGCACCATGGAAACATTATTATTATTATTATTATTATTATTATTATTTCAGACCACCATTTATTATTTACGTACTATAGGGTGTATGCTCATTTTGTTTTTTTTCTTGGGTTTTGCATGTGTATTAAACAGCATTCAGGCGACCCTCCTTCTCCGATAGGTGGGACCCCAGTGTGTCAGATCTGTGGATGTCGTACATGTCTGAAGTGGGTAAGCCGTCTTTTCACCGTATTTATCAGCAGGAAATAAGTTGACTGCTGTTTGCTTCTTGTTTATTTTGGCTTGAGTTCACTGTGACTGGGAAGAACATTTCCCACGCAATTAACAATGAGCGACCACGGGTCTCAAAGATTTCTATGAAAACATGTATCCAAATAGAATCATTTCACACAACGTGCAATAACTACCATATGGGACTCGAGCTGATGTAGGGATCCAGAAAGTTACCTCACAGCTGTAGGCCACCTTCAACTGCGAGTAATGCTGGGGCTATGTGGACAATAAGGCCACAACATATTCTGCACTGTTCTGAAGTCATGAATCGCGTTATAGCATAGTGTGAACAAGGTTTTACGCCTTTTATATATAAGTGTAATATATTTAATACATAATTTATAGAGTGTGAGGAGTGATGTAATGCATATTATTGTGATTTAGACTATGATGTGGTGTACAAAATAGGGTAAATATTGATTAGACTCTAGGGAAGAGGTCCCCAACGTTTCTGACCTTGAGGGCCACATTCAGCTCTGAGAGAGTGTCGCGAGCCACATTCAGCTCCCGTCCCCCTCACAATAATGGTAACCAAAGCATTTCCACAAAAATCAATCACCCCAAAGCAGTATACAAAGATCCATGGGTTCCTACAATACCCCCATTCAGTATTCTCCTATAAAACACTCCCAAGTAACTGTCACATCCAGCTTCAAACACTTCCTCTGACAGATGGTGTCATCTAGTCTCCAGCCTACCATACTTAAATCATCTCAAAAACCCCAAGACCAGTATATGTGCATCCAGATCTGCTCTTCTGTGCAGGGCTGCTCACAAAATTCACCATTTTCAGATGTGCTCTTCATACCTGTTTGCTAGACCTGGAGCTAATGCACCAAGCTGGCAGACAGCCGCGAGCCACAATTCATAGGACCGCGAGCCACATGTGGCTCCCAAGCTACAGTTTTGGGACCCCCGATCTAGGGCATAAGATAAGGGCAATAGGCTTGGGACAAACTGTTATAAAAGAGTAACTGTAGTTAGCTGAAGACATAGGATAAGAAACAGTTAGTGTTTGGGACTTGCCCACAGTGGTAAGGGATGGCACTAGTAGAAAAAGACAACTTTCTGATAGTTGGTCAGATAGGGAAGTACAGCAATTTCAGGTCAAGTTCAAGGGCAGTGGACTGTTAGTGGCAGCAAGGACCTATCGTTCATGGCAGCGGGAGGCCTTACTATAATCCCTTGTGGACATTCCTGCAATGTCTTGAGCACAAGGCTTGGTACAGGTACTATGAAGAGTTATCTCCTGGCGTACTGGGGACGATGGACATGGAACTGTGAGAAGGGAAGATAACTGATCCAAGGTGCACTGCGGGACTGTATCGGAAATCCCTGGGACTGAGAGAACCAGAAAATGTAGGATAGTCCAGGAGGAACAGATAGTAATTCTGGAAATGTACTGTGCTAATGAAACGGACTGTGCTATGGAAATATACTATGTTAAGGAAACAAGGAATAAGAAGTGTTGTGTCTGATACCGCGTGTTACAATCTGACGAACTTGAACTGTCCAGTAAAATTTTGTTGGTTAATGAGATCTGGGTGTCCTCCGAGTTATGTGGGGCCTAGAAGTGGCGGATGCCTGTGGCCTACATGTGAGTGTGATGCACCCCACACTTAGGAGCGCATTGTGACTTGGGAAATGACATATTGATTAAATCAACTTTTAGTGTTAAAGAAGCCCTGCCATTAAGAATTTTTATTCATTACATGTGTTTATACATGCATGTAATGTAGTTTGAAGAATAGACAATCAACGTAAAAGAAGTGGACAACCTCTTTAACCCCTTTCTGACATCGGACGTACTATCCCGTCCATGTGGGGTGGGCCCCTATGACCATGGACGGGATAGTACGTCCAGCGCGATCGGCGGCGCTCACGGGGGGAGCGCCGCCGATCGCGGCCGGGTGTCAGCTGCCTATCGTAGCTGACATCCGGCACTATGTGCCAGGAGCGGTCACGGACCGCCCCCGGCACATTAACCCCCGGCACACCGCGATCAAAGATGATCGCGATGTGCCGGCGGTACAAGGAAGCTTCCCGCAGGGAGGGGGCTCCCTGCGGGCTTCCCTGAGCCCCCCGCAGCAACGCGATGTGATCGCGTTGCTGCGAGGGTCTCACCTCCCTCCCTGCTCCCTCCAGCCCCGGATCCAAGATGGCCGCGGATCCGGGTCCTGCAGGGAGGGAGGTGGCTTCACAGAGCCTGCATAGAGCAGGCACTGTGAAGGCTGCAGCGCTGCATGTCAGATCAGTGATCTGACAGAGTGCTGTGCAAACTGTCAGATCACTGATCTGTGATGTCCCCCCCTGGAACAAAGTAAAAAAGTAAAAAAAAAAAATTTCAAATGTGTAAAAAAAAATAAAAAAAAATATTCCAAAATAATGAAAAAAAAAAAAAATATTATTCCCATAAATACATTTCTTTATCTAAATAAAAAAAAACAAACAATAAAAGTACACATATTTAGTATCGCCGCGTCCGTAACGGCCCGACCTATAAAACTGGCCCACTAGTTAACCCCTTCAGTAAACACCGTAAGAAAAAAAAAAAAAAAACGAGGCAAAAAACAACGCTTTATTATCATACCGCCGAACAAAAAGTGGAATAACACGCGATCAAAAAGACAGATATAAATAACCATGGTACCGCTGAAAACGTCATCTTGTCCCGCAAAAAACGAGCTGCCAAACAGCATCATCAGCAAAAAAATAAAAAAGTTATAGTCCTGAGAATAAAGCGATGCCAAAATAATTATTTTTTCTATAAAATAGTTTTTATCGTATAAAAGCGACAAAACATAAAAAAATGATATAAATGAGGTGTCGCTGTAATCGTACTGACCTGAAGAATAAAACTGCTTTATCAATTTTACCAAACGCGGAACGGTATAAACGCCTCCCCCAAAAGAAATTCATGAATAGCTGGTTTTTGGTCATTCTGCCTCACAAAAATCGGAATAAAAAGCGATCAAAAAATGTCATGTGCCCGAAAATGTTACCAATAAAAACGTCAACTCGTCCCGCAAAAAACAAGACCTCACATGACTCTGTGGACCAAAATATAGAAAAATTATAGCTCTCAAAATGTGGTAACGCAAAAAATATTTTTTGCAATAAAAAGCGTCTTTCAGTGTGTGACGGCTGCCAATCATAAAAATCCGCTAAAAAACCCGCTATAAAAGTAAATCAAACCCCCCTTCATCACCCCCTTAGTTAGGGAAAAATTAAAAAAATGTATTTATTTCTATTTTCCCATTAGGGCTAGGGTTAGTTAGGGCTAGGGTTAGGGCTAGGGTTAGGGCTAGGGCTAGGGCTAGGGCTAGGGTTAGGGCTAGGGTTAGGGCTAGGGTTAGGGCTAGGGTTAAGGTTAGGGCTAGGGTTAGGGTTAGGGCTAGGGTTAGGGCTAGGGTTAGGGTTAGGGCTAGGGTTAGGGCTAGGGTTAGGGCTAGGGTTAGGGCTAGGGTTAGGGTTAGGGCTAGGGTTAGGGCTAGGGCTAGGGTTAGGGCTAGGGTTAGGGCTAGGGTTAGGGCTAGGGCTACAGTTTGGGTTGGGGCTAAAGTTACAGTTAGGGTTTAGATTACATTTACGGTTGGGAATAGGGTTGGGATTAGGGTTAGGGGTGTGTCAGGGTTAGAGGTGTGGTTAGGGTTACTGTTGGGATTAGGGTTTGGGGTGTGTTTGAATTAGGGTTTCAGTTATAATTGGGGGGTTTCCACTGTTTAGGCACATCAGGGGCTCTCCAAACGCGACATGGCGTCCGATCTCAATTCCAGCCAATTCTGCGTTGAAAAAGTAAAACAGTGCTTCTTCCCTTCCGAGCTCTCCCGTGTGCCCAAACAGGGGTTAACCCCAACATATGGGGTATCAGCGTACTCAGGACAAATAGGACAACAACTTTTGGGGTCCAATTTCTCCTGTTACCCTTGGGAAAATACAAAACTCGGGGCTAAAACATATTTTTTGTGGGAAAAAAAAGATTTTTTATTTTCACGGCTCTGCGTTATAAACTGTAGTGAAACACTTGGGGGTTCAAAGTTCTCACAACACATCTAGATTAGTTCCCTGGGGGGTCTAGTTTCCAATATGGGGTCACTTGTGGGGGGTTTCTACTGTTTAGGTACATTAGGGGTTCTGCAAACGCAATGTGACGTCTGCAGACCATTCCATCTAAGTCTGCATTCCAAATGGCGCTCCTTCCCTTCCGAGCTCTGCCATGCGCTCAAACGGTGGTTCCCCCAACATACAGGGTATCAGCGTACTCAGGACAAATTGGACAACAACTTTTGGGGTCGAATTTCTGATCTTACCCTCGGGAAAATACAAAACTGGGGGCTAAAAAATAATTTTTGTGGGAAAAAATTTTTGTTTTATTTTTACGGCTCTCCATTATAAACTTCTGTGAAGCTCTTGGTGGGTCAAAGCGCTCAGCACACATCTAGATAAGTTCCTAAGGGGGTCTACTTTCCAAAATGGTGTCACTTGTGGGGGGTTTCTACTGTTTAGGTACATTAGGGGCTCCGCAAACGCAATGTGACACCTGCAGACCATTCCATCTAAGTCTGCATTCAAATGGCACTCCTTCCCTTCTGAGCCCTCCCATGTGCCCAAACAGTGGTTCCCCCCACATATGGTGTATCATCGCACTCAGGACAAATTGGGCAACAAATTTTGGGGTCCAATTTCTCCTGTTACCCTCAGGAAAATACAAAACTGGGGGCTAAAAAAATGATTTTTGTGGGAAAAAAATTTTGTTTTATTTTTACGGCTCTGCATTATAAACTTCTGTGAAGCACTTGGTGGGTCAAAGTGCTCACCACACCTCTAGATAAGTTCCTTAGGGGGTCTACTTTCCAAAATGGTGTCATTTGTGGGGGGTTTCAATGTTTAGGCACATCAGTGGCTCTTCAAACGCAACATGGCGTCCCATCTCAATTCCTGTCAATTTTGCTTTGAAAAGTCAAACGGCGCTCCTTCCCTTCCGAGCTCTCCTATCCGCCCAAACAGTGGTTTACCCCCACATATGGGGTATCAGCGTACTCAGGACAAATTGTACAACAACTTTTGAGGTCCAATTTCTTCTCTTACCCTTGGGAAAATAAAAAATTGGGGGCAAAAAGATAATTTTTGTGAAAAAATATGATTTTTTATTTTTACGGTTCTACATTATAAACTTCTGTGAAGCACTTGGTGGGTCAAAGTGCTCACCACACCTCTAGATAAGTTCCTTAGGGGGTCTACTTTCCAAAATGGTGTCACTTGTGGGGGGTTTCAATGTTTAGGCACATCAGTGGCTCTTCAAACGCAACATGACGTCCCATCTCAATTCCTGTCAATTTTGCATTGAAAAGTCAAACGGCGCTCCTTCCCTTCCGAGCTCTCCCATCCGCCCAAACAGTGGTTTACCCCCACATATGGGCTATCAGCGTACTCAGGACAAATTGTACAACAACTTTTGGGGTCCAATTTCTTCTCTTACCCTTGGGAAAATAAAAAATTGGGGGCAAAAAGATAATTTTTGTGAAAAAATATGATTTTTTATTTTTACGGTTCTACATTATAAACTTCTGTGAAGCACTTGGTGGGTCAAAGTGCTCACCACACCTCTAGATAAGTTCCTTAGGGGGTCTACTTTCCAAAATGGTGTCACTTGTGGGGGGTTTCAATGTTTAGCCACATCAGGGGCTCTCCAAACGAAACATGGCGTCCCATCTCAATTCCAGTCAATTTTGCATTGAAAAGTCAAATGGCACTCCTTCGCTTCCGAGCTCTGCCATGCGCCCAAACAGTGGTTTACCCCCACATGTGGGGTATTGGCATACTCAGGACAAATTGTACAACAATGTTTGGGGTCCATTTTCTCCTGTTACCCTTGGTAAAATAAAACAAATTGGAGCTGAATTAAATTTTTTGTGAAAAAAAGTTAAATGTTCATTTTTATTTAAACATTCAAAAAATTCCTGTGAAGCACCAGAAGGGTTAATAAACTTCTTGAATATGGTATTGAGCACCTTGAGGGGTGTAGTTTTTAGAATGGTGTCACACTTGGGTATTTTCTATCATATAGACCCCTCAAAATGACTTCAAATGAGATGTGGTCCCTAAAGTAAAATGGTGTTGTAGAAATGAGAAATTGCTGGTCAACTTTTAACCCTTATAACTCCCTAACAAAAAAAAATTTTGGTTCCAAAATTGTGCTGATGTAAAGTAGACATGTGGGAAATGTTACTTATTTAGTATTTTGGGTGACATATCTCTGTGATTTAATTGCATAAAAACTCAAAGTTGGAAAATTGCGAAATTTTCATAATTTTCGCCAAATTTCTGTTTTTTTCACAAATAAACGCAGGTATTATCAAATAATTTTTACCATTGTCATGAAGTACAATATGTCACGAGAAAACAATGTCAGAATCACCAGGATCCATTGAAGCGTTCCAGAGTTATAACCTCATAAAGGGACAGTGGACAGAATTGTAAAAATTGGCCCGGTCATTAACGTGCAAACCACCCTTGGGGGTAAAGGGGTTAATGAATAAAAAAACTTTTTTTACATATCACAAAAAAAAAAAAAAAAGAAATCTTGCAATTTTCACATTGACCACTGGGGCTTTCTTAGCCTGAGTAGTGGACATGAGCCAATTAGAGCCGCTGAGCTCACTGATTAAGCTCTGCAGCTCTGAGCAGCTTGTGACGTCTAAGGCCCCTTTCACACATCAGATTTTATCCGTCAGGCACAATCCGGCTAATTTTGAAAAAAAACGGATCCGTTGCAAATTATGAAAAACTGATGATAGAGAGATTTTCCATAATGGAAAATGTGTGATTTTTTTAAAAAAACGGAATCATTTGCTGGATTCCATCATTACACCTCACGTTTCATCTGTTTTGCGCCGGATCGTCGATGTGTATTTTTTCACCGGACAGAAAAAACGTTCCTCTGTACACTCTCTCCGGCCGCCGGAAAAGTAATTTTGGACGGATCCGGTAAAAAAATGATAAAACATGAGTCCATCTGTCGCAGTCTATGAGAAAAAAACGGATCCGGCGGCAACTTTTGCCAGATCCTTTTTTTTTTTTCAAAATTTGCTGGATTGTGCCTGACGGCAAAAACCTGATGTGTGACGGGGGCCTAATCGGGCAGAGCTCCATTATTGGCTGTAGTGCTGTGGACAATAGCAGACACTGAATTCAGTGCTGGAGACTCAGGACTGGACCTGGAGATTATGAGTAATGCCCATTTTTTTACTTCTAAAGAAGCATATAAACAAAACTTAAGGTACCGTCACATTAAGCGGCGCTGCAGCGATCTAGACAACGATCCCAATCGCTGCAGCGTCGCTGTGTGGTCGCTGGAGAGCTGTCACACAGACAGCTCTCCAGCGACCAACGATGCCGGTCTCCTGGTAACCAGGGTAAACATCGGGTTACTAAGCGCAGGGCCGCGCTTAGTAACCCGATGTTTACCCTGGTTACCAACGTAAACGTAAAAAAAAAAAAAACACTACATACTTACATTCCGGTGTCTGTCCTCCGGCACTGTGCTTTCCTGCACTGTCAGCGCCGGCCAGCCGTAAAGCAGAGCGGTGACGTCACCGCTGTGCTTTACGGCCGTCGCTCACAGCCAGTGCAGGAAAGCACAGCGCCGGGGGACAGACACCGGAATGTAAGTATGTAGTGTTTTTTTTTTTTTACATTTACGCTGGTAACCAGGGTAAACATCGGGTTACCAAGCGCGGCCCTGCGCTTAGTAACCCAATGTTTACCCTGGTTACCAGTGAAGACATCGCTGAATCGGCGTCACACACGCCGATTCAGCGATGTCTGCGGGAGGTCCAGCGACGAAATAAAGTGCTGGACTTTCTGCTCCGACCAACGATGGCACAGCAGGATCCTGATTGCTGCTGCCTGTCAAACTCAACGATATCGCTAGCCAGGACCCTGCAACGTCACGGATCGCTAGCGATATCGTTCAGTGTGACGGTACCTTTAGGATAAAAACAATGAGTAGAGACCCTGCAGTAATCAAATAACCTCCCTATCCAGCATCACTGAAGAGGAGCTTAATTGTCTCCTCTCCAAATCGCACCTCATCACCTGTGCGCTCGACCCCATCCCATCACACCTCCTCCCCAACCTCACCGCTACTCTTATCCCATCCCTAATCCCCCTAACCCACCTCTTCAACCTATCACTAACTTCTGGTACCTTTCCTTCTGCTTTCAAACATGCCACAATCATGCTTAAAAAGCCAACCCTTGATCCAACTGGTATGTCCAGCTATCGTCCAATATCGCTGCGCCCATTCACTTCCAAACTCCTGGAGCAGCACATCCACGCTGAACTTTCCCCCCACCTCTCATCTAACTTGCTCGTTGGCAGTCTACAATCTAGTTTCCGCCCCCTCCACTCAACTGAGACTGCCCTGACCAAAATTACTAATGACCTACTTACAGCCAAAGCTGACGGACAATACTCTTTACTCTTCCTTCTAGACCTGTCCTCTGCTTTCGACACAGTTGACCACTGCCTCCTACTATAGATCTTTCCTCCTTTGGCATCAAAGACCTTGCCCTATCCTGGATCCCTTCATTCTTTTCCAACTGCACATTCAGCGTCTCCCACTCCCACACTACCTCCTCATCCCACCCTCTCTGTTGGAGTCCCCCAAGGCTCTGTTCTAGGACCCTTTCTCTTCTCAATCTATACTCTTGGCCTGGGACAACTCATAAAGTCCCATGGATTCCAGTACCACCTTTATGCTGATGACACTCAGATCTACCTCTCTGGCCCAGATGTCACCTCTCTGCTGTCCAGAATCCCGGAGTGTCTATCAGCCATATTTTCCTTCTTCTCCTCTCGCTTCCTCAACTCAATGTGGACAAATCTGAAGTCATCATCTTTCCTCCATCTCATAGATCTTCCTTACTTGACCTATCCATCGCAATTAACGACATTACGCGTTCCCCCTTCCGCTGCCTTGGAGTAACCCTTGATTCTGCCCTATCCTTTAAACTGCACATCCAAGCTCTTTCCACCTCCTGTTGCCTCCAGCTCAAAAATAACTCCAGAATCTGTCCTTTCCTCAACCCTCAATCTACTAAAATGCTTGTGCATGCCCTCATCATCTCCCGCCTCTACTACTGCAACAACCTTTTCGGTGGCCTCCCTGCCAACACCCTTGCACCTCTCCAGTCTGTCCTTATCTCTGCTGCCTGACTAATTCATCTCTCCTTGCTACTCCTCCGTTTCTCCCCTCTGTAAATCTCTTCACTGGCTACCATTCCCTCAGCGTTTCCAGTTCAAATTACTAATACTGACCTGCAAAGCCGTCTATAACCTGTCTCCTCCATACGTCTCTGAGCTAATTTCCCGATATCTTCAATCACGTAGTATCCTCCAAAGACCTCCTTCTCTCCTCCACACTTATTTGCTCCTCACCCAGCCGCCTCCAAGACTTCTCCCGAATATCCCCCATCCTCTGGAATTCTTTGCCCCAACACGTTCGACTATCAAACACATTCGGATCCTTCAGATGGCCGCGTGGACCAGGGATCGTCCCACTGACTGCCCGCTCTCCTTTTAATCTGGGCCTAAAGGTACCTTCACACATAACGATATTGTTAACGATATCGTTGCTATTTGTGACGTAGCAACGATATCGTTAATGAAATCGTTATGTGTGACAGCGACCAACGATCAGGCCCCTGCTGGGAGATCGTTGGTCGCTGAATAAAGTCCAGAACTTTATTTCGTCGCTGGACTCCCTGGAGACATCGCTGGATCGGCGTGTGTGACACCGATCCAGCGATGTCTTCACTGGTAACCAAGGTAAACATCGGGTAACTAAGCGCAGGGCCGCGCTTAGTAACCCGATGTTTACCCTGGTTACCATGCTAAAAGATAAAAAAAACAAACAGTACATACTTACCTACAGCTGTCTGTCCTCCAGCGCTGCGCTCTGCTCTCCTCCTGTACTGGCTGTGAGCCGGAAAGCAGAGCGGTGACGTCACCGCTCTGCTTTCCGGCTCCCAGACAGTACAGGAGGAGAGCAGAGAAGCAGAGCGCAGCGCTGGAGGACAGACAGCGGTAGGTAAGTATGTAGTGTTTGTTTTTTTTTACTTTTAGCATGGTAACCAGGGTAAACATCGGGTTACTAAGCGCGGCCCTGCGCTTAGTTACCCGATGTTTACCCTGGTTACCGGCATCGTTGGTCGCTGGAGAGCGGTCTGTGTGACAGCTCTCCAGCGACCAAACAGCGACGCTGCAGCGATCCAAGCTTCAGGATTCAAGCTTCAGGAGGCTAATTTGCATATTCCAGGTGCCTTCTGGGAGAAGCGAAGTCTCCCTAAGCTAGAAGATCGTTGGGTACAGCCGGGACCAGCTGCTTCGAAAGCATCACCAAACCGCGCGCCTTACGGCGCGCGAATTTTTGCCTGTAGGACATTATTGCAAGAGAGCTTGGCTGAGTAGATTACACAAGAAGGAAAACACACAGCAAGTCAGCAGGATCTAGGAGCAACATGGCAGATGTGACAACCTACATGGTGAGCTGCAGCATGTGCTACATGTTCACAGATCGACCAGAAGAAGAATCCAATTTCACCTGTCAGAAGTGTAGACTAGTGGCCCTTTTAGAAGAAAAGGTGCGGGGTCTGGAAGAAAGAATAGCAACTTTGAAACTCATCAAAGAGAATGAAGACTTTCTAGACAGAACAGAAGCATCTCTACTGGTCACAGAAGGTGCAAAAAGTGTCAGAGAACCTCCAAAAGCAGATGAGTGGAAGCATGTGACCAAAAGAAGCAAGAAGACCATGGAGAAATCACCAACCACACAACTGAAGAACCGATATCAAATCTTTGTAGAGGATGAAGATGGCACACCTAAGGATGAAGCAATACCAGCAAGCAAAAAAGAAAAGGGCACACAGCAACAAGTGACAGCAAAAAGTACAGCCAAGAAGCAACGAAGAGTGGTGGTGGTGGGAGACTCACTACTGAGAGGCACAGAAGCAGCCATCTGCAGACCGGACATAACTGCAAGAGAAGTATGCTGCCTTCCAGGTGCGATGATCAAGGATGTGACCGATAGGATACCAAAGCTCTTCAGCTCCAAGGACGTCCACCCATTTCTTCTGATACATGTTGGCACCAATGACACGGCAAGGAAGGACCTACCGACAATCTGCAAGGACTTTGAAGAGTTGGGGAAGAAAGTAAAGGAACTGGATGCACAGGTAGTTTTTTCTTCTATCCTTCCAGTAGACGGGCATGGCACCAGGAGATGGAACAGGATCCTTGATGCAAACAACTGGCTAAGACGATGGTGCAGACAACAAGGATTCGGATTCCTGGACCACGGTGTGAATTACTTGTACGATGGACTCCTCGCCAGAGACGGACTACACCTCAACAAACCTGGGAAACACACATTCGCCAGAAGACTCGCTACACTCATCAGGAGGGCGTTAAACTAGAAGAAGAGGGGACGGGAAGAAAAACATTAGACTCGAACAAAGACGACCCAGGAAAACATACTCAGAAGGGAGGTAAGAACATTTCTAAAACAATCCACAGTGAGGAGATTGGAACAAAACAAAATCCTCTGAACTGCATGCTCGCAAACGCCAGAAGCCTGACAAACAAGATGGAAGAACTAGAAGCAGAAATATCTACAGGTAACTTTGACATAGTGGGAATAACCGAGACATGGTTAGATGAAAGCTATGACTGGGCAGTTAACTTACAGGGTTACAGTCTGTTTAGAAAGGATCGTAAAAATCGGAGAGGAGGAGGGGTTTGTCTCTATGTAAAGTCTTGTCTAAAGTCCACTTTAAGGGAGGATATTAGCGAAGGGAATGAGGATGTCGAGTCCATATGGGTTGAAATTCATGGAGGGAAAAATGGTAACAAAATTCTCATTGGGGTCTGTTACAAACCCCCAAATATAACAGAAACCATGGAAAGTCTACTTCTAAAGCAGATAGATGAAGCTGCAACCCATAATGAGGTCCTGGTTATGGGGGACTTTAACTACCCGGATATTAACTGGGAAACAGAAACCTGTGAAACCCATAAAGGCAACAGGTTTCTGCTAATAACCAAGAAAAATTATCTTTCACAATTGGTGCAGAATCCAACCAGAGGAGCAGCACTTTTAGACCTAATACTATCTAATAGACCTGACAGAATAACAAATCTGCAGGTGGTTGGGCATTTAGGAAATAGCGACCACAATATTGTGCAGTTTCACCTGTCTTTCACTAGGGGGACTTGTCAGGGAGTCACAAAAACATTGAACTTTAGGAAGGCAAAGTTTGAACAGCTTAGAGATGCCCTTAATCTGGTAGACTGGGACAATATCCTCAGAAATGAGAATACAGATAATAAATGGGAAATGTTTAAGAACATCCTAAATAGGCAGTGTAAGCGGTTTATACCTTGTGGGAATAAAAGGACTAGAAATAGGAAAAACCCAATGTGGCTAAACAAAGAAGTAAGACAGGCAATTAACAGTAAAAAGAAAGCATTTGCACTACTAAAGCAGGATGGCACCATTGAAGCTCTAAAAAACTATAGGGAGAAAAATACTTTATCTAAAAAACTAATTAAAGCTGCCAAAAAGGAAACAGAGAAGCACATTGCTAAGGAGAGTAAAACTAATCCCAAACTGTTCTTCAACTATATCAATAGTAAAAGAATAAAAACTGAAAATGTAGGCCCCTTAAAAAATAGTGAGGAAAGAATGGTTGTAGATGACGAGGAAAAAGCTAACATATTAAACACCTTCTTCTCCACGGTATTCACGGTGGAAAATGAAATGCTAGGTGAAATCCCAAGAAACAATGAAAACCCTATATTAAGGGTCGCCAATCTAACCCAAGAAGAGGTGCGAAACCGGCTAAATAAGATTAAAATAGATAAATCTCCGGGTCCGGATGGCATACACCCACGAGTACTAAGAGAACTAAGTAATGTAATAGATAAACCATTATTTCTTATTTTTAGGGACTCTATAGCGACAGGGTCTGTTCCGCAGGACTGGCGCATAGCAAATGTGGTGCCAATATTCAAAAAGGGCTCTAAAAGTGAACCTGGAAATTATAGGCCAGTAAGTCTAACCTCTATTGTTGGTAAAATATTTGAAGGGTTTCTGAGGGATGTTATTCTGGATTATCTCAATGAGAATAACTGTTTAACTCCATATCAGCATGGGTTTATGAGAAATCGCTCCTGTCAAACCAATCTAATCAGTTTTTATGAAGAGGTAAGCTATAGGCTGGACCACGGTGAGTCATTGGACGTGGTATATCTCGATTTTTCCAAAGCGTTTGATACCGTGCCGCACAAGAGGTTGGTACACAAAATGAGAATGCTTGGTCTGGGGGAAAATGTGTGTAAATGGGTTAGTAACTGGCTTAGTGATAGAAAGCAGAGGGTGGTTATAAATGGTATAGTCTCTAACTGGGTCGCTGTGACCAGTGGGGTACCGCAGGGGTCGGTATTGGGACCTGTTCTCTTCAACATATTCATTAATGATCTGGTAGAAGGTTTACACAGTAAAATATCGATATTTGCAGATGATACAAAACTATGTAAAGCAGTTAATACAAGAGAAGATAGTATTCTGCTACAGATGGATCTGGATAAGTTGGAAACTTGGGCTGAAAGGTGGCAGATGAGGTTTAACAATGATAAATGTAAGGTTATACACATGGGAAGAGGGAATCAATATCACCATTACACACTGAACGGGAAACCACTGGGTAAATCTGACAGGGAGAAGGACTTGGGGATCCTAGTTAATGATAAACTTACCTGGAGCAGCCAGTGCCAGGCAGCAGCTGCCAAGGCAAACAGGATCATGGGGTGCATTAAAAGAGGTCTGGATACACATGATGAGAGCATTATACTGCCTCTGTACAAATCCCTAGTTAGACCGCACATGGAGTACTGTGTCCAGTTTTGGGCACCGGTGCTCAGGAAGGATATAATGGAACTAGAGAGAGTACAAAGGAGGGCAACAAAATTAATAAAGGGGATGGGAGAACTACAATACCCAGATAGATTAGCGAAATTAGGATTATTTAGTCTAGAAAAAAGACGACTGAGGGGCGATCTAATAACCATGTATAAGTATATAAGGGGACAATACAAATATCTCGCTGAGGATCTGTTTATACCAAGGAAGGTGACGGGCACAAGGGGGCATTCTTTGCGTCTGGAGGAGAGAAGGTTTTTCCACCAACATAGAAGAGGATTCTTTACTGTTAGGGCAGTGAGAATCTGGAATTGCTTGCCTGAGGAGGTGGTGATGGCGAACTCAGTCGAGGGGTTCAAGAGAGGCCTGGATGTCTTCCTGGAGCAGAACAATATTGTATCATACAATTATTAGGTTCTGTAGAAGGACGTAGATCTGGGTATTTATTATAATGGAATATAGGCTGAACTGGATGGACAAATGTCTTTTTTCGGCCTTACTAACTATGTTACTATGTTACTATGTTACTATGTTACTATGTTGTCGGTATCGCTGCAGCGTCGCTATGTGTGAAGGGGCCTTAATGCTACTCAGACAACACAGGGTAAGGCTAAAACAATGTGGCAATGCTTTATTAAATCACAAAATAGGCAGATAACACATGGAACAGTCACAGTAAAATTCCCCAAGATGGTGCACATTACAGAGTCTCATCCTTCTACTGACTCACTGGGATAATGGTAGATGTTGGTTCAGAACTTCCATCTTCTGCTACCCCAAGTGTGGCACACACACAGAGAGGAGGCAGCGACAAGCATAGGAAGATAACAGTCCATTGAGGTACAAGGCCAGTTACCCCGAGAGTCACAACCTGGCTTCATCTTCCAGGATCGGTTATTGCACCTTTGACATGCACACAGAGAAGAGGTAACGACAAGCGTAGGAAGGTGTCAGTCCAGGAGATAATATTAGCGGTAAATATTCATCCTACAAGAAGAGTCAATACTTCAGACAACAATTTATGATTCTGGATCCACTTGCAAGAATGACACTCACCATCTTAGTTAAAATGTCCTTTATTCGGAATAACATAAAAACATCGTCCATGGACCCGTAGAAGCACACAAAAGCGCAAAACGGCCGTCGTCCGTTGTGTTCCCACAAATCACTCTCCTGCCTCTTTTTTATGTGATTCCGAATAAAGGACATTTTAACTAGGACAGTAAGTGCCACCCTCATTCTTATATGTGGATATAGACTGTGTCTTTGCTTTTTCTTTGTTGGCACCCAAATTCCATGGTAAGGTCCTTTTTTTTAACTCCCGTTACATCACAGCTGTGCCAATTATTTGTCTCTGACTTCAGTTTATGATTCTGGTCCTACACAATTCATGTCTGGCTAATTAAGATACAATGCTGTGTCTTCATAGTTGCAAAAGCTCAAAATGGAAAGGTAGCCTTAAACATTTTTGTCCAAGTCTCACAAATCACATCACTTTAAAGAGGCTTCTTCTTCAAGTAGACTACCATTTGAAATGCGATTTGGTCCCTAAGAAAATTGGTTTTGTAAAAAAAAAAAAAAAAAATTGCTGGTTAAATTTTAGTCATTCTAACTTCCTAACAAAAAAATTATGTTTAAAAAATTATGCTGAAGTAAAATAGACATGTGTTGTAGATGTTTTTTTCACATTGTTTACCATATCGGTTAAATCATTTTATATTTTGATTGTTTGAGCTTTTACAAAAGTGGCAATAACTGAATGAGTATTATTTTTTAAACTTCCTTAATTATCACTGGGGAAAAGTGGGTCCATTTTTTATATTTTTTTTTTCACATTTTTAAAATTTTCAATGTGTATTTTAGTCCTTTTAGGGACCCTATTTTGTTTTATTGCTTCACCTATATACTCAATACTTTAATGTGGCAGTATATAGTGAATTTCACAATCTATGAAGTCCTGCTGGACTTCATGCCTCATGGGAGCACAAAGATAGTGGCGATGGGACCTTCAGTAGATTCTGATCACATCACGTGGAGGTGGAGGGGAAGATGGGCACCCAAATTAGCCTGATAGCATGATTTTGCCACTTAAAGGGAACCTGTCATGTGATTAGCACATCTGTATAACACAACCAGTACTCACCAAGTATGGATCGTGCTCAGTCCATCATGAAAGATGTTCCCGAGTCCTGTATGCCTTGGCAGCTCTTCTTGATACCTGGAGTCTGCCTGATCTGCACCATGTTCTGGCTCACAGAGGGTGGTCCTGAGTCTCCTATGACATCCATATACTCCATTTGTCTTCAGGAGACCATCACTTTAACTACAATTTAATTCAGATGTCCTTGATACAATCTACACATTTTTCGTATACTAACTTGACAAGATGAAATTCTTTCTATCCATTAGTAGACTTCATTAAACCATAACATGAGATCACTCAAGGTAAATTGCTCGGTGATTAAACTATATAAGGTCAAAGTATAATCTCTGCTAAACCTATGTACATTTATAAGCGGTCAAAGGTTAGGACTCAGCACAGACGTCAAGATCTACATATAGTACCGTAGGTGGAAAAAAGCAGGCGGTCCCACATCAGGAAACACTACCTAGCTCCTGAAAAGTAGGACACTAACTAACAATAGAGCATAACCGGCCAAAGACCACATGTTACTATACAACCGAAACACGCGGTCCCGGACAACTTTTCAAAAAATACTTAATCTAAAAATGCTACAGCGTTTCAAAGTAAAACATACCTGCAGGCAATCGCAGAGGCAGCGCCTGATTCATGTTGTCTGTGGTTCGAGCAGTTTGAATACAATGACAGGTTCCCTTTAATCAACTCAAGTCCTGCCCCTGTTTTTAACCTTTTTTGTGATATGTGGGATCTAATTTTTGTGTTATTTCTACATTTGTATTTTTTTTGTCATTATTAGCAGAAAACGTAAATGAAAAAAGGAAATCTGTGTCTGTTTTTCAGGGTTCTTTTTTATTTTTTAAGACCACTAAGATGGATTTTAAATAGTGTTCCCCCTTCTCTTATAATTATTTTTATATAATATGCATGTATTTTTTTTGGCAGCACTAAAGCTGCAGCTCAATGTGAAAACTCAACAGTAGGGAGGAGGGACACTGAGGATCAGTGTGAGATCTGAGCAGAAAGGAAGAGGGATGTGGAAGATCAGTGTGAGATCTGAGCAGAAAGGAGGAGGGACAACTAGGATCAGTGTGACCTCTGAAGTAGGGAGGAGGGACACTGAGGATCAGAGAGAGATATCAGAAGTAGGGAGGAGGGACACTGAGGATCAGAGAGAGATATCAGAAGTAGGGAGGAGGGACACTGAGAATCAGAGAGAGATATCTCTTATGATCTGGTGGCCTTGGAGCAGCATGAGACGTACTCTGGAGAAGGTGGTCCCTGTACTGACCACAGACCCTGAACCTAGCAGCGCAACTAGAAGTAGCCGTGGGGGGTACCTAACACTCCCTAGACCCCTCGGCACAGCCTAAGATCTAACTACCCCTAAAGACAGAAACAGGAAACCTATCTTTCCTCAGAGAAAATCCCCAAAGGATAGATAGCCCCCCACAAATATTGACTGTGAGAGGAGAGGGAAATAACATACGCAGATATGAAATCAGATTTTAGCATAGGAGGCCATACTAGCTAAAAAGAAAGAATAGAACAGAGTACCATGCGGTCAGTATAAAAACACTAGAAAATATTCACCGCAGAAAATACGGATCACCACATTTGACTAAAGACATGGGGGGTATATCTACATCTCCAGAGAAATAGCTAGGATGCAAAAAATCCTTCACAGACCAAGCTGGACAAGACAAAAACATGAAAATGCACAGAACTATAAGGTCCACTGCAGGTGGACAGCAAAAACAAAGCCAGGACTTATCTTTGTAGAAAAACAAAGCAAACTGGAGAGACCAGCAGGGAAGTGAATCCTTCAAGAACAATGGCCAACTGGCACTGACTAAAGGATCCAGCAAAGCTATATACCCCAGTCAGTTTTGCAATTAGTAGATACACCTGTCCACTCCTGCAGTCCAGGCACAACTGCATTACCCTCTACAACCACCGGAGGGAGCCCAAAAGCTGAATTCACAACAGTACCCCCTCCCCCCTTGAGGAGGGGTCATCGAACCCTCACCAGAGCCCCCAGGCCGATCAGGATGAGCCCGATGAAAGGCACAAACCAAATCAACGGCATGGACATCAGAGGTAGAAACCCAAGAATTATCCTCTTGGCCATAACCCTTCCACTTGACAAGGTACTGAAGCTTCCGCCTCGAAAAACGGGAATCCAAAATCTTCTCAACAACATATTCCAACTCCCCATCGACCAAAACAGGGGCCAGAGGATCAACAGAGGGAACAACGGGTTCCACATATTTCCGCAACAAAGATCTATGGAAGACATTATGAATAGCAAAAGAGGCCGGAAGCGCCAGGCGAAAGGACACCGGATTAATAATCTCAGAAATCCTATAAGGACCAATAAATCGAGGCTTAAACTTAGGGGAAGAAACCTTCATAGGAACATGACGGGAAGATAACCAAACCAGATCACCAACCCGAAGCCGGGAACCAACACACCGACGACGGTTAGCAAAACGCTGAGCCTCCTCCTGAGACAGCATCAAATTGTCCACCACACAAGCCCAAATCTGCTGCAACCTGTCGACCACAGAATCCACACCAGGAAGGTCAGAAGGCTCAACCTGCCCAGAAGAAAATTGAGGATGAAAACCAAAATTACAAAAAAAAAGGCGAAACCAAAGTAGCCGAACTAGCCCGATTATTAAGGGCAAACTCGGCCAATGGCAAAAAAGCCACCCAATCATCCTGATCAGCAGACACAAAGCATCTCAAATAGGTCTCCAAGGTCTGATTAGTTCGCTCAGTCTGGCCATTTGCCTGAGGATGAAATGCAGAGGAAAAAGACAAATCAATGCCCAGCTTGGCACAAAAGGCCCGCCAAAACCTAGAAACAAACTGGGAACCTCTGTCGGACACAATATTCTCTGGAATACCATGCAAACGTACCACATGCTGAAAAAACAATGGAACCAAATCAGAAGAAGGCGGCAATTTAGGCAAAGGCACCAAATGAACCATCTTAGAAAATCGGTCACAGACAACCCAGATAACCGACATTCTTTGGGAAACAGGAAGATCGGAAATAAAATCCATAGAAATATGCGTCCAAGGTCTCTCAGGGACCTGCAATGGCAAAAGCAACCCACTAGCGCGGGAACAGCAAGGCTTAGCCCGCGCACAAATCCCACAGGACTGCACAAAAGAACGCACATCCCGTGACAAAGAAGGCCACCAAAAGGACCTACTAACCAAATCTCTGGTACCAAAAATCCCAGGATGGCCAGCCAACACAGAACAATGAACCTCAGAAATCACTTTACTAGTCCATCTATCAGGAACAAACAGTTTCCCCACAGGACAGCGGTCAGGCTTATCAGCCTGAAATTCCTGAAGAACCCGTCGCAAATCAGGGGAGATGGCAGAAAGAATCACCCCTTCCTTCAGAATGAAGACCGGCTCAAGAACCCCAGGGGAATCAGGAAAAAAACTCCTAGAAAGGGCATCCGCCTTAACATTCTTAGTACCAGGAATGTACGAGACCACAAAATCAAAACGGGAGAAAAACAGGGACCATCGAGCCTGTCTAGGATTCGGCCTTTTGGCAGACTCGAGGTAAATCAGATTCTTATGATCGGTCAGGACCACAATACGGTGCTTGGCCCCCTCAAGCCAATGTCGCCACTCCTCAAATGCCCACTTCATAGCCAACAACTCCCGATTGCCGACATAATAATTGCGTTCCGCAGGCGAAAACTTCCGAGAGAAGAAGGCACACGGTTTCAATAAGGATCCATCAGAATTCCTCTGAGACAAAACGGCCCCTGCCCCAATCTCAGAAGCGTCAACCTCAACCTGAAATGGAAAAGAAACATCCGGTTGGCGCAACACAGGGGCAGAAGTAAATCGGCGTTTAAGCTCCTGAAAGGCAGAAACAGCCGCGGAGGACCAATTCATCACATCAGCGCCTTTCTTGGTCAAATCGGTTAGAGGTTTAACCACACTGGAGAAGTTGGCAATGAAACGACGATAAAAATTAGCAAAGCCCAAAAATTTCTGAAGGCTCTTCACAGATGTGGGCTGAATCCAATCATGAATGGCCTGAACCTTAACCGGATCCATTTCTATAGATGAGGGAGAAAAAATGAAACCCAAAAAAAGAAACATTTTGCACTCCAAAGAGGCACTTCGACCCCTTCACAAACAAAGCATTATTACGGAGGATCTGAAATACCATCCTGACCTGTTTCACATGAGACTCCCAATCATTGGAAAAAATCAAAATATCATCCAAATATACAACCATGAATTTATCAAGATAACTCCGAACGATATCATGCATGAAGGATTGGAACACAGATGGGGCATTAGAGAGTCTGAATGGCATCACAAGGTAATCAAAATGGCCTTCTGGCGTATTAAATGCAGTTTTCCATTCGTCACCCTGCTTGATACGAATAAGATTATATGCCCCTCGAAGGTCAATCTTAGTAAACCAGCTAGACCCCTTAATCCTAGCAAACAAATCTGTAAGCAAAGGCAAGAGGTATTGAAATTTAACCGTGATCTTATTCAAGAGGCGATAATTAATACAGGGTCTCAAGGAGCCATCCTTCTTGGCAACAAAAAAGAACCCCGCTCCCAATGGTGAAGAAGATGGCCGAATATGCCCTTTCTCCAAAGACTCCTTAATATAGCTCCGCATGGCGGTATGTTCAGGCACAGACAGGTTGAAAAGTCGGCCCTTAGGGAACTTACAACCTGGAATCAAATAATAGCACAATCACAGTCCCTATGCGATGGAAGGGAACTGGATTTGGGCTCATCGAATACATCCTGGAAGTCAGACAAAAACTCAGGAACTTCAGAAGAGGGGGAAGAGGAGATTGACATCAAAGGAACCTGATCATGAACCCCCTGACCACCCCAACTAGTCACAGACATGGATTTCCAATCTAACACCGGACTATGTAGCTGCAACCATGGAAAACCCAGCACAATATCATCATGCAAATTATGCAACACCAGAAAACGACAATCTTCCTGATGGGCTGGCGCCATGCGCATGGTCAGCTGTGGCCAAAACTGAGGTTTATTTTTAGCCAACGGTGTAGCATCAATGCCCCTCAAAGGAATAGGTTTCTGCAAAGGCTGCAAGGGAAAACCACAATGTCTGCCAAATTCTAAGTCCATTAAATTCAGAGCGGCACCTGAATCCATAAATGCCATGACAGAAAATTATGATAATGAGCAGATCAAGGTCACAGATAACAGAAATTTAGGTTGTATAGTACAGATGGCAACAGAACTAGCAATTCTCTTAGTACGCTTAGGGCAATCAGAAATAACATGAGCAGAACCGCCGCAGTAAAAACACAACCTATTCTGACGCCTGAATGTTTGACGTTCAGCTCTAGACAAAATCCTATCACACTGCATAGGCTCAGGGCTCCGCTCAGAGGACAATGCCACATGTTGTAAATTCTGTTATCGAACTCCCTCCTGTGGTCATGAATGGTACTTCGGCGAGTTCTGTCCATGGACTCCCTCTGGTGGCTGTGAGTGGAGTTGCTGGTTCTGAGGTTCCTTCCACAGGTGCCCTAGGTTATTCTTAGGCTGGCTTCTCTATTTAACTCCACTCAGATCGTTACTCCATGCCAGCTGTCAATGTTCCTGTACTGGTTCAGTTCGCTCTTGGATCTTTCTGGTGACCTGTCTCTTCCTGCAAGAAGCTAAGTCCCCGATTGTTATTTTCTGTTCATTGTTCTCTTGTCCAGCTTGCTTTCATGACTTTGCTTTGCTAGCTGGAAGCTCTGGGATGCAGAGTGGCACCTCCGCACCGTGAGTCGGTGCGGGGGTCTTTTTGCACACTCTGCGTGGTCTTTTGTAGTTTTTTGTGCTGACCGCAAAGATACCTTTCCTATCCTCTGTCTATTTAGTTAGTCTGGCCTCCCTTTGCTAAAACCTGTTTCATTTCTGTGTTTGTGACTTTCATCTTAACTCACAGTTAATATTTGTGGGGGGCTGCCTTTTCCTTTGGGGAAATTTCTCTGAGGCAAGGTAGGCTTAATTTTCTTTCTCTAGGGCTAGCTAGTTCTTAAGCTGTGTTGAGGCGTCTAGGCCATGTCAGGTACGCTCCACGGCTATTTCTAGTTGTGTGATAGGATTAGGGATTGCGGTCAGCAGAGTTCCCACTTCCCAGAGCTTGTCCTGTATCGGTTTAACCATCAGGTCATTTCGGGTGCTCCTAACCACCAGGTCCATAACAGCCACAGTGTGCACAATTCTGCGCTCGCGCAAGCGCCGATCAATCTGAATGGCCAGAGACATAGAATCACTCAGACCAGCAGGCGTGGGGAACCCCACCATAACATCTTTAACGGATTCAGAAAGACCCTTTCTGAAAATTGCCGCCAAGGCATCCTCATTCCATTTAGTCAGTACAGACCATTTTCTAAATTTCTGGCAATACAATTCTGCCGCTTCTTGACCTTGACACAGGGCTAACAAGATTTTCTCAGCCTGATCCACAGAATTAGGCTCATCATTCAACAACCCCAATGCCTGAAAGAACGAATCAACATTAAGCAAAGCAGGATTGCCAGATTACAGGGAAAATGCCCAATCCTGTGGGTCACCACGCAGCAGAGATATGATGATTTTAACCTGCTGAATAGGATCACCAGAAGACCGGGGTCTTAATGCAAAAAACAGTTTACCGTTATTTTTGAAACTCAAAAATTTGGATCCGTCACCAAAGAATAAATCAGGAGTGGGAATCTTAGGCTCTAAGGCAGGAGTCTGAACAATGAAATCTGAAATACCCTGTACCCTAGCAGCAAGCTGATCCACCCGAGAAACTAACTCCTGAACATTCATGTTAATACTAGACTCCGTAGCCACCCAGAGGTAAAGAGGGAGGAACAGACCAAATAGGCTGAGGAAAAAAAAATTGCTCAAAATCTTTCCACCCTTCTTCTGAGATGCAATTAACTCATTGTTGGCCAATTGTACTGTTATGATCTGGTGGCCTTGGAGCAGCATGAGACGTACTCTGGAGAAGGTGGTCCCTTTTTGACCGCAGACCCTGAACCTAGCAGTGCAACTAGAAGTAGCCGTGGGGGGTACCTAACACTCCCTAGACCCCTCGGCACAGCCTAAGATCTAACTACCCCTAAAGACAGAAACAGGAAACCTATCTTGCCTCAGAGAAAATCCCCAAAGGATAGATAGCCCCCCACAAATATTGACTGTGAGAGGAGAGGGAAATAACATACGCAGATATGAAATCAGATTTTAGCATAGTAGGCCATACTAGCTAAAAAGAAAGAAGAGAACAGAGTACCATGCAGTCAGTATAAAAACACTAGAAAATATTCACCGCAGAAAATACGGATCACCACATCTGACTAAAGACATGGGGGGTATATCTGCATCTCCATAGAAATAGCTAGGATGCAAAAAATCCTTCACAGACCAAGCTGGACAAGACAAAAACATGAAAATGCACAGAACTATAAGGTCCACTGCAGGTGGACAGCAAAAACAAAGCCAGGACTTATTTTTGTAGAAAAACACAGCAAACTGGAGAGACCAGCAGGGAAGTGAATCCTTCAAGAACAATGGCCAACTGGCACTGACTAAAGGATCCAGCAAAGCTATATACCCCAGTCAGTTTTGCAATTAGTAGATACACCTGTCCACTCCTGCAGTCCAGGCACAACTGCATTACCCTCTACAACCACCGGAGGGAGCCCAAAAGCTGAATTCACAGCAGATATCAGAAGTAGGGAGGTGGGACACTGAGGATCAGAGAGAGATATCAGAAGTAGGGAGGAGGGACACTGAGGATCAGAGAGAGATATCAGAAGTAGGGAGGTGGGACACTGAGGATCAGAGAGAGATATCATAAGTAGGGAGGAGGGACACTGAGGATCAGAGAGAGATATCAGAAGTAGGGAGGTGGGACACGGAGGATCGGTGTGAGATCTGAGCAGAAAGGAAGAGGGATGTGGAAGATCAGTGTGAGATCTGAGCAGAAAGGAGGAGGGACAACTAGGATCAGTGTGACCTCTGAAGTAGGGAGGAAGGTCACTGAGGATCAGAGAGAGATATAAGAAGTAGGGAGGAGGGACACTGAGGATCAGAGAGAGATATCAGAAGTAGGGAGGTGGGACACTGAGGATCAGAGAGAGATATCAGAAGTAGGGAGGAGGGACACTGAGGATCAGAGAGAGATATCAGAAGTAGGGAGGAGGGACACTGAGGATCAGAGAGAGATATCAGAAGTAGGGAGGAGGGACAGTGAGGATCAGAGAGAGATATCAGAAGTAGGGAGCAGGAACACTGAGAATTTGAGTGAGCTCTTAGAAGTAGGGAGGATGGACACCGAGGATCAGTGTGGGATCTTAGAAGTAGGGTGTCATGGGTTTATCGCAGCAGAGAGGAGCCAGAAGACCGCAGCGTCTGATTTCTCCTGCTCCTGCACTGATTAGAAGCACTTCACCTTCATATTTAACAGTTGTAAATTTCTTTTGGTCATCCAGGATTTTATCTGCTCTGTTGAGAGCTCATGGAGAGTTTAGGCTCTCAGCTGTGCTGCTAGCCACTCACATCTCTTATAAAAAAAAATAGGCCCTGGCTAGCACACATTGCCAGGGGAAGCTTATGCTGCATGGCTGGAGGTTGTTGTTGGCTATTATAGGAGAAGGCATTAGGTGGATTTATCTGTGACTGTTGCTAGATTGTGAGTGTGTAATTATTCCCTTTCTTTTCCTACTTTTGTTTAACCCCATCCTCCACTCCCTGATGCATTCCACTGTTATATGTGTGAGTATATTTGTATATTTGGTATTTTTCGTTACCCCTGTTCGTATCACGTTGTTAGTCCAGTTGGTGTACTACGGTATGCTACTATTACCCTCTTCCCTGAGTGGGGAAGGGTACTGACTGAGGGCGGATTCAGGAGCTAAGGCAAGGCCCTGGCATCTGCACCGTCAGAAGTAATCTGGGAAAAAGGGCAAGCCAGGGTGCCCCTAGCATTAGGGACAGGGAATGAGCCCCTGGTCCTGGGACACCCAGCAACAGAGTCATTACATAGGGAGGATGGACACTGAAGATAAGTGTGAGATCTGAGCAGAAAGAAGGAGGAAAACTAAGGATCAGTGTGAGATCTCAGCATTAGGAAGGACACTGAGGATTAGTGTTAGCTCTCAGCAGTAGGGAGAGGGACACTGAGTATCAGGGTGAGATCTCAGCAATAGGGAGGAGGGAGACAGCGGTTCTGTGTGAGATCTCAGCATTAGGGAGGAGGGACACTGAAGATCAGTTTTAGATCTCAGCAGTAGGGAGGAGGGACATGGAAGGTCAGTGTGAGATCTCAGAAGTAAGGAAGAAGGACACTGAGGACCTATTATTTTGAGCTTGCAATCCATCTTGCTTTGACCAAGATGCAATTTTTAGGTGGGATGATGAGTTCAAGAAGCAGAGGAAAGAGAACAAGAGGTTCATAAGTGAAGAAATATGACTTGATATATTACAAATAGTGTTGAGCGATACCGTCCGATACTTGAAAGTATCGGTATCGGATAGTATCGGCCGATACCCGAAAAATATCGGATATCGCCGATACCGATATCCGATACCAATACAAGTCAATGGGACATCAAGTATCGGAAGGTATCCTCATGGATCCCAGGGTCTGAAGGAGAGGAAACTCTCCTTCAGGCCCTGGGATCCATATTAAAGTGTAAAATAAAGAATTAAAATAAAAAATATTGTTATATTCACCTCTCCGGCGGCCCCTGGACATCAGCGGGAGGATCCGGCGTCCGGCACGGCTTCTTTCTTCAAAATGCGCGCCTTCAGGACCTGTGGAATGACGTCCCGGCTTCTGATTGGTCGCGTGCCGCCCATGTGACCGCCACGCGACCAATCAGAAGCCGCGACGTCATTCCTCAGGTCCTAGAAGGCGCTCATTCTAGGACTTTAGCTGAGGAATGACGTCGCGGCTTCTGATTGGTCGCGTGGCGGTCACATGGGCGGCACGCGACCAATCAGAAGCCGGGACGTCATTCCACAGGTCCTGAAGGCGCGCATTTTGAAGAAAGAAGCCGTGCCGGACGCCGGATCCTCCCGCTGATGTCCAGGGGCCGCCGGAGAGGTGAATATAACAATATTTTTTATTTTAATTCTTTATTTTACACTTCCGATACCGATACCCGATATCACAAAAATATCGGATCTCGGTATCGGAATTCCGATACCGCAAGTATCGGCCGATACCCGATACTTGCGGTATCGGAATGCTCAACACTAATTACAAAGCATTGTTTTATATTGACTTATGCAAACTTTGCTGAAACAGAGATGATTAAGCCCTTTACCACCCAAGCCTGTTTTCACCTTTATGACCGGGTCAAATTTTACAATTTCACACTTTATGTGGTAACAACTATGGAATGCTTCAATGGATTCAATTGATTCTTAGAATTATTTTTGTGACATTGTATTTAGAGGTAGTAGTAAAATATGTTTACTATTACTTGCGTTTACTTGTGAAAAAATTGGAAATTTGGCGAACATTTAGAAAATTTAGCAATTTTCAAATTTTAATTTTTATGTCCTTAAACTAGAGAGTTAGATCACACAAAACAGTTGATAAATAACATTTCCCACATGTCTACTTTACATCAGCACAATTTTTGAAACATAATTTTAAAAAAATGACCAGTGATTTCTAATTTTTCCAACAAAATTTGCAAAACCATTTTTTTAGGGACCACATCACATTTAAAGTGACTTTCAAGGGCCTATATGACAGAAAATACCCAAAATTTACACCATTTGAAAAATTGCACCTATCGAGGTACTCAAAACAACATTCAAGAAGTTCAGTAACCCTTCGGGTGCTGCACAGGAACTAAAGCTTTGTGGAAGGAAAGAATGAACATTAAACTTTCTTTCACAAAAATGTTACTTTAGACCACAGGTTTTTTTTATTTTCACAAGGGTAGAAGGAAAAAATGGACACTAATTGTTGTGCAAATTCTCTTGAGCACGCTAATACCCCATATGTGGGGGAAACTACTATTTGTGTGCATGGCAGGGCTCAGAATGGAAGGAGCAGCATTTGACTTTTTTAACTCAAAATTTGCTGGAATCGAGAGTTAACATCATGTCGTGTTTGGAGAGCCCCTGATGTGCCTAAATAGTGGAAACCCTACAGGTGATCCCATTTTTGGAACTAGGCCCCTTAAAGAACTTATCTAGATGTGTGGTGAGCACCTTTAATCCCGAGATGCTTTACACAAATGTATAACGTTGAGCTGTAAGAATAAAAAATCAATTTTTTTCCACAAAAATGTTCTTTTAGACCCAATTTTTTTATTTTCACATTGCACAATTTCCCATGAATACTTCAAGACACCCACATGTGGGGGGGAAACTACTGTTTGGGTGCATGTCTGGGCTCGGTAGGGAAGGAGCACCATTTGACTTTTTTAATACAAAATTTGCTAATTTGTTTACCATCTAAAATTGTCCACAATTAACCCTATTTTGGAAATTAGACATCCCAATGAATTTAACTAGACATGTGGTGAGAACCTTGAACCCACAGGTACTTCGTAGAATTTTCCAAATTTGATCTGTGAAAATGAAAAAAAAATATTTTGTGGGGGAAAATTACCGTATTGACTCGAGTATAAGCCAGGTATACATTTTCTCCTCATCCCCATTCTGGTACGCATGGCCTCCTCATCCCCATTCTTGTATGCATGGCACGCTCATCCCTATTTTGGTATGCATTGTCCCCTCATCCCTATACTGGTATGCAGTGCCTCCTCATCCCTATCCTGGTATGCATGGCCTCCTCATCCCTATCCTGGTATGCATGGCCTCCTCATCACTATCCTGATATGCATGGCCCCCTCATCCCTATCCTGGTCTGCATGGCTCTGAGTCCTCATCCCTATCCTGGTATGCATGGCTTCCTCATCCCTTTCCTCCTATGCATGGCCCCCTCATCCCTATCCTGGTATGCATGGCTCTTCATCCCTATACAGGTATGCATGGCTCCTCATCCCTATCCTGGTATGCATGGCTCCTCATCCCTATCTTGGTATGTATGGCTCCACATCCCTATCCTGGTCTGCATGGCTCCTCATCCCTATCCTGGTCTGCATGGCTCCTCATCCCTATCCTGGTCTGCATGGCTCCTCATCCCTATCCTGGTCTGCATGGGTCTTCATTCTTATTCTGGTCTGCATGGCTCCTCATCCCTATCCTGGTCTGCATGGCCTCCTCATCCCTATCCTGGTATGCATGGCTCCTCATCCCTATCCTGGTTTTCATGACCCCAGCAGAAAACCGTTATAAAAAAAGAAAACATCCTACTTACCGTCTCTGCGCTGCCTCACAGCATCTTGTTCCGATACCGGCAGCTGATGCGGCGGTCACTTGTGCCCGCTGCTAAAGAGAAAAGAATATTCACTGCACTTCACGCCCATAGATGTGGAGAGAAGTGCATATTAATTCCCTTAAGTAGAGGGCACAAGTGACCGCCCGGCAGCTGTGACTACTGTGCTTGCTATTGAAGGGAAATTAATATTCACTACCAGAGCAGTGAATATTCATTTCTCTTTAGCAACGGGCAAACTTTAGCTGTAGCAGCCCGCTCCTGCGACCCCCTGCTGCTCCCCCTCCATCTTCTGGGACACTCATTTGAGTATAAGCTGATGGGAGCATTTTCAGCACAAAAAAATGTGCTGAAAAACATCGATTAAACTCAAGTATATATGGTACTTTTGAGGCACAGTGCAACGCTCAGAAAAGAAAAAGCGCCATGTTGGAGTTTAGTTTTTGCTGGAATAGTTTCAAGGGGCCATGTCAAATTGGCAGAGCTCCTGAGGTGCCAGAACAGCAGAAATCCCCGATAAGTGACCTCATTTTGCACACTACACTCCCCAATAAATTCATCTAGTGTGTATAATTCATCTAGTGTATAAACACTACATGTGCCTCACAGAATTTTATACCATTGGGTTGTGAAGAACGAATAATTAAATATTTACCATTAAAATGTTGTGTTAGTCCCAAGTTTTTAATTTTTCCAAGGGCTAAAAATGGAACTCAGTTTGTTGTAAAAATTTCTCCGGAGTGTGTAACTACCCTCCCTACATGTAGGCGGGAAATACTTTTCAGGCACAGTGCAAAGCTCAGAAGGGAAGCAGTGCCATATTATAGTGCACATTTTACTGTTATGGTTTGTGGGTGCCATGACCCACTGGGACACCCCATTTTACAAACTACACCTCTCAATGAATTCATCTAGGGGTGCAATTATCATATTGATGAAATGGGTGTGTCACAGAATATTATAGCATTGGGCAGTGAAGAAAAGATAGTTACCGTACATACTCATATATAAGCCAAGTTTTTCAGCACTTTTTTTTGCTGAAAAAGCCCCCCTCCGCTTCTACTCGAGTAAGGGTCGCTCTTACTGGAGCAGTAGGAGGCAGAAGCCGGCTGCTGCTGCTAACATCTGTGCCCTCTGCTAAAGAGAAATGAATATTCACTGCTCTCCACGCCCATGGGAGTGGAGAGCAGTGCAATGTTTGCAGTCCAACTGTTTGAGTCCTTTCTGCGGTGTGCACTTTCACCTCTCCCTCCCTGATGCCAAGACTACTAGATCAACTGCTGAGCTGCCATTGGTAGCGTCTTAGAGAAAGGGATTACAATGCATGTCTCCACAGAAAACTCTGAAGAAATGCTCAATTGAACTACAACCCGAGATTTCACATATTGCACTCCAAACAACAAATGTGAATATCTCTGCAATGGAGTTACGCAGCACAAAACTTTTTACAAGAAATTAACTCAAATTCTTAGAGCAAATGACAGGTCCTCTTTCAGCATATATGAGGAGGTTGAATTTGGGTCCGGAGACCAACACCAGTATTCAGACCATGAATGTCGGATGTGTAAAACCAGCTTAAAGCCTCATTCACATTTCTGTGTGTCACAGTCCATGTATGGACCGTAATTCACGGATGGGCCTTGGCTCCCCAATCCAAACTTGACAGCCTAGTATATGCTGCCTATGAGACTGTCAAATTCTGATAAGGAGACTCGTGGCCAGTCCAGGAATCATGGTCTATACTCAGACAGTGACACACATGCATTTTGCAGATTTGTTTGAAGCCTGTACGATAGATAACATCTAAATAAGAGACATAAGCGCCAGAGTCTCACACATCGGGGAAATTGTTTCTCTGCTTCTTTTCTTGCCGTCTGTCCCTCTTCTATCCTTTCCGTGTCTCGGGAAACCTTCCTGTGTTACACTAGGAGAGAGAGCATTCATTCTACTTGGGACTGCAAGTGTTCTGGAAAGATAACATTTATAAAACAGGAAATTTCTGTTTTCAAGAAGTTGTAAAATATATTTCAAGTTATTAAATGTGGCCAAGTAATGTAATAGTTCCAGGATTTAGTTGCAAAAGCAGATTTTATTTTTTATCAATGACGTAATTACTAGGATCAAAAACAATCCATTCTTTATTAAATATTCCCCTTACTAAAGGCGGTGCTGACCTTGACAGAGATCAGCACCAAATGGTGATGAAACCATGGATTAGTGTTCCGTTCTGGTCACTGAGTTATTAAAAAAAATAATATTAATTTAAAAAAAAGTCTAAATGTAGAGATGCGTGAATAAATTGGCAGTTCTCTGGTTCAGAGGCCACATGAGAATTCCGTGGTCGCCGGACAGGATCCATGTTGCCTTCTACATGCTGACATCCCTGACTCCTCTTTTGATTAGCGTGACATGATGTTTTGTGTGTCACACCATGATGATGACATTGCACCTGGCCAGTTTATCAAAAGAGGGGCCGGGAATTCCAGCAAGTAGGAGGCAACATGGATCCCGTCAAGCCACAGAATTCCCATGTGACCTCTGGACCATGGTCCAGCAAATTTATTGTCTCATTTCTATCCAACTGCGAAAATCAATTTTTGTTGAAAGTTTCCCATAATAATACCCTTATCAAATAAAGTCAAATTTGGCAGTCAACAAAGGGCCACTGAAGTGTTGTAGAAATGATGAAGATGATGATGAAAGTTGGGGGCGATGGTTCTTTACATCTGGCCACTGTTTGGAGCTGCCCAGCAAGAAGAGGCGCCACGACACTGTAAGAGGTAACTCCAGGGAGCAGACACTGTGCAGCGCATCATGGCACTCTAAACTTTGGGAGGAGCTGTGGTCCTAGCGACAACTTAGTTCAAATACGTGTCCTTGGTGCACAAAGATGACTGTTGTTGATAGAAATGACAGATTTTTAGGTGTTAAAGATGTGCAAAGATAGGGGTAGATACTGTAGATAGATATGGGGAACATAGATAATAGATAAATAAACATCCGTGAGATATACATTAGTGTCCTGTGTGTGTAGTTTACTGTACATGTATTAGCTGTGACAATCTGACTGCACTCTGATGAAATCTGAGCGCAGTCCAATAGCGACCGTGAGGACGGAAGACTGAGACAATCTGACTGCACTCTGATGAAATCTGAGCGCAGTCCTATAGTGACCGTGAGGACGGAAGACTGAGACAATCTGACTGCACTCTGATGAAATCTGAGCGCAGTCCTATAGTGATCGTAAGGACGGAAGAACCGGACAGAGAGTGGACCCTCTGGGTCACGGTACTGATACACCCAGGGGCGAGCGAACCCGAGATGACAACCCCTATTCAGGGATAGTTGGGGAGCAGGCCCGAGGGGAACAATACCGCAACAGCTGGCACCAAGAGGGACGGCTCTGGAAAGGACAGAAGGGAAGGACGGAAGTGGAGGAGAAATCCTGGGAATGAAAGTAAAAGGGAGAGGGGAGGAAGGGACGAACCAAGGGAGACAGGCTGGGAAAACGGAGGGAAGACAGGAGGAGAATGAGCCTGAGAAAACGGACCAGACCGGAGCAGAAAAGGATCTGAACCAGACAGGGCCAAACGAAGGTACAAACTGCACACAACAATCAGGCACCTCCATTATGGAGGCGAGGCCTGATATAGCCCAAAGAAGTACCTGATTGAAGGAGAAAGGAGCAGGGAGGGTCCGAAATGGTTAACTGGAGGAAGAAGTGCACGCCCGCGTCGTAAGGCGGGACGGGAGGGAAGAGGAGCGCGCACCCCACGCCGAAATCCTTGAGCAGCAGGAAGAGGACGCGGGGAACCGGCGTGACACTGAGAGCGGCGAGGAGAAATGGAGAGAGTGGGACTGATAGGAGAAGCGGCCGCAGCGTCAGAGGAGGCCGGTATGACATTAGCCTAATAAATAGATGAAAAAAATTATGTGGGGAACCCGCATTTTTGATGAACTGTCCTCCCACCTCTCCTCCTGCTCCCTCTTTGACGGGTTACAATCTGGCTTTCGACCACATCACGCAACTGAAACTGCCCTAACTAAAGTGACCAACGACCTACTAACCGCCAAGAGCAAGCAAGATTACTCTGTCCTCCTCCTCCTGACCTGTCTTCTACCTTTGACACTGTGGACCATTCCCTCCTGTTACAGATTCTCTCTGCTCTTGGCATCACAGACTTGTCCCTATCCTGGATCTCATCATATCTAACAGACCTGACATTCAGTGTCTCCCTCTCCCACACCACCTCCTCATCTCGCCTCCTGTCTGTCAGTGTTCCCCAGTGCTCAGTTCTAGGACCCCTACTCTTCTCCATCTATGCCTTCGGCCTGGGACAGCTTATAGAATCCTACAGTTTACAATATCATCTCTACGCTGATGACACACAAATCCATCTCTCTGGATCTGACCTCACTTCCTTACTGACCAAAATCCCACAATGTCTGTCTGCTATTTCATCTTTCTTTTCTGCTCGCTTTCTAAAACTGAACACGGACAAAACAGAATGCATCACCTTTCCCCCACCTCACTCTACCCCTCCACCCGACCTATCCATCAATGTCAATAGCTTCTCACTTTCCCCAGTCCCGCAGACTTGGTGCCTCGGGGTGATACTTGACTGTGCCCTCTCAAGCCACATATCTAAGCCCTTGCCTCCTCCTGCCGATTCCAACTCAAAAAACATTTCCCGGATCCGTGCATTCCTTGACCATGAAACCACAAAATCCTTAGTGCATGTCCTTATCATCTCCCGCCTCGACTACTGCAACCTCCTACTCTCTGGCCTCCTCTCTAGCACTCTGGCACCACTCCAATCCATCCTAAACGCTGCTGCCCGACTAATCCACCTGTCTCCCCGTTTGTTCCCCAGTCCTCCTCTCTGCCAGGCCCTTCATTGGCTTCTTATTGCCCAGAGGCTACAGTTCAAAACACTAACAGTGACATACAAAGACATTCACAACCTGACTCCTCCATACATCTGTGACATGGTCTCCCGGTACTTACCTACACGCAACCTTCGATCCTCTCAAGATCTCCTTCTCTACTCCCCTCATCTCTTCCTCCCACAACCGCATAGAAGACTTCTCGTGTGCTTCCACTATACTCTGGAACTCTTTACCCCAACACATCAGGCTCTCGCCTACCACGGAAACCTTCAATAGGAACCTGAAGACCCACCTTTTCTGACAAGCCTACAACCTGCAGTGATCCTCTGTCTGCTGAACCACCGCATGACCAACTCTACCCTCTCTTTTTGTATCCTCACCCATCCCCTGTAGACTGTGAGCCCTCGTGGGCAGGATCCTCTCTCCTTGTGTACTTGTATGTGCCTTGTTTTACTGTTTATTGTACTTGTCTGTATTTGCCCCATTCTCAGGTAAAGCGCCATAGAATAAATGGCGCTATAAAAATGTATAATAATAATAACCAGCAAAGGTAAAGCAAACAGCTATGAGCTGATAGTATCAGGCTGGGAAGGTCCATGGTTATTGGGCCCTTCCCAGCCTAAAAAATACCAACCCGCAGCTGACCCAGAAGTGGGGCATCACATGAGATGCTCCAGATCTGTTGCTTCACTTTCGCTCTTCCCAATTGCCCTGTTGCTTGGGGTTGATTTCCGCTGTGAATTGTCCAAAACCAGAGCTGACATGAAGCTCTGTTGTTAGTAATGGAGAGGTGTCTATGAGACACCCTCATTACTGACCGAGTAATAACACACACACACATAAATACTGTATTTTCTGGCGTATAAGACTACTTTTTAACCCCTGAAAATCTTCTCAAAAGTCGGGTGTCGTCTTATACGCCAGGTGTCGTCTTATAGGGCAGATGCGGAGTAATCTGCGGTCGCCACATATTGTGGGGGGAGCGACCCCAATGACAAGGAGAGGGGGCACCTCACCGGGAAGGTGTAAGTGAAGCAGAGGCAGAGAAGGAGATAATAGGATACAAGGGCGAGCCAGATGAGTGAAAGAGGAGTGTTTTTCTAGGCACAGCACCGCTTTCTCTTTTTTGCATACCCCTGGCATCCCAGACGCTGACAGTTTGCTTCACTTACACCTTCCTGGTGAGGCGCTCCCTCACCTCGTCATCGGGACCACTCCCCCCCACTATATACGTCGACCGCAGATTGCTCCGCACCCACCCTATAAGACGACACCCGGCATATAAGACAACCCCCGACTTTTGAGAAGATTTTATATTTTAACTGGAAAAGTTGGGGGTCGTCTTATACGCCCAGTCGTCTCATACGCCGGAAAATACGGTACTTTAATTAAATAAACACTCCCTAACACTTTCCCTGGTTCACTACTTTATTAAAAAAAAAATTACCACACAGATCCGCCATAGTCCACCAAATTTGACGCAGTCCATCAAATGGAAACCTGAAAGGAACATGCACACAAAATACAGAGAAATAAAACAAAGAAGCTTTCCCTCGTTAAATAATTTATTTAAAAAAATGTTCCCATGCAAGTCTGACGTAGTTCATTAAATCTAGCATAGCCCAAGTGAATCCAGCAAAGTTCATCGAATCTCCTTCCAAAGACTATGCAGCCTTGTTCTGAGACGCCATAGTCTTTGCAAACAGCTACTGCTGGGTCACGCTGTGCAAGACTCGGCGATTCTGAACAGCGGTGACATCATTAACGTTACAGCCCATCAGAGTAGCTGGGTTGTCACAGAGGGCAGTGTGAACCGGCGACTCTGAAGAGTGGTAACGTTACTGATGTCACCGCTGTTCAGAGTTGCTGGGTCTGGCGCAGTGTAGTGTGATCCGACAGTGGCTGTTTGCAAGCACTGTGGAGCCTCAAATAAAGTCTCCATAGTCTTTGTAAGGAGGATTCGATGGACTTTGTTGGATTTGTTTGAACTATATCAGGTCTGCGTGGGATTTTTTTTATATAAAGTGCTGAACCAGGGAAAGTGTCAGGAAATGTTTATTTAAAATAAAGCATTTTTGTGCATGTGTGTGTTTTTAATCACTGGGTTAGTAATGGGAGCAGAGGCGTAGCTAGGGGTTCAGCTCAGGGGGGGCGAGACATCTGAGTGGGCCCCTAACCCATGATTACAACTACGGTGTGACACTGTAATTGTGTGTATAAGAACCTCAGCCAATGATCCTCCTGTAACTAAAAAAAATCTCCACAATGACCAACACTGATATTACCGCCATATTGTGACCATACAGTGGTAGATACCAGTCCTACAGAACATAGATCACTGCACAGTTACAGATGGTGACTTACCACTGACGTTCCTTCTGATGGATTCGTCACTTTTCCTGTCTTTTCCATCTGGCCCAGACCGACATGACAACTTCTTCCAGCAACGACTCGGCTGCAGAGAATACAGCAAAGACACATTTCACTTCTCATATTCCAGCCCCATCACCATCTATTCCCAACCTTTACAAACTCCTCATCCTGCTGATACCCCAATACTGAACCGCTGCTGCCGTATGTGTCCCTATTACTGCCCCTGACACCCCAATACTGAGCCGCTGCTGCCGTATGTGTCCCTATTACTGCACCTGATACCCCAATACTGAGCCGCTGCTGCCGTATGTGTCCCTATTACTGCACCTGACACCCCAATACTGAGTCGCTGCTGCCGTATGTGACCCTATTACTGCACCCGATACCCCAATACTGAGCCGCTGCTGCCATATGTGTCCCTATTACTGCCCCTGATACCCCAATACTGAGCCGCTGCTGCCGTATGTGTCCCTATTACTGCACCTGACACCCCAATACTGAGTCGCTGCTGCCGAATGTGACCCTATTACTGCACCCGATACCCCAATACTGAGCCGCTGCTGCCATATGTGTCCCTATTACTGCACCCGATATCTCAATACTGAGCCGCTGCTGCCGTATGTGTCCCTATTACTGCACCTGATACCCCAATACTGAGCCGCTGCTGCCACATGTGTCCCTATTACTGCACCTGATACCCCAATACTGAGCCGCTGCTGCCGTATGTGTCCCTATTACTGCACCTGATACCCCAATACTGAGCCGCTGCTGCCGTATGTGTCCCTATTACTGCCCCTGATACCTCAATACTGAGCCGCTGCTGCCGTATGTGTCCCTATTACTGCACCTGATACCTCAATACTGAGCCGCTGCTGCCGTATGTGTCCCTATTACTGCACCTGATACCCCAATACTGAGCCGCTGCTGCCGTATGTGTCCTTATTACTGCACCTGATACCCCAATACTGAGCTGCTGCTGCCGTATGTGTCCCTATTACTGCACCTGATACCTCAATACTGAGCCGCTGCTGCCGTATGTGTCCCTATTACTGCACCTGATACCCCAATACTGAGCCGCTGCTGCCGTATGTGTCCTTATTACTGCACCTGATACCCCAATACTGAGCTGCTGCTGCCGTATGTGTCCCTATTACTGCACCTGATACCTCAATACTGAGCCACTGCTGCCATATGTGTCCCTATTACTGCCCCTGATAAACCCAATACTGAGCCACTGCTGCCGTATGTGTCCCTATTACTGCACCTGATACCGCAATACTGAGCCACTGCTGCCATATGTGTCCCTATTACTGCACCTGATACCCCAATACTGAGCCGCTGCTCCCGTATGTGTCCCTATTACTGCACCTGATACCCCAATACTGAGCCGCTGCTGCCGTATGTGTCCCTATTACTGCACCTGATACCCCAATACTGAGCTGCTGCTGCCGTATGTGTCCCTATTACTGCACCTGATACCCCAATACTGAGCCGCTGCTGCCACATGTGTCCCTATTACTGCACCTGATACCCCAATACTGAGCCGCTGCTGCCGTATGTGTCCCTATTACTGCACCTGATACCCCAATACTGAGCCGCTGCTGCCGTATGTGTCCCTATTACTGCACCTGATACCCCAATACTGAGCCGCTGCTGCCGTATGTGTCCCTATTACTGCCCCTGATATCCCAATACTGAGCCGCTGCTGCCGTATGTGTCCCTATTACTGCCCCTGATACCCCAATACTGAGCCGCTGCTGCCGTATGTGTCCCTATTACTGCACCTGATACCCCAATACTGAGCCGCTGCTGTCGTATGTGTCCCTATTACTGCACCTGATACCCCAATACTGAGCCGCTGCTGCCGTATGTGTCCCTATTACTGCATCTGCTCTGTGGTACAAAAGCATTGTTCCTCATACTGCTTCACATAGTAATGCCACCATTGTGCTCTTACATAGTAAAATGTCTATGTGCCTTCACAGTAGCCCCAAACTCTTTACAGCCCCCACAGTGGTCCCAACACTGACCCCCACAGTAGCTCCCACACTGTATATACACCCCTACACTGTATGATGGCCCGACAGCAGCCTTCAAACTGTATAACAGCCCTTTCAGTAGCTCCCACACTGTATAATGGAACTTGCAATAGCTCCCACTCCTTAGAATCTGGTCACTGCCTGTCCCTGTGTGTGGGCTGCTACTTGTACAGCCCTGATATACTTAAAGGGACTCTGTCACCTGAATTTGGCGGGACTGGTTTTGGGTCATATGGGCGGAGTTTTCGGGTGTTTGATTCACCCTTTCCTTACCCGCTGGCTGCATGCTGGCTGCAATATTGGATTGAAGTTCATTCTCTGTCCTCCATAGTACACGCCTGCGCAAGGCAAGATTGCCATGTGCAGGCATGTACTACGGAGTACAGAGAATGAACTTCAATCCAATATTGCAGCCAGCATGCAGCCAGCGGGTAAGGAAAGGGTGAATCAAACACCCGAAAACTCCGCCCATATGACCCAAAACCAGTCCCGCCAAATTCAGGTGACAGGTTCCCTTTAACAAAGAGCTAAATAGAAGAAAATAGAAACAGCCAGTGGGTGCGTATAGAGGCCAGTGTATGGGTATAGCTCCCTGAATGTATCCAGGTAACCCTGAAAAATACTTTTGTCTGGACAAGACTCCAAAGAGGGAAAAGTAAAAGAGCCAACCAGAAGAATGAGGGGGAGGTAGAATATTACCAATCTAAAGAAGAAAGTACACCCCCTGGCTTGTCTGTTCCTCTCTTTTTCCCTTCTCCCCCTTTGGGGTCTTGTTGTCTAGACTGAGTATATGTTCAAGGGCCTGCACCCATATGTGATTTTCTATACACACTTACTTGTGATGCTTTTTTCTTCTGTCTGGCTATTTATCATACTGTATAAACTCACCCATAACTTTTTTTTTAATAAAAGGTTTTATAATGGGGTTTTGTGTTTACAACCTTGGATTTACTGATATGAGATCATACAGACACAGGACTGAGATCCTGATCCTATAGGACTGCATTACATTATATATATATATATATATATATATATATATATATATATATATATATATGCACATATATCTCCTATAGCAGGAGTCAGGATCCTACCAGTCCAATGTCTGTATGATCTCATATAAGTAAGGCTACTTTCACACTAGCGTCGGTACGGGCCCGTCACAGTGCGTCGGGCCGACGTACCAACGAATGCTGTGAAGTAAAAGCACAACGGGGGCAGCGGATGCAGTTTTACAACGCATCCGCTGCCGCAAGCAACGTTTTTTTGTCCTGACGGACTGCAAAAACACGTCGAATCCGTCGCACGACGGATGCAACGTGTGGTAATGGGTCGCAATGCGTCGCTAATGAAAGTCTATGGAGAAAAAACGCATCCTGCAGGCTGCGTTTTTTCTTCAAAACGACGCATTGTGACGTGCGTCGAACGACGCTAGTGTGAAAGTAGCCTAAATGAAAGGTATATATACTGACAAGACCGGTCAGTAATGTGCACTCATAGACGTGACCCCGGCTGCAGGACCCCACACATGAGGATATATGTTTCTTTCCTATATATAAAAAGGAGACGTGTGAGTGTGTGTGTGTGTGTGTGTGTGTATATAGGAAAGAGACCTATATCCTCATCTGTGGGGTCCTGCAGCTGGGGTCACATCTATCAGTGCACATTACTGACCAGTCTTGTCTATCTGAGGAACCATTACATTTATATCAGCTGCTCTGAAGTTTTTTACAGATCGGGTGATGCTTGGGCGATTTGCACTCAAAGTGACCATAAATCTACAGTGTCTCAGAGAGTGCAGATACAGCATGTGGCTGGGTCTTAGGCTACTTTCACACTAGCGTCGGAATCTCCCCGTCGCAATGCGTCGGGCAGAGATTCCGACGCTAGCGTTTAACGCACTGCACAACGGAGGCAGCGGATGCATTTCTCCGGCGCATCCGCTGCCCCATTGTGAGGTGCGGGGAGGTGGGGGCGGAGTTCCGGCCGCGCATGCGCGGTCGGAAAAAGCGGTCCGTCAGGAGCAAAAAACGTTACATGTAGCGTTTTTTGCTCCCGACGGTCCGCCAAAGCACGACGCATCCGTCGCACGACGGATGCGACGTGTGGCAATCCGTCGCAATGCGTCGTCAATACAAGTCTATGGGGAAAAAACGCATCCTGCAAGCACTTTTGCAGGATGCGTTTTTTCTGCAAAACGACGCATTGTGACGGATTGCAGTTAACGCTAGTGTGAAAGTAGCCTAATCTGGAGAGGAGCAGCGTCCTGTCACCTCCTCCCTGCACAGTGCAGACACCTCCGGCTGTACAGGCAGAAGTGTGAGCTGTTAGTTACAGCACTGTGTCCCCTGTCCTGCTCCTCTCTGGAGTGAAGACCCAGTGCCATGGTCCTGACTTCTCTTCGCAGACACGTTCACGGAGCGTGCAATGTGGGCGTGTCTGCTGGACACAGACAGGTACAGTGTCAGCACTGGGGGGAGGGGCATAGCTTCACTGCCTTTCTCCAGCCCCTGCCAGATGTAGAGCAGGGAGATCGTATCTACCATGGAGATAATTAAGTGTAGTGTGGCTCCGGGTGGGCCCCTGTGAGCGGTGGCCGCACCCTCTGCCCCCCTGGTAGCTACGCTACTGAATGGGAGTGTTTGATAGAAACCTCTCCATTACTAATACATCAACGCCAAGCCCCATTACCCCAATTGCCAATGCACCAGCTCAATCAGGAAGAGTAAAGCCCTAGAACTGGAGCATCTCATGTGATGTGCCACTTCCAGGGTGGCTGCCGGCTGGTATTTTTAGGCTGGGAATGGCCCAATAACCATGGACTTTCCCAGCCTGATAATATCAGCCCACAGCTGTCTGCTTTACCTTTGCTGGTTATCAAAAATGGGGGATCCACAACATTTTTTTGTTTACATATTAGGTTAATAAAGTTGTGCTCAAAAGTTTACATACCCCAGCAGAAATGTTGCTTTCTTGGCCTTTTTTCCGAGAATATGAATGATAACAGCAAAAGTTTTTCTCCACTCATGGTTAGTGGTTGGGTGAAGCCATTTATTGCCAAACTACTGTGTTTTCTCTTTTTAAATCATAATGACAACCCAAAACATCCAAATGACCCACACGTGTGCAGTAAGTATTGTCATCTGTGCTGCCTTAAAAAAAAAACCAGACACATCTACATGTGGGTCATCCATGGTCCATATGAAAACACGGACATATGCGCAACCCCATGGATTACTGTATAATAGGTGTGTAAGAGAAAATCTACGCCACACGTACCGGAAACATGGACGTGTGAAGGGGCCTCAGACTGCTTAGCATGTAGGAACCATGGGCCAGCGACAGCCGCGCAGTGATCCGAGGGACGTATAAGAGCATGCAAGTATCTTTTATGACCAAGAGCTGAGAGTAAGATGAAACTCTAATTACAGTCAGCTGTTGGAGCTGTCAAAGATGGCTGACCAACAGAGAGAGTGCACCACAGAGATTGTCGAGCAGAATAATGGTATAAGGAGCTGCCAGTATCCCAGGGAGGCCTGAAGTAAGATGCTGGAAGAGAAACACTGCCGAAGATCCGTGGGTCTGCAGGTAAAAAATACACTAAAAAGGCAAGTAATCTATACATGAGTTTATCAATAAAGTTTTGTCAAAGTAGTATAAAAAACCACGCAGCTTTATTTCGCGCACAACACAGCAAGAACAGACAAAAATAGCAGCATCAAAAATGAGATCAAAACATGTAAAAAAATGCACTCAAAAGCACAATGAAAAAATGCAAGAAATCTGATTTACCTGATAGGTGCAAAAATGGTGCAGAAAATCTGCATCAAAAACTCCCCAAATACTTATCATGGGAACGCAGCCTCAGGAAAATAAAAACTTCCCCGAAAAATAAGTGGTTTACACCTGAGATGCTCAGAATAATTTTTTAACTTAACATCGTGTGAACACCGACTGGCACGTCCAAATTCTGTAACTCTGAAAACACCTGTCCTGTTACCGCCATGTGCCAGGCCTGAGATTACAGATGAGGATTTGTCACCTTCCATGTCACACATTTACTCGGCTGAAATGAAGCATTATAGCTCGGCTTTGTCTGTAACCTTTGCAATCACTGAAGCCCCCGACACCAGAAACCTGCCCAAATCCAGCTAGAAACGCTCAGTCATGTCTCCTTTAGGGCAGAGTCCAGTTGTGATCTTAGGCTCTCCTTAAGTTGTTTTGGGTGATCCTGATGAGTCAGACTTATACCAAAAATAATCAGCATTCCTGACATACCCGACCCTGTCTATTTAGCTGCAAGTCAGGGAGCAGGTCACACGTTTAGCAGGTTGTCCCACTTACTACTGGTTGTAGAGTCAACCGACTGGTCAAAAAGTTCTCAAAGCCAGACTCAAAACAGAATTTGTGACAGGAACCAATGACACGACTGGGACTATATCACGATACAATTATATATGGGAATATATCACGACATAACTACTGAAATATGTCATGAAATAACTATATATGGAAATATATTTCACGACATAACTAGATACGGGAACATACAGTCATGGTCAAAAGTTTTGAGAATGACACCAAAATTATATTTTCACATGATCTGCTGCCCTCTGGTTTTTATTAGTGTTTGTCTGATGTTTATATCACATACAGAAATATAATTGCAATCATATTATGAGTACCAATAGGTTATATTGACAGTTAGAATGAGTTAATGCAGCAAGTCAATATTTGCAGTGTTGACCCTTCTTCTTCAAGACTTCTGCAATTCTCCCTGGCATGCTCTCAATCAACTTCTGGACCAAATCCTGACTGATAGCAGTCCATTCTTGCATAATCAATGCTTGCATTTTGCCAGAATTTGTTGTTTTTTTTTTTGTCCACCCGTCTCTTGATGATTGACCACAAGTTCTCAATGGGATTAAGATCTGGGGAGTTTCCAGGCCATGGACCCAAAATCTCTATGTTTTGTTCCATGAGCCATTTAGTTATCACCTTTGCTTTATGGCAAGGTGCTCCATCATGCTGGAAAAGGCATTGTTGGGCGCCAAACTGCTCTTGGACGGTTGGGAGAAGTTGCTCTTGGAGGACATTCTGGTACCATTCTTTATTCATGGCTGTGTTTTTAGGCAAGACTGTGAGTGAGCCAATTCCCTTGGCTGAGAAGCAACCCCACACATGAATGGTTTCAGGATGCTTTACAGTTGGCATGAGACAAGACTGGTGGTATCGCTCACCTCTTCTTCTCCGAATAAGCTGTTTTCCAGATGTCCCAAACAATCGAAAAGCGGATTCATCAGAGAAAATGACTTTGCCCCAGTCCTCAGCAGTCCACTCCCTGGACCTTTTGCAGAATATCAGTCGGTCCCTGATGTTTTTTCTGGAGAGAAGTGGCTTCTTTGCTGCCCTCCTTGAAACCAGGCCTTGCTCAAAGAGTCTCGGCCTCACAGTGCGTGCAGAAGCACTCACACCAGCCTGCTGCCATTCCTGAGCAAGCTCGGCACTGCTGGTAGTCCGATCCTGCAGCTGAAACAGTTTTAAGATACGGTCCTGGGGCTTGCTGGTCTTTCTTGGGCGCCCTGGAGCCTTTTTGACAACAATGGAAGCTCTCTCCTTGAAGTTCTTGATGATGCGATAGATTGTTGACTGAGGTGCAATCTTTGTAGCTGCGATACTCTTCCCTGTTAGGCCATTTTTGTGCAGTGCAATGATGGCTGCACGTGTTTCTTTAGAGATAACCATGGTTAACTGAAGAGAAACAATGATACCAAGCACCAGCCTCCTTTTAAAGTGTCCAGTGATGTCATTCTTACTTAATCATGACTGATTGATTGCCAGCCCTGTCCTCATCAACACCCACACCTGTGTTAATGGATCAATCACTAAAACGATGTTAGCTGCTCCTTTTAAGGCATGACTGCAATGATGTTGAAATGTGTTTTGGGGGTTAAAGTTCATTTTCTGGGCAAATATTGACTTTGCAAGTACAGTAATTGCTGTTAAGCTGATCACTCTGACATTCAGGAGTATATGCAAATTGCCATTAGAAAAAATGAAGCAGTAGACTTTGGAAAAATTAATATTTGTCTCATTCTCAAAACTTTTGGCCATGACTGTACATTGAGAAAATAAGTATTTGATACACTGCCGATTTTGCAATTTTCCCCACCTACAAAGAATTGAGAGGTCTGTAATTTTTTTCGTAGGTGCACTTGACCTGTGAGAGACAGAATCTTAAAAAAATCCAGAAAATCACATTGCATGATTTTAACATAATTAATTTGCTTACATTGCATGAAATAAGTATTTGATCACCTACCAGCAAGAATTCTGGCTCTCACAGACCTGTTAGTTTTTCTGTAATAAGGCCTCCTACTCTGCACTCATTACCTGTATTAACAGAAACACAAGATAACTACCAATCTTCCTCGGTATGGAGCTCCATGCAAGATCTCACCTCTTCGAAAGGTGAGGAATCAGCCCAGAACTACAAGGGAGGACCTGGTCAATGACCTGAAGAGAGCTAGGACCACAGTCTCAAACATTACCATTAGTAACACACTACACCATCATAGATTAAAATCCTGCCGGGCACTCAAGATCCTCCTGCTCACGCCAGCACGTGTCCAGGCCCGTTTGAAGTTCGTCAATTACCATCTGGATGATCCAGAGGAGGCATGGAAGAAGGTCATGTGTTCAGATGAAACTAAAATAGAACTTTTTGGTATCAACTCCACTCACCGTGTTTGGTGGAAGGATGAGTACAACCCCAAGAACACCGTCCCAACCATGAAGCATGGTGGAGGAAACATCATACTTTTGGGGTGCTTTTCTGCAAAGTGGACGACTGCACCATATTGAAGGCAAGATGGATGGGGTCACGTATTGCGAGATTTTGGCCAACAATCTCCTTTTCTCAGAGCATTGAAGATGGGTCGTGGCTTGGTCTTCCAGCATGACAATGACCCAAAATACACAGCCAGGGCAACTAAGGAGTGGCTCCATAAGAAATATTTCAAGGTCCTGGAGTGACCTAGTCAGTCTCCAGACTTGAACCCAATAGAAAATCTTTGGAGGAGCTGGAACTCAATTTTGCTCAGAGACAGCCCCGAAACCTGAAAGATCTGGAGAAGATCTGTATGGAGGAGTGGGCCAAAATCTGTGCACACTTGGTCAAGAACTACATGAAAGGTCTGGCCTCTGTAATTGCAATCACAGGTTTCTGTACCAAATATTAAGTTTTGATTTTCTATTACCGTATATCAAATACATATTTCATGCCATAAAATGCAAATTAATTATGTGAAAATCATACAATGTGATTTTCTGCATTTTCTAGGTTCTGTCTCTCACAAGGTGAAGTGTACCTGCGATAAAAATTATAGACGCTCCATTCTTTGTAGGTGGGAAAACTTGTAAAATTGTCAGTGTATCAAATACTAATTTTCTCCACTGTGTCAAGTGCACACATGCAGAAAGTATGCAGAATCTTTCCTGACAAAATCCAGACTCCCATCGCAGGAAATCCGCTTGCGTTTTTTTAGTGCTTTTATCTAGTTTTTTCATGGATTTTTTGCGTTTTTGCGCAGATTTTTAGTTTTTTTTTACAATTGTCTAGATACAATTCTATTGCGGGAAAACCGTGGATTTTCCGAAAAATTAATGAACATGCTGCATTTTTTTCTGCAATGCTTTCCGCTGCGGAAAAAAACGCAGCATGGGCACAAAAATTGCGGAATGCATTAAAATAATGGGATGCTTAATGTAAGCTTTTTTAAGCGTTTCCACAGTGGAAAACTGCCGCAAAAACGCTGAAAATCCACAAAGTGGGCACATAGCCTACATGTTCCAATTATGTGATGTCCCCTAAAAAGAAATGTGACATTGTAACACATAAAATAATCAATGTACCTAGGACTATAGGGGGTAACATCTCCTTGTGGAGAGTGACATGCCAGTGTAAGGAGACTTATAGGCCATGCAACGCTCCTCTGGGAAATTAGTAATGGGGAGGGGCCCCACTAATGTGATACGGATGCTGTCTCGTAAGGGAAAGTCATCAATACCAGATTGTAGAGGGTAGCGGGGAACGACACTGATACTGATGTCCTCTCCAAAAGGAAAGTTATCAATATCAGATTGTAGGGGGTCCGACACCATAACTGGAGCTAATAATAGCTGACAGATGAGTGTGCCGAGCGTCGGACCCCCACTGACGTGATACTGATGCCATCTCCTAAGGCTGGTTTCACAAGTCCTGATATTTCCGGTACCGGTAAACACGGTACTGGAGATATCCATGTGTGTCCTACATGCGGCACACGAGTGGCAACTGTGTGCCGCATCAGTACCACACGGATGGCCGCCGGGTAGCAGCGCTACAGTAAGCACTGTTCTCCTGTGTGTGGTGCTGCAGCCGGCCATCATCCCTTCTCCGCTGCTCTGCCAGCGAGCAGGGGAGAATGAATGAAAGACAAAAACGACGTGGGTCCCTCCTACATTTTAAAACCAACCCTGCAAAACTCACAGGTGTGGGCTGCTATTCTCAGACTGGTAAGGGACCATGGATATGCCCCCCCCCAGCCTAAAACAGCTCCATTACTAAGCCGGCTTAATGTCACATTACAGTAAGAAGGTGATATTAACCCCCCACTACCCCACTTGCCACTACTACAGGACGAGTGGGAAGAACCGGGCAAAGCTCCAGGATTGGCGCATCTAATATATGTGCCTTTTCTGGGCGGCTGCGGCCTGCTATTTTTAGGCTTGGGGGGGGGGCCATATCCATGGCCCCTTACCAGCCTGAGAATAGCAGCCCACACCTGTGAGTTTTTCCAGCTTGGTTTTCAAATTTAGGGGGGACCCCACGTCGGTTATTCATTTCATTCATTGTCCCCTGCTCGCCGGCAGAGCAGGGGAGAATGGATGAAAGCTGCGTTCAGCACCACACGCGGGGGAACAGCGCCTACAGTAGTGCTGCTTCCCCAGCGGTCGGCTGTGCGCATGGAGGACAGTGTACACTGTTCTCCGTGTGCACAATGTTTGGTGGCCCGTGTGTCCTGGTAAAAACGAACATGTCAGCGTGTTTTGCACATGGACACACGGTCCGTCAAAACACGCTGACATCTGCATGGACCCATTCATTCAAATGGGTCTACATGTGTCAGTGTCTCCGGTACGTGAGAAAACTGTCCTAAACGTACCGGAGGCACTGACGTTTAAAATCGGGTTAAGGGAAAGTTATCAATATCAGATTGTAGGGAGGTCCGACACATTCACTGGAGCTAATGACAGCAGACGGGTGAGTGTGCCGAGCGTCGGACCCCCACTGACCTGATACTGGTGATGCCCTCTGCTAAGGGGAAGTCATCAATATCATGATGTTGGACAATCCCTTTATAGACGCCGTACATCCCCATGTGATTGCTTCCACATGCTGCACAATTTTTCCACACAGAAATTGCCTCGTCGTCAATAGATGATGGTTTTAACCCCTTCCTGACATGTGACATACTTGTAAGTCACAGGTCGGGTGCGGGTTTATAGAGCGGGCTCAGGAGGCGAGCCCGGGCCACATATGGCAGGTGCCGGCTGTGTAGTACAGCCAGAATACGCCTCTAACAGCAGCGACCGGTGATTGACCACTTATATGCCGCTGACAATCTAAGTGGCGGATGGATTGTCATGATGCCCAGGGGACCGCTGAGGGCCGTCACCACCATGTTTCTTGTGCCACCATAAAGCCTGCGTCACAGAGTATAGTAATAGCCAGCACGGGTTCACGTCACCTACGGCTGTAATGCCCTGATGGCGGCCCTGCCTACGAAGACTAAAAAAGAACTAAAAAGTTACAAAAAAAAAAGTTTTTAAAAAGAATACAAAATAATACAAATTTAACATTTTAAAAAACAAAGAAAAAACAGCAAACGCGCGAGGCATCTGGAGAGGCCGATCTATAAGAATACCACATTAATTAACCCCGTACGGTTAATGTCCACAACTCATACGTCTACTACGGGGACAGAAAAATACAATAAAAAAGTTATTGCTCTTGGAAAAAGGGAAAAAAAAGGCAAAAGCGGGGAAAAAAAACTCTGCCTGGTCACTAAGGGGTTAATAAAGGACCAAGAGCGCAGCCTGGTAGTGAGAAGGTTAATAGAGCGAGCTGAGCATAGCCTCCGGTCTGCAAATGGTTAAACAACACAATGCGGCGGCGCAAGAAAGTCAGGCCACGTGACTTGTCATGTGATATGCGTTTCATTTTACAGGCGTGGCTTAGTAATTAAGTGGGCGTCTGTAGAGATGTTGGGCGTGGCGTTATAGTTTTTGGCCGCACGGTGGTGGGCGTGGCGTTATAGCCTTTGGCCGCACGGTGGTGGGCGTGGCGTTGCAGCCTTTGGCCGCACGGTGGTGGGCGTGGCGTTGCAGCCTTTGGCCGCACGGTGGTGGGCGTGGCGTTATAGCCTTTGGCCGCACGGTGGTGGGCGTGTCTTCGCCGCCTCCTTCCTCCATGCTCGGTGCTGGCAGCCAGGCGTACACAGGAGGGAGGTGGGAGGAGAAGGAAGAGGAGAGAGGGGACAGCTCCGGCACAAGCAGCAACTTCCCCGGGCTTTATCACTGACTCGCAGCGGAGAGCAGCCCTCCTGCACCCCCAGCTGCCAGCACTGCATGAGTCCATGGATTACATGGTATGTGCCCCCCCTCCACTGCTGCCTGTGGGGCAGGCCATTCCCGGCCATTAAATGCCTGCAGCCCTATAGGACGCGCTCCAGCGCCTGCACCTGCCTCATTTACCTCTCAATGGCTGCACTAATGGCAGCTAATGAGGGCAGCGCCGGGCACAGGGTGGGCAGCGCAGGGTGGTGGGCTCCTGGCGCAGGGTGGTCGGCTCCTGGCGCAAGGTGGTGGGCTCCTGGCGCAGGGTGATTGGCTCCTGGCGCAGGGTGGTGGGCTCCTGGCGCAGGGTGGTTGGCTCCTGGCGCAGGGTGGTGGGCTCCTGGCGCAGGGTGGTGGGCTCCTGGCGCAAGGTGGTCGGCTCCTGGCGCAGGGTGATCGGCTCCTGGCGCAGGGTGGTGGGCTCCTGGCGCAGGGTGGTCGGCTCCTGGCGCAGGGTGGTCGGCTCCTGGCGCAGGGTGGTGGGCTCCTGGCGCAGGGTGGTGGGCTCCTGGCGCAGGGTGGTGGGCTCCTGGCGCAGGGTGGTGGGCTCCTGGCGCAGGGTGGTGGGCTCCTGGCGCAGGGTGGTGGGCTCCTGGCGCAGGGTGGTGGGCTCCTGGCGCAGGGTGGTGGGCTCCTGGCGCAGGGTGATTGGCTCCTGGCGCAGGGTGGTGGGCTCCTGGCGCAGGGTGGTGGGCTCCTGGCGCAGGGTGGTGGGCTCCTGGCGCAGGGTGATTGGCTCCTGGCGCAGGGTGGTGGGCTCCTGGCGCAGGGTGGTGGGCTCCTGGCACATAGAGCCAGCCTGTAAACATCCCCTCCGCTGCCCCCAAGGCCCTGAGCTGCAGGTGTTTTGGGGCTTGTGCCCAGGGTCAATGGCCAGTGGCACCGTCCTAGTGGGCTGGGGCCGGTGGGCCATATGTCGTGTCTTGCCACCATAAGGGGGGGGGGGAGATTTATGGAAATATAAGAAAAAGTTCTGCAACTGTCCAATGTACTTTGTGTTTTTTCCAAGATCTCTGATTGCTGTCAGTGAATGGCAGTGTACTGGTTTCCAGCTGAGGCATTACTGGGTGTGTGGTGTGAGCGCTGCCCCCCGGGATGTGACAGACCCTCAGTTGTGGCTGCGGCGGCTCTCATCACTGGGGTATAGGGCTGTGTTCACACTTCCCCTTTCCACGTTTTGTCGTTTGTGGGCAGAATGGATGTAATCGGAAGATGGTAGCGTTCTGTGTGCTGCGCTTCTAATACCAGCGGACACATAGCGGAGCTCAGACGGACCCCGTAGTAATCAGCGCGGACCCCCAGCATCAGTTATGTGACAGATCCGGTGTGAACGTGGCCTGTGGAACACTTCATTCAGGACCAGCAAGTGGAGAGGGCAGAGAGCGGTGAATTCCTGGCTGAGGTGTGAGTATAGGCCTCGGTCACACGCTCAGTATTTGGTCAGTATTTTACATCAGTATTTATAAGCCAAAACCAGGAGTGGAACAAATAGAGGAAAAGTAGTAGAAACCCGTCACCACTTCTGGATTTCTCACCCACTCCTGGTTCTGGCTCATAAATACTGAGGTAAAATACTGACCAAATACTGAACGTGGCCTTAAGGCCGGCGTCACACTATCAGTATTTGGTCAGTATTTTACATCAGTATTTGTAAGCCAAGACCAAATACCAGCCAAAATACTGCTAGTGTGATGCCGGCCTAAGGGGATATTCATCCACAGGACATGTAATGAGTGTCTGATCTGTGGGGGCTCAGCACTGAGATCCACAGCCTCCTCCATAATGGGGGTCCCTGGTCCCCATCCTGCCATGCCATGAGTGTCCCTCTCCGCTGCCATCTTGTCTACTGTGAACTATTTCCGTGTAATATAATTTGAGGAGATTTATCAAAACTACAGCAATTATGAATTTGAGCCGTTGTCTCCAGCAGCCGCTTTGGGGCCTATACCTGTGGCTGCTGCGGACGGGGGGAAAGCTCAGGTGAAAGCTCTGCTCTTCGCAGTCCGGTTCTCCGTGGCAGCCGGACCAGGGTGGTCTCCATGTATGTGGCCTATACCTGTGGCTGCTGCGGACGGGGGGAAAGCTCAGGTGAAAGCTCTGCTCTTCGCAGTCCGGTTCTCCGTGGCAGCCGGACCAGGGTGGTCTCCATGTATGTGGCCTATACCTGTGGCTGCTGCGGACGGGGGGAAAGCTCTGCTCTTCGCAGTCCGGTTCTCCGTGGCAGCTGGACCAGGGTGGTCTCCATGTATGTGGCCTATACCTGTGGCTGCTGCGGACGGGGGGAAAGCTCAGGTGAAAGCTTTGCTCTTCGCAGTCCGGTTCTCCGTGGCAGCTGGACCAGGGTGGTCTCCATGTATGTGGCCTATACCTGTGGCTGCTGCGGACGGGGGGAAAGCTCAGGTAAAAGCTCTGCTCTTCGCAGTCCGGTTCTCCGTGGCAGCTGGACCAGGGTGGTCTCCATGTATGTGGCCTATACCTGTGGCTGCTGCGGACGGGGGGAAAGCTCAGGTGAAAGCTCTGCTCTTCGCAGTCCGGTTCTCCGTGGCAGCTGGACCAGGGTGGTCTCCATGTATGTGGCCTATACCTGTGGCTGCTGCGGACGGGGGGAAAGCTCAGGTAAAAGCTCTGCTCTTCGCAGTCCGGTTCTCCGCGGCAGCTGGACCAGGGTGGTCTCCATGTATGTGGCCTATACCTGTGGCTGCTGCGGACGGGGGGAAAGCTCAGGTGAAAGCTTTGTTCTTCGCAGTCCGGTTCTCCGCGGCAGCTGGACCAGGGTGGTCTCCACGTATGTGGCTGGCGTCCCAGGCATCTCTTGAGTCTGCTTAGGCCCAGTAATTACATTATATTTTGGGGCCTAGTGAGTGTAAATGCCAGGATGCCAACCGCAGACGTGGAGACTGCCCTGGTCCTGCTGCCACGGAGGGTTGGAGTGACACCAGGGCAGTGGGAATATTTTTGCTCATCTGTAGGACTAACCCTCGAACTTTGCAGAGAGCTGATTGAGCGGTAAATTGATATATAAAGTCTGACGTACCCTGCTCGCTCGGCGTAGGAGCGCATCCTGTTCACTGCTGCAGCCAATCGATGAGCTCAGTGTCTAATGGAGCTGGTGTGCTCGCTGATTGGCGTCAGGCTGCAGACTATAACAGACACTGGGAGCAGCGGCAGAGAATGAAGGCAGGGGACGGGCTTTCTGAAACAGGGATATCCCTTTAAATAACACTTTCATTTCATAAATCAATAGTACAGGTGAAAATAAGAAACATTGTAATATATTTTAGCAGAGAAGTCTGCTTCTTTCTATTCCAAGACTCTCATTGGTCAGTCTCAAAATTCTCAGATCTTCGGTAAAATCTGGATTCAGTGAAGACGGATTATTACATTCCTGAGAAGACAGTTGGCGCTAAGACTCTATGTAGATGGGAGGAGCTCTCTGTAGCCCCTCCTCCCCATCTACATAGATGACAGTTGGTGCTGATAAGACTATGTAGATGGGAGGAGCTCTGTCTGTAGCTCCTCCCTCCCCATCTACATAGATGACAGTTGGTGCTGGTGAGACTCTATGTAGATGGGAGGAGCTCTCTGTAGCCCCTCCCTCCTCCCCATCTACATAGATGACAGTTGGTGCTGGTGAGACTCTATGTAGATGGGAGGAGCTCTGTCTGTAGCCCCTCCTCTCCATCTACATAGATGACAGTTGGTGCTGATAAGACTCTATGTAGATGGGAGGAGCTCTCTGTAGCCCCTCCCTCCTCCCCATCTACATAGAGTTGGTGCTGATAAGACTCTATGTAGATGGGAGGAGCTCTGTCTGTAGCCCCTCCTCTCCATCTACATAGATGACAGTTGGTGCTGATAAGACTCTATGTAGATGGGAGGAGCTCTCTGTAGCCCCTCCCTCCTCTCCATCTACATAGATGACAGTTGGTGCTGGTGAGACTCTATGTAGATGGGAGGAGCTCTCTGTAGCCCCTCCCTCCTCTCCATCTACATAGAGTTGGTGCTGATAAGACTCTATGTAGATGGGAGGAGCTCTGTCTGTAGCCCCTCCTCTCCATCTACATAGATGACAGTTGGTGCTGATAAGACTCTATGTAGATGGGAGGAGCTCTGTCTGTAGCCCCTCCTCTCCATCTACATAGATGACAGTTGGTGCTGATAAGACTCTATGTAGATGGGAGGAGCTCTCTGTAGCCCCTCCCTCCTCCCCATCTACATAGAGTTGGTGCTGATAAGACTCTATGTAGATGGGAGGAGCTCTGTCTGTAGCCCCTCCTCTCCATCTACATAGATGACAGTTGGTGCTGATAAGACTCTATGTAGATGGGAGGAGCTCTCTGTAGCCCCTCCCTCCTCTCCATCTACATAGATGACAGTTGGTGCTGGTGAGACTCTATGTAGATGGGAGGAGCTCTCTGTAGCCCCTCCCTCCTCCCCATCTACATAGAGTTGGTGCTGATAAGACTCTATGTAGATGGGAGGAGCTCTGTCTGTAGCCCCTCCTCTCCATCTACATAGATGACAGTTGGTGCTGATAAGACTCTATGTAGATGGGAGGAGCTCTGTCTGTAGCCCCTCCTCTCCATCTACATAGATGACAGTTGGTGCTGATAAGACTCTATGTAGATGGGAGGAGCTCTCTGTAGCCCCTCCCTCCTCTCCATCTACATAGATGACAGTTGGTGCTGGTGAGACTCTATGTAGATGGGAGGAGCTCTCTGTAGCCCCTCCCTCCTCCCCATCTACATAGATGACAGTTGGTGCTGATAAGACTATGTAGATGGAGGAGCTGGAGACAGAGCTCTTCCCTCCCTTTACACACACAGTAGGAAACCTGTCACCTCAGGTAGGCGGCTGGTCGAAGTCAGAGACCTACCTGTCTGACCAGTCTCCCGTGCAGCTCAGTCCACGCCAGCTTTTAAAGTATGTGCTCCTGAAATGCCGCTGCGCGTCGGCGTCACGCCTACCTGGCTGAGATCACACGGCCATGATGCCACCTGGGTATCGCACGGTAGTTATCAGCTATCCGATTCCCTCTAAGAATAGGTGAATCACATCTGGCCGTCCCGCCTCGTGGCTCCTCCGGTTTGGACCTTTCACCCTTTTTGTTACTCTATCGGTGGTTGCCAAGATCATGTGAAAAATCTCCATCAGTTGAGCAGCCGGCTTGTATCTGGTTCTGACAGAACTGTTTGTTTGTACCGTCACATCTGCCAGACCAAGTTGTCCGAAAGCTTTCCTGAATGTGAGCCAACTCAGTTATTGGAGGGTAAGCTGCAGTCCCCTAATAGGGCCATAGGGGGCGCTGTTACAGGACATATGAAATAATCATCTGCCCAAACCTGTCTCATAGATGGTAACGGCAATCTCCACAGTACATGTGGCTGCTCCTGCGCCGTCACCGTATGTGAATGTCTGCTCTGGTGTCCAGCCCGTGCCACCACTACTTGTGGTTTGAGGTTTCTGCGTTGTCCTATAGATCGGGGGCAATGGGAGACGTGGGGCATCGGTGGCCTCATTTCTGGGTTGTAGTTTTGGCACTCTTCTCCTTGGGAATAACCCTCATCATATGGGTTTCAGGTTTATTAAGGTTCATCTTTAGGTGGTAGAACGAGTTTGTTCAGGGTTGTAGCGAGAGATCGGAGGTGCGGGGAGTTCAGCTGACACTCGGGGCCTAAATCTTCGGGATTGTCGCTGACGTTCTGATGCTGCCGCCTTCTCCTCCAGCCCTCATCCTATGTGACATCTTAAAGGGGATTAGGAAATATGGCTGATTCCTTCACAATCCTCCTCACACCTGTCCACCTGTTGTCCGTTGACCTCGTTGAAGCTGAGCTGTTCTGTATTTTTGGAAGAAAGCGGCCATATATTTCTAATCCTGTACAATCTATTTCTAAGCCTAGGACACGGCCCCTTTTTGTTCGGAGGGTCGCCCAAAGCAATGCCAGTCAGTAGTGATTGCTGTCTGTGCGTGAGGTGGCAGCGTGTGCTCTAATATCCCCAGCAGTGCACCCGCAGGTGAACTGTGGTATTACATGGCTCATTGGCTGCCTAGGTATTGCCAGGTCCTCCAGAGACCCTCTTATTAGTCCTGATAGTACTTTATCTCAGGGTGTGATGGTATTAGGCTATGTGCACACGTTGCGGATTGGGGTGCAGAATTTTCCTCACAAAATCCGCATCTCCAGGCAGAAACCGCAGGTGCCGATTTTGTGCGGTTTCTATGCGGAATTATTGCAAATTTTGTGCGGATTTTCTGCGGTTTTTACTTCTGCAGATTTCTATAATGGAGGGGCGCAGAAACGCTGCAGTTCCGCACAAAAGAAGTGACATGCACTTCTTTTCAATCCGCAGCGGATTCAGTGCGGATTTTTCCGCACCACGTGCATAGCTCTTTTTTTTTCCTATTGATTTACATTGTACTGTAAATCACTGTGCGGAACTGCAGCGTTTCTGCGCGGAATAATCCGCTGCGGATGCGCACAAAATCCGCATCGTGTGCACACAGCCATAAGGCTTCCAAACATAGGTTTTCTAACGCAGACACCCACTTTCAAGAGAAACAGATTTTTTTTTCCCAACATGGAAAGCTATGAAACACTGTAAATAATTTATTAGATGGATTTGTCTTCATTCCTGTAAAAGAAAAAAAAAAATAGAAATTATGTGTATATATACTGTACATATCATACACCCACGATCCGGAATGGTAGTGTTCTGGATGTGGCGCACTTACGCTGTGTTCTTTTAAAGCACTATGTCGTACAGTACAAGCACAATGGATGGGATTTATAGAAATCCAATGCCCACTGTGCACCTATTTGACGCTGTGTATAATCGCCTGCAGCGCGGAGTTACGAGCCGCAGAATGTCACATTTCCACAATACAATGTATTGGATGCTGTAATTCCGTATGGTTGAGTGAGGATTTACCTGCGTGATTAGATCGTAGCACTTTGGATGCAGTGAAAATACGGTACGCTGTGTCCAAAGTGCTGCTACCTCCTGATCATGGGAACGTAGCCTAATTTTAGTGGCTTTCAAACCCCTGTCGTTCCCCAGTCTGTTTGCCGGCCTTCTGCTGCATTGGTATCAGAACATACTCATTTGGAGTACAGCTGATGGCAGTGATGGATCGGCTCAGCACCTGTGCCTTGCACTATGGGTGCGCTGTTGCAGGAGATGATTCTGATCAGGCCAGGGTCACACTACCGTATAACACGGTCAACTGCTATGGGGTAAAACGTGGTGCAGCACTCGGCCCAGGGTTACTCTATGGAGCAGCTCAGATCTGAGAATATTGACTCATGCTGATTCGGCACGAGAGAACAATCTCAGCATGTAAGTCTGAGTGCGAGTGAGACCTTGCACTGCAGGCGGATTCCCCCAGGTGCAGTGCATTTCCCGCTGGCAGCACAGGAGATGGAGAAATTACTTTCTCCATCTCCTCCTCAGCTGAGCTCCGATCTTGTCATGCGAGAGGATCAGAGCACTGGCACTTGGATCATGATCGCAGAAGACGAGGGTCATTAGCATCCCGCGTCCGACACTCCCCCGCGTCCCACACTGCCCGCGTCCGACACAATACGCTAGTGTGACTTTGGCCTAAGTGGAACACTCAGAGGAGAGGCCATATGCTGATCCCTCACTGCCATCATCTGTACTCCAAATAAGCAAATTCTCATATCCATGCAGTTGAAGGCAGGATAATAGACTGAGGAAATGTAGAGTTTTTGAAGCTACTTAAATGTTTTTTTTTGTTGTTGTTTTTTTCTTGTTTTGAATGAAGAAAATTCCCCTAATGAGTGACTTGTAGACTATCATAAATTTTCCATACTGGTCCAAATGATGGTTACTCTTTTTAAATGGTTTCTGGAGCTGTAATATTGATGGTTGTGACTACCTGGCATTCCCGATTGGGCTGATCTTATGTAATGGCTCATGCCGGTCCGTGCAAACTGGTCCAAGCACGGACCGCTAATGTATGGACCGGCCATGGCTCTCTGACTCGATCAGCACAACCAAATGTACGGAGCTTTACCTGCCGCTGACTACCACAGATCACATATTGATGGACTTTTTTATTATATTCCATCAATGATACAATCCCAGAAAACCCCTCTTATGGCTAGCTGTGACCCCCATCATGGCAAGCATTACATTTTCCACGACTATATATCTCACCTGGATTTCCCAGACACTATGATTTTCTCACCCAATTTATATAAATGAACCGCACGCACCGTCCGTTTATCGTTCCCAGGGTTACTGTCCGGTAACCACAGATTACTGACCACGTCCTGTGAATCGATTTGCACATCCCTAGTGGTCACGCATGCGCACCGCTTCTCCATTAACACAATATCATGGGATGTTTGGGGGATTAGTTGGAAGAGCCGAGGTCAGACCCGCAGCCATCATTGGTGATCAGTGTGTTGGTATAACCCCTTTTTAATATTTTGACTTGTGCAGTGATGCTTTCCCTCAATTCCTGATTTATACAATTCAGTTTTTAATGCATTGGTGCTCACTGCCTCATGCCCCTTTTGTGCTGCATTCATGGTCCCGTTTGCTTTTCAAGTCCAAGCCTCGAAGGACGGCATCTGATCTCCTCCACGGCCTACGTGCCATGTAGGAATATGTTCCTATAAAACAAACCCAATTGGCCATTTGGTACAAACTGCATATTTTATTTTATTTTTTAATGGCCTAAGTCTCTATCCCGATCCATGGCGACTTCATGGATGAACACTCTTTAGTAAGATCAATCTTTTGCAAGCCTAGATAGGTCCACCATGGTCTTCTCTACCGTTGTCTTGATAGTATCAAGCCTTTGAGTTGCTGGTCTTCCTCTTGGCCTTGTTCCTTCTATTCTTCCAACCATGATGTCCTTCTCCAGTTGTTGCTCTCGTCATATGATGTAGTCAAGGCGTAGCTTGGTGGTCCTCGCTTCCAGTGACATGTCTGACTAGCTTTAAGATCCTCTTTGGTGGTATGGGCCGTAAACGCAAGTGAAAGCTAAAAATTGGCATTACTTTTGATTGTATAGTAATGGTCATATCTGCTCCTGTGGATATCTGGTGTCTGTCAGCCCGCTGCACACAGGGTTCACAATTCCGTCTCTAATCATGGCTGACTTCTCTCTCCACTTATCAAATCTTTGTGTGACATGACTATTTGACCTGATGCCTGAAGCTCTTGGAGACCGCTGCTTCTGGCAAGGTTTGCTGGGGAAAAAGCATGCAAATGGCCTCTTCCGAAAGAGAAACTCTGCAGTGCCCCCAGAGTTTCTGGCCCACTTGTTACGAAAAAAGGCGTACATTTTCTCCAGCCGAAAAGGTGGACCGGAGGAGCGTGTGTGATACGTCCTCGGAAACAGAACATTTTGGCACATTACCGGAGTGGCAATACTCCAGCAAATTGTACTATATTATAAAGTTTCTTGAAATGTAAAAATAACTGCTTTACACGTGCGGTCCCTGAAGTCTTTGACTCTCTAAATCTCGTTGATGTTAGGGGACAATAGCTTTTTACCCATAGCAGGACGTATAGGGTGCAGTTCACACTCTGAAAAGGCATTGTCCAGGACTTAAATATTGATAGAGCATAAATTAAATCTGAAATTTCCTGGTCTCTGAAAGCATCTGATCCAAGCTAGATCTCTTGTCACGGTTGCAGCGCCACCTCCTTCATCCAGTCGGGATCTGCGTTACTTCCCCAATATTATTTTTTTTTTTTATTGATCACACGGCCAGATCTGAATCTTCTTCAGGGTAAATACCGCTATGTAGCTAACTAATAATACTGTATTCCGTAATGGAAACAATAGCTGTGGGAAATCCGGTGCTGTTATTTCCTGTGTATTCACGTTCTCCTCACTTTTTAGATTTGTTCTGCCAGTTTCTTCTTGAATTCCACAGTTTGGAGCTATAGCAACCATGGCGGCTGTGTGTGAAGGACGACATTACTGTGTGACAGGATTACTCACAGCGTGGACAATGGATGTCTCTTCAGTGGTTCATGGCTGCTGTGAAGATTGTATGCGTGTGTATTTATGTATGTGTGTCTTAGCCGAGCCGTGTAGGACAGGGTTACATCCTATCTCTGCAGGATCCTTCAGATATACCTTCATAGCTTTTTACTAGAACCAGGACCTGTGTTCACCAGTCTGCTGGGTGAAGCAGATTCGAGTGTGCTGCTGGTGAGTGACCAGCCAAAATGTGAGCTGTAGCTGAGAGAGAGACGTGCCGGAGTAACATAGTAACATAGTTAGTAAGGCCGAAAAAAGACATTTGTCCATCCAGTTCAGCCTATATTCCATCATAATAAATCCCCAGATCTACGTCCTTCTACAGAACCTAATAATTGTATGATACAATATTGTTCTGCTCCAGGAAGACATCCAGGCCTCTCTTGAACCCCTCGACTGAGTTCGCCATCACCACCTCCTCAGGCAAGCAATTCCAGATTCTCACTGCCCTAACAGTAAAGAATCCTCTTCTATGTTGGTGGAAAAACCTTCTCTCCTCCAGACGCAAAGAATGCCCCCTTGTGCCCGTCACCTTCCTTGGTATAAACAGATCCTCAGCGAGATATTTGTATTGTCCCCTTATATACTTATACATGGTTATTAGATCGCCCCTCAGTCGTCTTTTTTCTAGACTAAATAATCCTAATTTCGCTAATCTATCTGGGTATTGTAGTTCTCCCATCCCCTTTATTAATTTTGTTGCCCTCCTTTGTACTCTCTCTAGTTCCATTATATCCTTCCTGAGCACCGATGCCCAAAACTGGACACAGTACTCCATGTGCGGTCTAACTAGGGATTTGTACAGAGGCAGTATAATGCTCTCATCATGTGTATCCAGACCTCTTTTAATGCACCCCATGATCCTGTTTGCCTTGGCAGCTGCTGCCTGGCACTGGCTGCTCCAGGTAAGTTTATCATTAACTAGGATCCCCAAGTCCTTCTCCCTGTCAGATTTACCCAGTGGTTTCCCGTTCAGTGTGTAATGGTGATATTGATTCCCTCTTCCCATGTGTATAACCTTACATTTATCATTGTTAAACCTCATCTGCCACCTTTCAGCCCAAGTTTCCAACTTATCCAGATCCATCTGTAGCAGAATACTATCTTCTCTTGTATTAACTGCTTTACATAGTTTTGTATCATCTGCAAATATCGATATTTTACTGTGTAAACCTTCTACCAGATCATTAATGAATATGTTGAAGAGAACAGGTCCCAATACTGACCCCTGCGGTACCCCACTGGTCACAGCGACCCAGTTAGAGACTATACCATTTATAACCACCCTCTGCTTTCTATCACTAAGCCAGTTACTAACCCATTTACACACATTTTCCCCCAGACCAAGCATTCTCATTTTGTGTACCAACCTCTTGTGTGGCACGGTATCAAACGCTTTGGAAAAATCGAGATATACCACGTCCAATGACTCACCGTGGTCCAGCCTATAGCTTACCTCTTCATAAAAACTGATTAGATTGGTTTGACAGGAGCGATTTCTCATAAACCCATGCTGATATGGAGTTACACAGTTATTCTCATTGAGATAATCCAGAATAACATCCCTCAGAAACCCTTCAAATATTTTACCAACAATAGAGGTTAGACTTACTGGCCTATAATTTCCAGGTTCACTTTTAGAGCCCTTTTTGAATATTGGCACCACATTTGCTATGCGCCAGTCCTGCGGAACAGACCCTGTCGCTATAGAGTCACTAAAAATAAGAAATAATGGTTTATCTATTACATTACTTAGTTCTCTTAGTACTCGTGGGTGTATGCCATCCGGACCCGGAGATTTATCTATTTTAATCTTATTTAGCCGGTTTCGCACCTCTTCTTGGGTTAGATTGGTGACCCTTAATATAGGGTTTTCATTGTTTCTTGGGATTTCACCTAGCATTTCATTTTCCACCGTGAATACCGTGGAGAAGAAGGTGTTTAATATGTTAGCTTTTTCCTCGTCATCTACAACCATTCTTTCCTCACTATTTTTTAAGGGGCCTACATTTTCAGTTTTTATTCTTTTATTCTCTAAATGGAGACCACACGAGTCCGCTAGGAAATCTTAGCAGTTTGTGTGTGGAAGTGTGAACTGGAAGTTGCTGAAGGTGATACTGAGGCTGGTGGGATTGTGCTTCTTCTGTGTATGACGTTTGCTCTGGGAGAATGGACTGTAATCTGTTTGGGTGAGGCCGCACTGACGTTTAGGCTTCTTTCACACTTCAGTTGTTTGGCGTCAGTCACTTCCGACATAGTGACGGATCTGTCACAATTGTTGAGAAAACGGTTATTTTTTGACGGAGCCGTTACTTGGGGGTTGTCTGGGAAAAGTATCTACTTTTTGGAGCATGCGCAATTGAAAAAGCGGATTGGGGCGACGTATCCCCCGAAATGACGGTCGCGACGGATCTGTCGCCCATAGGCGGCCATTCTATGGAATGGCGATCCGCCATTTCGGCTTTGACAAAAAACGTTATAATGTCCGTCTATGTCTATATGACGTCCGCCAAATTTCGACGGATCCGCCGCATGGCGGATGGAACGGACGACCATCCGTCACAATCCGTTGCTAATGCAAGTCTATGGGAAAATAGCGGATCCGTCAAAAAAAATGACGAATCCGTTATTTGAGGAAAATGGCGGTTTTAGACCGACGCCAAACAACTGAAGTGTGAAAGAGGCCTTACGCGCCTGCTGAATGAACGGTTTATTTGCTGTGATACCGCTTTGTGCCCAAAAGAGGCAGCTTTTCGTTTTGAATTCCTTGGAGTTTTATGAAAGTAATTAAATTGCACCACATTGTCTGTGTGAACGCTGCCTAATGCCTACGAGAGAGGCAATCCCTACAGTGTATGTGTATATAATATATTATACCATTATCTTTACATATACAAACGTTATTTATGTAATTATATCTGTTTTCTTTTATTCTGTTGCTTATGTCTCTTACAGACTGAATTCTATCAACCTCTCATTTTTACTTTTTACGTTTGCCATATAGGCCGGGAGAGTTCCCTGACCAAATACTGAACATATCTACTGTCTCCAATGCACCAAGTGTATATGCCCATGAAGTGCTCTGTATCCAGGGGGCTGCATTGCTCTGACATGGGTTGATTGCTACTGCGCTTACTGGACAAGTGTTGGAAAGTAGTGCGGACAAGCCTGCTGTGACTTCTAGGGAACTTGGGCAAGAGTTTTTCGATGACTACCAGGACTAGTGAAGGATTGGCAATGGAAATCTGGTGGGAGTTACTCCTGCGAGGACTGAATGGGGGGAACTGCTGTGACTACTGGGGGAGCAATGTCTTCTATAACCTGCATGTGGAGCCCAAAACCTAGCACAGTTTTTACTGCTAAAGTGGGTGAGGACACAACGTATTGGGAGGAGAAACCCTGTCCTTATGCGCTTTTAGGTAATTTATGGCTAAACATGTTTTCATCACTGCTGATAACTGGGGATTAGACAAGACAGACTTGTAGCAAACAGCTGATTACTGCAGCAGGTTTTTTAATCTTATTTTTTTATTTATTTATCATGAAAACCTTCTTAAAGGGGTTGTCTTGATTTTATAAATGGGTTAAAAATGCAAAGTTGCAACTCTGCAATCCACCCCTTATTAAGAATTCTCTCCACTCTCAAGAACAAAGGGATATTTTTTTTATTTTTATAGTGTATTGCTCATTGCCAAGTTGATCGGACACCCCTAGGTAAGGAGCGAGCAAGCTCTAACAGCCTAGGAGAGTGTTGTGAGTTCTGTTTTTGGGCTCCCTCTGGTGGTTACTGATGGTACTGGGTGACTTGTCTTTCCTGGGTCTCTGGGTTCCACCTGTTCCATCAGGATATGGGAGTTTCCTATTTAACCTGGCTTTGCTGGCATTTCCTCGCCGGTTACCAATGTATCCAGTGTCTCTTGTTACCTCTGCTCCCTGCTCCTAGAACCTTCTGGTCAAGCTAAGTTTGGATTTTCCTGTTTTGGTGTTTTGCTTTATTTGGTTTTTAGTCCAGCCTGCAGATATGTGATTCTTGCTGCTGGTTGCTCTAGTGGGCTGAAATTGCTCCTCATGTACCATGAGTTGGCACATGAGTTCAAGTAATTTCAGGATGGTTTTTTGAAGGGTTTTTCGCTGACCGCGCAGTTCACTTTTGTATCCTCTGCTATCTAGCTTTAGCGGGCCTCATTTTGCTGAAACTGTTTTCATACTGCGTATGTGCTTTCCTCTCATTTCACCGTCATTATATGTGGGGGGCTGCTATTTCTGTGGGGGATTTCTCTGGAGGCAAGAGAGGTCTGTGTTTCTTCTAATAGGGGAAGTTAGATCTTCGGCTGGTGCGAGACGTCTAGGATCATCGTAGGCACGTTCCCCGGCTACTTTTATTTGTGTGTTAGGTTCAGGGTCGCGGTCAGCTCAGGTTCCATCGCCCTAGAGCTTGTTTGTATCTGTGCTTGTCCTTTAGTGATCCCCTGCCATTGGGATCATGACAGGAGAGCACACATTGGAGACGTTGGTTGGAACTGACAATCTTAAAGACTGCACTGCCCTCAACAAAGCAGAAAGCCAGGAGTGGTGAGCTCCTGAAAATGCAATTTAAGTGAAACCCTTTAATGAGACCTGCCCTTTAACACTGTCCTTCTAAGAGCAGGTCATATACGGAGTAATGTGTGATTCCATGCCAGCACATCCCTAGTTACTGTGTGGTCCTGGCCTTAAAGCAGGGGTGGACACAGTCCAAAGCGGGCCCCTGTGTAAGAGCAGTATATGGGCCCTTTACCGTCCAATAGGTCCTCGTGTATGTGGCTGCTTTGGGGTTGGAAGTGGGGCCCCCTTCCTTCTTATGCCCATGTGCGACTGCATCGTTTGCATCGGTGTTATCTCCGTCCCTAAAGCATGTTGTTACTGGCTTCTAAGTCTGACTAAAAGTAGCCGTCCTAGTGACTTCTGGTTGCCATTTTGGATGACTGTGCCACTCGGCGACCGGTGCCTGCCTTGATCTGTCCCATTTTCATGGGATGCAGAACGGTCTTCCTCTTTGAGGACTACACCTGAGACCCAAATAAGATCCACGTTCGTGTCATCGTTAGGATATGTTCACAAAGGGCCCGTCATGGATCCTCCACTGGCATTCACGTCCACAAAAAACCCTCTGCCCGGGAGCATAATGGGGTAGGATATCCTGGCCGATCAAGCCTTAGAACACGAAGTACAATGTCAAGCGTCGGATGTAGTTGTGTACAGTGTGACTTTTGTTGAGTGATGGATCACATTTCTCCATCTGGCGTCTGATGGATGAGTGTTGGTTTGGCGAATGCCATGAGAATGTCACTGCCTGACTGCATTCATTGTGCCACTTGTAAGGGTTGATGGTGGAGGGATAATGCTATGGGCTTGTTTTTCAAGTGTCTTCCTTGGTCTTCTCTTAGTTCCTGTGAAGGGAAATTGGACATTTCGGTCAATCGTGCCTTACAACTTTGTGGGAACAGGCCCATGTCTGTTCCCCATGACTGTGCCCAATGCATAAAGCAAGGTAAATGAAGCCATGGTTGGGGGAGATAAGTCATGTTCTTCTAGACCGATCGGCTCCATCCAACTCTTGTGTTGCAATTGTGAGCTAGGCCTTCTCCTCCAACCATTGAGAGATCCTCTTCTGGATGAATGGTCAAAAGTTCCCACAAATGCCTCCAAAATCAAGTCTTCCCAGAAGAAAGGAAGCTGTTATAGCTGCAAAAGTTGGATCTGCTCTATAGATGTAGAATGGAAGGTCATTAAAAGCTCCTGTAGGTGTAATGTGAAGGCGTCTCAGTACTTTTGTCAATACATTGTGTATATTAAGTACCGTATATTTGATATGTGTATACATGATAGATATATAAAAAATAAAACTGCCTACCACCTACTAACAGAATAAATCCAAGTGTGAACAGGTGCAAGCTGCTATGCCTGCATACTTTATAAAAAAAAGAATACAGCAGTCTTTGTAAGTGCTAAAATGTGCAAACATTGAATATAGAAATTTGGACGGCATTACTGCTTTATTGAATATGCCTATATAGTTGTCACTTATGGCCTATCCATGAGAGCCCAGCAGCTACAACAAGGTGACCTTTCTTTGATGGGACCCTAAGAGCCAGTGGCATAACTAGAAACTCGTGGGCCCTGATGCAAAAGCTCCAACGGGGCCCCCAAATATTATAAATCTTTAATAGCAATTGTCTTTTTCTATAGGCCAAAGGGACTTTTAGGGCCCCCTAGGCTCCAAGGCCTGGGTGCGATTGCAACCCCTGCACCTGTTGTAGTTACACCCCTGCTAAGAGCTCATTCAGACAAATGTGTTAAATGTCCATATGCTGCCTGTATGCAAAAGTGATGGCACACCGAGCAAGACAAGTCAGTGTGGTAGTTTACATGTTAAAAAAAAAAAAAAAAAAAAAAAAGCCGGGTCCCTGAGATCACCGCTATCACAGTGAGACTTTTCTCACTGTGCTGGTGGTGTGCCGAACCCAAATGATAAAACTGACTTCACGGTGAAGTCATCGTTCGGGGTCCATGCCGAACAGTAGGTTTTCAGTACTGACCCCGACCTTTACTGCTCAGGTTAGCCCATCTCTACTGATGATTTTTCACCTGTATTGTCATCTGTATGCCATCATTCCACCTGTAGTAAAGTATATCGTGGCACAACTGTGTCGGTGCTCAAGAGAGGTTTCCCACACCAGTATATATAGTAGATAAATAACTTGGCACTCAACTTAGTGGGTAGTGATGATAAACAAAAATATTTTTTATTACTTGAATTGCAGCCCAGCATAAACGTTTCGGTTTTTACATTTAAACCTTCTTCAGTAAACCGACTGCTGGAGTAATGGTGAATGTGGGGCACTGATGTATGTAGAGAGGGTCTTATGATGTAGTAATTTGTTGGACCTCAATAGTATAGGCAAGTATCCAGTTAAATGAGATACGTATGTATATATTCGTCCAGAATTGGCTGGTAGAGTAACTAGCTAGTACGACTAACTGGTGCTGGAATAATTCAACTAGCGGCGGACACCGCGTTGATGCACACCTCCTGCCCACTATACACCGGAGTATACCTGCCTTACATCTCCACTATGGATTCGTCTCCATTAAATTCTGTGCATTAGATTATTATCCGTTCCTCCGGTGCAATATATTTCCACTTCGGCCAGAATACATTATTCCAAGCTATCTATCTGGATACCACTCTTTATCTTGAGTTTTGGCATTATTCCAGCACCAGTTAGTCGTACTAGCTAGTTACTCTACCAGCCAATTCTGGACGAATATATACATACGTATCTCATTTAACTGGATACTTGCCTATACTATTGAGGTCCAACAAATTACCGTATATACTCGAGTATAAGCCGACCCGAGTATAAGCCGACCCCCCTAATTTTGCCACAAAAAACTGGGAAAACTTATTGACTCGAGTATAAGCCTAGAGTGGAAATGCAGCATTTACCGGTGAATTTCAAAAATAAAAATAGATCATTATTTCCCCATAGCTGTGCCATATAGTGCTCTGCACCGTTCATTGTGCCCCCTAGCTGTGCCATATACGGTGCTCTGCACCGTTCATTGTGCCCCATAGATGTGCCATATACGGTGCTCTGCACCGTTCACTGTGCCCCATAGCTGTGCCATATACGGTGCTCTGCACCGTTCACTGTGCCCCATACATAGCTGTGCTGTGCCATATACGGTCCTCTGCACCGTTCACTGTGCCCCATAGCAGTGCCATATATGGTGCTCTGCACCGTTCACTGTGCCCCATACATAGCTGTGCTGTGCCATATACGGTGCTCTGCACCGTTCACTGTGCCCCATACATAGCTGTGCTGTGCCATATACGATGCTCTGCACCGTTCACTGTGCCCCATAGCTGTGCTGTGCTGTGCCATATACGGTGCTCTGCACCGTTCACTGTGCCCCATAGCTGTGCTGTGCCATATACGGTGCTCTGCACCGTTCACTGTGCCCCATAGATGTTCCACATAAATTTGTGCCGCCGCTGCCGCAATAAAGAAAAAAAAACACATACTCACCTCCCTTGATTGCAGCTCCCGGCGTCTCGTTCCGGCGCCTCCATCTTCCCGGCGTCTCTGCTCTCTGACTGATCAGGCAGAGGGCGCCGCGCACACTATATGCGTCATCGCGCCCTCTGCCTGATCAGTCAGAGAGCGCAGACGCCGGGAAGATGGAGGCGCCGGCCGGGAAGATGGATCGGCGCCCGGCGGCTGGAACGAGGACAGGTGAATATAACATACTCACCTAGTCCTGGCGATCCTCGCGCTGTCCCCTCCTGTCTTCGGTGCCGCAGTTTCTTCCTCTATCAGCGGTCACCGGCACCGCTGATTAGAGAAATGAATAAGCGGCTCCGCCCCTATGGGAGGTGGAGCCGCTTATTCATTTCTGTAATGAGCGGTCCCACGTGACCGCTGAAGAGAGGAAGAAACTGCAGCGCCGAAGCCCGTGGGACGGCAGGGACAGCGCGAGGATCGCTGGGACTAGGTAAGTATACCCCAGCGCCCTCAGCCCCTCACCTGCCGACCCCACCGCTACCGTGACTCGAGTATAAGCCGAGGGGGGCACTTTCAGCCCAAAAATTTGGGCTGAAAATCTCGGCTTATACTCGAGTATATACGGTACTACATCATAGGACCCTCTCTACATACATCAGTGCCCCACATTCACCATTACTCCAGCAGTCGGTTTACTGAAGAAGGTTTAAATGTAAAAACCGAAACGTTTATGCTGGGCTGCAATTCAAGTAATAAAAAATATTTTTGTTTATTATCACTACCCACTAAGTTGAGTGCCAAGTTATTTATCTACTATCATTCCACCTGTATGGCATCTGCTTTTACATGAAAAATGTAATAAAAAAAGGACAAATATGTTGGTTTCGGAATTCTAATGTATCCGTGAAAAATCCTTAATGTGCAGATGGTAATCTGTGTGTCATTCTCTTTTTTTTTTTTTTTTTTTCTCCACCCATTGACTTATAATGGATGAGTCTGATCCAGAATCACGATAATGCACCCTGTGCAGACCATCGCTCCACGTGTAAAAATTATCATGTGAACTACCACTATGACGTGGGCTGTTCCCTGTGGGCTGGTCCCTGTGGGCTGGTCCCTGTGGGCTGGTCCCTGTGGGCTGGTCTTTTATGGGCTGGTCCCTGTGTGTTTTGTCTCGATTGCATACGAATGTTTAATACGTTTGTCTGAAGCAGCCCTCGAGTGGATGGCAGGAGTTCTGGTGGGATTTCATGAATTTTCTGCTTTGTACACTAAGTTCCTACATTTTATAAGTATATTTTTTATGGCCCCATCCAGTCCAGATGTCACACATTCAATGTTTGCTTCCTATCACATCCCAGTACTTTCCCATGCTCCGTGCTGAGCTATCTGCTAATCTGAGCGTGCAGACGTCTCTCACGAGTCGTTCTGCCCATTCTGTAGTGTAAATGAATAGCGCTTTTAGGTTTTACAGGACAATAATTCCTTTTTAATCGCTTTCATTCTAAATGGGGCATTGCCTCGCTGAACGATTTCTCATCTTGAGCCGCTTCAATACATTACTGCTAAGTGGATGTTCTGCTTCCCATGTTCTCCTCTTCTCAGCGCTTTGCTAAACATCTGTGCCATGGTATTCCTATAGCTAAATGGCTTTTAGAGCGATGCCGCCTCGTGTCGGGTACTGCAGCGTTCACTTGAATGGGGCTGAGGTGCAATACCAGATACAACCTATAGACATGAGTGGCGCTGTCTCTGGTGACGGAGGACTGCGTTGCACAGATTATCCAGCGCCGCTCTCCTGTCACTGCTCTCACTGGATTGCAGATGCATCACCTTCTTATATAACATTTATGTGGCCGCTCCAAACATTTCCTATTTTACTGAAAATAAAAGCCAAAACATGCTCCCTGGGATAGAAAAACATGATTTTCTATTTTATCAGATCCATGTCTCATGGATAAATAAACAGGAGACTCCAGGAGAGAGAACATTAAGATTCCCTGCATTCAAATGTTCCGTATCGGAATGTTAGTGTTTACGGGGGTGTGACATTAATAAATAATAATCTTTATTTTTATATAGCGCTAACATATTCCGCAGCGCTTTACAGGTTGCACACATTATCATCACTGTCCCCGATGGGGCTCACAATCTAGAATCCCTATCTGTATGTCTTTGGAATGTGGGAGGAAACCGGAGTGCCCGGAGGAAACCCACGCAAACACGGAGAGAACATACAAACTCTTTGCAGATGTTGTCCTGGTTGGGATTAGACATTATTTTGGGAAGCACTCTGCCGTCACCCCCCAGCGGGTACCCATTGATTCAGGAATTGGAAATTATCAGTGTCTCATTTTTAGTTATCCACTATGCTTTAGAGCTGTAATTGCGGCCATGCCCCTGCCACCTCTGTTATAGAGGGCCTAATGACATGCCACTGAGGGGTTAATCCACATTTGATGCCATCGGATAATATAGGCCCCTAGCTTTTATATTGTGATCCGTCCACTATCAAATGTCTGATGGGACACAAAGAAGGGAGCTTGGCTGCTTGGTTTGACTACACAGCTTGTTTGTAGTCTGTTACTATGGAAACGCATAGGGCTGTGCACACACAACAATATATTAATCTGCCGATTCCCTGTGCTTCCATTGTCAATATAAGAGGAACTTTAAAGCTGTGAAGAATAAAGGAGGATTCTTGTTACGTGATGGCATATTGCTAGTATATGCGATTACTTAAAATGCATTTGCACTGGCTGATAATTGGGTATCGTTCCCGATTACCAGCCTGTCTAAATAAGCTGCCAATTACCTGACGACTGTGCAAGCAGCTTCATTATTCATCCACTGAAATGAAGTCTGCTTCAAAATATTTTTTCTCTGCAGCACAGTATCCTGTGTAAATTGAACGTGCTGCTGAAAAACAATGGTTTTCTATGCACACAAAACTGTTGTGTTAATGAAATGCAGTAGGTGAAGAAATGCAGCCTTAATAATTGCTGGAGTTTCACCATCTAGAATCCTCCCCTGGCAGAACAATATGTCCTGCCATAAAAAGGATCAGTCGGAGTAAAATTCGGCATGTCCAATCTGTTTCTGTGATGCCCTGCTTTGATCAGTATTATGCCCCCATTTTTTTATGCATCTGCCAAGGAGGGCAAAGATTGGACATGTTGGAAATTATTAGGCCTGATCCTTTGTACTGCTGGAGGTTCCTGGCTTCATCATATAATGAGGGAGGGCGGGAGAGATGCTACAGTTTATCTGCTTTACAATGGGTGTGAGGGGCAGCTGGAGTGGTGGCGCACTGCGGAGACAGCACAGACGTCACTGGTGGTGGCGCACTGCAGAGGCGGCACAGATGTTGCTGGCGGTGGCGCACTCTGGAGACGGCACAGACGTCACTGGTGGTGGCGCACTGCAGAGGCGGCACAGATGTTGCTGGTGGTGGCGCACTCTGGAGACGGCACAGACGTCACTGGTGGTGGCGCACTGCAGAGGCGGCGCAGACGTTGCTGGTGGAGGCGCACTGCGGAGGCGGCGCAGACGTTGCTGGTGGTGGCGCACTGCAGAGGCGGTTCAGACGTTGCTGGTGGTGGCGCACTGCAGAGGCGGCGCAGACGTTGCTGGTGGTGGCGCACTGCAGAGGCGGCGCAGACGTTGCTGGTGGTGGCGCACTGCAGAGGCGGCGCAGACGTTGCTGGTGGCGCACTGCAGAGGCGGCGCGGACGTTGCTGGTGGTGATGCACTGCAGAGGTGGCGCAGACGTTGCTGGTGGTGGCGCACTGCGGAGACGGCACAGACGTCACTGGTGGTGGCGCACTGCAGAGGCGGCACAGATGTTGCTGGTCGTGGATGCATGCTGGGATTTTTGTTAATTTTTGGTCCATTCATTGGCATGAGACCGAGTCCAAAGTTTGATTTTTTTTTTTTTTTTTTTCGACTGACCTCCTTTCCGTCTGTCTCTCTTTTCTAGGGCAGACGTAAAGGAAATTAAATAAGAAGTACAACATAAAAAAATATGACACCCATTTATATATTTTCTCAAATTAGAAATTTGTCACATTGTCAATATGCACACAGTTACCTTCATGCAATTTTAAGGCAGGGAAAATTAACCTCACCACATCCAATGTGTAATGGGAATGGAGATTCTGATGCGCAGCCTATGGCGATGTGCACACGTTGCGTATTCCACTGCGGATTTTTCCACGTGGCATCTGTAGAATCCGCAGGTAAAACGCCCTGTGTTTCACCTGCGGATTATCTGTGGATTTTATGCAGATTTTGTGCGTGTTTTACACCTGTGGATTCCTATTATGGAATAGGTATAAGGCTATGTTCACACGTTCCTGATTTCCCTCCTTTTTTTTTTTCAGGACTAAAAACCGCAGCTCTTGGCAGAAAACGCAGGTCCGTTTTTTGGTGCGTTTTTTTTTATGCAGTTTTCTATGCAGAGTCTGTGTGTTTTCTTGGAAGTTTTTTAGGGTTAAAATGGCTGAAAATACCCTAACCCTACCCCTAACCCTACCCCTAACCCTACCCCTAACCCTACCCCTAACCCTACCCCTACCCCCTACCCCTAACCCTACCCCTAACCCTACCCCTAACCCTACCCCTATTCTAACCTTAGTGAAAAAAAAAAATTCTTAATTTTTTTATTGTCCCTACCTATGGGGGTGACAAAGGGGGGGTGGGGGTCATTTACTATTTTTTTTATTTTGATCACTGAGAGAGATTATATCTCAGTGATCAAAATGCACTTTGTAACGAATCTGCGCATGCGCCCGCCATTTTGCAAGATGGCGGCGCCCAGGGAGAAGACGGCCGGACGGACACCGGGAGGCCGGGTAAGTATAAGGGGGGGAGATGAGGGCACGGGGGGGGGGAAGGGCATCGGAGCATGGGGGGGGTGGGATTGGGGCACGGGGGTGGCAGCCACACTGCAGCGGTTCTGCACCACAAACCGCAGAAAACCCGCAGATATATTTTTCATCTGCGGGTTTTACTGCGGGTTTGACCTCACAATGGAGGTCTATGGGTGCAGAACCGCTGCAGTTCCGCAAAAAGAAGTGACATGGTACTTCTTTTTTACCGCGGCTATTCAGCGCGGCTTTTTTCGCGATTTTCCGCAATGTGGGCACAGCAGTTCCTGTTTTCCATAGGGTAAATTGTAATGTACCCTGCATGGAAAACAGCTGCGGACCTGCAGCGGGAAAATCGCGGCGATTCCGCATGAAAAAAAGGATGGTGTGAACATGGCCTAAACCACTGCGGAATCAGCACAAAGAATTAACATGCTGCAGAAAATAAACCACAGCGTTTCCGCACGGTGTTTTCCGCAGCATGTGCACTGCGGGTTTGGTTTTCCATAGGTTTACATGGTACTGTACAACGCATGGAAAACTGCTGCCGATCAGCAGCCAAATCCGCTGTGCACGTAGCCTCAGGGCTCGCTCACACAAGCATATAGCGAGGGCTGTGCAATGCAAGCTCCAACATGACCTGAGAATTTGTAGGTTCTGCTTTTTTTTTTGTCTTTATCTGATATTTTACGCAGTGACCTCGTCCGTACGGCCGGCCTGTGTGTGATGGCTGCGTTTTATGACTCTAGGCAAAGTCATGCCACCAAATGTTTGCTCCTGACGTCTCATGTCACAGCTTAGGCGTGTTTGCTTTCCCGTGCTATTCGGCTTTTACTTGGTGGATAGGAGAGAGATTTACAGGAGATATCAGAACTTTTCACTTTGATATCTCTAAAGTGCTGTGGAATTAATGGTGCTTTATAAGCAAGTAAAATAAATAAAAATAAACCTTGATCTCATAGATTATGGGTAGGACCCGCTATCTGTGCCATTTTTTGCGTTTTGAAAACCGCATCTGTTGAAAAACGTATGCAAATGGAGGCATTTTAGGTTACCACCACCACCACCCATGCTCCCCTGGTACCCTCACTTATCGTCCCTTCCTTTTGGGGTCCACACTGTCAGACTCTACCGGCCCTTCTCTCTGACCGCTTTTTCACTGTCTTTTGCTGGCTTGTCTTCCTCTCCTCTTCCCCTTCCTTCCTTTTGGGGTTCCTCAAGCATCAGTCCTAGGACCCCTCCTCTTCTCCTTATACACTGCCCATATTAACCCATTTCTGCCATCCGACGGAATAGTACATCCGATGGCAGCACCCCCACTTTGATGTGGGCTTCGGCGGTGAGCCCACATCAAAAGCCGGGACATGTCAGCTGTTTTGAACAGCTGACACTTGCCCACTATTAGCTAGTTAACTGCCGCTGTCAAACTCTGACAGAGGCATTTAGCAAGCGCTTCAAGCCATCCGGCCGGAAATACGTGCACCAGTTGTCTCCTAGAGACCTCTATGGTTGTTGATGCTGGATTGCTATGAGTGCCACACCATTGTCGGTGCTCATAGCAATGTTGTAATTCTACTACATAGGGGCGATCTGAGCATTGCACCTATGTAGCAGAGCCGATCAAGTTGTGGCATGCCAAAAAAAATAATTTTTTTTTAAATATTAAAAAAAAATAAAAAAATATAAAAGTTTAAATCACCCCCCTTTTTGCCCCGTTCAAAATATAACAATAAAAAAAATCAAACCTACACATATTTGGTATCACCGTCTTCAGTATCACCCGATCAATCAATAAAAAAAAAAAGATTAACCAGATTGCTAAACGGCGTAGCGATTTAAAAGAAAGTCAAAACACCAGTATTACCGTATATACTCGAGTATAAGCCGAGATTTTCAGCCCATTTTTTTGGGCTGAAAGTCCCCCTCTCGGCTTATACTCGAGTCATATACCCGGGTGTCGGCAGGGGAGGGGGAGCGGGGGCTGTGTAATCATACTTACCTGCTCCCAGCGCGGTCCCTGCAGTCCCTGGCTTCTCCGGCGCTGCAGATTCTTCCTGCACTGAGCAGTCACATGGCACCGCTCATTACAGAAATGAATAGGCGGCTCCACCCCCATAGGGGAGGAGCCGCATATTCATTGCTGTAAATGATCGGTGCCATGTGACCGCTCAATTACAGGAAGAAGCCGCAGCGCCGGGGAAGCCAGGGACTGCAGGGACCGCGCCGCAGCAGGTAAGGGGAGCGCAGCGCTATAATTACCTGCTCCTCGCTCCGGCTCAGTCTGCAGCGTCCTCTAGCAGTGACGCTCAGGTTAGAGGGCGTGGTGACGTAGTCAGTGCTGGAGACGGAGCCGCACGAGGAGCAGGTAATTATTGAAAGCGCCGGCGTCCTGAGAAGAGAGGTGAGTATGTGATTTTTTTTTTTTTATGGCAGCACCAGCAGCATTCTAAGGAGCACCTATGGGGCCATAATCAAAGGTGCAGAGCATATATGGGGCACAGCATTATAAGGAGCATCTATGGGGCCATAATCAAAGGTGCAGAGCATATAAGGGGCACAGCATTATAAGGAGCATCTATGGGGCCATAAAGGTGCAGAGCATATAAGGGGCACAGCATTATAAGGAGCATCTATGGGGCCATAAAGGTGCAGAGCATATATGGGGCACAGCATTATAAGGAGCATCTATGGGGCCATAAAGGTGCAGAGCATATATGGGGCACAGCATTATAAGGAGCACCTATGGGGCCATAAAGGTGCAGAGCATATAAGGGGCACAGCATTATAAGGAGCATCTATGGGGCCATAAAGGTGCAGAGCATATATGGGGCACAGCATTATAAGGAGCATCTATGGGGCCATAAAGGTGCAGAGCATATATGGGGCACAGCATTATAAGGAGCACCTACAGGGCCATAAAGGTGCAGAGCATATAAGGGGCACAGCATTATAAGGAGCACCTATGGGGCCATAAAGGTGCAGAGCATATATGGGGCACAGCATTATAAGGAGCACCTATGGGGCCATAAAGGTGCAGAGCATATATGGGGCACAGCATTATAAGGAGCACCTATGGGGCCATAAAGGTGCAGAGCATATATGGGGCACAGCATTATAAGGAGCACCTATGGGGCCATAAAGGTGCAGAGCATATATGGGGCACAGCATTATAAGGAGCACCTATGGGGCCATAAAGGTGCAGAGCATATATGGGGCACAGCATTATAAGGAGCACCTATGGGGCCATAAAGGTGCAGAGCATATATGGGGCACAGCATTATAAGGAGCACCTATGGGGCCATAAAGGTGCAGAGCATATATGGCACAGCATTATAAGGAGCATCTATGGGGCCATAATCAAAGGTGCAGAGGATATATGGCACAGCATTATAAGGAGCACCTATGGGGCCATAATCAAAGGTGCAGAGCATATATGGCACAGCATTATAAGGAGCATCTATGGGGCCATAATCAAAGGTGCAGAGCATATATGGCACAGCATTATAAGGAGCATCTATGGGGCCATAATCAAAGGTGCAGAGCATATATGGCACAGCATTATAAGGAGCACCTATGGGGCCATAATGAAAGATGCAGAGCATATATGGGGCACAGCATTATAAGGAGCATCTATGGGGCCATAAAGGTGCAGAGCATATATGGGGCACAGCATTATAAGGAGCACCTATGGGGCCATAAAGGTGCAGAGCATATATGGGGCACAGCATTATAAGGAGCACCTATGGGGCCATAAAGGTGCAGAGCATATATGGGGCACAGCATTATAAGGAGCACCTATGGGGCCATAAAGGTGCAGAGCATATAAGGGGCACAGCATTATAAGGAGCACCTATGGGGCCATAATCAAAGGTGCAGAGCATATATGGGGCACAGCATTATAAGGAGCACCTATGGGGCCATAAAGGTGCAGAGCATATATGGGGCACAGCATTATAAGGAGCACCTATGGGGCCATAAAGGTGCAGAGCATATATGGGGCACAGCATTATAAGGAGCACCTATGGGGCCATAAAGGTGCAGAGCATATATGGGGCACAGCATTATAAGGAGCACCTATGGGGCCATAAAGGTGCAGAGCATATATGGGGCACAGCATTATAAGGAGCACCTATGGGGCCATAAAGGTGCAGAGCATATATGGGGCACAGCATTATAAGGAGCACCTATGGGGCCATAAAGGTGCAGAGCATATAAGGGGCACAGCATTATAAGGAGCACCTATGGGGCCATAAAGGTGCAGAGCATATATGGGGCACAGCATTATAAGGAGCATCTATGGGGCCATAAAGGTGCAGAGCATATATGGGGCACAGCATTATAAGGAGCACCTATGGGGCCATAAAGGTGCAGAGCATATAAGGGGCACAGCATTATAAGGAGCACCTATGGGGCCATAAAGGTGCAGAGCATATAAGGGGCACAGCATTATAAGGAGCACCTATGGGGCCATAAAGGTGCAGAGCATATATGGGGCACAGCATTATAAGGAGCACCTATGGGGCCATAATCAAAGGTGCAGAGCATATATGGCACAGCATTATAAGGAGCATCTTTGGGGCCATAATCAACGGTGCAGAGCATTCTATATAGCACAGTTGTATATGGAGCATCTATGGGGCAATAATGAACGGTATGGAGCATCTATTTTTATTTTTGAAATTCACCGGTAAATGCTGCATTTTCTACCCTAGGCTTATACTCGAGTCAATAAGTTTTCCCAGTTTTTTGTGGCAAAATTAGGGGGGTCGGCTTATACTCGGGTCGGCTTATACTCGAGTATATACGGTACATTTTTTTGGGGGGGGGTCACCGCGACAGTGCATTAAAATGCAATAACGGGCGATCCAAAGAATGGATCTGCACCAAAAAGGTATCATTAAAAACATCAGCTCGGCACGCAAAAAATAAGCCCTCACCCGACCTGAGATCACAAAAAATGGAGACACTACGGGCATCAGAAAGTTGCGTTTTTTTATTTATTTATTTTTTAAAGCAAAGTTTGGAATTTTTTTTTACCACTTAGATAAAAAAGAACCTAGACATGTTTGCTGTCTATGAACAACTCGTAATGACCTGGAGAATCATAACGGCAGGTCAGTTTTGGCTATGTGCACACGCTGCGGATTACTCTGCAGATTTTTCCGGACTGATTTTGGTAAATCCGCAGGTAATCCGCACTGGATTACCTGCGGATTTACCAAGGTTTTAACACTTTTTTATTCGGATTCCCATGACAGCACTACGAGAGAGGGGATCCGCCCTTCAGGAACAGGAAACCTACAGATACAAAAGGGCGGCACCTCTCCCTATGCATCAGTTGGTTTCCTGTTCCTGAAGGGACAGGATCCTACAGATGAATCTCGTAATGGATCCCAGGCCGGCCGGACCGAATCAGGTAGCGGGGGGGTCTCCTATCTCGGCCGGTGCGGAAGCCCCTGGAAGACGTCACGGTGGTCCTGGCTGGACTGCACGTCAGTGACGTAGACAGCAGGGAGCAGAGTCCGGAGGATTCCTGATCTCCTTCAGCGCCGGTAAGTATAGCGCTCCTTCGGTTCATGTGGTGGTGCAGCGCGGTGGTGAGGTAGCGGTGCCAGGAGGGGAACGCTATCCGGAGCGCTGCTGCGTGCTCTTCGGCGTCCTGCATCGCTCTCAGCGTTAGCTGGAGCGTTTCCGGGTGCAGTGACGTCGAGGGGGCAGAGTCAGCAGGCGCTTCCGGGTCTCTGGGTGACTGCGCATGCGCAGTTCATCCAAGATGGCGGCGCCCATCGATCCTGAACGCCGGACTCCTCACACATTGCGCTGACCCCCCAGCTGTAGCCTCATCAGCAGGAACCAATGAGAGTGGCGCCAGGCAGCCTGCTGACCGGATCTGAGGGGGATTTAAGCAGGAGCTGGATTTAGAGCTCTGCCTTTGGTCACATCTACATCATGGAGAGTGATGGTGAGCGGCAGCTTCAGCTGCCGGAGGAGGTGCGACAAAAGCCCACGGAGAAGGAGCATGCCAGGAGTGACCAAAAAACCAAAACACAAATAATACGGAATCTCAGAAAAATGTATAGACCAAAACAACAGACAGAAATTCCTAAAAAATAACCTTTAATAGTATCATTAAAAAAGACTATATTTATCCACAATATTATTAATAAAACAGTATTAAATGTACCTAGTGGACCCTAGAATGAACTACAATGAGTCCTACCTGGCAGTGGAGGTTGGCACCCTACTTTTCTGCGGTTGGCGCCCCCACTCCTTGACGACTTACCCTTTCAGGCCCTATTAAGGACCTATAATAAAGGAAAGGCTAAATAAGCCCTATTATCAACACCTAGACTAGTACCCTGCCTACCAGTGGAGGTTGGCACCCTAATGTACTGCGGTAGGCGCCCCCACTCAACGGCGGCTAACCCTAGGGTCCCTAATAATCCCTATAGTTTGGGATAGACAAAAAGATTTTTGTCTATCCCAAACTATAGGGATTATTAGGGACCCTAGGGTTAGCCGCCGTTGAGTGGGGGCGCCTACCGCAGTACATTAGGGTGCCAACCTCCACTGGTAGGCAGGGTACTAGTCTAGGTGTTGATAATAGGGCTTATTTAGCCTTTCCTTTATTATACAGTGGGGCAAAAAAGTATTTAGTCAGTCAGCAATAGTGCAAGTTCCACCACTTAAAAAGATGAGAGGCGTCTGTAATTTACATCATAGGTAGACCTCAACTATGGGAGACAAACTGAGAAAAAAAATTCCAGAAAATCACATTGTCTGTTTTTTAACATTTTATTTGCATATTATGGTGGAAAATAAGTATTTGGTCAGAAACAAAATTTCATCTCAATACTTTGTAATATATCCTTTGTTGGCAATGACAGAGGTCAAACGTTTTCTGTAAGTCTTCACAAGGTTGCCACACACTGTTGTTGGTATGTTGGCCCATTCCTCCATGCAGATCTCCTCTAGAGCAGTGATGTTTTTGGCTTTTCGCTTGGCATCACGGACTTTCAACTCCCTCCAAAGGTTTTCTATAGGGTTGAGATCTGGAGACTGGCTAGGCCACTCCAGGACCTTGAAATGCTTCTTACGAAGCCACTCCTTCGTTGTCCTGGCGGTGTGCTTTGGATCATTGTCATGTTGAAAGACCCAGCCACGTTTCATCTTCAATGCCCTTGCTGATGGAAGGAGGTTTGCACTCAAAATCTCACGATACATGGCCCCATTCATTCTTTCATGTACCCGGATCAGTTGTCCTGGCCCCTTTGCAGAGAAACAACCCCAAAGCATGATGTTTCCACCACCATGCTTTACAGTAGGTATGGTGCTTGATGGATGCAACTCAGTATTCGTTTTCCTCCAAACACGAAAAGTTGTGTTTCTACCAAACAGTTCCAGTTTGGTTTCATCAGACCATAGGACATTCTCCAAAAACTCCTCTGGATCATCCAAATGCTCTCTAGCAAACTTCAGATGGGCCCGGACATGTACTGGCTTAAGCAGTAGGACACGTCTGGCACTGCAGGATCTGAGTCCATGGTGGCGTAGTGTGTTACTTATGGTAGGCCTTGTTACATTGGTCCCAGCTCTCTGCAGTTCATTCACTAGGTCCCCCCGCGTGGTTCTGGGATTTTTGCTCACCGTTCTTGTGATCATTCTGACCCCACGGGGTGGGATTTTGCGTGGAGCCCCAGATCGAGGGAGATTATCAGTGGCCTTGTATGTCTTCCATTTTCTAATTATTGCTCCCACTGTTGATTTCTTCACTCCAAGCTGGTTGGCTATTGCAGATTCAGTCTTCCCAGCCTGGTGCAGGGCTACAATTTTATTTCTGGTGTCCTCTGACAGCTCTTTGGTCTTCACCATAGTGGAGTTTGGAGTCAGACTGTTTGAGGGTGTGCACAGGTGTCTTTTTATACTGATAACAAGTTTAAACAGGTGCCATTACTACAGGTAATGAGTGGAGGAAAGAGGAGACTCTTAAAGAAGAAGTTACAGGTCTGTGAGAGCCAGAAATCTTGATTGTTTGTTTCTGACCAAATACTTATTTTCCACCATAATATGCAAATAAAATGTTAAAAAAAAAAAACGTGATTTTCTGGATTTTTTTTTTCTCAGTTTGTCTCCCATAGTTGAGGTCTACCTATGATGTAAATTACAGACGCCTCTCATCTTTTTAAGTGGTGGAACTTGCACTATTGCTGACTGACTAAATACTTTTTTGCCCCACTGTAGGTCCTTAATAGGGCCTGAAAGGGTAAGTCGTCGAGGAGTGGGGGCGCCAACCGCAGAAAAGTAGGGTGCCAACCTCCACTGCCAGGTAGGACTCATTGTAGTTCATTCTAGGGTCCACTAGGTACATTTAATACTGTTTTATTAATAATATTGTGGATAAATATAGTCTTTTTTAATGATACTATTAAAGGTTATTTTTTAGGAATTTCTGTCTGTTGTTTTGGTCTATACAGCATGCCAGGAGTGACCAGTCCAGCCGTAAAAGCTCGTCCAAGCAGGGATCTAGAGCATCGACTGGCAAAGAACCCCCTCGTGTTCCGGTATCTTTTTTGGCGTACACTGGTAAGTGATCTACGTGAATGCTCACTCAGTGACGCGGGCCCCTTATACTTTGTCATTCTAGGGGAAGAGAAGTGCAAAGTCGAAACATAAGGAGTGTGCCCTGTGTGAAGTCCCGTTACCAGATTCTTATACTAAAAAATTATGCGCCTCCTGTATACAACAGACGGTGAGGTCTACAGGAGTGGAGGGGTTGAGTGACATCAGGCTAGATAGATGGTATCACCCTTATTGTCCTCCCCTAGGTAGCGGAAGAATCTGCTTCTACGGCTAATCTACGTGAGATGATCCGTACAGAAGTAAGGGAATCCCTGCGGTCTATGTCCCAGGCGGGAAGTTCAAAACAGAGAGCCTCGGTGATCTCTGATTCGTCAGAGGAAGATAAAGAGGAAGGTTCTTATGGCTCAAATCTCTCTTCCTCGTCATCAGAAGAGGAATCTGGCCGATTCTGTCTTCCTCTGGACCGGGTGGATAAATTAGTTAAGTCGGTCAGAGGTACGATGGGCCTAGAAGAACCTAAGACTCAGCTTTCCCGTCAGCAGTTAATGTTCAGTGGCTTGGAACACAAGAAGCGTAGATCCTTCCCGGTGAATGATAAAATTCAAGACCTGATTCTCCGAGAATGGAAGAAACCGGAGAAGAAAGGCTCATTACCACCAGCTTTAAAACGCAGGTATCCCTTTGAGGATACGACTGTGGATACCTGGGACAAGGCCCCTAAATTAGATGCCGCGGTGGCAAAGGCATCAGAGAGCCGCATTACCTTTCGAGGACATGGGATCCCTTAAAGACCCTCTTGACAGGAAGGCGGATACCTTCCTTAAAGGTACTTGGGAGATGGCAGCCGGATCCTTGAGACCGGCAGTGGCTGCGACTTGTACAGCCAGATCCCTAATGGTCTGGCTCGAACAGTTGGAATCCCAGCTTAAAGAAGGCGCTTCCAGAAGTTCTATTCTAAATGCGCTTCCGGTGATTCAAGATGCTGCGGCTTTCCTGTCGGACGCGTCGGTCGATTCGGTCAGAATGGCGGCCAGAGCAGCAGGACTCTCCAACGCGGCTCGTAGAGCCCTGTGGTTGAAGTGTTGGTCGGGTGACATTCAATCAAGGTCTAAATTATGCGCTATTCCATGCAAAGGGGAATATCTCTTCGGGCCAACCTTGGATGAGCTGCTTGAAAAGGCTGGAGATGACAAGAAAAAATTCCCTAGTTTGTCATCAGCCTCTTATCGGCGTCCATTCAACAGGAGGAGATTTGGTCGCGGAAGGAAGCGTGCATCCTCGCCCTCTAGAGATAATTTTAGATGGGAGGATAGACGCAGGAGAGGTACGGGTTACATGTTCCGCCGTTCCTCAAAAGAACATAAGAAACCGGACCAATGACTAGCAATCTCTGTGGGAGGGAGATTGTCAGCCTTCTCTTCCGCATGGACTAACATCTCAAATAGTGACTGGGTCCGAGGTATTATTTCAGAAGGTCTGAAATTGGAATTTATTCACTGGCCTCGGGATAAATTTATGTTAACCCCCTTACGCTCCTCCACTATTGAACAGACGGCTTTAGAGGCAGAAGTTGTGAGTTTATGCCTTAAGAACGTGCTGATTGAGGTCCCAGAGTCAGATAGAGGGAGTGGATTCTACTCTCCTCTATTTCTGATTCAAAAACCAGACAGGTCATTTAGGACTATTATTAACCTTAAATCCCTTAATGAATACCTGGTTAAAGCCACATTTAAAATGGAGTCAATCAGCTCTGCAATAAAAATGTTGTTCAAACACTGCTTCATGGTAGTTGTGGACTTAAAAGATGCGTATTATCATGTTCCTATCCATGAAAACTTTCAGAGGTTTCTACGTGTGGCGGTGTCTATGGGGGGTATTGTTCGACACTTTCAATTTAGAGCCCTTCCCTTCGGCCTCTCAACGTCTCCCCGAGTATTCACTAAAGTTGTTGCGGAGGTCATGGCGCACTTACGTGAATCTGATATCCTCATAATCCCTTATCTGGATGACTTCCTGATAGTTGGAAACTCAGCAGACCATTGCCTTGCTCAGGTAAAAACAGCTATGTCCAAACTAGAACATCTGGGCTGGATTATAAACTATGAAAAATCCCGATTACAACCCCTAAAAACCCAGAGATTTCTAGGGCTGCTGTTAGATTCCGAGTCCCAACAATGCCGTCTTCCACCTGATAAACTGCTCCATATCCAACAACAGGTATTAAAAGCAATTAATAAACCAACCATGACTCTTAGACAGGCTATGTCTTTATTAGGTTCCCTAACTTCCTGTATTCCCGCCGTCTGTTGGGCACAGTTCCACTCCAGACCTTTACAGTTTGAAGTACTGAATTATGATAGAGTCTTACAGGGTTCCTTGCAGGGTCAGATGACATTGAGTCCAGAGGTTCTGGCATCTCTTAAATGGTGGCTAGAGGAAGACAATCTGTCAGCAGGAGTTCCCTGGGTGACTCAAGTGACTCGGGTAATTACGACGGACGCCAGCCCCATGGGGTGGGGGGCACACATGGGTGACGTAGTAGTCCAGGGGTTATGGGATCCCCAAACATCAGCCTCTTCCAATCAGAAGGAGTTAATGGCAATTGAATTCTCAATTAAAGAACTCCTCGTATATCTACAGGGTCACCATGTCAAAATCCTCTCCGACAACCAGGTGGCAGTGGCCTATGTGAATCACCAGGGTGGAACACGCTCCAAGTCCCTGATGGAAGTAGCGGATCGCCTGCTCCAGACAGCAGAAAACCATTTTCTATCTTTATCCGCAGTTCACATAAAAGGGAGAGAGAATATAAGAGCAGACTTTCTAAGTCGAAGCACCTTAAAACAAGGAGAATGGTCTCTGAACACAAAGATCTTCAACTGGATTGTCCGCATGTGGGGTCATCCAGAAGTGGACTTATTTGCCACCAAGCACAACAGAAAGACGATAAATTTCTGTTCCTTAAATCCCAGGGAATATCCACTGGCAGTGGATGCCTTCCTGATCAGATGGGATTTCCGATTGAGCGGGGGGAACGCATATGCCAATCTATTGCCGCTGGTGGTCAGAAAGATAAGGGAGGATCAAGCGAGAGTCATACTGATCGCTCCGTTCTGGCCCAGAAGAGCTTGGTTTTCCTGGCTCAGGACCATGTCCGTGAAAGACCCCTGGGTACTGCCGGACATTCCGGACTTACTTCATCAAGGTCCGATCAACCATCCACAAGTGAAGGGTCTCCATTTGACGGCATGGTTTTTGAGAGGCCATTGTTAAAAAGCAGAAGTTTTTCTCCAAACCTAATTGATACCCTTATGAAGAGTAGGAAAAACATAACAACTAAGATCTACTCTAGAACTTGGAGGAAGTTTCTGGCCTCTTCAAATTTTAATATTGAAGAGGGTATACCAATCAACCAGATTCTAGAATTCCTGCAGAGGGGGCTAGAGCTAAATCTATCCACAAGTACACTAAAAGTACAAGTATCAGCCCTGGGGGCTCTATTTTCTTGTAACATTGCGGGTAACTACTGGGTATCAAGGTTTATCAAAGCATCTAGTAGATCCAGACCTATACACAGGAATAGGTCAATGCCTTGGGATCTCAATCTAGTCCTTTCAGCCTTAACTAAGGAACCATTTGAGCCCTTACATTCAGCCTCACTTAAATTACTATCCCTCAAAACAGCGTTTTTGGTGGCAATTACATCTGCTCGTAGGGTAGGAGACATACAGGCTCTTTCTAGGCTGTCCCCTTATACAGAATTTCTACAGGACAGAGTAGTCCTCAGACCAGATCCAGCTTATTTACCAAAAGTGGCCTCAGATTTTCACAGATCTCAGGAGATAGTGTTACCGTCATTTCTCCCTAATCCTTCTAATTCCAAAGAGGAGTTACTCCATACATTAGATGTTAGGAGATGTCTATTAGAATATATATCAGTCACTGATGCTTGGAAGAGAGAGGATGCGTTGTTTCTATCCTTCCAAGGTCCCAGGAAAGGTCTTAGAGTTTCAAAGTACACGCTAGCGAAGTGGATTAGGGAGGCTATCTCTCTGGCTTATACTGCAGGTGGAGGTCCAGCTCCGCAGAATCTGAGGGCACATTCCACCCGCGCCATGGCTACATCCTGGGCTGAAAGATCTGGAGTGTCGATCGACCAGATATGTAAGGCAGCTACGTGGTCATCCCCATCCACCTTTTTCAAGCACTATAGGTTGGACTTGGGGTTCTCTTCTGATCTCACCTTCGGGTTAAGGGTGCTGCAGGCTATAGTCCCTCCCTAAGGTAGTTTACATCTCTGTAATTCTCTCGTAGTGCTGTCATGGGAATCCGAATAAAGCATTAAGCTACTTACTGGTAGCGGCATTTTTCGGAGGCCCATGACAGCACCCTTAGTTCCCTCCCTATTCACGTGGGGGTTGTACTTCCTATAGTATATATAATGAGATAGATAGATCTCACGTGTGGTATATAGTTCAATATGATGGATTATTTTTGTACATAAACTGTATATAATGTATATTTGTGTGCTACTAACCGCGGTAGTCCTCTCAGGCTCTGAAATACAACTGATGCATAGGGAGAGGTGCCGCCCTTTTGTATCTGTAGGTTTCCTGTTCCTGAAGGGCGGATCCCCTCTCTCGTAGTGCTGTCATGGGCCTCCGAAAAATGCCGCTACCAGTAAGTAGCTTAATGCTTTTGTGCAGATTTCACCTGCGGTTTTACACCTGCGGATGCTTATTACGGAGCAGGTGTAAACCGCTGAAGAATCCGCTCAAAGAATTGACATGCTGCGGAATAAACAACGCTACGTTTCCGCGTGTTTTTTTTCAGCAGCATGTGCACTGAGGATTTTGTTTTCCATAGGTTTACATGGTACTGCACACCGCATGGAAAACTGCTGTGGATCTGCAGCGGCCAAACCGCTGCGGACCTGCAGCAAAATGTGCAGCGTGTGCTCATACCCTAAGGGTATGTGCACACGTTCAGGTTTTTTCGTGATAAAAACGCTATAAAAACTCATTAAAAACACATACATTATGCATCTATCATTTAGAATGCATTCTGCATGTTTTGTGCGGTAAAAAAAAAGTAGCATGTTCATAAATTTTGCGGATTTTCTGTGTTTTTCCTGCTATTCTATGCATTTGGAAAAAAACGCACAAAAAACGCATAAATGCATGAAAACGCGAAAAAAACGCATGCGGAAATATACAGTTTTTGTCAGGAAAATTTCTGCAAGAAATCCTGACGTGCGCACATACCCTAAGGATTTAGTGAAACCTAAAAGCCAAACAAAAAAGTGTGGGATTGCACTTTGAATTTTTTTCCCGTTTTCTGGTACACTTAATGGTAAAACCAATTGTTCAAAAGTACAACTCGTCCCGCAAAAAATAAGCCCTCACATGGCCATATGTGAAAAATAAAAAAGTTATGGGTCTGGGAAGAAGGGGAGCGAAAAACTAATACGCAAGATTGAAAAAAAGCTCCAGGGGTTAAGTGGTTAAACAAACCATCAGTATATTTGGTTTTCAGTACCATCTCTGATGAGACCCAATTATAAGCATTGTCTCCTGATATCACCCCTGCATTACTACATAATACCAGTGATTGTCTTTCTGCTGTCCCTAACACTACGTTCTCACTGTATCTTGTGATACATATGGGCAATACATACGTATGGGCAGCACGGTGGCTCAGTGGTTAGCACTTCAGCCTTGCAGCGCTGGAGTCCTGGGTTCTAATCCCACCTTGGACAACATCTGCAAGGAGTTTGTATGTTCTCCCCGTGTTTGCGTGGGTTTCCTCCGGGTACTCCAGTTTCCTCCCACATTCCAAAGACATGCTGATAGGGAATTTAGATTGTGAGCCCCAGTGAACAGTGATGATAATGTGTGCAAAACTGTAAAGCGCTGCGGAATATGTTAGCGCTATATAAAAATAAAGATTATTATTTATCTTAAACTGAATTTGTCAAAAACTGAACTCCCTGTGTTTCCTCCCTCCACTAACCTACCAATGCCCGATATTGCCATTTCTGTGTGTATTTCTACCATTACTCCACAGCAAAATGCCCACTGTTTTGGAGTCACTCTTGAGTCGGATCTTTCCTTCACTTCCCACATCCGATCACTCACTCATGTCACCTACACCTCAAAAATATATCTGGAATTCAACCTTTTCTTACCTTTTGACTCAACAAAAAAGTACTGTAGCTCTTATCCATTCTTGTCTGGACTACTGTAACTCTCTACTGATCGGTTTCCCTTTTACTAAATTCTCCTCTCTCCAATCAATCCTGAATGCAGCAGCCGAGAACATATTCCTTTCCAACCGTTACACCGATTCCTCCAACCTGTGTCAATCAGTACACTGGTTGCCCATCCGCTACAGAGTTCGATATAAACGTATCGCTCTCACCCACAAAGCGCTCCATGGTTCAGCACCACCCTGCATCTCCTCCCTTGTCGATCTACCACCCTACCCGTGAACCTCCGCCATGCTAATGAACTAAGACTAGCATCCTCAATAATCTGAACCTCCCACTCCCTTCTCCAAGACTTCTCATGTGCTGCGCCAATTCTTTGGAATGCACTACCCAGAACAATTTGATCCCTAATATCCAGTTTTAAGCGTGCCCTAAAAATGCATTTCTTTAGACTGGCCTATCACCTCATCACACCTTTCTAACTATCCCTGTTTGCCAACACAAAAGTTTCTTCCAAATCAGAACCCTCGTATCGTCTGTTCACACACGCTCCATCACTTATTAGCCCTCTGCTTCTGCATTTGTACTGAAACTAGCTGGTGCCCGGATCATGCAATGTTCTGTGAATACTTCCTTTCTCCTGTCACCTTGGAGGATGTCACCCCGCCCTAATGGGGGACAGGAAACACAGGTTAAATACCCTCCCCTTCCTGCTATCTCCAGTGTTTTTCCTGTCCCCCAGTGGGGCATGAAGAGGTCTGTCAGGTGCTGCCGGCGAGCGGAGCCCTAGGAAAGCGTTACCTTAAGCGGGGCAGCCGAGGTCGGGGGTTTCTCCTCTCCTCCGGGTGGCTGCTCCCATTTCCATGTCCCATGTGACTCAGGACCCCCTTCCCGCCCCTCCCGTGCCTCTCTGGGAGGTAAAGTGTGGCGGTGATGTGCAGCTGGGGTCCTCCCTGAGCTCCCCGGCATCCTCCTCAAGTGGCGGCCGGGTCCGGAGTCCGCGCGCACCAGATGTGACGTCGGTGCGAGCATCGGAAGTGATGTTGGTACACTTCCGGTTTTCGCTGACTGGGGCGCCCATGCTGAAATGCACGCGCTATGGCGGAATGTGGCTCTGGTGCCTTCGCCACTTCTTCTGTCGTTCCTGGGATCCTCCCTGCGGATCATGGGAGGAAGAGCACACAACTGACGCTGGACCTCTATGCCTTCATATCCTGGTTGGGAGCCTTCAGGTAAGACGCAGAGTCTCTGTCTTGTGTGACTCGTAACAGTTCTGACCATGGATGGTGACAAACCTACTGCTGCATCTGCAGATCTCAGCGTTCACCCTCCTACCGTGAGTAGCGGGGCTGGTCCCTTACTGTCCAGATTTGATACCTATGGGTCACTTAGTATACCCCTCTCTTTTAGGGAGAAAGTTCTCTGCCCCAAAGAGCAAACCCAGCCGAAAGTATGGGGTTTGTGGTTCCAGGCTCCGTCAGCTTACAAGAAGACTTTATGCCAACCTTGCATGGACGACCTATTACGTGCCGAGCAGCCCTCTCTCCTGGACAGTATTAAGACACTTATCAAGCAGAAGGTGCAAACCTCCATGGCCGCTTTCTCCCAGACCCCAGTGCCGCATCCCCCTCCCCCTAAAAAGAGGAAAATGGCACCGGCTGAAACTGACTCTGACTCAGGTGAAATCCATACCTTAGGGTCAGAAGATATTTGGGAAAATGAGGGCTCCACATCCACGCAGGGGCCTGATAATAAGAAATACTATTTCTCTTCCGAGGATATGGAAGAGTTAATTTCCATAGTGAGAAACACCATGTGGGTGGAGGAAGTAGAGGTGAAACACTCAATTCAGGACGAGATATTTGGGGGGCTGAAACCCAGAAGCAAAAAAGGGTTTCCTGTGCATGAAAATGTCCAAAACCTTATTTTTCAGGAATGGTCTTCCACAGAGAAGGGACTTAGCGTACCCTCGGAATTAAAGAACAGCTTTCCCCTTGAAGGTGATAGTTCTATTTGGGAAGTCCCTAGGGTGGACGTCCAGGTCTCTAAAATGACCAAGAAGATGTCCCTCCACTTCGAGGATTCTTCCCGATTAAAAGATCCTATAGATTGAAAAAAGAGCCACCTGAAAAAATCAAGGGAATCCTCTACCAACCTGATTAAAACAAATATAGCTTCTACTTGCGTCGCCAGATCCATTTTGCTCTGGCTTCGCAAATTGGAAGAACACCTCTCTCAGGGGACCTCCAGAGAAGAGAGTCTGGACTCCCTACCCCTTCTCCAAAAGGCGATGTTTTTTTTTGCCGATGCTTCAGGAGAGTCGGTTCGGGTGGAAGATCCTTAGTCCTCTCTGCTAGGAGAGCCCTTTGGCTAAAATCATGGGGTGGGGACATCACCTCTAAGACTAAGCTCTGTGGCATCACCTTCCAGGGACGTGTTTGGCCGGATCTTGGATGATATCCAAGCTTCGGGCCAAAGCTTCGGACAAGAAGAAATCGCTGCCCAAGCAGAAATTTGCTAGGAAGGGTTTTTTTCATCCCCCTCATGAACAGTCCTCCCAGAAGTTCAGGGGAAAGGGTAAAACTGGATGATGGAGCTACCCAAAGGGGGGGGGGGAAGAGGCAGGAACATCCTTTTTCCTCAACAACAGCAGACCCCGAACAAACAGTGACTCTCCGGAGGGGGGCCAACTCTCGGACTTTCTTGCCCAATGGCAGTCCATATCCACAAACCAGTGGATCCTCCACACCATACAATTTGGGCTCAAGTTGGAGTTTGAGTCCCCCCCCCCCCCAGTGTCTGAAGATTACCCTGTTACAGACTCCAGACGTCCAAAATTCCTTCCTCCTACAAATACAAGAGACTATGGTGAGAAACAGTAATTTCTCAGGTACCCCATCAGGAGATAGGCAGAGGCCATTATTCTCACCTATTCCTCATAAGAAAACCCTCTGGAAAATGCAGGGTCATCATAAATTTAAAACCCTTAAACCAGTTCATCAAATACAGGAGGTTCAGGATGGAGTCGATCAAGACAGCAATCCCTCTGATTGGACAAGACTGGGTGATGGCTACGATAGACCTGAGGGACAATTACTACCATGTTCCGATCCATACGGATCACAGGAAGTTCCTCAGGTTTACAGTCTCCCAAGGGATCACCCATTTCCAATTCAACATGCTACCATTCGGCATCTCTTCAGCACCAAGAGTGTTTTAAAAAATCATGAGGGAAGAAGTTATCTTCATCCGTCTCCAGGGAATATGCGTCGTGCCATATTTAGACGACTTCCTCATAATCGCTCCATCGATACCCCGGCTAAACCAGGACGTGTCAAACTCTGGAGATCCTCAAATGCCTAGGCTGGATCCCAAACCTTCAGAAGTCAGACCTCCACTCATCTCCAAGGAAGAAATTCCTGGGGATTCTCTTAGACTCGGAGAAGAGGACATTCCTTGCTTCCCGAGGATCATCAGCACGACCTTCGTCAGAAAATCTCCAAGTTCAAACAACTGAGGTCACCAACCCTAAGAATCCATGTCCATTCTGGGATCTCTGACTTCATGTATTCAAGCAGTGTCCTGGGCTCAGGCGCACACTCGAACCCTCCAATCACACATCCTCCTGTACTCGCGAAGGTATCACAACGTGCTGTCCAGCAAAATTCCGCTTTCGGGACATGTGAAGTCGGCTCTCTCCTGGTGGTTCAATTGCCGAAACCTGCGGGTGAGCTGGGATCAGGTCCCCCTAAAAATACTTTCTACAGATGCCAGCCGAAGAGGTTGGGGAGCTGTGGTGGAGGAAACATATTTTCAGGGACTATGGTCTCTGGACATAAGATCCTGAGCCTCAAATCTGGGAGAATTAAAGGCAGTAGAGGAAGCACTGATAGCTGCCTCATCTCTAATCCAAAATCATCATGTTCAGGTCTACTCCGACAACGTGACGGTAGTCTACCTTCGACATCAAGGGGGCACAAAGTATGCCAGTTTGAAACTAATCGCGGAAAGAATATTCTTCTGGGCAGAGAAGCATCTGTTGTCTATCTCAGCAGTGCATTTCAAAGGTTCAGACAACAATATCTAGGCGAATTTCCTGAGCAGGAGGGATGTCCATCCGGGAGAATGGTGCCTGAACCAAGTAGTATTCCTATCCCTGACCACGATATGGGGGAGCCCAGAGGTCTATTTAACCCCTTCATGACCTTGGGATTTTTCGTTTTTCCATGTTCGTTTTTTCACTCCCCTCCTTCCCAGAGCCATAACTTTTTTTATTTTTCTGTCAATTTGGCCATGTGAGGGCTTATTTTTTGCGGGACGAGTTGTACTTTTGAACGACATAATTGGTTTTAGCATGTCGTGTACTAGAAAACGGGAAAAAAATTCCAAGTGCGGTGAAATTGCAAAAAAAGTGCAATCCCACACTTGTTTTTTGTTTGGCTTTTTTGCTAGGTTCACTAAATGCTAAAACTGACCTGCCATTATGATTCTCCAGGTCAGTACGAGTTCATAGACACCTAACATGACTAGGTTATTTTTTATCTAAGTGGTGAAAAAAATTCCAAACTTTGCTAAAAAAAAAAAAATTGCGCCATTTTCCGATACTCGTAGCATCTCCATTTTTTGTGATCTGGGGTCGGTTGAGGGCTTATTTTTTGCGTGCCGAGATGACGTTTTTAATAGCATTTTGGTGCAGATACGTTCTTTTGATCGCCCGTTATTGCATTTTAATGCAATGTCGCGGCGACCTAAAAAACGTAATTCTGGCATTTCGAATTTTTTTCTCGCTATGCCGATTAGCGATCAGGTTAATGCTTTTTTTTAATTGATAGATCGGGCGATTCTGAGCGTGGCGATACCAAATATGTGTAGATTTGTTTTTTTTTTTTGTTTTTTTTATTGATTTATTTTGATTGGGGCGAAAGGGGGGCGATTTAAACATATTTTTTTTTTTTTTTTCACTTTTTTTTTAAACTTTTTTTTTTTTTTTTTTTTACTTTTGCCATGCTTCAATAGCCTCCATGGGAGGCTAGAAGCAGGCACAACTCGATCGCCTCTGCTACATAGCAGCGATCTGCTGATCGCTGCTATGTAGCAGAAATGGAGGTGTGCTGTGAGCGCCGACCACAGGGTGGCGCTCACAGCCACCGGTGATCAGTAACCATAGAGGTCTCTAAAACCTCTATGGTTACCATCCTGACGCATCGCTGACCCCCGATCATGTGACGGGGGTCGGCGATGACGTAATTTCCGGCCGCCCGGCCGGAAGCTTTAGTTAAATGCCGCTGTCTGCGTTTGACAGCGGCATTTAACTAGTTAATAGGTACGGGCAGATCGCGATTCTGCCCGCGCCTATTGCGGGCACATGTCAGCTGTTCAAAACAGCTGACATGTCCCGACTTTGATGCGGGCTCACCGCGGAGCCCTGCATCAAAGCAGGGGATCTCACCTCGGACGTACTATCCCATCCGAGGTCAGAAAGGGGTTAATTGCAAATGCTCAGAATGCAAAAACCAAAACTTTTTTTCTCCTTCAATCCTGCTTTTGGAGCTCGGGGGGATAGATACTTTTGCCCATCCATGGAATTTCAACTTGGCCTATGCCTTCCCACCTATCCCTATGTTGGAAAAGACGCTGCAGAAGATCTGGTTGCACCAGGTCACAACGATCCTAATTGCTCCAATGTGGCCAGGGCGCAGCTGGTACAGCGCATTGATGGACAAGGCATTAGAAGGTCCCTTACTTCTACCCCAAACGATCGACCTCCTTTGTCAGGGTCCCCTACGTTATCCAGACCTAAACAGACTGAACCTACCGGCTTGGTTACTGAAGCCAGCATCCTAAAAGCCAGAGATCTCTCGGACAGGGTAATCCAAGCTCTTCAAAAGAGTAGGAAACCAGTGACGAATGCCATCTATGGCAAAGTGTGGACAAAGTTTTCTTCCTGGTGCCTTCCCAAAGTCCCTGATCCCTTCCACCCCAACATTGCTCAGGTCCTAGACTTCCTCCAGAAAGGGTTAGAGCTAGGTCTTTCCCAAAGCACTCTGAAGGTTCAGATTTCTACCCTTAGTTCCTTTTTTTGACCTGGACCTGGCGGTGCACCGCTGGATCAAACGATTTATGACCTCTGCAAGCAGAATACGTCCTAGACTCCCTAGCCGGGTTCCCCCCTGGTATCTAAATTTAGTACTCAACAGTTTAACCCAGGTTCCTTTCGAACCTTTGTCCTCAATATCTTTGAAAACCCTAACACTTAAGATGGTTTTTCTGGTGGCAATTACCACGGCTAGATGCACAGAATTGCAAGCCCTTTCAATACAAGAACCCTACCTATCTGTAAACTGATATAGTTTTGCGTTTAGATCCCTCCTTTATGCCCAAGGTTGCCTCAGACTTCCATAGGAGTCAAGATAGTGTTGCCCTCATTTTGCCCAAATCCTTCCAATGCGAAGGAAGAAAACTTCCACACTCTGAATGTCCGCAGAGTTGTCCTCCATTACCTGGAACAAACCAAGGCTTGGAGGGTTGACCAGAATATTTTTATTCAATTTTTAGGCCAGAATAAAGGAAAGAAAGCGGCTAAAAGCACAATTGCAAACTGGATCAAACAGGCCATTTGTCTAGCATATTCGATAAAAGAGCTCCCTCCTCCCGCTTCACTAAAGGCTCACTCCACTCGGTCGGTTTCTACATCATGGGCAGCAAGAGGGAACGCTTCATCTGAGCAGATATGCAGAGCCGCTACATGGTCTTCTGTGCATACCTTCACCAGACATAGACTGAGTTTTGACAGGGATCTAACATTCGGCAGACGAATTCTGCAAGCTGTGGTCCCTCCCTAAAGAAATCCATGTTGGTATAACTCCAAGGTGACTGTCGTGGAAGGTGACTGGAGAAAATAGAATTAGACTTACCGGTAATTCGGTTTCTAGGAACTTTCCATGACGGCACTAATTTGCCTCCCTACCTGATATTCTTATTGGATGATTCCTGCACTTGGGTGGTGACTATTCATGTTTGTGTGTCCAGAAAAAACACTGGAGATAGCAGGAAGGGGAGGGTATTTAATCTCTTTGTGTTTCCTGTCCCCCATTAGGGCGGGGAGACATCCTCCAAGGTGACTGTCGTGGAAGGTTCCTAGAAACCGAATTACCGGTAAGTCTAATTCGATTTTAGTTTATGTGCTGGTGAAAGCACTGTACACAGAATACTGGTTATGAATGTCCAAGTATTGCTGATGGCATGTATTGTGTGAAGGTTGCTATACAAATGGCTTCACAATGTCCGAGTGACTTCTGGACCACCCGCGTGTCAACTGATCTGAGCTTTAAGTAATATTATGAAGCTACCTATAGCAGTTATTTCCCCTGATTTGGCATCTCAGGCGACGTTCACATTGTTGTCCTTCTCTTTGGCATGGGACATTGAATTATTTTTAGCTAGAGTTCCTGCAGAGCGATGTTGTAGTATCGAGAGATGTAGTGATTCTGCAGGAGGTAGCCCAATCCTGTACGACAGCTCCGCAGGAGATTCCCCATGTAAGCTGAAGACACCATGATGAACAAGGGCTCATTGTCCGTTCGCTGTGTTTTATAGATGGCATTCAGATTTTTGCAGGAACAGAACAATACATTGATGTGTCTCCCCAGTGTTAGGCCGTGTGCGGGCAGGTGTTGACTAATCTGTCCGCCCTCTATCCTGGATTCTCATAGATGTCAGTGATGTGTATGGAGAGACATGGCACTGCAGAAATGTTTCCCAGTAGACCCCCAGTCGGAGGCCTCACACCTTTCCCAATCAGATCTCTTGCTTTGCACTGAGGAGGGTAAACACCCTGAAATGGTAAAAGGGAAACACCCTTCTTATCCTAAGTCACGTGGCAAGGCTTGTTAAAGGAGCAATAGTGACCTTTAGGATTGCTACATCCAATAGGTGCCTGAGATGGCAGTGCATGGCCTAGAAGTCTCCTTACGCTGGCTGGATTCTTTTTGCAAGGAGAAACGTTTTTCCTTAAAGGGACACTGTCACCTGAATTTGGAGGGAACAATCTTCAGCCATGGAGGCGGGGTTTTGGGGTTTTTGATTCACCCTTTCCTTACCAGCTGGCTGCATGCTGGCTGCAATATTGGATTGAAGTTCATTCTCTGTCCTCCGTAGTACATGCCTTGCGCCTTGCAATCTTGCCTTGCGCAGGCGTGTACTATGGAGAACAGAGAATGAACTTCAATCCAATATTGCAGCCAGCATGCAGCCAGCGGGTAAGGAAAGGGTGAATCAAAAACCTCAAAACCCCGCCTCCATGGCTGAAGATTGTTCCCTCCAAATTCAGGTGACCGTGTCCCTTTAAGTGCACAAAGCCAACAAATGGGTGAGAGAAGTGGCACTTGATTGCTGGCATCTACTCTTCCCCTCTAGTACAATATTGGAAAAATGAAATTAACAACAAATAAATAAATGAGGACAACAAAAAAACAAAACAAAACAATGAGGACACCGAAGACTGCAAACAACTGAAAATCAGGATGGCTTTATAAAAATTTTTAAATAGCCATCTTGATATTCAGTTTCCATGTCATTCTTGTTTTTGTGTTTTGTTGTCCTCTCCTCATTTTTATTTTTTTGGGTTGTTATTTTCATTTTTCCAATATTCGGGTTTATTACATATCCATTTAGTGCAGTGACATAAATACATAATTATTTTTTAGAAGGGTTAAAATATGATCAGTGACTTTTAATTTTTCCAACAAAATTTACAAAGCCATTTTATTTAGGGACCACCTCACATTTGAAGTTATTTTGATTTTGCCTATACACAAAAGTGACACCCCTCAAGGTGCTCAAAACCACATTCAAGAAGTTTATTAACTCTCTAGGGTCTTCACAGGAACTAAAGCAATGTGGAAGGAAAAAAGAAGTTTCTTTTTTTACACACATTTTTCTGTATTTTTTTATTTTTGCAAGGGTAACAGTATAAAATAGACCACATAAATTGTTTTGCAATTTCTCCTGAGTATGCCAATACCCCATATATGGGGGAAAACTACTTTTGGGGCGCATGGCATTGATTGGAAAGGAAGGTGTGGCGCTTTGGAACACAGACTTTGATAGAATGGGCATCACATCGTGTTTGAAGAGCCCCTGATATGTGAAAACAGCAGAAGCCCTCTACAAGTGACCCCATTTTGGAAACCTGACCCCTCAAGGAATTTTTAACCTATTGGGTGATTCTCAAAGCTTTTATACCATTTGATGTGCGAGCAAAAAAAATTTTTTTTTTTTCAACTAAAATACTGTTAATGTTGTTAACAAGTCCGTGTTCACTGTCTGCGCCCAAACAGTAGGTGTTCATTACAGATGTCGAACTTTACTGTTTGGGTGACGTCAGCGCAATCGCCGTTAGAAATTTTCCCACAGCACTCGCTCTGATGTCAGATAGGGAAAGTGAGTTCAATAGCGGTGAACTCCCAGGACCTTCCTGATGGCAGCTTATAACTGGATCTCACAGGCCATCGTACCATGGTAATCATCAGCACCCGAGATTCTCATCGTGGGAATCCGATGCTTACAAAGGTTTTTTTTTTAACCACTTAAATACCGCTGTCGCTATCGACAGCGGTATTTAAGTGGTTAATCGGCCACGATTGCCTGCAAAACCGTCTAGTGCTGATAGTGCAGGGTGTCAGCTGTCATGTACAGCTGACACCGGTGGAAATTGAGGCCGCTAGGCAGCGCTATTCCCTTATTCCTCAACGGCAACGAGGGATTAAGGCCCCTTAAGGACCACCTTGTTAATGCTAATCAGTAGTTAAGGGGTTGAATGAAAGGTTTTTACCAGTAGGAGTCATGTAGATCAGAAGAGCAGACTGTCAGTCATTAAATGTCTCACACTGGTAACTCCCCTGTCATTTTAAAATAAATTTCTGAGACCATCTCTCGGGGAGATCTATGTCCGGCCCATAGATCTTAACAGCTCATTAACCTATAAGGAAAACATGGATTTCTCTGGAATAAAACATCGGATTGCAGATATCAATGTATTTTATTCAGCTCCATATGACCTACATGCCCATATAAACTGCTTAGGAGGGTTGATCCTACTGACTTTAAAGGGAATCGGTCACAATTGAGCTAGGTAAATCGTTAATACGGGCATAGATGTCATAGAGTGAATAAAAGTGATACTTATCTGTCTCACACATCATGTCTTATTGTAGTGAAATTATCCTTTCTGACTTTGTTAATGAGCTCTTCCAGGCTATGGGCTGGTTGCTGTTGGGATGAACATGTGGCCTCCACACTTCATTAGCATAGATTTCTCCTTATCATTAATACGTCCCTAAGTTGTTTGGTGCTTGAGGTGAAATCTCGCGCCTGCGCATTCCATCTCCCGTCGTTCCTCCTCAGTGTTCCGTCCATCTAAGGGCACTTACTGCGCAGGTGCCGAAAAGTCACCGGTACCCCCCGCTCGGTGTTCTCCAACGTGCAGAAAAGGTGCGGGAGCGGATGTATCGGTGACTCGCCGGTAATGGCGCAGGAGTCACATACATGTCAGGTCACATGCTCCGCCATATTGACGCCACTTTTACGGACTACTGCAGTCTCCGGATTGTTCAGTCTTCATGACTAGCGTCTTTAGCACTTGGTAGAACACTTCTGGCTGTTGTGACCTGCTACAAATGTGATACATATCCAGAAACCAGCTTCTGGCAGAGTTCCTGAGGAATTTTAGAAGCCCACGGTCATCGTTCTTTGGCACGCTCTTATATAATCGTGCAGTGTATTAAAAATATGTCCTGAGTTGCATTTTCTTCCATGTTCCTTGGCTTTATCTGGCTATTGATATAAGAAATAATTTTTTTTTATGCCTAATATAAACATAATCTAAAATCTTTTGGTTAATCTAGAAGTTAACGTTGCGTTTCTCTGTTGCACAGGTTCCTTCAGACTTTTCTTATGTCTTAGGCCTCATTCAGACGTCGCACCATTTTTGTGTCGGTCACTGTTTTTCATACGATTTTCATTAGTGTTTTGCCCGTTAGTTTTCACCATCAGTGTTTCATCATTGATTGTCACGTATGGACCAAAAATTAAGCTTCTCGTACGCTTTGCAATGTTAATTACAGACAACACATTGATTGCTCGTTGATACCGTCCTTGAGATGTCTGGAATTTTCGTAGACCCATAGACTTGTACGGGTGATTTTGATCGTGACGTAAATGAAAAACAGTAATGTTTCCATGATTTTTTTTCTGGAACACAGTCTGCCCCAAAAAATCACTGACGTGAATGGCTCCATAGATATAATGTGTCCGTGTTCTATTTGTGACAACCGTGGATAGAACACGGACGTAAAAAAGGGATGTCTGCATGAGGCCTTTAAAGGGAGTCTATCAGTCCAAAATGACAGTATTAACCAAGTACATGTTTTTTTGTCACAATTTTCAAAAACACTGTAAAATCGCTGAATTTTTAACCAATTCAGACAATAAAAACCCTTGCAAATGTATTATGTAAACATGGCCTTAACTCGGCCATGCATGCTAAATGTCTGTCGATCAATCAATGCTCCGGTCGTTTTTCCCATACACAGGACACTAGCTTGGCCGAACGCTCCTGTGTTCTCTGGGAAAGCTGCCAACAGACATCTTTGCCGGGGGCTGATCTCTGGGAGAACAAAGCACTCGGCAATCCGAAATGGGACATGCCTGATCGACATTACCAATGATCATTCGACTGGTGCCCCATGCACATTAGAGTGTTGGCAGAACTTATCGATGTTGTGGTTTTGGCTGACATTAGTGTGTTGTGTATGGGGGCAAGTTATTTAATTTATTGCCTCTATTCTGGAGAAGTTTAATTAGGAGACTCTGCGCACACTGGATGTGGCCAGGAGACTCTGTGCATGCTGGGTGTGGCCAGGAGACTGCGCACGTTGGGTGTGGCCAGGAGACTCTGCACACACTGGGTGTGGCCGGGAGACTCTGTGCATGCTGGGTGTGGCCGGGAGACTCTGCGCATGCTGGGTGTGGCCAGGAGACTGCGCATGCTGGGTGTGGCCAGGAGACTCTGCGCACACTGGGTGTGATCGGGAGACTCTGCGCATGCTGGGTGTGGCCGGGAGACTCTGCGCATGCTGGGTGTGGCCGGGAGACTCTGCGCGTGCTTGGTGTGGCTGGGAGACTCTGCGCATGCTGGGTGTGGCCGGGAGACTCTGCGCGTGCTGGGTGTGGCCGGGAGACTCTGCGCGTGCTGGGTGTGGCCGGGAGACTGGGCACGCTGGATGTGGCCAGGAGACCCTGCGCACGCTGGGTGTGGCCAGGAGACTGCGCACTCTGCGTGTGGCCAGGAGACTCTGTTAACGCTGGGTGTGGCCGGGAGACTGCGCATGCTGGGTGTGGCCATGAGACTGCGCATGCTGGGTGTGGCCATGAGACTGCGCATGCTGGGTGTGGCCATGAGACTGCGCACGTTGGGTGTGACCATGAGACTGCGCACGCTGGGTGTGGCCAGGAGACTGCGCATGCTGGGTGTGGCCATGAGACTGCGCACGCTGGGTGTGACCATGAGACTGCGCACGCTGGGTGTGGCCAGGAGACTGCGCATGCTGGGTGTGGCCTGGAGACTGCGCACGTTGGGTGTGGCCAGGAGACTCTTCGCGCGCTGCGTGTGGCCAGGAGACTCTGTTCACACACTGGGTGTGATCGGGAGACTCTGCGCATGCTGGGTGTGGCCGGGAGACTCTGCGCGTGCTGGGTGTGGCCGGGAGACTCTGCGCGTGCTGGGTGTGGCCGGGAGACTCTGCACATGCTGGGTGTGGCCGGGAGACTGCGCACGCTGGATGTGGCCAGGAGACCCTGCGCACGCTGGGTGTGGCCATGAGACTCTGCGCACGCTGGGTGTGACCATGAGACTGCGCACGCTGGGTGTGGCCTGGAGACTCTGCGCGTGCTGGGTGTGGCCGGGAGACTCTGCGCGTGCTGGGTGTGGCCGGGAGACTCTGCGCGTGTTGGGTGTGGCCGGGAGACTCTGGGTGTGGCCGGGAGACTCTGCACATGCTGGGTGTGGCCGGGAGACTGCGCACGCTGGATGTGGCCAGGAGACCCTGCGCACGTTGGGTGTGGCCAGGAGACTCTGCGCACTCTGCGTGTGGCCAGGAGACTCTGTTAACACTGGGTGTGGCCGGGAGACTGCGCATGCTGGGTGTGGCTGGGAGACTGCGCATGCTGGGTGTGGCCATGAGACTCTGCGCACGCTGGGTGTGACCATGAGACTGCGCACGCTGGGTGTGGCCTGGAGACTCTGCGCACGCTGGGTGTGGCCTGGAGACTCTGCGCACGTTGGGTGTGGCCAGGAGACTCTTCGCACGCTGCGTGTGGCCAGGAGACTCTGTTCACGCTGCGTGTGGCCAGGAGACTCTGCGCACGCTGGGTGTGGCCTGGAGACTGCATGTTTCACCTACCAGCCTTCCTAACTGGTGAATAACACTGCTTGCTTGCCTGAGATTTCTCTGCAGACAGCCTTCAAGCAGGGCAGCCCTTTCAAGCATTGGTGATGGAGGCGAGGGCGTGTGTGGAATGGTGCACGGAGTCTCTTGACACACCGAGGGTGCACCGAGCAGTCAAATAAGCATATTTGATCTTCAGTTTCTGGAAAAGGAAGACCATGATTAGAATACTGAAGGGAATTTTTTTTTTTTTTTATAACATAGGGACCTTATCCCTACCAGTCTGCATGCTTAGTTTATACTATGAGTTTGGGCTGACCTTCTCCCTTTACAATGAATGGTGTTCTTATATATGTGACTGTGTGTTCTACAAAGAACAATTCGCCCGGATCGGGATGACCCTATCTTGTCTTTTGGTTTTAGACAGTGTCAGAATGCCTCCAGATCTCTTATGCAATTTGTAGAATTGCCATTTACACGGTAAGGCGTCTGTGACTGCAGCCCGCTTGTGTCAGTGGTCATACACCATACCATCATAGTAATATCCACCACCCACCCATCAAGCAAGCATGCAAGCCTCTGTATCCAGTGACCTTGGCTGTTTTATTCGTCAGACCGCTGTGTTTCATTCATTAGCCTTTTTGTTTTTTTGTGTAGAGATGGGCGAACCTGAACTGGTTACCTCTAGTGATGAGCAAGTATACTCGTTGCTCGGGTGATCTCCGAGTATTTGTTAGTGTTCGGAGATTGTTTTCATCGCCGCAGCTGAATGATTTACAGCTACTAGCCAGCCTGAGTACACGTGGGGGTTGCCTGGTTGCTAGGGAATCCCCACATGCAATCAAGCTGGCTAATAGCTGTAAATCATTCAGCTGAGGCGATGAAAACTAAATCTCCGAACATTAACAAATACTCGGAGATCACCCGAGCGTGCTTGGGAACACCCGAGCAATGAGTATAGTTGCTCATCACTAGTTAATTCCGGTCTCTGGTGTCAGCTGATGGGACTACAGCTCCCATCATCCGAAGCCTGCTGCTGCTAATAACAGCGAAATCAGGAGCAGCTAATGGGTGTATTCATTAGCCGTCTCCTGCGCTGTAAATAAATAGCTAAAAAAAAAAACCTGGCGTGGGTTCCCCATTTTTGATAACCAGCTAGGCAAAACTCACAGCTGGGGGCTGCAACCCTCAGCTGTCCACTTCAGCATTGCTGTTTAAAAAATATGGCATGGGGACCCCTCTATTCTTGATAATTACTTAAATTGATAATTTTAAAAACAGCATGTGGTCGCTCCCCATTTTTGACAACCAGCTTTGCTAAAGCAGACAGCTGGGGGCTGGTATTGTCAGGCTGATAAAGAGCCATGGATATAAAAATAAAAAAAGTAGCCTGCAGCCTCCCAGAAAAGGCACATCTATTAGATACGCCAATTCTCCCGCTTTGCCCGGCTCTTGCCGCTTGCCCTGTAGCGTTGGCAAGTGGGGTTAATAATTGTGGGGTTGATGTCACCTTTGAATTATCTGGTGACATCAAGTCCATGGCTTGGTAATCAAGAGGCGTCTATAAGACACTTATCCATTGCTAATCCTATAGATTTATGATAAAGACACGGCCAGACTAATGTCTTTTATTTGGAATAAAACAAAACACGCTTTTGCTATTTTATTTAAGTTATACTCTCCTAACGCTTAATTCCACTGAATCCCTCATCTCCTAAGAAAAATAAAACAATATCCCTCACCTATCTGTTGCTCTGTGCCAAGCTATAATTCATGTCTGGGGGTAAATAGTTTTGAACCTGGACGATGCCAAGATGCAACCGTCCAGGCTGAGAGCCGCTGGTGACTGAACTGCTGCAAGTGGAGCCTCGGTGACGTCATCGAGGTTACCTCTGGTCACTGAGGCTGCGTTCCCAGCCGGGCTGAACTGCCGTGACCTCGGTGAGATCCCCGCTTTCACCGTAAGAAAAACTTACGCTGCTAGCTGGGATTTCACCAAGGTCACGGCAGTTTAGCCCGGCTGGGAGCATAACCTTGATGACTTCACTGATGCTGCACTTGCAGAAGTTCAGTCACCAGTGGTTCTCGGCCTGGATGGTTGCATCTTGGCATCATCCATATTCAAAACTATTTATCCCCCAGACATGGAATATGGCGTGGGACAGAACGTACAGGTGAGGGATATTATTTTTTTAATTTTAGTTTTATTACAGGAGACGAGGGATTCAGTGGAATTAGGTGTTAGGTGAGTATAGCTGTGTGTTTATTTTTAAATAAAAAGTGTTTTGTTTCTAATAAAAGAATTAATTCTGGCTTCTCTTTATTTACCATACAACTATAGGACTAGCAATGGATAACTGTCTTATAGATGCCTCTCCATTACTACATTACTAATCTGTGGGCTTTGTTTCGCTGGGCAATACAAAGGTGACATCAACCCCATAAATATGAACCCCACTTGCCACTGCTACAGGGCAAGTTGGAAGAGCTGGGCAATGCGCCAGAATTGGCGCATCTAATAGATGTGCCTTTTCATGGCAGCTACAGGCTGCTATTTTTAGGCTGGAGGGGGTCAATATCCATGGCCCCTTACCAGCCTGAGAATACCAGCCACCAGATGTCTGCTTTAGCAAGGCTGGTTGTCCAAAATTGGGGGGACCGCACTCCTCCTTTTTTTTTTTTTTTTTAAATTTATTTAAATGATTAAAAAAATATGGCGTGGGGACCTCTCTATTCTTGATAACCAGCCTTGCTGAAGCTGACAGCTGAGGGGGTTGCAGCCCCAGGTGTGAGTTTTACCTGGCTGGTTATCAAAACTACAGGGGAACCCACGCCGTGTTTTATTTTATTTTTTTACATTATTTACAGCACAGGAGCGGCTGATGAATACATCCATCAACCGCTCCTGCTCTTGCTGTTATTAGCAGCAACAGGCGTCAGATGATGGGAGCTGTAGTCCCATCAGCTGACACCAGTGACCTGAGGTAAACTTTGTAACTCCGATCACAGCTGAGCGCTCACGCTGTCTTTTGACAGCATGGGAACCGCAGCTCTGACCGAGGATGATTTAACCGCCGATCAGAAGCAATGTTTTCATATGACAGCGTGGCAAACATTGAATGTTCGGGCCCCCCATTCAAGTGAACAGGGTCCGGCTACTATTCTGGTACCCAAACCCGAACTTTTTGTAACTGTTCGGCCGGACCCGTACATCCAGGTCTCCTCCCATCTCTATTCTTGTGCACAAAAAAAGGTGATAAAGCTTACAAAGAATTAAAAATGCCACAAAATCTGCTAATCCGTTAGTTATACCTGTCTCCTTTAGGACCTGGGTAAGAACCGGCATGGTTGCCTTAGCACATGTGCATATGGGCCTCATCCACAGCTGGTTTTCTGTTCGGATTCTCTCAGACATAAAATCCGCTGTGTTTTACAGTAGGAAAGTTCTGAATTTCCCGCACTGCAATTCCCGCAACCCCAGCTAATTTGCATGTTGATTGACCGTGCAATTTCTCTGCCCTGATGCATCGGATTATTACCCAGCAGGTGATGTTTTCATTATTGTACTTTTCAAAAACCTGACCTGCACATCCAAACATAGACTGAGTGTGAACAGGTGCTGAACCCAGAGTCGCCAACTCGTATATAGTTAAATAAATAGGGCAGCACACTGCAGCGCCAAAACATGCAAACTTGAAAAAACGAAATTTGAACTGCATTACTGCACTAGAAATATGAAAAATGAGAGCTTTTAGCGCACAAAAATGGCCAATTTTATGTGTACCTCGTAGCCACGTTAAGGCATCTCTCTTATACGAGGTCCTACGTAGGACCTCGTATAAGAGAGATGCCTTAACGTGGCTACGAGGTACACATAAAATTGGCCATTTTTGTGCGCTAAAAGCTCTCATTTTTCATATTTCTAGTGCAGTAATGCAGTTCAAATTTCGTTTTTTCAAGTTTGCATGTTTTGGCGCTGCAGTGTGCTGCCCTATTTATTTAATTTCATTATTGTACTGTCACCTCTGCAGTCATACCTCTAATTTTATCAATAAAATTTGTCCTCACCGATTTTCTTTTAGGTTGGGGGGACTACACAGCAAATGTGTCGGCAATTTTCAGAGAAGTCAAAAACACTTGTGCATCTTGTCAGCGACTTGCTATTGTAATGCTGTAATTTGCCAATTTGCAATCCATGTGACTTCCTTGACGTCCATAGTAAGTGATCCGCGTGTTTGGAAACATTTCTGACCGTGTTGCAGGTCGCAATCTGGCAAAATAGAAAATCATTAGATGCGATGTTGCAATGCAACACTCCGATTTCGGAGTTGCGTGACATGTCGCCATGTAGCCATTGACCTAACCTTTCAATTGGCATTTTGTCAAGAAATGTGACCCTTTGTCGCTGTGTCTTGATTGCTTTAGTGTTTAATTGGCCGTGTAGAGCCCCACACACTCTTTAGATGGTTTGTTTGGCCAGCAGCTTTCTCTCCCATACAAAGAGACAGCCGTCGCCGACAGACATCTCTGATGGCGGCTCGTGTGCTGGAGAATGATACTTTTCTCATGTGTCGGGGTGCCATACACATTAGACTGCCGGCTGAACTCTGTAGGGGCCTTAACCACTATTTTCTTATTTCTTCAGTAAGCAGGGTAGCTGCCATCGATGGGCGTTCATAAGACCGCTGATCTGTCAGTTTACCGAATCGCGGTCATATCGTGCTGGTTGGTTAGTAAAAACGGACCCTTTGAGCAATAAAACATCTATGGCCCCTTGGGAGAAAAAGAGCTACAGTGGGGCAAAAAAGTATTTAGTCAGTCAGCAATAGTGCAAGTTCCACCACTTAAAAAGATGAGAGGCGTCTGTAATTTACATCATAGGTAGACCTTAACTATGGGAGACAAACTGAGAAAAAAAAATCCAGAAAATCACATTGTCTGTTTTTTTATCATTTTTTTTGCATATTATGGTGGAAAATAAGTATTTGGTCAGAAACAAAATTTCTGCTGTCCTGTGATTGGGAAGCATAAATCTGCTGACAAGTTCTTTTTTTAAAGGATAGTCACTACTAGAGAACCTTCACAATAAATGGAGGCCCACTGGAGATCAGCTGCTGGTCCGAGGGCTAAAACCTGAACAGATGCATCTTTGCCCCGTCTGGGCTGCAGCAGGAGAAATGTGGAATTACATGGTAAATGAATGGGTGACCACATAACACATAGTTGTGTCCTCCTAGGACATATGGATACAGTTTCTCCTAATAGACAACTACTTTTTTAGCTTCAGGTGTCCATGCACAGTAGATGAACTTGAGCAGAAGCATCTGATCTATGTGTATGTTAAGATGGCCACTCTCTCTTCCAACGGCACATGCCTAAATGTTTTGTCCTCAGATGAAAACCCTCTCTTTTTTTTCGTATTTGGAGAAATTCAACATAAAAATCAGCTTCTCTACCTTCTCCATTTTTCTCCAAGTGCGATCAGATATTTTCACGGACCCATTGACTTGCATCGATGATTTTGCACACCCCTCGGTTTGAGAAATTGGAGATCTGCATATCTCCATAGCATATCATGGGTACGAGTCCTAGCCGTGAAAACCACAGGTAGGGGTAGCGCTCGTACACCAAATTTAGATGTGTGACTGAGCCCTAGGGGCATGTTCAGACAGTTTTTGTCTTCAAAATTGGAATCTGATCCACTTTAAAATCTACATCCAAAAAATGCTTCATATACGAATTTTAAATATGATTCCTATTGCTGTCTATGGGAAATCCACATTGGTGTCCATACGGCAAGTTTTTTTTTTCCTGGCAAAAAGTTTTAAAATGTTTTGCCTTGGAAGAATCTGCTCAAACTTTACTCTATGAAGCCAAAAAGGCTACAAAAACAAAAAAATAACACGCTAGATTTGTAAACCTTATGGGAAAAATAAAAATGTATGCTTTTCTCTTGAAAACCACATTGGAATTTTCCAACTCAAACGTGACCATGATTCCCTACTATGTCATCACAATATTAAAGGGAACCTGTCACCCCGAAAATCCCGGGTGAGGTAAGCCCACCGGCATCAGGGGCTTATCTGCAGCATTCTGTAATGCTGTAGATAAGCCCCCGATGTAACCTGAAAAGGGAGAAAAAGACGTTATATTATACTCACCCAGGGGCGGTCCCGCTGCTGGTCAGGTCGGATGGGCGTCTCCGGTCCGCTGCGGCGCCTCCTATCTTCTTTCCATGACGTCCTCTTCTGATCTTCAGCCACGGCTCCGGCGCAGGCGTACTTTGTCTGCCCTCTTGAGGGCAGAGGATAGTACTGCAGTGCGCAGGCGCCGGAAAGGTCAGAGGCCCGGCGCCTGCGCACTGCAGTACTTTGTCTGCCCTCAACAGGGCAGACAAAGTACGCCTGCGCCGGAGCCGTGGCTGAAGATCAGAAGAGGACGTCATGGAAAGAAGATAGGAGGCGCCGCAGCGGACCGGAGACGCCCATCCGACCTGACCAGCAGCGGGACCGCCCCTGGGTAAGTATAATCTAACGTCTTTTTCTCCCTTTTCAGGTTACATCGGGGGCTTATCTACAGCATTACAGAATGCTGTAGATAAGCCCCTGATGCTGGTGGGCTTACCTCACCCGGGATTTTCGGGGTGACAGGTTCCCTTTAAGGCTGCCCGTCCATTCAATAAACGTTCGTAGGATGGGTTGTGTATGACAGCAGATGTTGAAGGGAAACGAGGATCGGCCCTTTTATACCCTTAGGGGCCTTTCTTTATTGACAGCTATCCCACCAGTGCTGTGGGAGGACGACTGTTAGTGATGGCACCAGTTAGTGATGGCACCTGCGGCTTCTGGGCCATGACTTGCCGTTTAGTGGTGTGTACTATTACGTCAGAGTGCGGCCGGGATAGTCGTCAGAGATAGTCAAGTTTGCATACTGTTATTAAGATGGTGGAAGATACGATACGATACACTTTATTGACCCCGTGGGAAATTATAGTATCACAGCAGCACAACTTAAATCCTAAAAATCATAAAAGAATTACATAGTTGACATGACAGTGGAGTTGACAGAAGAACATTATACATTAGAATAGGACATACACAACGAGTGAACTGAAATGTAGAGAAATAAGTAGACATTCACCTTGGTGGTTTAACCCTAATGTTATTGTTGTACATTCCCATGGCAGTTGGCACAAACGATTTCCTATATTTTTCCTTCTTCCACCTCAGAAGTATAAGCCGGTTACTGAAGATGCTCTTCTGTCTCATGAATAGCTCATATAGTGGATGTGCATTATTGTTCATAATTGCCATACAGTTCTTTTCTCCACTACCTCCCCAAAAGAGTCCAGATTGCAGCCCACAGCAGAACTTGCCTTCTTAATAATCTTATTCAGCTTATTAGCATCAGAGGCCCGCACACTACTGCCCCAGCACGTGATTGCAAAAAAGATGGCACTTGCCACCACAGATTGGTAGAACATTTCTAACATTTTGCTACACACATTAAAAGACCTCAGTTTCCTTAGGAAATACAGTCTGCAGTCCCTTCTTGTAGACAAACTCTGAGTGGCATCTCCAGTCCAGTTTCCAATCCAAATGGACCCCCAAATATTTGTAACTCTCCACCTGCTCTACCTCCTGACCAGCAATAGTGATCGGTAAGCATTCCATCTTTATCCTGCTATAGTTGGCCACCAACTCCTTGGTTTTCTTAACATTTAGTTGTAGATGGTTACCATTGCACCAATCCACGAAATTCAACACCACCCTTCTAATTTCCTCATCCCCCTGATCTCCCCTAATGCATCCCACAACCATGCAGTCATCCGAAAATTTTTGAAGGTGGGAAAGTTCAGATTTATACTGAAAGTCTGAAGTTTACAGAGTGAAAAGAAAGGGCGCAAGCACCGTTCCCTGAGGGGCACCTACACTGCTCAATAATCTGCTTGACACCACTGCTCCCATCTGTACAAACTGTGGCCGATCTGATAGGCAGTCAGTTATCCAATTTCTCATCCCCTCCTCAACCTTCATATCAGTCATATTTTTGTGTAGTAAAAGTGGCTGCAGGGAATTAAATGCACTCGAGAAATCGAAGAACATCGCTCGCACCGTGGTTCCGTCAATCTCCAGAAATGATTGTACCCTATGTAACAGAGAAAGAATAGCATCATCCACCCCCAATCTATGTCGGTAAGCAAACTGAAGGGGATCAATAAAAGCATTGACCCTTGGTCTTAAGTGAGCAAGCACTAATCTTTCCAAGGCCTTCATAGCGTGAGATGTTAAGGCTACAGGACGATAGTCATTTAGGGTTGCAGGAGAAGAAGTCCATGTGGCTAAGGCCAGTTTCACACATCCAGCATTGATTGTGTGTATAGACCACAATGTCTCTACCAGTCCGTGGGTGATATATGGCTTACATAAGGCTGAGTTCATGTCAGGAGACCCATGACCGACCCAGCACTGGACCATGAATGTCGGACGTGTGAAACCGGCCTGTCTGACTCTTGCCTTCCTTGTCAATAACAGATTAGGCATAATAAAATCCAACATGTCCAATTCTTCTTTCCCTCAAAACTCCTGTCAGAGAAGTCAATCTTGGGCTTCTTTCATTCTTGCGTCGGTACGCGGCCGTCGCTAATCGGCGAGACATACCGACGGACGTTGTGCAAATTTGGCACAACGTGGGCAGCGGATGCAGTTTTTCAACGCATCCACTGCCCATTGTAAAGTCCCGGGCAGGGAGGAGGGGGCGTAGTTACAGCCGCGCATGTGCGGTAGGAAATGGCGGACCCGACGTATGAAAAAATTCTCCCTTGAACGTTTTTTTCGTGACGGTCCGCCAAAACACGACGCATCCAGTGCACGACGGACGCGACGTATGGCCATACATCGCGATCCGTCGGCAATACAAGTCCATGGGGAAAAAAAACGCATCCTGCGGGTACATTTGCAGGATGCGTTTTTTTCCCAAAGCGACGCATTGCGATGGATCTAAAACGACGCAAGTGTGAAAGTAGCCTTTGGCTACTTTCACACTAGCGTTTTTGGCTGTAGGTCGCAATGTGTCGTTTAGGAGAAAAAACGCATCCTGCAAAGTTGTCTGCAGGATGTGTTTTTTTTCCCCATAGACTAACAATAGCGAAGCATTGCGACGTATGGCCACTCCTTGCAACCGTCGTGCGACGGTTGCGTCGTGTTTTGGCGGACCGTCGGCACAAAAAAGTTACAGGTAACGTGTTTTTTTTGCGCGTCGTGTCTGCCATTTTCGACCGAGCATGCGCGGCCGAAACTCCGCCCCCTCCTCCCCGGACCTTACAATGGGGCAGCGGAAGCGTCGTAAGACTGCTTCCGCTGCCCACATCGGGCATTATTTTCAGAACGCGCGTCGGCACGTCGGGCCGACGCATAGCGACGGCCCCGTGCTGACGCTAGTGTGAAAGCAGCCTTAGGCTGAAATTGTTGGATTTGGTAAAGCGTTGAATCTAATGTGTACGGCCAACCAAGTCCAACTTTTGTCTTATTTTTCTGCTGTGTTTTTGTCTTTGAATCCTTTTGATCTGTGTATGTTTTGCCATTTTTTTTTTCAAGATTTTATATGTAATGTATTAGTATTCTCCATTTTCCTCTCCTGACTTGAAAAATAAGTTCTAATTTCTACTTCAGGTCACTGCTACTAGTTACATAACTAAAAATATTTATCTAGAATTTCTTCAAGAAAAGCGTCCCCTTATCACGGCAGCACGCCGGCGCGGCTTTTATTTCGGTCCCTGTTTATCCTCTTGCTTCCGCACCTTTTTTGGGTTTTTCATGAAACCTGGCTTGTGCGTTTCCCGTCTTTGGGGCAGATGTGTCCTCTATTGGAGCGGGGTTAAAAACCAATAGAATGTATGGGAAAAAAAAAAAAGTTAATAGATCACAATATGTAGATGGGAACCTGTTTGGTCTGTGCGGATACAAAACAAGTGGGCCGTGCCATATGCCTTGTGGGAATAGTGTGTTGTGAAACTCTACTGCAGCATAAAGAAAGGACGTATGAATCATAAAGTCTGTTAAAGAATAACACAAGGCTCCGCTGGGGGTCCTGTGCGCCTTCACGGGATCTATAGTACCCAGCCTACTTTATTATACTCTGGTACTTTCCCTAGGCTGAAGGAAACTGTGCGAAACGGTAATGTCAGTAGTCACAGGGCTCCTTAGCAGCCAGCATGTTTCCCATATAATTTCACTTTTTTTATTACACGGTTACATCCCCACTTATACTGCAGACTGACTGGTGATCAGATGATCGCACATGGTCTGGCTTTGGATTTCCCAATGACAAGCTGCCATTGCAATAGGGAATTTTCACCACATGCCTCTGCCCAGGGCCGTACACATATGGAGACACTGGGCAGAAACAACTTTTCTGAATCATTCACTTCCATCAAATTTAAAGTTGTTAATTATTATTACGGTAGTTCGCTTTTTCTTTTTTTTTTGTAGTAAATATATGTTCAAATTTTTGGCAATATTTTTTTTTCTGCTCCTTATCTTGGAAATCATCCTATTTAAAAATAAAAATTAGGAATCTTGCAATTTTCACACCAGCCACTGGGCCTACTTTAGACTAACGTCCTATTTCCGAAAATGCACCTGTAATTTTGAAAGCAATATTTTGATTTCGAGACGATCTTTTGTATTGAAGCATCTTATGAGCGTGTGCAGAAGTCATTGGCAGCAGGGTGGTCTTCTTTTTTTTTTTTTTTATACAGATTGTGCTATGAAAAAAAAAATTACATAGAACACAAAAAAAATCAGCTTAAACAATAGGTGTAATTTTCTGATGACACTTTCTCTTTAATCTAGTGTGTGTCTAAAGGTACCTTCACACATAACGATTTCGTTAACGATATCGTTGCAACGTCACGCTTTTTGTGACGTAGCAACGATCCCGCTAACGATCTCGTTATGTGTGACAGCGACCAACGATCAGGCCCCTGCTGGGAGATCGTTGGTCGCTGGGGAATGATCAGGACCTTTTTTTGGTCGCTGATCACCCGCTGTCATCGCTGAATGGGCGTGTGTGACGCTGATCCAGAGATGTGTTCTCTTGTAACCAGGGTAAATATCGGGTTACTAAGTGCAGGGCTGCGCTTAGTAACCCGATATTTACCCTGGTTACCATTGTAAAAGTAAAAAAAAACAAAAAAAAAAACTACATACTCACATTCCGATGTCTGTCACGTCCCCCGCCGTCAGCTTCCCTGCACTGTCAGCGCCGGCCGTAAAGCAGAGCACAGCGGTGACGTCACCGCTGTGCTCTGCTTTACGGCCAGCGCTGACAGTCGGTGCGGGAAGCTGACGGCGGGGGACGTGACAGACATCGGAATGTGAGTATGTAGTTTTTTTTTGTTTTTTTTTTTACTTTTACAATGGTAACCAGGGTAAATATCGGGTTACTAAGCGCGGCCCTGCACTTAGTAACCCGATGTTTACCCTGGTTACCCAGGGACTTCAGCATCGTTGAAGACCGTTTCAACGATGCCGAAGTTGTTCCCCGGATCGTTGGTCGCTGGAGAGCTGTCTGTGTGACAGCTCCCCAGCAACCACACAACGACTTACCAACGATCACGGCCAGGTCGTATCGCTGGTCGTGATCGTTGGTAAGTCGTTTAGTGTAACGGTACCTTAATAGGGGACCCTGTCCCCAGGTTTGGCCGATATGAGATGCGGCCATCACCTTTCAGGGCTTATATACAGTTTTCTATAATGCTGTATCTCTGCCCCCAGCCCGACCTGGAAGAGAAGAAAAATACATTTTATTACACTCACCTGTGTGGCGGTCTGAGGGGTGTCCCTCTTCTTGGTCCGGCACCTCCCATCTTATGATCGCCGCCCTCCTGCTTGCTTTGTGTGGATGACGCGTCCCTGCATCATCCACACAGTCTCCTCGGCACAGCGCTCCTGCCCAGGCGTACTTATCTGCCCTGTGGAGGGTAGAGCAAAGTCCTGCAGTTCGCAAGCGCTGGGCCTCTCTGACCTTCACTGAAGTACTTCTCTGACCTCAAGAAGGCAGCGAAATACGCCTGTGCATGAGCACGACACAAAGCAAGCTGAAGGACTGCGTCGCATGAAGAAAGGAGGTGCCGGACAGAAGTGTGACACCCCTCGGACCGCCCCGCCCCGCAGGTGGGTATAAGTTCTTTTTCTACTCTTACAGGTCTGGTTGGGGGCTTATATACAGCATTATAGAATGCTGTAGATAAGCCCTGAAAAGTGATGGCCGTATCTTATATAGGCCATACCTGATGACAGGTTCCCTTTAAGGAAAGTGATGACCAAAAAACCCTGATACTGATGTATATGTTGTGACTCGAATCCATACAAGGTCAACATGAGTCTGACTGGTCTCCAGTTGTAGAGTCCGTCTGTAGTTCATCCCCAGGTTTTGGCCTATATTTTCGAGTCGGCCCAGAAAATATTTTGTTAATGGTTTTTCAGCACCTCTGACCACGGTTTGCCACATGACTTGGTTAACTGTCGGTCAATTGCTCATTAACTGGAAGCTACCTCTGTCACGAGGGTGTTGCATTCCCCTAGAAGACCTGGAATTAGACGGTTACGTCAAGTAATGAATCGCAGGTTGCAGGTGGGATTTGTGTCATATTAAATGGATTTAGTTTCTTTTCTGAAACACGCAGATCCATTTCAGCTGCTTCTGATCTGGTCATTACCTCTTCCTATATAAACTTATCAGACCTTCTTGCCCCTGCTGGTGAAAGATTTGTCTTCCTGTGCTGTGTGCTATAACGAAGTGGTTGAAGTAGAGTTGTTGAAGTGTTCTGTGGTTTTCTCTAGTGCGTATTTGTCTATCTCATGGTCCCTGTTTCCATTTAGTTTTTCTCCCTGTACCTATCCTCCTCCCTATTGTTGGTTAGTGCTTTTGTATGATAGAGGTTTTCTGCTACCCCTTTTTTTTGTCTGCCTTGTTTACATTACATTTGTCCCATGCCTCATGGGGTGAGGGAGGGGACAGGTCAGGGTTTTACAAAAGCATAGTCAGGTCGGAGACTCCTGCCTCTCTACCTTTCAAGAGTACCCCAGGTATATGGATAGTTTGGGTCGCAGTTCAAGGGACAGTTGGAGGCCCCCTTCCTTTCCCACACACTCTCATACACTTGAATGCTTGGCTTGAGTGTTCATGTGCTCTCTATGAGGAGACCGGGGTAAGTTGCTTAAGACTTATCTGGAAGTGGCTTATTTGGCTTTGAACAAAATTAATCAGATAATGAAATAATCTGTCAGCCGGAAGGCACCCATACTCATGAGGTGGTCCTCCAGTCCCATTGGTGTCTTCACTTGACTTCAGTCTCGTGTTTTATGAGGATTTATGCCCTCCCGGCATTGTGAAGGCCCATATGTTAACCCTCTGTGCCAGGCATCTGTCACCTGTGGCTCTGGACCTGTTGAGAAACTACAACTGGCATCGTGCCCGTCAAACTGCAGGCGGCCAGATCAGCTGGCCACCAACTAATGAGGAACACTGTTTTTGGAGGCAGCTTAGTAGATGCAATTGTGCTAGAACATTTAATAGTTATGGACGGGTATAAAACTGTCCAGTAACATGAGGGAACTAAGCGATGAGATTGCTAGTAATGGCTGCCAGTAGTTTTTAATTTTTAGGTATATTGGCAACTAGAGTTTGTGTTAATTGATTTTTGCATGTGGACCCCAATCAATAAGCTGGGGCAGTAGTCTGTGACCTCTGCGTGGCAGAGGGATCCTGCCATTGCTGATGTCTTTTGATTAGCTGGCCTGGCACAATGTCGCAGGTGTGTCCACTCCGCCACGATGACCTCACTCCCAGCTAATCAAAAGAAGACCTGTGGATGTCAGCGGATAAGAGGCAGGATCCCTCTCCCATGCTGAGGCCACAGACCACTGTCCCAGGTGAGATCCCTCTCCCATACAGAGGCCACAGACCACTGTCCCAGGTGAGATCCCTCTCCCATACAGAGGCCACAGACCACTGTCCCAGGTGAGATCCCTCTCCCATACAGAGGCCACAGACCGCTGTCCCAGGTGGGATCCCTCTCCCATACAGAGGCCACAGACCACTGTCCCAGGTGAGATCCCTCTCCCATACAGAGGCCACAGACCGCTGTCCCAGGTGAGATCCCTCTCCCATACAGAGGCCACAGACCGCTGTCCCAGGTGGGATCCCTCTCCCATACAGAGGCCACAGACCGCTGTCCCAGGCGGGATCCCTCTCCCATACAGAGGCCACAGACCGCTGTCCCAGGCGGGATCCCTCTCCCATACAGAGGCCACAGACCACTGTCCCAGGTGGGATCCCTCTCCCATACAGAGGCCACAGACCGCTGTCCCAGGTGGGATCCCTCTCCCATACAGAGGCCACAGACTGCTGTCCCAGGTGGGATCCCTCTCCCATACAGAGGCCACAGACTGCTGTCCCAGGTGGGATCCCTCTCCCATACAGAGGCCACAGACTGCTGTCCCAGGTGGGATCCCTCTCCCATACAGAGGCCACAGACCGCTGTCCCAGGTGGGATCCCTCTCCCATACAGAGGCCACAGACCACTGTCCCAGGTGGGATCCCTCTCCCATACAGAGGCCACAGACCACTGTCCCAGGTGGGATCCCTCTCCCATACAGAGGCCACAGACCGCTGTCCCAGGTGGGATCCCTCTCCCATACAGAGGCCACAGACTGCTGTCCCAGGTGGGATCCCTCTCCCATACAGAGGCCACAGACCACTGTCCCAGGTGGGATCCCTCTCCCATACAGAGGCCACAGACCGCTGTCCCAGGTGGGATCCCTCTCCCATACAGAGGCCACAGACTGCTGTCCCAGGTGGGATCCCTCTCCCATACAGAGGCCACAGACCGCTGTCCCAGGCGGGATCCCTCTCCCATACAGAGGCCACAGACCGCTGTCCCAGGCGGGATCCCTCTCCCATACAGAGGCCACAGACCACTGTCCCAGGCGGGATCCCTCTCCCGTAGCCGATGGAATGGGGTGTGGATATCAATTTGCAAGTATTTATAACTAAATTCTATCTAATGTATATGGATGTACTTGCATTGGAAACTAGTTGGGCAAATTAGTCCTTGGGTAATAACATTTTTTTTTTTTTTTACTTTTTTGTTCTTCGCTTTAATAGAAACTATGGTCAGAGAATGATTCATTGCTGTAATTAAGTTTTTTTTGTTGTTTTTTTAGTTAACACAGCACATTTTTATTCTTTTAGTTTAATAAAAAATCCTGTGTTCTTGCAGTTTTCACACTGACCTATATAAGCAGACACTTAGGGTTTGTGTCCACGTTCAGGATTGCATCAGGATTTGGTCAGGATTTTCCATCAGTTTTTGTAAGCCAAAACCAGGAGTGGAACAATTAGAGGAAAAGTATAATAGAAACATATGCACCACTTCTGTATTTATCACCCACTCCTGGTTTTGGCTTACAAAAACTGATGGAAAATCCTGACCAAATCCTGATGCAATCCTGAACGTGGACACAAACCCTTACTACTTTGTAGAGATCACTTCTTATCACAGGCAGGAAAGGTAACGCCACCATGCACAATATGTTGTTCATTATAATACTGAATGTCATTAATGGAGACTGCTATTTTTCCCCCCTTTTTTTTCCTCTGTTTTCATGTCCAGGCATTGTGAAGTAACACTGATTACAGTCTGCACTTGTCACTTTGCTACTTCTTGCACTGAGCACTTTGATTATTGTCACATTATGAGCAGTTTGGATGGTTCTGGTACTTGCCGTCTTTCCTCCTTGTTCCCCTTCTTCACCATCCCCCTCCCCCTATCTGATTCCCTGTACGTCAGTTATCCTATAGTTGGTTCAGCGATGGTCTTACAAATGGCTGCTAACTGTGGACTTCTCCAACATGGCTGCCAATGTGCACTGCTGCCCTTCCTCTGTCCAGTCATCTACTGGGCACTCGCGCGTGTTTATGATGCCATCGGGCTTAATTAGCACAGCATGTGATGATGGCAGGCGGTAGTTATCTAATGGCGTGAGCAACAGTGCCCATGCGCTGTTTTAATTGGCATCTGTGGCCACAGCATAAAGTGGATAGGACACAATCACATTATACCTCCCCTTAAAAAAGCTACACATGAAACGCGCGTCGAGGCAGTGCTGATGAGCTCAACTAATCCTCCATCACTATGGGTAACAACACCTTATCTAACCCATCTTCTGTCTCACCCTGTGTTTATGGCTACTTGGGCCCTGTTTACAATTTAGGATTCCTTGAAACTCGGTGTTAAGGTGTTTTTGCACACTGTGTTGCTTTATGTATAGGATTTTTGTTCCTTTTTGGACTCATTTTGTACCTAATGGTACAAATGATCTTTTTTTAACTCAGTTGGTGGTTTATGGTTACTCTTTTTTTTTTTTTTGTCCTCAAATGATCATATTTTGGAGTACTCCACCGCTTACTAATGATGTACTGAAGGGAGACCATATACTGTAGTCCCATGCCTTTAATTATGGTTTTGTGCTTTATGAATATCGTCCTATGGGGTGTTCTCTCATCGGGACCCCCATTGAACCCGAGAACTAGATTCTGCAGCGCATGTGCGACCTCTGCTCCATGCATTGTTCATGGGAATAGCAGAACTAGCGGGTGCTATACCCGACTTTCTCCTGGAGTCCCATAGACAGTGAATGGAGCGGAGGTACAGGTTTAGATGCTGTCAGGGTGAAGCAGGAACTTTTCCCAAACGTTTCTCGGAGAATATGATCCTTAATATGCAGCTTCTATATGCCGCCCCACTACATTTTCTTTCCCATATGGTCTTCTACTAAAGGTTCTCCGCTTGCATTGCTTCCATGTAATAACCAGTGACTTTTTGTTTAATCTGCCGTATTGCGCCTGGTGGAGTTTTTTATGTTTATTTTTTAATACTTTGTTTTGTTGATGTGATTGTTTTGTTTTTATGTATCCGTTTTCTCATGATACCAAGTGGAGTGAACCGAAGTGGAGGCAGTGAACCCCGTGAGTGGAGGTCACCAGATTGACTTGTCCAAAAATATATCTCCCGGGAAACTATAAAACAGCATCGGTTCTGTTTGTTTTGTTTCTGGGTCCTCTATGTGTTGCTGGTCGTGTGTCTTATTTTCACAGCTTTATTTCCTTTTATCTCAGTGTTTGTTGTTCCGTGAACTCCTCTGACCTCATATTTGTAAGACCAGAAACCTCTCACTTATGGCAGCCAACCAAATTATCTGGTTATTGTTTTTAATAAAGTTAGAAAATCCCAGAATAAATCCACACTTTGTTCCTCTGACTCGGACTTCAGCATGGATTGCTTTTGTTTTGCTTATTTTCATATTTCTAGGCAATCCAAGACGGCCTTGATGATGTTGACATCTGTGTTTTTTTAAGGAGGCCTTAACATCTGATGTGCAGAACTTTGTGCCAGTATTCTGGCATAAAAAGCTTTGAAAAGTTGCATAATTTTGGTGTGACGCGACTCTGCCCTAAAATTGTGCGACTTTAAGCATTTTCCCTCCATATTGGCCCAGCTCTGACAGAATAGGCAAAGCTGTATCAAGGGGGTTTAGTGACCCCGCTCATCAAATTCATGACAAGTGGTGGTGTTTAGAGTTGAGCGAATCTTTCAAAATTTGGTTCCGATTACGATCGGCGACGAATATTGTATCAATGGGAGTAGAAATAACCGAATATGTTCAGAATTGATCGTCAAACATGAATTTGGTACAAATATGGCACGAATATGGCAAATTCTGATTCAGCGGAAGATTCCGAACATACTCTCTGAACTCTAGTGGTGTTCACTACTCCGCAAATCTTACTCCAGCAGGGACTGGAGTAGGATTTGTGGCAAGAAGCATGATGCTATTTATCGTACACGTGCGCCTCTTCATGAATCAGGAGCATCTGACTTCTTCACATCTCCTCATCAAGACCTGTGTGAACAACGCCGGTGTTGATAACTTGGGCCTTTGTGTTTTTGTTGATTTACAGTAGGTTCTTTAGCGTGATGGTTGTGCGGTTATTATCCGGCTGTGGGATGAGTCTGTGACATCGGACACCTCCCCGAGGAGCCAAATATCTGCTTATTTGTTCAGGATTTTAATTATGGCCACCGCACAAATTGAAAATACTTAAATCGAAGGTCGCGCGCCCTCTGTCCATTGCCGCCCACCCTCTGTCAATAGCCGCCCTTCGCCCATTGCCGTCTGTCCATCGCCGCCCGCCCTCGGTCCATCGCCGCCCGCCCTCGGTCCATCGCCGCCCGCCCTCGGTCCATCGCCGCCCGCCCTCGGTCCATCGCCGCCCGCCCTCGGTCCATCGCCGCCCGCCCTCGGTCCATCGCCGCCCGCCCTCGGTCCATCGCCGCCCGCCCTCGGTCCATCGCCGCCGGCCCTCGGTCCATCGCCGCCGGCCCTCGGTCCATCGCCGCCCGCCCTCGGTCCATCGCCGCCCGCCCTCGGTCCATCGCCGCCCGCCCTCGGTCCATCGCCGCCCGCCCTCGGTCCATCTCCGCCCGCCCTCGGTCCATCTCCGCCCGCCCTCGGTCCATCTCCGCCCGCCCTCCGTCCATCTCCGCCCGCCCTCCGTCCATCTCCGCCCGCCCTCCATTATTTCTATGGGCAAAAATATTTAATCTTTTAGTTTATTGCAATGTCCCTTATGACCCCCATAGGTGAGCCACTGGAATGGCTATTTTGAGCTATACAAACTTTTGTTCAGTCTTTACATCCGCTAGAGAACTTGGATGACTAAAAGATAGATTTGACAAGCGTGACAAATGCCGGCTGAAGTCTGAAGTACAAAGTCTTCCATGTTTATGGAGATCCACATAGACTTTAATGGCCTTGTCTGATCCACAAAAAATGAGACTATGACATGTTCTCATGGATTGGTGACCAGTTTTTATAACCTGTCTGTATGGATTAATGAAACTATTGGTCTGAGGAAAAAAAAGGACAACACTATGATGTTTCACACGGACGTGCGAAGACGTTGATGTTTGAACACAGGAAGAACTTCTGGTGAATGTTTGCTGGTAAATTTCACCCAACAATCATTTGTTATGGTAGAAATTTTCCGTTTTCAGCTACTTTAGGCTATTGACATGGGCCGATTTCTGCGTATAACAAGGGGCATGGGACTATACAGTGGTATGTAAAAGCTTGGGCACCCCTGGTCAAAAGTACTGTTATTTGGGCTCCCCTGGATGACCAGGGGTGCTCAAACTTTTACACACCACTGTATACTAGTTGATCTACACTCATTTAAAGTCTCATTAGCTCAGGCGGATACAAATTGTATGGGAACAGTGATGGTTAATACAAACCTCGGTGCCATAGAGCAGGGGTCCCCAACTCCAGTCCTCAAGGCCCACCAACATGTCATGTTTTCAGGATTTCCTTAGTCTTGCCCAGGTAATAATTGCATCACCTGTGCAATGCAAAGGAAATCCTGAAAACATGACCTGTTGGTGGGCCTTGAGGACTGGAGTTGGGGACCCCTGCCATAGAGCATACCTGTCAGGCGAGGAACACCTAGGCTTCTCACACAGGCAGATGTGCTGCCAACAGTGACGTAGAGACCCAACAAATCATCTAACTACCCAACAAACCAGAATTCATCGGCACATTTTTTTATTTTTGGGGGTCGTCTTGGTGCAACCATCAATAGAAGCCAGCAGATCAAGGCGGAAATCAAATGGCGATTTGTCGTCTTGGGATATTATTGTCCAGGATTTCATCCATCGTTCACGATTGGTCTGTGGAGGTTAAAGTCGTTAAAAAGCGGAGCTCTGTTCACCAGAATTATGTTGACTGAGGATGGGGTGGAACTGTGTTTTTCTTGCTTTTTAAAGCGTATAGTGCGCTTTTTTTTTTTCTTTAACTTTTTGAAACTTTTTATTTTTTATTTTTTTGAATGCAAATAATGAATCATTACGAACACTCTGCTTAGGTCTCCAGTTGTGAATTCCTGTTGGCTTGTCATGTAAATTGTTTCTTCAGAGACTAAGAGGACTTGGAACCAAAGCCAAACCAGAACCTCAATTTGCAGACACGTGTTTCGGGATGTTGCCCCTCCTCAGTGCAAAGCATGAGATTTGATTTTGCTGTATGAGAGGCCTCTGATTGGGTTCTAAGGGGTAATGTCGCTCTATTTTCTCGACGGAGCATTGCATGGCCTATAAGTCTCCTTATGCTCCACAAGGAGAGACTTAACCCCTTAGACTATTGTCTATTCAATCACTTAACTTATTGGGTCTTAATGTTCCCGGAAGTTTACAACAGAAAACGTCATCTTTTTTAGTGTCTGCAATAAAACCGTTTTGACCTAATTACGCCATTATTAGGAGAAGAATGCTTAGCACTTGGGGAGAATTGCAGGATATGAGGCGTGGGAACCTCCCAGCTTCAAATTCAATGGCCGTAGCACTTGTAGGCAGACATACAATTCTGGGACAGGATACAGATCCTCATATAGCCGAGGACGTGCCCGGAGATGGAGACGCCACAGCTTATGTGTAGATTATTATTCACATTGCTGGGATCCATACTTTACAAAGATCATTCTGTAAAAGAGAAAATAACTTTCAATATACAATGAATAAGGCACTCGGAGGACATTCATGAATTTCTATAAGAAATAACAAAGAAACCGCACAATTACCAATTATTAAAGGGAATCTGTCACTACATTTTTGCTGTTCAGTCTAAGAGTAGCGTGATGTAGAGGCAGGAACCCTGATTCCACAGATTGATAACTTACCGCTACTCAACTGCTTCAGTTATGATAAATCCATTTTCTGTTGCAGATCTAGCGGTTCTCTGAATGCGGAGCTCTGTATAGCCCCGCCCACATCACTGATTGGCTGCTTTCTGTGTACACTGTGCATAGGCAGCTAGCCGCCAATCTATAGAGAGGTTGTAGTTATACCGACTATGGAGTACTACCGGGCAGCAGGTTTACTACTCCTCCAGTGATGATCTCCTGCTGAAAAAACTGATTTTTATTAAAACTACAGCAATCAGCCCAGTAAGTGACGCATCATTGCAATTAGGGTCTTTGTCTCTGCACTGTGTTTCTGGCAAAAAATTATGGCACATTTCCTGTTTAAATCTGCCTTAAAAGGTTTGCTTACTTTATCATTCTTTTAACAAATGCTTTGGGGTTATGACTGACTTTTACATTAGTGTTACATTACAGGTTTCCGCTCTCCTGTTTTCAGTATGGCGGCTGGTGGAGGAGCATGTGACCAGACCAGTCCACCATCCTCCTCCAAATAAAAAAACATTGCATGAGAAATCTGCTTTACAGTTGGAGGAAGACTTGGACTGGCCCACTGGACTAACGGAGAATCCTCCGGTGGGCCACCACCCTGTTATATGAGCAGTACGTGGCACAGTGTACCACGCCAGGATGTCTCCCATACACTGCACACACAGACCTGAGGACTTCCTGCTGCGCTTTCTCTGTGTAACTCCTATTCGGAAGCAGCAGTATCAGGTTTCTTTTACACATACCGCTGTTTTGCAGCCCCAATAGATTTCTACGGGGGCCGCAATCCTTTCACGGTGCGCTGTATGGCTGTGAGGGCCGTATTTACGGCTGTGAAAAAAGATTGACCTTGGTCAAACTTTTTCACTGCTTACGGACAAAACGGAAGTTTGTTTTTGCGGTGCACCGTGACTTCCGGTTTTGCGTAACCCCGTTTTTTTTTTCCAATACTATTTCTATAGTATTGGAAACCTGAGAAACGGCAATCCACAAGTTTTTTTTTTTTTGTGGGATGTTATTTCGGCAGACCGTCAAAATTGCGGCGATACGGCCCGCAAAACAGACCCGCAATAACGGGCCGCAAAAAACACAGTATGTGTAAAAGAAGCCTTAAAAGACCACAGCACTGAGCAGTGTAGCTAGATGTAAACCTAGGACTGGGTTAAGATTAACACTTAGTGGGAATCTGTCTCCAGGTTTTTGCTTTGTAATCTGAGAGCAGTATGATGTAGTGGCAATGACCCTGATTCCAGTAATACGTCACTCACTGGGCTGTGTTTTGCTGTTTCAATATAATCAATGTTTTACGAACAGGCGATTATCACTACAGGACAAGCTACCTGGTGCCTGTTAGTCCAACCAGCCGCCAGCACTTATTGGCAGCTTCCGATCAATGGCAGCTCTTTGTGTACAATTCACTATCGGTGGTGTGGTTGGGGTTATGCAGCGCTCAGCATTTGAGCTCTGCTAGATCTGCAGCAGAGAAAACTGTGATTCTACCATAAGTGCGGCATCCAGTAAACTAAGTGACACCACTGGAATCAGCGTCTCAGCCCCTTCACTGTGCTAATAGCAGATTACATAGCAAAAACCTTCTGACACATTCAGTATGATAGAGGGCACAATCTTTTTCTCTTTTACTCCTCTCCCATCGCTGTAGACTGCAATAGACCACTGTAATCTGACCCCTCAGTGAGCTCTTGGTCTGTCTGGTCTTGAACAGAGGGATGCAATCTGTCAATCAGAACAGTGAATCAGGAGGCCGAATATGTCTTATTAGTGGGGGGGGGGGGAGCAAATTTCTGCGATAAGATAAATTAGAGTTTCATATACTTTGAAAGTGCTATTAACTTTTGCAAAGTTTGTTGGAACGTGACTAAGGCTAGCTTCACACTAGCGTTTCTGTGCGCAGCGGATCATCTGCATGCGCAAACGCATGCTTACGCCTCCGCATCATCTCACGCATGACACAAAAAAAGAAGCTGCGTGTATATGCGTTTAAACGCATCTTGGCATGCGGTTGCGATTTTTTTTATTTTATTTTATTTTTTTATTTTATTTATTTATTTTTTTTTATGCGCATGGTGGAGTTGGTGACATCATTTCCTGGACATGCGCAGTCTAAAGTACACATGCGTATTGAGCACATGCTTACGCATCTCCTTTTGTACTAATGCGTTTCCATAGACAGTAATGCGTTTTTTGACGCACTCATCCGCATGCGGACGATGGCGCAGTATTTGACGCCTCAAAAATATGCAACATTTTGTGTTCTCCAGAAACGACGCATGCGTACGCCATGTTAAAGATATGTACGCAAGACACATGCGGATCTATGCGGATCGTACACGGCATGCAGAAACGCTAATGTGAACCCGGCCTAAGTGATCCTAAAGGGATTTTCCACCCTAGAGCCAATTTTCTATACCAGGGCCAAAATGTTAGAAGAAAATTTAGCACAGTATATTGTCTGTTAGACAAGGAAAATGGTGTGCACTCAGGTCAGGGACAAGGAGGTGCTGGTAAACTGACCGTGAGGTCAAGTCAATCATTCAAAAAAGATTACCGCACACTCAAGACTGGTAAGATGCAAAAGGTGTATGCCAATTTTATTGAAGAAAACCAAACAAAAAAGAAGTGGTTGCCACATTCATATTCATTTGAAAGTCTTTCCGGGTCTCCCCCCAGGACATCGCATCAAGGCGCGGGATGCGCCGCTAATCCTCCCAGGGACCCTTTTCAGATCCACTAGGTGTCTAACGGCCCTCACCACCCAGATTTTGTGCTCCCGGGACACTTCTGCCCGGACTGGCTTTATTATAAGGTTGTGCCTTAACAAGGGATCGGTCGTACACCCCCTACCACTGCCACTATTATGCATCTATGTCAAAGGACTTGAGTAAACCCATTAGTAAGACCCGGGAGGGTCGAAATGTCGGGTTTTTGTCTATTTCAAATGAATATGACTGTGGCAACCACTCCTTTTTTGTTTTGTTTTCTTCAATAAAATTGGCATACACCTTTTGCATCTTACCAGTCTTGAGTGTGCGGTAATCTTTTTTGAATGTATATTGTCTGTTAGACAATAAGACGGCCGTTTATTGTCGACTTTAATAGCGTAATAAATATTTGGGATTAAGTTGGAGGTTTGTATGCACAAATGCACTTTTTTTTTTTTACCCACTGAGAGTCTGTTCTTGGTACTTTGTTGTTTAAGTAGAACTTTATACCCTATATTCTTTCCTATGCTATCCCTATAACCGTTCTTTTCTTGTATTTTTCAGGGGCTGCTGTATCTTAGCCCTTATCTAGTCCTAATTAGGGGTGGGCGAACCAGAACCATAAAGTTCGAGATCCGTACCGAATACTTGGTGTACGTGCTTCTCATTGGGTTCGGCAGCTCGAGCAAACTTTTTTGAAAGGCTGTGCTGTGCCGGTGTTCATAGCCATAAAAGTATTGGCATGGCTGTGATTGGCTGGGGCACACAGTGTTAAAAAACACAAAAAATGACTCGCAGTAAAGTAAAGCTGACAGCTGTCGGCTTTATATTGCCTAGTTATCAGCCCTATTACTAACCCAATTGTCTAAATGTAATCAAAACATACACAAAGTAAGGTCCCTTAATTGGAAAAAAGAAAAAGGAAAAAAGACGCCTTTATTTGAAACACTCCCCACTTTTATTACTGCAACATAAAAACCCCATATACCTTACCGGTCTGACAATAATGCATTTGTCTCATGCCATGCTCCATTTCTGCTGCTTGCTGAGCAGTGACATGATGCGACCGCTCTGCCCTGAATCCTGGAGACACTGAGCTGAGTTTGAGAACTCTTCTTCAGTGCCGAGCGCTGACGTTGGAAAGGTGACTGAGGTTCGTAGTCGATGCACTCCACTCACCTTATCAACGTCAGCAGGTCACTGAAGTTCTCGGTCTCAGCTCAGTGTCTCCTGGATTCATGACTGAACGCTTGCATCATGTCACCACTCAGCCATGCAATCCCGATGTAGTAGAGTTGGAGCACGTCGTGGGACAAATGGATTATTGTCGGACAGGTGAGGAATATGGTGGTGGTGTTATTAATTTTACAGTAATGGATGAAAGAGGTTGGGAAGTATGTTTTTACTACATTTAGACTATGGGGTTAGTAATGGGGGCTACCTTTCCATTACTAACCTGTGGGCTTTATGTCAGCTGACATTACAAAGGTGACATCAACCCCACAAAGATTACCTCACTAGCCACTGCACCAGGGAAGTGGGAAGAGCTGGGAAAAGTGTAAGAATTGGTGCATCTAATAGATGCACGTTCTCTGGGGCATCCGCGGGCGGCTATTTTTAGGCTGGGGGGCCAATATCCATGGCCCCTTCCCAGTCTGAGAATACCAGCCCCCAGATGTCTGCTTTAGTAAGGCAGGTTGTCAAAAATGGGGGGTAAACCATGCCGGTTATCATTAAATTAAATAATTATAAAATACTAGATGGTGGCCCGATTCTAACGCATCGGGTATTCTAGAATATGCATGTCCACGTAGTATATTGCCCAGCCACGTAGTATATAGCATAGAGCCACGTAGTATATTGCCCAGTCACGTACTATATTGCCCAGCTATGTAGTATATAGCCCAGTCACGTAGTATATTGCACAGCCCACGTAGTATATTGCCCAGTCACGTAGTATATTGCCCAGTCACGTAGTATATTGCACAGCCCACATATTATATTGCACAGCCCATGTAGTATATTGCCCAGTCACGTAGTATATTGCACAGTCACGTAGTATATTGCCCAGCTACATAGTATATTGCCCAGCGACGTAGTATACAGCACAGAGCATATTGTCCAGCCACATAGTATATTGCCCAGTTACGTAGTATATTGCACAGCCCACATAGTATATTGCCCAGCCACGTAGTATATTGCACAGCCCATGTAGTATATTGCCCAGTCACGTAGTATATTGCACAGTCACGTAGTATATTGCCCAGCTACATAGTATATTGCCCAGCGACGTAGTATACAGCACAGAGCATATTGTCCAGCCACATAGTATATTGCCCAGTTATGTAGTATATTGCCCAGTGATGTACAGCACAGAGCCACGTAGTATATTGCACAGCCCATGTAGTATATTGCCCAGTCACGTAGTATATTGCACAGTCACGTAGTATATTGCCCAGCTACATAGTATATTGCCCAGCGACGTAGTATACAGCACAGAGCATATTGTCCAGCCACATAGTATATTGCCCAGTTATGTAGTATATTGCCCAGTTACGTAGTATATTGCCCAGTGACGTACAGCACAGAGCCACGTAGTATATTGCCCAGCGACGTAGTATACAGCACAGAGCATATTGCCCAGCCACGTAGTATATTGGACAGCGACGTATTGTACAGCACAGCGACGTATGTCACAGGTTAAAAAATAAACATACTCACCTTCTGATCTGAGGGCCCCTTCTTGTTCTGTCGCCTGTTAGCCAGCTTCCGGTCCCAGGGTGTGATGATGTCGCGGTCACATGACCATGACGTCATGGCAGGTCCTTTTCGCGCAGGGCCTGTCCTTCTCGCATACCATCTTTAGCACCAGAGCGTCGCGAGGAGCAGGAAAGGCGCCGGAGGGTGAGTATATGATGATTTTTTATTTTTTTAAATTATTTTTAGCATTAGATGTTTTTACTATTGACGCTACACAGGCGGCATCAATAGTAAAAACTTGGACACACGGTTAATAGCGGCGGTAACTGAGTGAGTTACCCACGGCATAACGTGGTCCGTTACCGCTGGCATTAACCCTGTGTGAGCGGTGACTGCGGGGAGTATGGAGCGGGCGCCGACTGCAGGGGAGTAGGGAGGGACTAATCGGACTGTGGCCGTCGCTGCTTGGTCGCGGCAGCCATGACAGGTAGCTGGCGAGACCAATCAGCGACTTGGATTCCATGACAGAGGCAGCGACCAATCTGTGACAGACAGACAGACGGAAGTGACCCTTAGACAATTACCGTATATACTCGAGTATAAGCCGACCCGAGTATAAGCCGACCCCCCTAATTTTGCCACAAAAAACTGGGAAAACTTATTGACTCGAGTATAAGCCTAGGTAGGGTGGGAAATGCAGCAGCTACTGGTAAATGTGAAAAGTAAAAATAGATACCAATAAAAGTAAAATTAATTGAGACATCAGTAGGTTAAGTGTTTTTGAATAACCATATTGAATCAGGAGCCCCATATAATGCTCCATAAAGTTTATGATGGCCCCATAAGATGCTCCATATTAAAATATACCCCGTATAATGCTGCATAAAGGTTAATGGCCCCATAAGATGCTCCATAGAAACATTTGCCCAATATAGTGCTACATAAAGGTTGATGGCCCCATGAGATGCTCCACACATTATGCCCCATGAGATGCTCCACACATTATGCCCCATGAGATGCTCCATACATTTGCCCCATGAGATGCTCCATACATTTGCCCCATGAGATGCTCCATGCACTTGCCCCATGAGATGCTCCATGCACTTGCCCCATGAGATGCTCCATGCACTTGCCCCATGAGATGCTCCATACATTTGCCCCATGAGCTGCTCCATACATTTGCCCCATGAGATGCTCCATACATTTGCCCCATGAGATGCTCCATACATTTGCCCCATGAGATGCTCCATACATTTGCCACATGAGATGCTCCATACATTTGCCCCATGAGATGCTCCATACATTTGCCCCATGAGATGCTCCATACATTTGCCCCATGAGATGCTCCATACATTTGCCCCATGAGATGCTCCATACATTTGCCCCATGAGATGCTCCATACATTTGCTGTGATTTAAAAAATCAAAAAAAAAAATCACATACTCACCTCTCTTCGCTCAGGCCCCCGGCACCAGCGATAGTCACCTTCCTCGTTCCATCGCTGTGTGCTGCTCTGTCTTCCATCCTCCGCACTGACTGTTCAGGCAGAGGGCGGCGCGCACACTAATCGCGTCATCACGCCCTCTGACCTGAACAGTCACAGCCAGAGGACGGAAGACAGAGCAGCGCGCAGCGATGGAACGGAGGACAGGTGACTATCGTGCAATGCTCCCCCTCCCCTGTCATACTCACCTGCTCCCGGGGAGGTCCCCGGCAGCCTCTCACTGTCAGATGGTCTCCGGGAGCCGGCGGCATCGTCCTGTGTTCAGCGGTCACGTACCGCTGATTAAAGTAATGAATATGCGTGCATATTCATTACTTTAAATGAGCGGTACCACGTGACCGCTGAACACAGGAAGAGCTGCCCGGAGACCTTCGGACATGCAGGGACCGCGCCAGGAGCAGGTGAGTATATCACAGCCGACGCTCCCCCTCACCCGCCGACCCCCCCGCCGGCACTGACTCGAGTATAAGCCGAGAGGGTCACTTTCAGCCCAAAAAAGTGGGCTGAAAATCTCAGCTTATACTCGAGTATATACGGTATATATAGTAGACAGCGTGGAGACCCCTGTATTTTTGATAACCAGCCAATATAAAGTTGACAGCTGGGGGCTGCAGCCTGCGCTAAATACTCTTATCAGTGTACGCCTGCGCTCGCTGCTATCTATCGTACTCTCATCAGCCGACACCTGTGACCGGCGATAGCGTTTTGAGCTGTGGCCACAAATACGTTTGAGGTGGCACCAAGACCTATAAATAAACCAATGTACAAAAAAGGAAGAACAGACTAGGTCTTATAAAAGAGGAACACCACACACAAGGATATGGCACTAATATAAACACAGCTTTATTTGGAAAGACATATAAGTAACAAACCACTCACATTTAAAAACATTTAAAAAGCATAAACATGCCCTATACAAAAAGCCCCTAATAAGGCTGTAACCCGCACAGGACTCATAAACCCAGTGAAGAATGTGACTGATGCCTCTGTACTTATAAAGGCAACCTTGTTATAATATAATAAATTAAACCATGATACCTTGGCACTGCCCCCCAGGTAGTATATAAATTTCAAGGAGTTACAGGAATCATACTGTTATAATAATCCCTCATAGAGGACAGTACACCACATCCCTTTTGTCATACAGGAGATAGATAAAGGTGCAGCCAATAGTCAGTAAAAGAACCTGTTAACAGACCATGTAGCCACTATCAATGTGTGACCCACAGTGTGCCGACAAAGTCTAAACACCAGGAGGAAGGTATCCAGGTCGCATGGAGACCTTACACCATGAGCCATGCCCTATAAGCCAGAACACATGTTACCACAGCCTGATGTGCCACCTGTCAGAGTCCTAATGCAGGCTACACAAGTGCCCAATGCGTATCGCCACCAGCCGGTGGCTTCGTCAGGGGTAGTCTCTGGATAAAAAGCCTGCTACTTGTATACAAATAAACTATATTACTTTACCAAGTTCAGCTGTGTTGCTGTTTGTTCGCCGCATGGAGTTCACAGGAAGCGATACACAATGCCCTGCTCGCAGTATCAACTGCGCATGCTCCGGCGTCTCAAGATCCGAGGCGTACCAAGCAGGATTGCCTGAGATACCGGTACGCTTCATGGGAGGCGCCTATATAGCGCCCTGCTCGCAGTTTAAACTGCGCATGCTCTGGCATCTCAAGATCAGAGGCGTACCTAACAAGGTTGCCTGGGATACCGGTGCGCTTCATGGGAGGTGCCTATACAGCGCCCTGCTCGCAGTTCAACTGCGCATGCTACGGCGTCTCAAGATCAGAGGCGTCCCAAGCAGAGTTGCCTGGGGAACCAGTACGTTTCATAAGAGGCGCCTGCGCACTAATCCCAAACACAGGATGTAGCGGCGCTGTGAGCACACTGTCCAAGTCCCTTTTGGTGCTAGTATAAACCGCACACTACACAGCCCAGCCATCCGACCAGAGTGCGTACCTTTAAGTAGAACAAGAGGGTAACTCAGACATTGAGGGTAACTCAGACAATGTAACTCAGACATTTTATTAACAACTTCACTCCGTAGTCAACGCTTGCGCAATAGCCTCATTCAGTAGCTGGATATGCCACTTAAAGGGGCAGTCGATAATACACAAGGTCAAAGGCACAAACATATTGGAATGAATATTACCCAATATCGAGAATGTCCAATAACCCATGTAGATATACTATAGTACGGCGAAAACTACCATTAATACAAGGGCATGAAACAGAATGGAAGTGGGGTTCTGTACATGCTCAGAAATCTCCAGAGCCGAAGCGCGCATAGACCAAGTTGCCTCGGATACCAGTACACTGCATGGAAAGTGCATGTGCACTAGCCCCATGCACAAAACGTTACGGAGCTACAAACTAGCTATCGAACCTAATTGTATTGTCACTAGAAACCGTATGGAGTACAAAGAGCGCACACTACATACCCCAGCAATCCGACCTGGATACGTACATGTGTATAGGACCAAAAGGGGCATATCGAATTGGTTGTCATGACAACAGGAACATACAGTGAGCAGCACTTGCACAGTGGCAACATCCCATAGCTAGATAAACCAATTATGCCCCAATAGTAATGATCAAATCATGAAGTGGTCAAAGGCACAATCGTATTGAGATATAAACCCCATGCTACAGCCCCAATATAAAGGATATACCATAGTACAGCAACCATTACAAATCCATGGAAAAACCAACCGATAGCAACCCAAATAATAGTCAAGAAAGGAGAACCCACTCACATCTGTAAACCCATTTTCAATAGCTCATCGGAGCCTTAGTCTGTGTAGTGTTTTGATGTTTTAAACCATCACACATGCCACAGTATTTAACCCCTTAGTGACAGAGCCAATTTGGTACTTAATGACCAGGCCAATTTTTGCAATTCTGACCACTGTCACTTTATGAGGTTATAACTCTGGAACGCTTCAACGGATCCCGCTGATTCTGAGATTGTTTTTTCGTGACATATTGTACTTCATGTTAGTGGTAACATTTCTTCGATATTACTTGCGATTATTTATGAAAAAAACGGAAATATGGCGAAAATTTTTAAAATTTTGCAATTTTCGAACTTTGTATTTCTATGCCCTTAAATCAGAGAGATATGTCACGAAAAATAGTTAATAAATAACATTTCCCACATGTCTACTTTACATCAGCACAATTTTGGAAACAACATTTTTTTTTGTTAGGGAGTTATAAGGGTTAAAAGTTGACCAGCAATTTCTCATTTTTACAACACCATTTTTTTTTTAGGGACCACATCACATTTGAAGTCATTTTGAGGGGTCTATATGATAGAAAATAATGAAGTGTGACACCATTCTAAAAACTACACCCCTCAAGGTTCTCAAAACCACATTCAAGAAGTTTATTAACCCTTTACGTGCTTCACAGGAACTGAAACAATGTGGAAGGAAAAAATGAACATTTAACTTTTTTTTGCAAACATCTTAATTCAGAACCATTTTTTTTATTTTCACAAGTGTAAAAACAGAAATGTAACCATAAATTTTGTTAAGCAATTTCTCCTGAATACGCCAATACCCCATATGTGGGGGTAAACCACTTTTTGGGCGCACCGCAGAACTTAGAAGTGAAGGAGCGCCGTTTGACTTTTTCAATGCAGAATTGGCTGGAATTGAGATCGGACGCCATGTCACGTTTAGAGAGCCCCTGATGTGCCTAAACAGTGGAAACTCCCCACAAGTGACACCATTTTGGAAACTAGACCCCTTAAGGAACATATCTAGATGTGTGGTGAGCACTTTGAACCCCCAAGTGCTTCACAGAAGTTTATAATGTAGAGCCGTGAAAAAAAAAATCGCATTTTTTCTACAAAAATGATCTTTTTGCCCACAAATTTTTATTTTCACAAGGGTAACAGGAGAAATTAGACCACAAAAGTTGTTGTGCAATTTCTCCTGAGTACGCTGATACCCAATATGTGGGGGTAAACCACTGTTAGGGCGCACCGCAGAGCTTGGAAGAGGAGTGCCGTTTTACTTTTTCAATGTAGAATTGGCTGGAATTGAGATCGGACGCCATGTCGCGTTTGGAGAGCCCCTGATGTGCCTAAACAGTAGAAATTCCCCACAAGTGACCCCATTTTGGAAACTAGACCCCCCATGGAACTTATCTAGATGTGTGGTGAGAACCTTGAATGCCCAAGTGCTTCACAGAAGTTTATAATGCAGAGCCGTGAAAATAAAAAATATTTTTTTTTTCCACAAAAAAGATTTTTTAGCCCCCAAGTTTTTATTTTCACAAGGGTAACAAGAGAAATTGGACCCCAAAAGTTGTTGTCCAATTTGTCCTGAGTATGCTGGTACCCCATATGTGGGGGTAACCCACTGTTTGGGCGCACGGCAGAGCTCAGAAGGGAGGGAGCACCATTTGACTTTTTGAGCGCAAAATTGGCTGTCGTGTTTGGAGACCCCCTGATGTACCTAAACAGTGGAAACCCCCCAATTCTAGCTCCAACCCTAACCCCAACACACCCCTAACCCTAATCCCAACCTGATCCATAATCCTAATCACTAACCCTAACCATAATCACAACCCTTACCCCAAAACAACCCTAATGTCAACCCTAATCATAACCCTAATCAAAACCCTAAATCCAACACACCCCTAATCCTAATCTCAACCCTAACCTCAAACCTAACCCTAATCCCAATACACCCCTAATCACAACCCTAACCTTAACCCTAATCCCAAACCTAACCCTAATCCCAAGCGTAACCCTAATGCCAACCCTAACCCTAATACCAACCCTAATCCAAACCCTAACCCTAATCCCAACTCTAACCCTAACTTTAGCCCCAACCCTAGCCCTAAGTTTAGCCCCAACCCTAGCCCTAACTTTAGCCCCAACCCTAACCCTAGCCCTAAGGCTACTTTCACACTTGCGTCATTTGGCATTCCGTCGCAATCCGTCGTTTTGGACAAGAAACGGATCCTGCAAATGTGCCCGCAGGATGCGTTTTTTGCCCATAGACTTGTATTGCCGACGGATCGTGACGGATGGCCACACGTCGCGTCCGTCGTGCACTGGATCAGTTGTGTTTTGGCGGAGCGTCGGCACAAAAAAAGTTCAATGAAACGTTTTTTTGTACGTCGCATCCGCCATTTTTGACCGCGCATGCGTGGCCGTAACTCCGCCCCCTCCTCCCCAGGACATAGATTGGGCAGCGGATGCGTTGAAAAACTACAGCTGCTGCCCACGTTGTGCACAATTTTCACAACGTGCGTCGGTATGTCGGGCCGACGCATTGCAAGGGCCCCGTACCGACGTAAGTGTGAAAGAAGCCTAACCCTAAATTTAGCCCCAACCCTAACCTTAAATTTAGCCCCAACCCTAACCCTAAATTTAGCCCCAACCCTAACCCTAGCCCTAACCCTAGCCCTAACCCTAGCCCTAACCCTAGCCCTAGCCCTAACCCTAGCCCTAGCCCTAACCCTAGCCCTAACCCTAGCCCTAACCCTAGCCCTAACCCTAGCCCTACCCCTAACCCTACCCCTAACCCTACCCCTAACCCTACCCCTAACCCTACCCCAACCCTAACCCTAAGTTTAGCCCCAACCCTAGCCCTAACTTTAGCCCCAACCCTAACCCTAGCCCTAAGGCTACTTTCACACTTGCGTCATTTGGCATTCCGTCGCAATCCGTCGTTTTGGACAAGAAACGGATCCTGCAAATGTGCCCGCAGGATGCGTTTTTTGCCCATAGACTTGTATTGCCGACGGATCGTGACGGATGGCCACACGTCGCGTCCGTCGTGCACTGGATCAGTTGTGTTTTGGCGGAGCGTCGGCACAAAAAAAGTTCAATGAAACGTTTTTTTGTACGTCGCATCCGCCATTTCTGACCGCGCATGCGTGGCCGTAACTCCGCCCCCTCCTCCCCAGGACATAGATTGGGCAGCGGATGCGTTGAAAAACTACAGCTGCTGCCCACGTTGTGCACAATTTTCACAACGTGCGTCGGTATGTCGGGCCGACGCATTGCAACGGCCCCGTACCGACGTAAGTGTGAAAGAAGCCTAACCCTAAATTTAGCCCCAACCCTAACCTTAAATTTAGCCCCAACCCTAACCCTAAATTTAGCCCCAACCCTAACCCTAACCCTAGCCCTAACCCTAGCCCTAACCCTAGCCCTAACCCTAGCCCTAACCCTAGCCCTAACCCTAGCCCTAACCCTAGCCCTAACCCTAGCCCTAACCCTAGCCCTAACCCTAGCCCTAACCCTAGCCCTAACCCTAGCCCTAACCCTAGCCCTAACCCTAGCCCTAACCCTAGCCCTAACCCTAGCCCTAACCCTAGCCCTAACCCTAGCCCTAACCCTACCCCAACCCTAACCCTAAGTTTAGCCCCAACTGCTGTTCTCCTGCCGGCCGGCAGATGGAGACAGATGGCGGGCGCACTGGGCATGCGCCCGCCATTTTCTTCTGCCGGCGGCCAGGAGGAGCAGCAAGAGGATCCAGGGACCTAGGTGAGTATGCTAGGGTCCCCGAATCCCCCTATTTCTCTGTCCTCTGATGTGCGATCACATCAGAGGACAGAGAATTACTTTACTTTTTTTTTTGCGGTCGCCGGTAAACAGTTAATTACCGGCGATCGCAAAACAGGGGTCGGTAATACCGACCCCGATCATGCTCTTTGGGGTCTCGGCTACCCCCGGCAGCCGAGACCCCAAAGATTCTCCCGGTGCCGGCCGGCGGGCGCACTGCGCATGCGCCCGCCATTTTGAAGATGGCGGCGCCCCCCGGGAGACACGAGGAGCATCGGGGGAGCTAGGTGAGTATTGGGGGGCCACCTGGGACCCCTTTTCTCTGTCCTCCGATGTGCGATCACATCGGAGGACAGAGAAATTAAAAAGACATCGTGTTTTTTTTTTTTTGCGATTGCCGGTAAACGGTTAATTACCGGCGATCGCAAATGCGGGGTGGGTTAAAAAACCCCCGAATCATGTTCTCTGGGGTCTTGGCTACCCTCGGCAGCCGAGACCCCGGAGAAAATCGGCCTCTGGGGGGCGCTTTTGACTTTTTCCACAGCGCCGTTAATTAACGGCGCTGTGGTTTAAGTACCCTTAGCGGCCGCCGTTAAAAGGCGTATCGGCGGTCGCTAAGGGGTTAAACATACGGTATTGTCACCTAATATCATTAGGTTGATTAGTCCTCACAATGGGCACGCATACTGTGATGCTGCACTCGGACGCGGCCTATGTTGGATAAATACGTATTTACTCCCAGATATCAAAGCACAACCCCGCAAAGATAGATAAAACATGACCAATATTTTGGGCAACACAGTAGTTTGCAACCGTTTTACCACAACATATTTATACAAAGGCACAGACTGCACCATATACATTCTGACAAAACCCAAAAACAGGATCCATGTACCGAAAACCCCAAAATAGATCCCCAAACAAGTTATGTCACTGAACATAGAGGCAAGATATTTCAAAAGGGACACCTTTTATTAGATATTCACTACACACTCCAAAAGGAAAAGAATACGACTGGAGGGATATGCTGAAAAACATGCTATCCAGAAAAAGAGCGCAAGACCCAATGCCCGACTGGAATACTGAGGACACCTAAATCTGCATATGTCAATATAGATATGAAAAGTGGGTAACCTGGGGGAGGCCATTTTATTCCTTAAATGCAGATACAATGCACTAAAACCCTGACACACACATACGATGTTGGCTCTAATCTGCAGAGCTTATGGGGTGGTTTCAAATCTGTTTATAGAAGCCAGTAAATAATAGATCCTCATTCAGACCAACAGGGGTTAAACAATTCAGCTCAAAAATCCATCTGGATTCCCGTCTCAAGAGTTCGAGTGACATCACCCCCTCTAATATTGGTTTGAACCCCCTCAAGTCCCAGTATTTTAGTGTCCATCAAATGAGAATGATGTTCGGCCAAATAGTGTGAGGCCACAGATGTCAGTTGTAATGTTCGAAAAGTGCTGCTGGATACGTTTTCCCAGTTCTTGTGTAGTTTGACCAGCATACACTTTAGGACACGGACATATCAGAGCGTACACCAGGTTGCGAGATTTGCAGTTGAAATAGGCCTTGGTGGAGATCTGTGAAGGCAAAGAGGGCAAAGTGATCATCTCATCGCCAACCGTGAAAGGGCAGATGTTACAATTCCCACAGGGGAATGTACCAGTGAGTCTGACCCCCCTATTAAGTCTCCTAGTCGGTCGCTGAAAATGACTGTGGCTCAGACAATCCCTCAGATTTCTGGCCCTCCTAGCTATCAAACTCGGTTGAGTAGTGATATGGGAGTGGAGTCTAGACTCACGGTGCAGAATGGCCCAATACTTGGACAAAATGTTCCTTACATCATTCCACTGGTTGTTATAAGCCGTGACTATTCCAAGTGGTTTCTCGAGTGTCTTAGCCCGGGGTTGCAAAAGGCCCACCCTGTTGCTGTCCCGCGCCGCAACGAAGGCTCGTGAGACTACCTTATGTGGGTATCCTCGTTCACGGAAGCGTGTAGTTAGTTCACGGGAATGTTCTGCAAAATCCTCTTGTCGACTGCAGTTCCTCTTCACCCTGTAGAATTGGCCTTTCGGGATCCCTCTCTGTGTTTGGAGCTGTGTGGCAGCGTGTGAACCGCAGCGGTGATGCCTGTCAGAGCAGGTGTTTCTTGCGCTGTCACACTTAGTGTGGGAAACACTGGTTGTTTGTTCCCCCAGTTCATTTGAACTGGGTCTGGGTTCGGGTACCGTTTTGGTACCCGAAGCAAAGTTGTTTTTTTTTTTTTTGTTTTTTTTTTACAGTTTGGCCAGACTCGATGGACCCGACCATCATCGGGTCCTCCCATCACTAGTCCTAATCTCATACACAGTGGTGGATATCCTAGTAGTGAGAGCCCCACGGATCAGACATGGATATGCTATCAATGCAAATGAGAAAGCACTGCTCTATACACGGATAGATTAATCTCTCTAAAATGACTCCGAATCTAGACCTTTTTCCAAAATTGCTCCTACCCCAGATCAGGTTTGTCTATGTTTTTTAGGACATGTTATCGTAATAGGAGAGGGTCCTAAGCCTAAAACCCCAACTACTAGCCAAAACCGAGAGCTGTGTGTAACCCACTGACAGCCATTCATGTAAAATATATCGCCAGACAGCGCTTTACCACCGGTGACAGCCGGTCATTGGGGCTAGGCAAAAAGACCAAAAACCTGTTGCATGGAAAATATTTCTATATGTTGGTGGTCTTCCACCCTCCCAGTACTGTAACACTCATGTAATAGAGGTAGAGCAGTAAAGCCATCAGGTCGGTGTCAGAAGCAGCAGGACAGCCGGATACATACAGGGACTGGCTCCTTCTTTTTGCCGTTACTGTGTGTTGTGTGTTTTTTTTTTTTTTCCACCCTCCCAAATTACAAAAAAAAAAATCAATGTGTGATCAAGTCTTTATAAGGCAGGGAATCCTGGGGGGGGGGGAGGAAGTATGCAAATGAGCGATGATCAGGAAGAAACCTGGCTCTCTAGTGCCACCTAGTGGAAGCATCTAGCTTTACGTCACTGTCTGAATCTATCAAGTTTTTGCTGCTCAATCAATCAACAGAACAACTCTTAAATCTGCCCTGCAAGTCACTTTCCTTGTTGGAAAATTCTGCATAATATTGTAGGTCCCTACACCAAAGTAATGTAAAAACACAGTAAACAAGAAAATATATTATTTTGAGGCGTAGGTTGATGACTATCCTCCTGTGAAAGCTGGCGTTTGTAGGCGATGGTGATTTTCTCTGAAGCCCTGTTGTCTGAAACACAAGCGATCGGAGGACCGCAGCTTCATGTCACTTTTAAAAACAGTAAAAAGTGAAGAATTAAAAAAAAAAAAAAAAATGAAAAAATAAAAATTCTAATCCCCTTTTTAGCAGCATTATAAACCTATTAATAATAAAAAAAAAATCTGTTTTCAGAAGTCTGATCTAACAAATATGTAAGCCTCCACAACATTGCAATAAAATGCAATAACGGGCAATCAAAGCATCAGGTCTACCCCAAAACAGTATCAGTAAAAACGACAGCTCAGGGCGCAAAAAAATAAGCCCTCACCCGACCCCATATCCCCAAGAAATGACAACATTATAACGTTAATGGCAACAAAAGCGGTTTATTTTGGTTTTACAAATTTCCAATTTTTTTTTACACTTAAAATTAAAATAAAAAAATAAAAATAAAAAGCATGTTTGGCGTCTTTGTATTGACCTGATGAATCAAGCAAGGCAAATAAAAAAACAAACAAAAAAAATCCAACAGTTGTGGAACTGCAGGTTTTTTTTTTTTTTTTTTAATTTGAACGGAATTGGATTCTTTTTATAAAATGAATCAGGTCATTCAAAAGTAAAACTGCAAAAAAAACAAGCCCGTCTGTGGACGGAAAAGTAAAATTATGGCTTTTAGAAGAGAGGAAAAATTTGGAAAATTGTCCGGGGGTGAAGGGGTTAATTCAAATTAATTTTTTTTTTTCATAGGTTCCCTTTAAGATCTATGGGCCGGACATAGATCTCCCTGGGAAACTGGCTCCAAAGCTCATTTTAAATGAAAGGAGGCGTTACCAGTGTGAGTCATGTGATGACTGACCGTCTGCTCTCATAATCACACACTGCTCTGCAGTGAGATGAAAATTTTCACCGTGCAGCAGAGCTGAACTTTGTCTCCTTACAAACACATTTGCAGTTCTCCTTTTGCTTCACTTTCCATCTCCCAGGCAGCGCCAGTTTTGGGGAAGGGGCAGTACAGCAGAGCTGACAGCACCGTGAGAGGACTGCCGCACATGCTTGTAATGAGACACAGTTCAGCTCTGCTGTACCATGTTCATTGTAATCGCTATCCGCTCAGCAGTGAGATCAGGAACCGTGAGAGGACTGCTGCACATGCTTGTAATGAGACACAGTTCAGCTCTGCTGTACCATGTTCATTATAGTCGCTCTCCGCTCTGCAGTGGGATCAGGAGAGCAGACTCGGTCATCACATGTCCCACACTGCAAACACCGCTTTTCCTTTAACGCAATGTTCCCCAAGTCCGGTCCTCAAGAGCCACCAACAGGTCATGTTTTCAGGATTTCCTTAGTATTGCACAGGTGATAATTACATCACATGGACAGGCAAGAATTCCATCACCTGTGCAATACTAAGGAAATCCTGAAAACATGACCTGTTGGTGGCTCTTGAGGACCGGACATGGGGAACACTGCTTTAACGTTATCTCTGGAGGCAGATTCTCAGGGAGTTCTGCATCCGGCCCATAGATTATTATTTTATTATTATACATTTTTATAGCTCCATTTATTCCATGGCGCTTTACATGTGAATACGAGGCAACTATAGACAAATACATTAAACATGAGCAGATAACAGGCACACGGGTACATAAGGAGGGAGGACCCTGCCCGCGAGGGCTCACAGTCTGCAGGGGATGGGTGATGAAACACTAGGAGAGGTTAGGGCAGGTTGCGCGGCGGTTCAGTAACTTCAGGATCACTGCAGGCTGTAGGCTTGTCGGAAGAGGTGGGTCTTCAGGTTCTTTTTGAAGGTTTCTATGGTAGGCGAGAGTCTGATGTGTTGGGGTAGAGAGTTCCAGAGTATGGGGCAAGCACGGGAGAAGTCTTGGATGCGGTTGTGGGAAGAAGAGATGAGAGGGGAGTAGAGAAGGAGGTCTTGAGAGGATCGGAGGTCGCGTGTAGGTAGGTACCGGGAGACCATGTCACAGATGTATGGAGGAGAAAGGTTGTGGATGGCTTTGTATGTCATTGTGAGGGTTTTGAACTGGAGTCTCTGGGCGATAGGAAGCCAGTGAAGGGCTTGACATAGGGGAGAGGTTGGCGAATAGCGGGGAGACAGGTAGATTAGTCGGGCAGCAGAGTGTAGGATGGATTGGAGTGGTGCCAGAGTGCTAGAGGGGAGTCCAGAGAGTAGGAGGTTGCAGTAGTCGAGGCGGGAGATAAGGGCATGCACTAGCGTTTTTGCGGTGTCGCGGTCAAGGAAAGCATGGATCCGGGAAATATTTTTGAGTTTGAGACTGCAGGAGGAGGCAAGGGCTTGGATATGTGGCTTGAAAGAGAGGGCAGAGTCGAGGATCACCCCGAGGCACCGGGCGTGTGGGACTGGGGAAAGTGAGCAGCCATTGACATTGATGGATAGGTCTGGTGGAAGGGTAGAGTGAGATGGGGGAAAGATGATGAATTCTGTTTTGTCCATGTTCAGTTGTAGAAAGCGAGCAGAAAAGAAGGCTGAAATAGCAGACAGACAGTGCGGGATTTTGGTAAGTAAGGAGGTGAGGTCAGGTCCGGATAGGTAGATCTGCGTGTCATCAGCGTAGAGATGGTACTGCATACCGTGGGATTCTATGAGCTGTCCCAAGCCGAAAGTGTAGATGGAGAAGAGTAGGGGTCCTAGAACAGAGCCTTGAGGAACACCGACTGACAAGGGGCGAAGTGAGGAGGTGGTGTGGGGAAGGGAGACACTGAATGTTCGGTCTGTCAGATATGACGAGATCCAGGAAAGGGCCAAGTCTGTGATGCCAAGAGATGAGAGAATTTGTAGCAAAAGGGAGTGGTCCACAGTGTCAAAAGGCAGAAGACAGGTCCAGGAGAAGGAGGACAGAGTAGTGTCGCTTGCTCCTGGCAGTTAGTAGGTCATTGGTGACTTTAGTTAGGGCAGTTTCAGTTGAGTGATGAGGACGGAAGCCTGATTGTAACTGATCAAAGAGGGAGCAGGAGGAGAGGTGGGAGGACAGTTCAAGATGGACGTGTTGCTCCAGCAATTTGGAGGCATAAGGGAGAAGAGATATCGGGCGATAGCTAGACACAGAGGATGGGCTGAGGGAGGGCTTTTTGAGGATGGGTGTGATCTTGGCATGCTTGAAGGATGAGGGGAAGACACCTGTTGTGAGTGAGAGGTTGAAGAGGTGCGTTAGGGTTGGGATGAAGACCATGGAAAGGTTAGGGATGAGGTGGGATGGGAGCGGGTCAAGCGTGCAGGTGGTGAGGTGTGATCTTGACAGGAGGGTGGAGAGCTGATCTTCTGTCATGGTGGAGAAGCTGGTTTTGGAGGAGCAGGGTTGAGCAGCTAAGAGGGGCAGTGGGCGCTGTGGGCCAAAGCTTTCTCTGATCGTATCGATCTTCTGTTTAAAGAAAGAGGCGAAGTCTTCAGCAGAAATGAGGGGGGAGGGAGGAGGTGCTGGGGGACGGAGTAGAGAATTGAAAGTTTTGAAAAGCTGTTTAGGGTTGTGAGACAGGGAGGATATGAGGGATGAGAAGTAAGTTTGTTTTGCGTCAGTGAGCGCAGACTTGAAGCTGGCGAGGGACTGCTTGTATGTAGTGAAGTGGTCGGCAGAGCGGGATTGCTTCCATCTCCGCTCAGCAATCCTGGAAGCCCGTCTTAATTCTTTGGTCAGGCTGGTCAGCCAGGGCTGCCTGTTAATTGTACGAGTTTTACTATGCATGAGCGGGGCGGCCGAATCGAGTGTTGCTGTTATTGTGGTGTTATAAAAAGTGTGAATTCAGCAGGAAGAAAGAAAGAAACCAGAACGTATCGTTCCTAATCACGTCTGACCACTTTTAACTAACAACCCAGCATAGCCAGCCACTAGACTCTAAAACTTAACATTTAATATGTATACCTCTAAAATTGTGTACTTTAAAAACAATTTGGTGCTCATGTTTAAACGTGCACTAGACAAGAAAAATGGCATGATCTCACCCAATTGCTGTCTCTCTTCTTGTTACAGATTCTTGTGCTTATTGAGAGCACGGCATGGGACGGAGACCAATAGACCTTTTCCAATGGGGGGGAGAAAAAAAAAAAAAAAAAATATATATATATATATAGGTAGGTGGGGGGGAAGGGTTTGAAGCTATCTTCTCTGTCGTGCCCCGTGTATAAGACTCCCGCCCTAACAAGGGCAGTCCCCAAGTTTGAGCCTACTTAGTGAAGCCCTTTAGTTAGTATAACCACCCTGGATGATATGTCCTCTTTCTTTTCCCAACGCGTTTCCCTCCCCGTTACGGGGGTTCATCAGGGGAATAAAATGTCTGGACTAAGTAGGCTCAAACTTGGGGACTGCCCTTGTTAGGGCGGGAGTCTTATACACGGGGCACGACAGGGAAGATAGCTTCAAACCCTTCCCCCCCACCTACCTATATATATATATATTTTTTTTTTCTCCCCCCCCATTGGAAAAGGTCTATTGGTCTCCGTCCCATGCCGTGCTCTCAATAAGCACAAGAATCTGTAACAAGAAGAGAGACAGCAATTGGGTGAGATCATGCCATTTTTCTTGTCTAGTGCACGTTTAAACATGAGCACCAAATTGTTTTTAAAGTACACATAATTTTAGAGGTATACATATTAAATGTTAAGTTTTAGAGTCTAGTGGCTGGCTATGCTGGGTTGTTATAAAAAGTGGCAGCAGCATCTGTGTCATGAAGGGAGGCTATGTCTGTGAGAGGGAGAAGGGACTCCGAGAGTTATTGTAAGTTGAGATGTTTGAGATTTCTGCGTGGGAGTTTGTGGAGTGGGGGGGTTGCACACTAGGAGAGGAGAGGGAAGAGAATGTCAGTAGGTTGTGGTCAGACAGGGGGAGGGGTGTGTTAGTGAGATTAGTAAGGGAGCAGAGGCGGGTGAAGATGAGGTCCAGTGTGTGACCATCTTTGTGAGTGGCCTCAGAGGACCATTGAGTGAGGCCAAAGGAGGCAGTCAGTGATAGAAGTTTAGAGGCAGCTGAGGTGGAAGTGTCAATGGGGACATTGAAATCACCCATGATGATAGTGGGGATGTCGACAGAGAGGAAATGAAGTAGCCAGGTGGTGAAGTGGTCGAGAAAGGTGGAGATGGCTAGTTCTGGGGGGCGGTAGATGACAGCCAGCTGGAGGTTGGAGGGGGAGTAGATGCGGACAGAGTGCACCTCAAACGAAGGAAGATTAGCGGAGGGTGGTAGCGGGATTGGAGTGAAGGAGCAGGTGTCAGACAGGAGCAAGCCAACTCCTCCACCGCGTTTGTTGCTGGGGCGAGGGGTGTGAGAGAGGTGGAATCCGCCATAGGAGAGCGCAGCTGGAGAGGCCGAGTCAGAGGGTGTGAGCCAGGTTTCAGTGAGGCCGAGGAAGGAGAGTTTGTTGGTGATGAAGAGGTCATGGATAAATGTCAGTTTGTTGCAGATGGAGCGTGCGTTCCATAGTGCTCCAAGTAGGGGGGAGCGGGGGAGTGGGGGCTGGATGAATGGGTATGAGGTTGTCGTGGTTGGGAAAACGTGCGGAGGATCGTGGCAGGGGGTTAGAAACGAGTGTGGGGATGAGTTGGGGAGGGCCGGGATTTGGGGATATGTCACCAGCGATGAGGAGTAGCAGACAGAATATTAGAAGGTGGGAGCAGGATAGGACATGATGTGGCCGTGTGTGTCTGGATAAAAAGGATTGTATGTGGAGGAACAGTTCTGAGGAGAAGGTGAGATGGCTGGGGAGGATGGAGGAAGAAATGACTAGTTCCTTACTAGGTGGAGGGATTGCAGGAGATTGTAAGAAGGAAAGTAGTATGGGGGTGAAAGAGAAAAGAAATCGAAACATTGTAGTGGTTAGTAGTCTGTTACCTTCCAGTCAATTCCAGTCCAATTCAGTCATGGAAAATCAATGCAATATATAGAGACATTCAGAAGCCAGGGAGAGCTGGGGAAAAGTTACTGCATACCATGGAAAATCAATGCAATATACAGAGACATTCAGAAGCCAGGGAGAGCTGGGGAAAAGTTACTGCATACCATGGAAAATCAATGCAATATACAGAGACATTCAGAAGCCAGGGAGAGCTGGGGAAAAGTTACTGCATACCATGGAAAATCAATGCAATATATAACAGCTTAACAGCTTACAAATAAGAAACAAACATGGATTTCTCTGGAATAAAAACATCGGATCACAGATATCAAGGTGTCCCTTTATTCAGCTTCCTATGACCTACATGCCTATGTAGACGGCTTAGGAAGGGCGATCCTACTGACAGGGTCCATAGACATTGTGCTTGTGTGTTTTACATTATAATCCGTGCACATTTTCAAGCCTATACTGCCCTCTAGTGGTTGTTTTCTTATATTGCATAATGCTTTAGTTTGAACACAAATCTCTCCTCACTATTTGTTTTTAATTATCTGCCCTTTTTTTTTTTTCTTTGCTAAATATTTTCTCATATTTTTTGTCACTACCTTTTTTTGATGTGCGGATGATATGATGTAGGGATCTTCATTTGTGGTGATACCTTACTATACTTAGGTCCTCTTTGGTGTATGGGTAGTAATTCATTGCCGCCCAGTAAATCTGCATCTCTTTCCCGCGTGAGCGACGAGTGAATTCAGATGTGATGGATTCGCTGTAGATTTTACTTGCGACTGCGATGACTTATCGGGTAAATCTGATTTTATAAATCTCCTCCTCTTGCTGCAAACATTTGTCCTTGCAGAAATAAATCCCCTCTTTCGCTCCTGAACCAACAGCATCGCTTATCCACCTGCCAGTGATTATTGCAGTGACTTGTGCCTCGTGCAGGGAAAATTGACCTCCTGTTTCTACACAGAGCTTAGAAGGATTCATCTAGTCAGTGTTTAATCATGTGATGTCATAGACCTAATGGAAAGCAGAATAATTATCTGGGTAGAAACGCAAAATGAGCAATTGTAAGTACACAGTGCTGTATAATATGATGACTGCAATATATTAAGAGGATAAAAACTTTGATGGAGGAGGAGGAGAGCTTCTTTACTGTATGTAACATTGATAATCTGGTCTGAGGATGTATAATATCTGAAATATCTCATGTTTTAGGGATATTTCCATATCTAGATCCTTTAACCCCTTCCCGACCTTTGACGCATACGCTGCGTCATGAAAGTCGGTGCCATTCCGACCCATGACGCAGCATATGCGTCATGGAAAGATCGCGTCCCTGCAGGCCGGGTGAAAGGGTTAACTCCCATTTCACCCGATCTGCAGGGACAGGGGGAGTGGAAGTTTAGCCCGGGGGGGGGGGGGGGCTTCACCCCCCCCCCCCCCCCCCGTGGCTACGATCGCTCTGATTGGCTGTTGAAAGTGAAACTGCCAATCAGAGCGATTTGTAATATTTCACCTAAAAAAAAAATGGTGAAATATTACAATCCAGCCATGGCCGATGCTGCAATATCATCGGCCATGGCTGGAAACACTTATGTGCCCCCACCCCACCGATCGCCCCCCCAGCCCCCCGATCTGTGGTCCACTCCCCTCCGTCCTGTGCTCCGCTCCCCCGTCCTCCTGTCCGCTCCCCCCGTGCTCCAATCACCCCCCCCGTGCTCCAATCAAACCCCCCCGCACTCCGATCCCACCCCCCGCACAGCGATCCCCCTCCCCCGCACAGCGATCCCCCCCCGTGCTCCGATCCACCCGCCCGCACAGCGATCCCACACTCCGTGCTCCAATCCACCCCCCCGTGTTCCGATCCACCCCCCCCCATGCTCCGATTCACCCCCCCGTGCTCCGACGCCCCCCCGTGCCCTGATCTCCCCCCCTTATACTTACCTGGCCTCCCGGGGTCCGTCCATCTTCTTTCCTGGGCGCCGCCATCTTCCTAAATGGCGGGCGCATGTGCAGTGCGCCCGCCGAATCTGCCGGCCGGCAGATTCGTTCCAGAGTGAATTTTGATCACTGAGATAGGTTATATCTCAGTGATCAAAATAAAAAAAAAAAGTAAATGACCCCCCCCTTTGTCACCCCCATAGGTAGGGTCAATAAAAAAAATAAATATATATATTTTTTCCACTAAGGTTGGGGTAAGAACTATGGTTAGGGCTAGGGTTAGGGTTTCGATATGTGCACACGTATTCTGGTCCTATGCGGATTTTTCCGCAGAGGATTTGATAAATCTGCAGTGCTAAACCGCTGCGGATTTATGGCGGATTTACCGCGGTTTTTCTGTGCATTTCACTGCGGTTTTACAACTGCGATTTTCTATTGGAGCAGTTGTAAAACCGCTGCGGAATCCGCAGAAAGAAGTGACATGCTGCGGAATGTAAACCGCTGCGTTTCCGTGCAGTTTTTCCGCAGCATGTGTACAGCGATTTTTGTTTCCCATAGGTTTACATTGAACTGTAAACTCATGGGAAACTGCTGCGGATCCGCAGCGTTTTCCGCAGCGTGTGCACATACCTTTAGAATTAGGCTATGTGCACACGGTGCGGATTTGGCCACTGCGGATTCGCAGCAGTGTTCCTTCAGGTTTACAGTACCATGTAAACCTATGGAAAACCAAATCCGCTGTGCCCATGGTGTGGAAAATACCACGCGGAAATGCTGCGTTGTATTTTCCGCACCATGTCAATTCTTTGTGCGGATTCCGCAGCGTTTTACACCTGTTCCTCAATAGGAATCCGCAGGTGAAATCCGCACAAAAAACACTGGAAATCCGCGGAAAATCCGCAGGTAAAACGCAGTGCCTTTTACCCGCGGATTTTTCAAAAATGATGCTGAAAAATCTCATACGAATCCGCAACGTTGGCACATAGCCTTAGGGTTAGGGTTGGAATTAGGGTTGTGGTTAGGGTTGTGATTAGGGTTATGGCTACAGTTGGGATTAGGGTTAGGGGTGTGTTGGGGTTAGTGTTGGAGTTGGAATTGAGGGGTTTCCACTGTTTAGGCACATCAGGGGGTCTCCAAACGCAACATGGCGCCACCATTGATTCCAGCCAATCTTGTATTCAAAAAGTCAAATGGTGCTCCCTCACTTCCGAGCCCCGACGTGTGCCCAAACAGTGGTTTACCCCCACATATGGGGTACCAGCATACTCAGGACAAACTGCGCAAAGATTACTGGCGTCCAATTTCTCCTGTTACCCTTGAGAAAATAAAAAATTGCTTGCTAAAACATCATTTTTGAGGAAAGAAAAATGATTTTTTATTTTCACGGCTCTGCGTTGTAAACGTCTGTGAAGCACTTGGGGGTTCAAAGTGCTCACCACATATCTAGATAAGTTCCTTGGGGGGTCTAGTTTCTAAAATGGGGTCACTTGTGGGGGGTTTCTACTGTTTAGGCACACCAGGGGCTCTGCAAACGCAACATGACGTCCGCAGACCATTCCATCAAAGTCTGCATTTCAAAAGTCACTACTTCCCTTCTGAGCCCCGACTTGTGCCCAAACAGTGGTTTACCCCCACACATGGGGTATCAGCGTACTCAGGAGAAACTGGACAACAACATTTGGGGTCCAATTTCTCCTGTAACCCTTGGGAAAATAAAAAATTCTGGGCTAAAAAATTATTTTTGAGGAAAGAAAACGTATTTATTATTTTCACGGCTCTGCGTTATAAACTTCTGTAAAGCACTTGGGGGGTTGAAAGTGCTCACCACATATCTAGATAAGTTCCTTTGGGGGTCTAGTTTCCAAAATGGGGTCACTTGTGGGGGAGCTCCAATGTTTAGGCACACAGGGGCTCTCCAAACGCGACATGGTGTCCGCTAACGATGGAGATAATTTTTCATTCAAAATGATAAATGGCGCTCCTTCCCTTCCGAGCCTTACCATGTGCCCAAACAGTGGTTTACCCCCACATGTGAAGTATCGGTGTACTCAGGAGAAATTGCCAAACAAATGTTAGGATCCATTTTATCCTGTTGTCCATGTGAAAATGAAAAAATTTAGGCTAAAAGAATTTTTTTTGTGAAAAAATAGTACTTTTTCATTTTTACGGATCAATTTGTGAAGCACCTGGGGGTTTAAAGGGCTCACTATGCATCTAGATAAGTTCCTTGGGGCGTCTAGTTTCCAAAATGGGGTCACTTGAGGGGGAGCTCCAATTTTTAGGCACACGGGGGCTCTCCAAACGTGACATGGTGTCCGCTAAAGAGTGCAGCCAATTTTTCATTCAAAAAGTCAAATGGCGCTCCTTCCCTTCCAAGCCCTGCCGTGCGCCCAAACAGTGGTTTACCCCCACATATGAGGTATCGGCGTACTAAGGACAAATTGGACAACAACTTTCGTTGTTCAGTTTCTCCTTTTGCCATTGGGAAAATACAAAAATTGTTGCTGAAAAATCATTTTTGTGACTAAAAAGTTAAATGTTCATTTTTTCCTTCCATGTTGCTTCTGCTGCTGTGAAGCACCTGAAGGGTTAATAAACTTCTTGAATGTGGTTTTGAGTACCTTGAGGGGTGCAGTTTTTAGAATGGTGTCACTTTTGGGTATTTTCAGCCATATAGACCCCTCAAACTGACTTCAAATGTGAGGTGGTCCCTAAAAAAAATGGTTTTGTAAATTTCGTTGTAAAAATGAGAAATCGCTGGTCAAATTTTAACCCTTATAACTTCCTAGCAAAAAAAAATTTTGTTTCCAAAATTGTGCTGATGTAAAGTAGACGTGTCTCAGAACCGCTAGGATCCATTGAAGCGTTCCTGAGTTATTACCTCATAAAGGGACACTGGTCAGAATTGCAAAAAACGGCAAGGTCTTTAAGGTCAAAATAGGCTGGGTCATGAAGGGGTTAACTATACAGCTGCACTGTTACATTAACAAATATATATACCGTACTTTTTCCTTCATTTAATTCTTTTCTTATTGCAGGATACATATATCCATGTCTGTACTTTTTACTGAAAAGTTTTCGAAAGCTTCTATCAGTTCAGGCATATCTTCAGATTAACCCCTTAATCCCATATGACGTACTATCCCGTCCAGGTGACCTGGGACTTAATTCCCAGTGACGGGATAGTATGTCATATGCGATCGGCCGCGCTCACGGGGGGAGCGCGGCCGATCGCGGCCGGGTGTCAGCTGCCTATCGCAGCTGACATCCGGCACTATGTGCCAGGAGCGGTCACGGACCGCTCCCGGCACATTAACCCCCGGCACACCGCGATCAAAGATGATCGCGGTGTGCCAGCGGTGCAGGGAAGCATCGCGCAGGGAGGGGGCTCCCTGCGTACTTCCCTGAGACGATCGGTACACGGTGATGTACTCACCGTGTACCGAGCGTCTTCTCCCTGCAGGCCCCGGATCCAAAATGGCCGCGGGGCTGCATCCGGGTCCTGCAGGGAGCACTTCCGGGTCAGGATCAGGCTGCAGCTGCAGCTCTAATCCTGCCCGGCTGTATGTCAGATCAAAATTATAGGTCTCAAAATGTGGAGACGCAAAAACTTTTTTGCTATAAAAAGCGTCTTTTTAGTGTGTGACGTCTGCCAATCATAAAAATCCGATATAAAAAACGCTATAAAAGTAAATCAAACCCCCCTTCATCACCCCCTTAGTTAGGCTAGGTTCACATTGCGTTAATGGGTTAACGCTAACAGACAGCGTTGCACGGCGAAAATGTCACAAATAACGCCGTGCAACGGGTCCGTTAGCACACCCATTGACAGCAATGTGATTTTCGGGTGTAGCGCATCGCTAGAGCGTGCCATTTTCGGCTCGCGCTAGCAAGGTGCCGTTCTTTTGCTGCTTACAGCGTCCGCGGCGCGCCCGAGGTCCGATCCCCGATCTTCCAGAGCGGGGAAGTTAACGCGACCACTAAACACGACACCTAAAAAGACATTGCGTTAGCGCAATCCGCTAGCGCTAAACGGATTTCCCTAACGCAATGTGAACCTAGCCATAGGGAAAAATAATAAAATTAAAAAAAATGTATTTATTTCCATTTTCCGGTTAGGGTTAAGGCTAGGGTTACATTTACGGTTGGGATTAGAATTAGGGGTGTGTCAGGGTTAGGTGTGTGGTTAGGGTTACTGTTGGGATTAGGGTTAGGGGTGCGTTTGGATTAGGGTTTCAGTTATAATTGGGGGTTTCCACTGTTTAGGCACATCAGGGGCTCTCCAAACACAACATGGCGTCCGATCTCAATTCCAGCCAATTCTGCATTGAAAAAGTAAAACAGTGCTCCTTCATTTCCGAGCTCTCCCGTGCGCCCAAACAGGGGTTTACCCTAACATATGGGGTATCATCGTACTCGAGACAAATTGGACAACAACTTTTTGGGTCCAAGTTCTCTTGTTATCCTTGGGAAAATAAAAATTTGGGGGGCTAAAAATCATTTTTGTGGGAAAAAAAAAAGATTTTTTTATTTTCACGGCTCTGCGTTGTAAACTGTAGTGAAACACTTGGGGGTTCAAAGTTTTCACAACACATCTAGATAAGTTCCTTGGGAGGTCTAGTTTCCAATATGAGGTCACTTGTGGGGGGTTTGTACTGTTTGGGTACATCAGGGGCTCTGCAAATGCAACGTGACGCCTGCAGACCAATCCATCTAAGTCTGTATTCCAAATGGCGCTCCTTTCCTTCCGAGCTCTGCCATGCGCCCAAACAGTGGTTCCCCCCCCCCCCACATATTGGGTATCAGCGTACTCCGGACAAATTGGACAACAACTTTTGGGGTCCAATTTATTCTGTTACCTTTGTGAAAATACAAAACTCGGGGCTAAAAAATAATTTTTGGGAAAAAAAAAAATTATTTTAACGGCTCTGCGTTATAAACTGTAGCGAAACACTTGGGGGTTCAAAGCTCTCAAAACACATCTAGATAAGTTCCTTAGGGGGTCTAGTTTCCAAAATGGTGTCACTTGTTGGGGGTTTCAATGTTTAGGCACATCAGGGGCTCTCCAAACCAACATGGCGTCCCATCTTAATTCCAGTCAATTTTGCATTGAAAAGTCAAATGGCGCTCCTTCCCTTCCGAGCTCTGCCATGCGCCCAAAAAGTGGTTTACCCCCACATATGGGGTATCGTCGCACTCAGGACAAATTGCACAACAACTTTTGTGGTCTAATTTCTTCTCTTACCCTTGGGAAAATAAAAAATTGGGGGCGAAAAGATCATTTTTGTGAAAAAATATGATTTTTTATTTTTACGGCTCTGCATTATAAACTTCTGTGAAGCAATTGGTGGGTCAAAGTGGTCACCACACATCTAGATAAGTTCCTTAGGGTGTCTACTTTCAAAAATGGTGTCACTTGTGGGGGGTTTCAATGTTTAGGCACATGAGGGGCTCTCCAAACGCAACATGGCGTCCCATCTCAATTCCTGTCAATTTTGCATTGAAAAGTCAAATGGCGCTCCTTTCCTTCCGAGCTCTGCCATGCGCCCAAACAGTGGTTTACCCCCACATATGGGGTATCGGTGTACTCAGGACAGATTGTACAACAACGTTTGGTATCCATTTTATCCTGTTATCCTTGGTAAAATAAAACAAATTGGAGCTGAAATAAATTTTGTGTGAAAAAAAGTTAAATATTCATTTTTATTTAAACATTCCAAAAATTCCTGTGAAACCCCTGAAGGGTTAATAAACTTCTTGAATGTGGTTTTGAGCACCTTGAGGGGTGCAGTTTTTAGAATGGTGTCACACTTGGGTATTTTCTATCATATAGACCCCTCAAAATGACTTCAAATGAGATGTGGTCCCTAAAAAAAAAAATGGTGTTGTAAAAATAAGAAATTGCTGGTCAACTTTTAACCCTTATAACTCCCTAACAAAAAAAAAATTTGGTTCTAAAATTGTGCTGATGTAAAGTAGACATGTGGGAAATGTTACTTAAGTATTTTGCATGACATATCTCTGTGATTTAAGGGCATAAAAATTTAAAGTTGGAAAATTGCGAAATTTTCTAAATTTTCGCCAAATTTCCGTTTTTTCACAAATAAACGCAAGTTATATCGAATAAATGTTACCACTAACATGAAGTACAATATGTCACGAGAAAACAATGTCAGAATTGCCAAGATCCATTGAAGCGTTCCAGAGTTATTACCTCATAAAGGGACAGTGGTCAGAATTGTAAAAATTGGCCCGGTCATTAACGTGCAAACCACCCTTGGGGCTTAAGGGGTTAATTCTGAATGAGCAGGGAAGCTGCAAAACCAAACATATGGCACATCCAGGAGTGCACTCGTGGCCTTAAAGGGGTTGTCCGGCCGTAGCCTACAAGTCTGCAATCACTCTGTGACTTCCTGAAAGGACGCATACTTCCTGTCCTTTCAGAAAGCGTTTTCAGCAGACTCCTTATCAGAGGCAGGATTATAATGACGGATCACCTCTGTACACAGCTTACAATACAGGGACACCCAATCACAATATGTGATGGCACAGCTCCCTGCTCCCCCTTCCTTCTCAATGACCTTTGCAAACACTCACTAGATGAGAGAGAGCGAGATATATATATATATATATATATATATATATATATATATATATATATATATATATATATATATATATATATATTAGATGGCAGCCCGATTCTAAAGAATCGGGAGTCTAGAATCCATATATACTTTATTTATTCAAATGTAAGAATAATACAATTAATAAATAATAGTAAGAAAGAACAAAAATAATAGGCAGTATATGGAGAAAACACCAAACAAAAGTTCAAAATTGGTGTGAAAATGTCACTGAACCACTTCACAACTAAATATATATAGTTTTGGTAAATGGTATTATCATTTTTTTGACGAAATTCGGCAGGAGCTTGAAGAGCAACGTCACTGGGCCCGCCTCCACGCAGTAGAAACTTGCTGTGAGGTAAAAATTCAAAAATCACACCAAAATGGCGGGCGGAGTGTGTCACAGTACGGCACGTTTCTGATTGGTCGCTCGCAGCAGGCGGCAACCAATCAGACACTGGACACTGTTGACGTCACTCCGGACATTAGCTCCGGACATTAGCTCCGGACATTAGCTCCGGACATTAGCTCCGGACATTAGCTCCGGACATTAGCTCCGGACATTAGCTCCGCACATTAGCTCCGGACAAAGCCACGGAAGTTGGCACAAATTGCAGGAAGTAGTATTCTAGGCAATTATATATTAGATATTTCTATGTATGTATGTATATATGTATATGTATATATATGTGTATATATATATATATATATATATATATATATATATATATATATATATTATTATTTATTTATATTCATGATTTTTAGCATAAGTAATTTTCTGGTAATGGCTTCCTTTTTAAAGATGAAAAGGAGAATACTAAAAACACATCTGATGTAAAAAGAACTTGATGTGCATTCTGTCTTTCAGCCACTAGATGGCAGTGCAGCTTAACAGTAGGAAGCTTGGCCCTGCGCGGAGGATCGCAGCAGCTCGCCCCGGTTTCTCACTTGTATAATCGCAGTATCACGCTGTTTGACATTATCCTTAAATAAAACTCGCGCCAAAGGTGGATATTTAAATTATTCAGCTCTTTTTATAGTGCAATGACTTTGCTTCATGAGTAAGCATCTGTGGAATGAGAGAATTCTGCATATGGAAACTCCCCCTACTGCCCCTGCACTTCTGGGAAGCTTTTGAAGATGTCCATATTGATATAGATGTATATATATATATTTTTTTTTTTATCATCAGCTATAAGACAGATCAGTAGTTGGCTGGAAGTGACTTGGCCTTAGTACTCAAAATTGGGGTTGACTGTTCCAGCCCCAGGCAGTGGCCTATAATGCCTTGGGTTACCCCTAATCTCTGAGATACCTCAACCCTCACCAAACTTTGGAGCATGTGGCCGGAAGCGGAGAAAATGCAGTGTGACATCAAGTCCACTTCTCGGCTGAGGCCACAGGTGCAATTCTTAAGTCCGTGCAAGTAAATCTCCCCGTATTTAGGGATGTTTAGTAGTATTAATTAACCCATTTGATATGCCAGAATTGTGAATAGACCTTATTAAAGAGTAACTAAACTGCCCCCCCCCCCCAGGGGTTGCAGATTTTTGTAATATACTTCATTGCCTTATACTGCAGTGCTATTTCTCTTGCACAGATAATGCTCTTATAGAAGCTGCTTCCAACTGCTGCTCAGGCAAGATCAGTAGTCCAGTTGCAAACAGGATACTGGACTTTCCCAATCTGAGTCTTTCTACTTTCTTCTCCTGTAGTCACAGAACAGTGGATTTCCCAGTGCTCTATAAAAAAGAAATGTGAGCATTTTGGCTGAGCAGCAGATGAAAGCAGCTTCTAAAGAAGCATGAACTGGCCATTAAAACAAAAATAATGCAGCATAATGTCTAGAAGAGAATAAAAAGCCAAATAAAATAATGAAGTATATTACAAAAAAATTATAATTTGTCTGGTCAGTTGGCACTTCTGGTAATTAAGTGGGTTAATGTTATTGGTGGTCTAGAATTAATAAATTATAATCAAGGAATTGCTACTAAACGTGCAGTGCATGGATCCACTTGCTCAGATTCCTGTAAGATGAATTAATATTAAAAAGGTTACACTTCTTTGCTAAGACTCTCACCCATCATTGGAACGGATGGGCAGAAATGCCACGACAATGATGATTGGTTCCATGAGTGTCTCTTCAGTGTCACAGGAGAGAAGCACACGGCTGTTCTAATGATTGAGAAGGAACCGATCAAAACACGAACAAATGTTATGATGCCTTTGATAATATTCTTAATGTTTCTGGAATTATTTACTCCTGTCCACTTGAGATTTTAAAAGGGGGTGTTATGGTTTCCAGATCTTGTGGCCATGCCTTAAATGTCAAAGATGACCATAGGTTCCAATTAGTATTCACCTCTGTACTTTGCACTGATGAGGGGCAACACCCCGACACACGTGTCTGCAAATTAAGATTCTGGTTTGACTTCTATCCTAGGGCTCATTAGAGGGTTGATATTGTTTTTATAGGTGACACTAGAGTTTGAGTCCTCTTCCTCTCTGAAGGAGGCAATTTGAATTTAATTTCCAAGAAGAGCATTGCATGGACTAAAAGTCTCCTTACAGTGTCATGTCACTGTTCCCAAGGATTAACATTACCCCTTAGCATGCGGCAATATCCGTGTGAGAAGGCAGACATGGCTTCCATGTGAGCGGACATCTTAAAGCTAATCTAAAGGCTTCTTCCCAAAATAGTAGTTTGTATATTTAATTTCCCAAAAGAGGATTGCATGGCCTAAAAGTCTCCTTACACTAGCATGCCATTCTCCACTAGGAAAGACTTTTATGGGAGTTAAATATATTGGAGATTGTTCACCATAAATGTCCGTTAGTATTTATACACTATTCTTGATTGATTTTTAAGGGAGTTCCAAAAATTATCCACGCTTCTTCTCTCCTCAGAATACAACATTAATGTCAATGGAAATACCCCTGTATATTATGTATATTATGTATTTTCTCTCTGATATAGGGATGTAGATGGATTCTTGCCATCCGAGGGTGAGCGTCACGAGCTGCTGCGCCCGTGGTACACGGCCTGTGCCTCTCTCAGCCGACGGTGACTGCTGGGAGTTGTAGTCTCACGGCGGCTGGAGCGGCACAGGTTGCAGACTGAAGTAACAGAGCCCTATTAGGTTTCCGAGGCCGGTGCCCTGTCGCTGGCAGGTTTCCCTGTCTGCGTGGGTCTCCTCTCGTGCCATAATTCAGCCTGGGAGATGACATGGCTTCTCTACAGTCTGCAGCTCCCTCGCTGCTTTACAGATGACCAAGATGGATTTCACTTTGAAGTGTCTGACACCAGGACTCATTATGTCTTTATGGGGATTTTCCCTGTTTTTCTGCGAGTTACATTACATTGAGGGGTGGGCAGTGTGGTGGGGAGGGGGGGTCATTCGTTAATATGGACGGCATAACAGGGTCTCAATAGCCCGCCGCTTTCTCTTCCTAGAGCCATTTACTCATCTGCGTCTGGCAAGGCCTCTCTTTTGTGAAACAAATCACTCATTTGTTTAGTGTTACAATGATAAGGCGATGTGCGGAGTTGTGTCTGCCGTGATTTCCCAGTAAAAGGAGGAAAATCCTCTCCACTTAATTAGGAACGAGCCACTGGAAATCTCGCCGCTCCGGCAGACGCCCTCCGCTTCTCAAAAGTGACTGTCGGTCAAAAAATGAAAAATCCAGACTAGAAGGTCAAGTGTAGGCGAAGCCTGTGCACGACCGGTCTTAGGAAAATGAAGGGTGTCCGGGGTATGTTTTTACGTATACCTAGTAGGGTTGGGAGCAGAACGTGGCCTCGCTGCAGAACTAGCAACAAAACGTGTTCAGAGAATTGACAACGTCGCTTTGTCCATTTTGACGAGCCTGCAAATGGCGAGCGAGCATTTGGAAGACGCTCGTTCCTCTGATTATTGGGTTGTGTAAATGTATCAGGCATCACGCTTTTTTGTTAGGTGATCCTATCGTTTATGCCGGCATGGAAATCAATCTGGGTCCTCGGCAGCACACCGCTTCGTGGTAACAGGACATGTACGGCCTATAGGTTTTCAACTTCATCTTAGGGCGCATTCACACTTCTATGTGAATTGTCCCAAGTGCAGTCCGACTTTTCTTCTAGTTGGACCGCACTCGGACCCATAGTTTCACAGATCCATTCACATAGCCGTGAAAATCGAGGCTCCAAGATAGGGAAGCTCTCAGAGCATGTCCTGTCCTGAGCCGATGTTGGGGATCAGAATAGGATGAAATCAGCGAGTCTGGGCACTGTCCGAGTAAAAGAAAATTAACATGGATGTGTGACTGCATTTACAAGGCAAGAGAAGCATGCGCAAGCGTTGTTAGTCTCTTTTCATGATTGCCTTGCTGTATAACCAGCCTGCCAATCGTCTGGTGAAAGAGCAAAACGCTCGCTCGTTGGGTGAAATGATCTTTTGTGCAGCGCAAGAGTCTAACAGGACTCGCACTGCCTAGCGCTATGGCGGCCTATGTGCACTGATGTAGCCGCTGATTGGTAAAATGATACCGATCTGCCATTGTATTGTGCTGTCGGTGGTTGGTTTGTCTAAATGGACCTTCATTCTGTCTTTTTCATTGTAGTTTTTCATTAAAATTGAGTAGTCGAGAAGTGAATCCAACAAAAGGGAGAAGTATAGATGAAACGGCGATGGTCCTTCCTTTATTTTTCCTTTTTATTTCCTATTCCTTTTTTGTATGTATGTTTGTATGTATATATTATATATGGTGTGTGTAATAAATATATTTATCTGAAACTAAATAGATCAGGCCATTTCATGTGTGTAAGGATAGCCAAACTCTGCAACCATTGTCTTTGTTAGGGTTCAAACTCATCTGCGTGAAAAATGGACGAGTTCAATCTTGATATAAAAAAACTAAAAACTAAAAATCATATTACACTCTTACTGTTATTCAATGATTCAGTGTTCATCTGCAATTTTTTTGCTCAGCCCAGATCAGACTGAAAAAATTGCGTCTTGCTGCGAGTGGCCGCGTACATCAGACGAGACTTGATATAGATATATTTAGTATTTATTACTGTAAAATAGAAAATAATAAATCACCATATTCCTCATCTGTCCACTGAGATTCCTATGTGATGCTGCCCAAAGAAGACCTCCAGCCCTACTATATGGGGATGGTTTGTTGAGCGGTGGCATGATGCGATTGCTCAGCAAGCCAGCTAGAATACACGGATACAGGAAAACTTTCTTCATTGGACAGCATCACATAGGGATTCTTGGCGGACAGGTGAAGAATATGGTTATTTTTTTTATTTTACAGTAATGATCAATAAAGAGGGATGGGGGAGTATATAAATGAGTCTCTTTCAATTAATGGACTTTATTCTGGCTGTGTATTATTATTTTTTTTTTTTACACAGTATAACTGGGGTTAGTAATGGAGTTGTTTTATAGACTCCTCTTCATTACTAACTCCTGGACTTGATGTCAGCTGACCATACAAAGCTGACCTCAACCCCAGCCCTATTACCCCACTTGTCACTGCACCAGGACAAGTGGCAAGAGATAGGCTAAGCGCCATTTCTGGGGTGGCTGAGGGCTAATGTTCTTAGTCTGGGAGGTGGCCAATATCCATGGCTCCTTCCTAGCCTATTATCAGCCCTTTTTGTGGGGTCCCCCATTTTAATAACCAGTAAATGCTAAATAGACAACAATAAGCTGATATTGATAGCCTAGGGAAGCTCCACGTTTATTTCCCACTTCCAAGGCTATAGACATCAGCCCCCAGCTTTTCCCTCAGTTGGTTATTAAAAATTTGGGGAACAACCACCACTTTTTTTTTTTTTTTTTTAAATGTGCTATACATGTACAGTAAGCTGCACCGATTATACTATCTTATCTATAGAAAAAATGGAAGCAGCACGCCATCGTAGTGCAAAAACAAGTAGCTTAAAGAAGGCTCACACAGAGCTGAAACGTCGCATGATGGGCTATTAAAGCTACTTGTTTTTGCACTGTGGTGGTGTGCTGCTTCCAGTTTTTCTTTATATTACAAGGAGTGGTATGTGCTATTTTTATAATGTGCTGTTCTTTGTTTTCTCCATCTATCTACTGCATTGAGCAGGCGGTTGGACACGATGACCCTGGAGGAGGTCTCTTCTAACTTTATTATTATTTATTTATATAGCACCATTAATTTCATGGTGCTGTACATGAGAAGGGGTTACATAGAAGTTACAGATATCACTTACAGCACACAAATTTACGATGACAGACTGGTACAGAGGGGAGAGGACCCTGTCCTTGCGGGCTTACATTCTACAGGATAATGGGGAAGAGACAGAAGGTGGGGGGGGGGGGTGCGGGAGCTCAGGTGGTGGTGAGGCGGCGGCAGAATGGTTATTGTAGGCTGTAGGTTTTCCTGAAGAGATGGGTTTTCAAGTTCCGTCTGAAGGATCTGAGGGTGGTGGATAATAGGACTTGTTGAGGCATGGAATTCCAGAGGATGGGGGATATTCGGGAGAAATCTTGGAGGCGGTTGTGTGAGAAATGAATAAGTGTGGAGGAAAGTAGGAGGTCTTGTGAGAATCGAAGATTACCTGAGGGAAAATATTGGGAGATTAGTTCAGAGATACAGTCATGGCCAAAAGTATTGACACCCCTGCAATTCTGTCAGATAATACTCAGTTTCTTCCTGAAAATGATTGCAATCACAAATTCTTTGGTATTATCTTCATTTAATTTGTCTTAAATGAAAAAACACAAATGAGAATGAAGCAAAAAGCAAAACATTGATCATTTCACACAAAACTCCAAAAATGGGCCAGACAAAAGTATTGGCACCCTCAGCCTAATACTTGGTTGCACAACCTTTAGCCAAAATAACTGCGACCAACCGCTTCCGGTAACCATCAATGAGTTTCTTACAATGCTCTGCTGGAATTTTAGACCATTCTTCTTTGGCAAACTGCTCCAGGTCCCTGATATTTGAAGGGTGCCTTCTCCAAACTGCCATTTTTAGATCTCTCCACAGGTGTTCTATGGGATTCAGGTCTGGACTCATTGCTGGCCACCTTAGAAGTCTCCAGTGCTTTCTCTCAAACCATTTTCTAGTGCTTTTTGAAGTGTGTTTTGGGTCATTGTCCTGCTGGAAGACCCATGACCTCTGAGGGAGACCCAGCTTTCTCACACTGGGCCCTACATTATGCTGCAAAATTTGTTGGTAGTCTTCAGACTTCATAATGCCATGCACACGGTCAAGCAGTCCAGTGCCAGAGGCAGCAAAGCAACCCCAAAACATTAGGGAACCTCCGCCATGTTTAACTGTAGGGACCGTGTTCTTTTCTTTGAATGCCTCTTTTTTTTTTCTCCTGTAAACTCTGTTGATGCCTTTGCCCAAAAAGCTCTACTTTTGTCTCATCTGGCCAGAGAACATTCTTCCAAAACGTTTTAGGCTTTTTTAGGTAAGTTTTGGCAAACTCCAGCCAGGCTTTTTTATGTCTCGAGGTAAGAAGTGGGGTCTTCCTGGGTCTCCATACAGTCCCTTTTCATTCAGACGCCGACGGATAGTACGGGTTGACACTGTTGTACCCTCGGACTGCAGGGCAGCTTGAACTTGTTTGGATGTTAGTCGAGGTTCTTTATCCAACACCCGCACAATCTTGCGTTTAAATCTCTTGTCAATTTTTCTTTTCCGTCCACATCTAGGGAGGTTAGCCACAGTGCCATGGGCTTTACACTTCTTGATGACACTGCGCACGGTAGACACAGGAACATTCAGGTCTTTGGAGATGGACTTGTAGCCTTGAGATTGCTCATGCTTCCTCACAATTTGGTTTCTGAAGTCCTCAGACAGTTCTTTGGTCTTCTTTCTTTTCTCCATGCTCAATGTGGTACACACAAGGACACAGGACAGAGGTTGGGTCAACTTTAATCCATGTCAACTGGCTGCAAGTGTGATTTAGTTATTGCCAACACCTGTTAGGTGCCACAGGTAAGTTACAGGTGCTGTTAATTACACAAATTAGAGAAGCTTCACATGATTTTTCGAACAGTGCCAATACTTTTGTCCACCCTCTTTTTTTATGTTTGGTGTGGAATTATATCCAATTTGGCTTTAGGACAATTCTTTTTGTGTTTTTTCATTTAAGACAAATTAAATGAAGATAATAATGCCAAAGAATTTGCGATTGCAATCATTTTCAGGAAGAAACTTAGTATTATCTGACAGAATTGCAGGGGTGTCAATACTTTTGGCCATGACTGTATTGGGAGGGGACAGGTTGTGGATGGTTTTGTAGGTCAGTGTTAGTACTTTAAACTGGATTTGTTGGGGTATTGGGAGCCAGTGGAGATAAAGTGGAGGGATTTGCAGAGAGCTGGATTAGCCGGGCAGCAGAGTTGAGGACAGACTGGAGTTGTGCAAGAGAGTTAGCGGGGAGGCCACAGAGGAGGGTGTTGCAGTAGTCGAGGCGGGAGATGATGAGGGCATGCACAAGAGTTTTAGTAGATTGAGGGCTGAGGAAGGGATGAATTCTGGAAATATTTGAGAGTTTGAGGTGGCAAGAGTTTGGACATTCTAGGATTCTATGATACAGGCGATTTTCTAAACACAGATGAGTATGAACCCTTGGGGGGGAAGAAACAGTCAGACCCCTTGGTCCATCTGGGAAATGTAGCACCAAAGGTGTGCTGCAGCCTCTGTTATGTTCTCTTCCTAAACTACTGGGATCTTTGGCTGAGAAACGGTTGTGTAGTATGTGTATGTATGGTTTGTATGTGTATGTATGTATGGTGTGTGTGTGTGTGGTGTGTATGTGTGGGGCCATCTTTTACACTAACCCTCAGGCCGATAGAAGACACAGTATGAAAGTAGTGTTATTTTTTTCTGATTCCCTCTTTTTTTTAAATCTATTTACTTACTAGGTACAAATATAATGCAGGTGACCTCATATACTTACATTTTGCATCCATACAAATAAAAGTGGCTTGGCATTCTTTGTCTGATTGAGAAAAAAAATAATAGAGAATTGGGGAAAGCTGTACTTCTTGATGAGACTTTTCTGTTTGCCGTACGTAAAGCCGTTCAATAGGAGGCCCCCACTGCTTTGATGTAATGCTGGAGTGGAGTTTAATGGAAGAGCGAGCAAGAGAAATATACTTAACTATGAGGTGCTCTGAATGCCAATGGGGTTGTCTGGATTTTTGGGCCTCCGATGGGTTAAAGCTCCGGAGACGAGCAGGTTCCTATGGGTTCTATAGCAGGTATTGGCCAGCTCTATCCATTAACAGCCATGGCGCCCCCTCCTCCTTTCTCCCCAATCTTTCAGTTCACGCTTTGCTAAGTGTTTACAAAGTCGGCCATTTCTTCGTTAAGGTCTACAGAAAATTGCCGGGCGAGCCGAGATTGAATTTTCTGTGTGTAGGACTTCATGAAGGAATTAGCATGTGCTTTGATCCCGGTTGTGAATGGCGCTGGGTAGGCTCTTATTGCTGTTTCCAGATGGTGTTACAGGGGACAAACAGTTGTGTTTCAGCATTTCTCAATAGGCTGTCTAGACGGGCCTGGCAGCAGACAGATACAGCCACCCATCAAATTAGCGTTTGTCAGATTTATGTTAATAGTCTACCCAAGCCCTTTCCTGTCATTGACATGAAGATTTATGTGCACAGATTTCTGCTGTAAAGAACCATTTTCCCCCCAAAATAATCATAACGATATGATACATTAGAACTTATTAAATTGTGCGCCACAGCGTAAACCGTCACAAAAAGTTCCTGCAAATTTGTCGAATTTTTCTTTTTCTCAAATTCCAAAAAAAACCTTTTTTTTTTTTCCTTTTTTTTTTGGATAACTCTTGGAAAAATAGCTTTTTTTCAGGCTACGTTGAGTAATTTGAACCTTTCTGTGCAGTGGGAATCACCTTTTGACAGGCACTAGCATCATTGTTTTTCCAAGTCTGACCCCGACAACTTTGATCATGTTCTCGTTTACAGACTTGTCTGCGTGCATATATTAAAACCTAGATGGCAACAAGTGTGAGAACAGTCTGGTCAGGTTTTTGCACCGTGAAAATGAGAATTCATTCAACCCGCTTTCTGATGTAAATGCCAGTAAAACAGTGTATATAATAAATAAAATATATTCTAATATATACTAATGTAAAATGTGTAGAAATAAAATATATATTATCTAATTTATTAATGTTCTCTTGGGGCGTGACAATTTAAAATATATTTACCCTGTGTCTTTGTTAGCTAACATTCCAATTTTATTTGTAACACAAAAATCTTGATTATTTTTTAGAGTGGATGTCCAGGACTTTGCTACTGAAATCCGTCAGTATGAGATCAGTAGAGGTCCCGCACCACCCACTGATCGGCAGGGTCCATGTCCCACATTGGCAGGAAAGTGGACGGCGCCGGCACAGAACAGCGCCATTCTCGAGTACTGCTGCTCAGCTTCCATTGTAGAATGATGGACGTATTAGTTGTTGGAAGAAGCCATTATACACATTAGATAAAGGTTGGCCGATGGTCGAGTAATCGTTTGGTAAAGTCCTCTTTCTACACTATAATAGGATCGCTGGAAACCATTTTAACTGGTAATTTGAACTAAGATGTCTGTTTTCGATGACACTGGATGAGTAAAGGCGCCCGTACTCCCGTACTGTTGGCCGAATGCTTGTATAGAGGACCGCCAACTTTCTCGCTTCACCATACGCATGCCTGCTTAGTTTGTCCAAGTGTGCAGATGTCTTCAGTAGATAGAATGGAGTAAGCCGGAGCTCTGGCAGCAGCTTCTTTTGTTGGAAAATGAGGAAATTCCGCAAGCCTGATCCATGTTACACCCAATATCATCGGTCAGAAGACATACAGGCCCAGTGCACATTAGATGGCCCACCGATGCAGACAAAATAAAATGGCCAGTTCTCTAGCTCTGTCATTTTTGTACAAATTCCCCCCACACCGTCATTTCAGTTCTCTTCTTTCCCCAAAAAAAGTTTAGAAATCCAAGCCCTTCCTAAAAAATCTCATTATAAATTTGCACAACTAGGGTACATGGAGAGAATAGATCCCCCTTTTTATTAGCGTGTGCTCAATCCCATTCATGAAGTGTGGCTCCAGGAATCTGTTTTTTTCCATCTTTTTTTTTTTTTCTGATAAATTTGGATTGGGTCATATTGGGTTGCTGCTCATATGTTTTTAGGCGCAGGAGCGTCTTTTAACCGCTTCAGTATTGCAAAGACTGCAAGTGAATAAAAGAGCGAACCGTTCTTCAGATTAAATGTCACTTGAAAGGCTCCACATACTTACAACACAAGGCAATGGGAAGGCTCAAAAGTGCATTTTTTTGGTGCTCTTCTACGTGAAAAACTGCCTTTTTCTTCATTGTTGAAATGGCCAAAAAACGCCAGTAAAAAAAAAAGCCAGAAAAATCTCAAAGAACCCTGCCGGCCACCCAAAACACGGCAAGCAGGCGTCCAGGAAACAACATAGTCTGCATTTCCTGAATTGGTTTTTGCTTGAAAACTACCAGTTCGCCTGACTGGAATAGGTGGTGTGTGTGCATTATCTATGGGTCTGTGCACACCTTCAGTTTTTGGGCTCGTTCCCAATCGGATTGCAGTCGCCCCAATGTTTCCCTATGGGGCAGATCACATCTGCCATTATTTTCTCATGCCGATTCGGCAGCATGCTGCGATTGCACTTGACAATTGGATCACACTCCCCAATATAAGTCAATGGGTGAGTGTGAAACATCGCAGTGCGATTCCTGCCGACAGCAGAGGAGATGCATGTAGAGGAGCTGCGGAGACACCATCACGTGTTTCTCAACGCAGGCAGTGAATAGCCAGGCCTTTCCCCGGGAAGGAACAACCAAGGGAAGGGCAGCATCCAATAAAGGAAAACATCCAATAAAGGAAAACCTATGCCAAGCATGGTATCCATCCACAGACAGCTGTTTCTACTCTACATGCATTTGCATATTTGGGGGCAGTGTTCTGGATCACTGCGTTGAGAAACACGTGATGATGTCTCTGCGGTGTTGGATGTTTTGGTCGTCACGAGGTCAATCATCCGTGCCTTTATAGACTTTCTACTAGGCACTGCTCCTGATAGCCAGTTTCCTACTCCACACTGATGAGGGGCAAAAACACCGAAACAGCTGTCTGTGGATGGATACCATGCTTGGCATAGGTGGTTTTCCTTTATTGGATGCTGCCCTTCCCTTGGTTGTTCCTTCCCGGGAAAAGGCCTGGCTATTCACTGCCTGCATTGAGAAACACGTGATGGTGTCTCTGCAGCTCCTCTACATGCATTTGCATATTTCCCATAAGGGATGGGGAGGCAGTGTTCTGGATCACTGCGTTGAGAAACACGTGATTGTGTCTCCGCGGTGTTGGATGTTTTGGTCTCCACGAGGTCAATCATCCGTGCCTTTATAGACAGCAGAGGAGATGCAGAACCGTCTACTCCTCATCTGTGCTCCGATTCGGTCATGCGAGAGGATCGGAGCACACGGCACTGACACTAGGATCCGCTCGCAGCAGAGCAGGAGCCGAGGGTCATTAGCATCGTACATCCGATACTCTCACATGGGTCATCGGATGCCAGACACTCCTGGGATCCCGGCCTTTGGTTGCAGAAATTTCTGCACCATTTTTGCATCTCTTGGCAGGAAAAACGCAGCTGCCAATACTCTTGTTTTTTTTAGGCGTTTTTCTAGCATTTTGGGGTGGAAAGACGCTGAAAAAATTGCAGATTTTTTTTTTTTCTGCAGCAAATCTACAAGGCAGAAATAAGCAAAGTGTGTGATATTTAAGGATTCTCATCGACTGCAGTCATCGGGATTTTCTTCAGATTTTGTGGCAAATCTGCAATCAAAAACTCAGCAAAAACGTGCCAAAAAACGCAACGTGTGCACATACCCTTATACTTTACATTGTAGGTTGTATGCAAGTTTTATTCATGCAATACTACGCTTCCCAGAGACTGTGTAACTGGCCTTGGGTTGTCTTTCTGAGACCACTAATTTAATGTTCTCTTCTAGCTTCATCATATTTGGTTTCCTTTTACTCTAAAAACTTTGAGAATTATTTGTAGGTTTACTGTTCCTTTAGGTTAAGTTTTCACAATGAGTTTATGGTGAGGTTTTTCTCAGCGTCTTAGTTACAGCAAAGTGGATGGGATTTATAGAAATCTCTCGCCCATTGTGCTTTTTCTTTTATGCTTCATAATCTGACTTTGAGGGGTTGCCCTCTACTCGGGCAAAATACCATAATAAAACCCGTACTCTCCTCTGGTGGTGTTTTATGATGGTGGCACGGACTCTCCCAGCGATCACGTGACCTTTACAACACTCGATCCCTTCTGCCAATCAGCTGCCGCTTCTCCTCTCCCCTCCTTTGGACAAATCACATACATCTGGAGAAAGTGAGAAAGCAGTACTGTAGTTCGCTGGGTTTTATGTGTGAATTTTTCCCATAGAATTGCATTAAGTGCTGAACATTTTCAGGTAAAAAACCTGCATGTAATCCGCACATGACTGTATCAAAAAAGTTTTGTTAAAGTTAAATAAAAGGAAGTATCAAAAACAAAGTACGGTAGCTTTATTTTAATGTCGCACTAAAAAGAAGCAAATTGCAGTAGCAAAAACTAGAAAAAACAAACAAGGTACGGAAAATCTACAGCATCAAAACCTCACCAATTACTTATGGGAACTTAGCCTAAAAAATGTCTTCAATGATTTCTTAGCTTGGCAGGTGTCGGGAAGATATGGTCCCTGTATGTCAGAACTGCCAAAGATCAGATGGTAAATTAACTCATGGCGGACCACCCTTGAGATGAATACAATTTAGAAGAAGCCTCCATACCCAAAGAAATATTTCCCCTGTCATCCCCTCCGCCCCCAAGCTTTGAGGTCCTCCATCCCGTAGCCTTGAGGTCCTCCGCTCCCTGGCTTTATATACATTTTGGCTCGCCTTGTTCACCTCTTAGTGGATTTACTGTAGAGGAACGTGTAATCTTTTCAGTTGTGTTACAGGTGTGATGCTGAATAACGCAGAGGTTCATGAGATCCATAAAATTAGCTGGCAGGACTGACTGTTTCTTCCTCGCTCCATTTCGACACAACTTTTACCTCCTTGCGTCAAGCTCACAAATGGATAATGCATCCTCGAAAACCCATAAAAGGACGCCAGCCTGATCCAATGAACTGAGTTTTATACAGTTCCCACTTGTCTCTCAGTAGTAGATGAATGTAAGACGCGGCTCGACACTTTGACCATGTGTGTTAAGCATTAGAGCGCTCTGCTACAGGGCCTCGTTCAGAGCAGAAGGCCAACGTCAGCAGAACAAATCCTAATCACCTCTCTGCCGGCTCGGACACATTCCTCAGACTCGGTGGGTTCCAGCCGTTTGAGTAAAGGGTCTGTGGAGATTATTATGAAGCACAGATGGGCAAAATGATGCTAAATTACACCAAGGACATTGGTTTTGGGTGAGGTTGGCTCTATGAAGACTGGTTTCAGGCTGCTGTATTGAATGCTAGTGTTCTTGTTATGGTTTATATCCTACAAGAGCAACGGAGTTGTAGTCCAGAAAAGTATTTAAAAAAAAAAAAAAAAAGTATTTAAATAATCAGGCATAAAAAAATGACAAGACAATATATACGATAAAGGTCAGGCACAAAGGCTCAGGTGTGAGGACCAAACCACATCACTAAATGTAAGCATGATCAGGGAAAGACTATTCTACCAAAGTTACAATATAAAATATATGGTGCAAATGAGATGCCACAGCCAATATCAAGTGTATCAATGTAAAGTCAATTGGCACCCTCTGATCTTAATAATTGCACATATGTCCCAGACCAAAGAGGGTATCCTATACAACTCTGCCACACTACATGGCTGAAATATTCAAATGAGACATTAAGCAGACAGGTAGAGGAACAGCTTACCCATGAATGTACCTGCGTGATGTGCGGTCCAGTGCAGCCCCGACGCGCGTTTGTTGTATTCTTACAATTTGTATTTGCAATATTGTATATGGACTTAGTGGCTATAACATTTTTATAACACTCAGGTTGGGCATGGTGGGTGTCTTTGTCCAATGACATGTATTGTGATTGGTTGTAGCCTTTTGTTAGGTGCCTTTTTATATATTGTGTGGTAATGTGTTTTTATTATGCTGTGACTAAGGGCAGTATTGCCTGAAACGGGTCAGCTTGTTTTTATGATGCACTAATAAAGGACAAGATTTTTATTCTATTTTCATCCCTCCATTCAATATTTGCATGAGCTGGACAAGTGAGTGATTTGAAAGTACAAGTGCACCTCACTCCCCAGTCTCCAATATTCCTAGTTGTTTTATGGAGAGGAAAGCGTTTGATTTGTACCACGGGCGTTACTATTGCTCTGACCCAAACTACACCCTTCCAATACCGGAAAACAAAGCAGGATTGACTCTGCAGCTTCGGAGGAGCACGAAGGCTTTGATGCTGGCTGGGTTCAGGAGCTAAAAGTGAGCTCCAGCCATCTCGGCAGGCTTCAGAGCAGCGCTTACAAATGCAATAGAAAACAGCTTGTAAGCATAGGGCACTTTTTGTGTAGGCAGCGAACTAAACAAAAGAAAGTAAGGTATTAATATTGGACAAAAGGCTGCACATTTTAATAAATTACAAAAGTACAAACATTATCTGGCAATACCAATTTGTGAAGATGGGGATAACCGTTTAATCTCAGAACGTCCACCTAGTATGTCCTGTGCCGGCATCTACTTGTAGTTTACCGATTTCTTATTGTCTTTCGACTAGCAGGAACCAACCCACATCCAAGGATCAGGGATCGAGGTCTGGAGCATATGGGACCACCAGCACCAGACACATTACTAATGTACTGACAGGGACTAAAAAAGCAACCAGCAGGCGTCTTGTTCTTCGGCACGGTTGTGTTCATGCTCGATCTTCACAATCTGTTGGAGCCATGGACACACATGCGTACTACTGCTCCTAATGACCTATAGAAGATACTCAGGCGCACATCCTCTCCGTAGTCACAGTGGTCTCTTCTGTGACTGTAAGGCCCTGTTCACATAGTAAGTATTTGGTCAGTATTGGTAAGCTAAAGGAGTGGGTAAAAAAATACAGAAGTGGTGACGTGTTTCTATTATACTTTTCCTCTGATTGCTCCACTCCTGGTTTTGGCTGACAAATACTGAGGTAAAAATCTCACCAAATACTCAATGAGCCCACGTGGCCTAAAGGTCTTAGCAGTGGACATTGTGTTCATTCTGGTGCCACAAAGGCAGGAAGCGTACAGCAGAAGCGTAACCTGCTTGTTTTAGATGGCCTTGATCTGGCAGTCATTGGTAGTGGAGGCAGGAAGTAACATTGAGGAGGGCTGAGATCTGGAGACCCTTCTGGAAAGTAAATGACGGGTTAAAAATTGTACACCACATATAAATGTGTATTTCCTTGGTCTTGGTTGTGTCTTTTGTTTTCAGTTTTATGACCTGATCTTTTAAAATCAATTACCTTTTTAAGGATTTATCGGACTCCATTATGTTTTGTTCCTAAAAGTCATATAAAGTGCAATTGTGCAATGTTTCCCCGATGCGTCTGCGTATATTTCTGATATTTGCTTCGGGCAGTTTTCTTGGTGACATGACACACGTGCGCTGAACATGCTCCATATGAAGCTTTTGTTATTGCTCATGTCTTTTCTGATTGTTTTTACAGTGTTTTCGAGCCCTCTGTTGTAAGGGTCCTCCACCTCCTCGGCCTGAATATGATATAGTTTGTGTAGGACTCACAGGATCGGGGAAGACGAGTCTCCTAACACAGCTGTGCTGTGAAAGCCAAGACAATATTGTGCCTACCACAGGTAACGGGAACCGCTTTTCTACAGTCCGACGTATGTATTATGTCTCTGGTCTGCTAATGACAGCCAGTGGTATCCATCACCTGCCGAATTTGGCGTTGCTTCACTGACTCATTATTGGAAACTCCTAAAAAAAAAATGTTTCCATAGCCTTAAAGCGGTTGTCTGTCAGGCGCACACAGCTCTTCTGCCTTCCTGCTTCCTCCTTGGCACGCGGATGGTGCACTCTTGGTTCAAAGTTCGGCATGGTTGTGCCGCTGACCCAAACTGTGCGCTTTCCAATTATGCAAACAAAGACCACTTTGCCTCTGTAGTATCAAGGGAGAGCAGGGGCAGTGATGTCAGCCAGAGGTAACGAACCAGAAAGCTGTAGAGCAGAGCTTACATCCTCTTTTGGAAAGAGCTTGTAAGCGCTGCACTCCTTGCTTAAGAGATCTGCTGTCATTATTGGACAGTCGCCAGTACACTATACAGTACAATTGAAGGCCCCCGTGGATGCTATCTTTGTCCTCTGGTGAAGCCCAGGCTCAGGCTGAGCTTCATAGTAGACTGTGATTTTCACTATATACTGCATTACTGTGGTATTGCAGTAAATAGTACAAACAATCAAACTATTGCAGGTTAAAATATCATAAGAGGGCTAAAATAAAATAAAATACAGTAAATAATTACCGTAATTAAAAATAAAATCAAGAACTTAATAAAAAAAAATTGCATCGCCTCTTTCATACAATTCCGATCTGTCAAAATAAAAAACTGACCCATACAGAGAAACCAAGATCAAAACATCTTATGCACCTCACAATGGTATCCATGAAAACGTCAGCTTATAACACAGAAACAAGTTGGCTTGCAGCTCCATTGACAGAAAAATAAAGACGTTATGCGGGTAGGAAAATGGTATGGTTTTTAAAGCTTCTTGAGCACAATGTTTACCCCCCCATAAAACAATTAAACTTATACTCCCCTTCTGTGTCCGTGCCGCTCCTGTAGTGTAGGCATTTGCTCTCCTCGGGGCTCTCTTGCAGTGTCGTAACACCAGCGCACAATCCGCGCTGGCTTCACTGTCTGCGCCTTCGGACAAATCGAACATGAAGAGGAAGTCCGGGCTGCAAATGATCTCAGACTTCTTGTTTTGTCCGAAGGCGCGGACAGTGCCGCCAGAGCTGATTGGACGCGGGCATCATGTGTCACAACATTGCGCGAGTGTCGACACCAAGAGTGGTGGCGGCACAGGAGATGAGTTTAAGCTTTATTATTTTATCAGGGCCAAGCACGGGGGTGTAGCAAGAAGCTGTCCAAGTAGTGGACAATTTGCCGTATTCGTACTAATCTGGAGAATGTCACCAAGTCATTTTTACCATGCAATCAATGGGCTAGAAGCAGAACCCATGAAAGCAATGTTAGAATTTCAGTTTGTGTGCTTGTTTTTTTCCAACCCACTTGGAATTTATTTTTTTTTTTAATGTCTTCGAGTATATTCTAAAGCTAAATGAATGATATCATAAGTCTCTGGACGGAAAAATAAGTTATGTCTGAGGGGGCTAAAATGAAACCTTTCCCGATCTCTTGGGAGTTAATATTCTATTTGTAGCTGGAGGATTTATTTTCTAAATTTGATTAATTCTCTCAGACAATGAATGTAGACTGGATATGCGCTAGGGGAGGCCTGTGACTTCTGCTCGGCGTTGTTGGTGTGTTACCTGCTCCTCATTGTATGTTCTCCTTATATTTCAGGTTTTAGTATAAAAGCCGTTCCATTCCAGAGTGCCATCCTCAATGTGAAAGAGCTCGGAGGTAGGGGGACATTTCTCCTGGTTGTTTTGTGTGGGAATTCTCAGCTTTGTGTACATTTGTCGTATCACTCCATGGAGAGCTTTGACACGCTCACCATCTATAGTCTTGGAATATTTCATGTTCCCCTTTTTCCAAAAACGCATCTACTTGTATCCATGTATTTTTTTTATTTTTTTTCTTGTATTGCTCGTCAGCTGCCTTACCCTAAAAACCCAATAATCTAACTGTATCTGCATATTTTGAGCCTTGGACTTAAAATTCCACAATAATTTATTCCACAATAAAAGCTGGGGCTACATGACTAATTTTACTGCGACACTTGGCGTGTGGTCAGAGATCGTGCAGGCGGAAGGGGTCACAGTGCGACCCCCGAAGGTGGTGCGACCTTGAGAAGCAAGTCATAAAAAATCCACTTGGCATAACTTTGTGACTTTAAAAATAAAAGGCATGTAATTGCTAACAGTGGCAACTACCTGCCTGTTGTACCCGGCGTCAGTCATTAAGAACACTCCTGCCAGAGACTCAGCTGCTCCCTGTCAACAGAGCAGCAGTTTGTCTTCCTGTTGACAGTGCTGGACTGCTGATGTCAGTCTGATTGACAGCCAACCTCCCCCAATAGTAAGCAGAGAGTTGGCTGTCAATCAGCATGACACCTGTACTCCTGCCCTGTCAACAGGAAGAGAAACTGCTGCTCTGACAGGGAGCAGCTGAATCTCTGGCAGGAGCGGTCAATGACTGACGCCAGACGCTAACAGACAGGTTGGTGCCTCTTAGTATATATCTTGGATATCCCCTTTAATTGTCACAGTTGTGGTTCCTTGAGGTTCACAGCATGAACCACTTCACTGCCTTATTCTGTGTCATACCGAGATCTTTATCCATGTAACCCAGGGGTCCCCAACTCCAGGCCTCGAGGGCCGGCAACAGTGCAGGTTTTCAGGATTTCTTTAGTATTGCATTGGTGGTAATGTGATCATCTGCACAGGTGATGATTCCAACCCCTGTGCAATACTAAGGAAATCCTGAAAACCTGCACTGTTGGCGGCCCTCGAGGCCTGGAGTTGGGGACCACTGGTGTAACCAGTGTCGCTATCAAAGCTACATTGGCGTCCCAGCCTAAATCTCCTTGGCAGGTCTCAGGATAATCCTCATGTAATGCAGGTCAATAAGATTTTCATGTACACCATGAAAAAATTCCATTCAGATTTTTTGTCCTTAATAATTGGGAGCATGGTATTATTATTATTATTATTATTACTTTTTATTTATTTATTTTTTTTCTTGGATTTCCCACCAAGAAGTAGGTAGATTAATTTGTGGAAAAATCTTGTCAGCCTCAGATTTCTGCTGTTGATCCTATATTAAATTCATGATGATTTTGTCAAATTATTGCGATATATATATATATATATATATATATATATATATATATATATATATATATATATATATATTGGGTTCATGTTTAGGTACATGTCTGCTTTTAGCATCCACATGTCATATGTTTTTCTCATAAGAAAGAAAAAAAACCTGTTCAAAGAAGCTTGGGAAACCTCCATCAATCAGTCAGTGGAAAACTGTCAGCACAGGGATGCATCAAGGATGGCAGGATTGCACTGTCCTGTATTTTATTTTTTATTTTTGCAGATCTTTTCAGTTAAATTGGTATGATTTGTTAATCACACGTGTCTCCATATTTCATTTGCATAAAAAAAACTAATATATAATATAATGTGTAATATAATATTTTGCTCCCTGGTATTGCATCCAGTCCTGGCAAATCTCTCAGGAAAGAGCAATTCCTCCTGTTCCAGGCTGAGACATACGTCAGGTCCTTCTTCCCATGAATCTTTATTGGACGTGGAGGCAGTGACCACTAGAAATAACACTGGGGGGTCCGAGGGGCACGTATCACTTGTCACTACACGGCTACTGGTCTCTTATAGAGGGGAAGTTATCACGTCATGTGCTGACAGATCCCGCGAGACCACAAGGGAATTAACACCGTCCTGTTCTGGAGAAGCTGCCACACCAGAGGAAATGGTGTGAAGGAGTCTGACTCCTGGGAGGGTCCTGTGCAAAAGGCCGAAAAGAAAATCATGGTGTCGTTAGAAGAAATGCAAAAATAAAGAAAGTTAATGGCTTCATGATTCCTAATAAATCAGTGGGATTATTGCTGCGCCCTCCTCATCCGCACTCGGTTTATTCAGTGATAGACGTGTCTTCTGGTTCACGATCACTTTTCTTTTTGTATTCTTTTCATAACTCTCAAATTTAATTGATATTGCTTAAAAAAAAATTCAACTTTGCTCTTTAGATTTGTATTCGTTATTATATATATTTTTTTAATAAATTTACTTTAACTTATTTTTTTAATTGAGACTGTCCATTGTACAAAATCTGTAAAGGATGGTTTCTCAAAGACAACCCTGTCACTATGCTCTGTTAGAAAACTGAGGGTTTAACAAAACCCTTTAGTGATAAGAAATCATACTACCAGATTACCCAGAGAGTAAATGGCCCCAACTTATGGGATAAGGTGATTAAAACTTAGAGACCGCTAAGTCATCTGGGTAATTTCGCAATGCATCACTGGGAATGGAAGCTGGCGGCAGCATCGTGTGCATCGGGACAGCGTCGGTGGATGCCGGAGGGTGAGTATATAACTTTTTTTAAAATTTTAACAGGGATATGGTGCCCACACTGCTATATACTGCGTGGGCTGTGTTGTACACTGCGCGTGGGCTGTGTTGTACACTGCGCGTGGGCTGTGTTGTACACTGCGCGTGGGCTGTGTTGTACACTGCGCGTGGGCTGTGTTGTACACTGCGCGTGGGCTGTGTTGTACACTGCGCGTGGGCTGTGTTGTACACTGCGCGTGGGCTGTGTTGTACACTGCGCGTGGGCTGTGTTGTACACTGCGCGTGGGCTGTGTTGTACACTGCGCGTGGGCTGTGTATGTATGTATATACACACATACACTATATATATATTTTTTTTTTTAACTTGATGGTGGCCTGATTCCAATGCATCGGGTTTTCTAGAATATGTATGTAGTGTATTTATGAAGATTTCAGAATAATGCAATGAATACACAGGATTTTCCGGGTAAAATAGCGACCAATCAGCGAAGTGGGGTTCAAATCCAGCGCCAGTTCGTGACCGGACTGCTCCTGTCGCTGATTGGTCACGGGCAGCTTGCGTGACCAATCGGCGATGCGGGATTTCCTTTTCAGGCAAACAGACAGAATTAGACGATTATATAGTAGATGTACAGTATATATCTAATTATAATAAATATTGCATATTATTTCTATTTACCCCCTCTTAACCTCAATAAAGACCTCAGCACCTAAAGAGTTTGACATTGGGACATTGCTCCTTATGTCAGCCCATTAGTGTCAATGAAAGGTGATCTTAGGGTGACAGATGGTTGCTATGGCAGCCTGAGGCCTAGTAAAGCCCCCTTTTGGCCAGCCATTACTAAATGCCTATTAGCCTATCCAAGAGGCCAATCATTATAACACCTAACAGGCATTATTGTCTCCGAATGCCAAGTCTCCTACTGGGACTAAAATATATTTGCTTATAATATAATAATATCCAGGATGACCTAAATAAAATTAATTTTGAAAATTTCCAGTTGCATCTCTCTGAACACCGGAGAGAGAGAAAAGAAAGCAGTGCATCTCTTAGGAGTTTATACTGTGTTCTTGCTGTACTTGAGGGACGATTAAAAAAAGAAAAAAGTATTGACCTCTTTATGTAGTTCCATCAGAGGTTTACATGGGTGTCCGGACACGTGTCTTGACACATGAAGTCTCTGGTTAAAACTGTTAAGCCCCTCACACTGGAGTGGCTGAAATATTTGTGAGGAGAACTATCCCACCGTGTGTGCAGACGCGGTAATGAAGGATGACATGCTGAAGTATTCAGAAATCATTTGTAACTGTCTGGAAATGTGCCACCAATGGCTCTTCTGAGCCGTACGTATTGGGTTACTCTTTGATCTTAGGGCATGGAGGCCTGTATTTTGACTAAATACTTTTCTCTTGAGCCACTTTCTGAGAGAAAATGTGGACATACTTTTAATAGTGTCCGTGATGAGCCTTTCAGCTCTGCTGCCAAGAGCTTAATAAGCTGGTGTGGTTAAGACCATGTCCGCTGTGGAATCGTCACATATCCTGAAGTGATCATAGGAAAGTATTGTTGCTGTACACCCACCAAACATGAGTCTAATTCTACTTATAGTAGGACTATGACAACATTTTGGTCTAGATTAGTGGGTTCCTGAGGCCGAGGTGCCATGTGCAGCATGGCTATAAACACTATTGATATTTCTTTTACATATGTTGGCGCTTACCTCTAGTTATAGTTTTAAAAAAAATTGCCCAGGTTCATCTTGCATTCATTATCCATCCTTCATTCATTTTCAGACCCCTGATATGCAGTTTGCAGTCTGATCCAAGTTTCACATTTTTCTCTTGTAGGAGTTTCTCTCCCAGTAACGTAGGCTGGATGTGAGATCTGCGTTTTATCCAGCGTCCTGATTCTGAAGCTTGCTTATCAGAACTGCTATCCTGCTCCTATTTCCTTTCCCTCGATTCCCTCCCTGAGACTTTAGCTGCTGTCTCTTCTCTCCACACTGTGGAGGATGATTGAGAGCTATCGAGCAGTAGCTTTGACAGATTTGTATCAGTTTTGCAAAAGCACTTGGCTAAATAAACTACTTGTTCACTATGCCAAGACAAAAATATATACCATATATGGAAAAAAAAAACTTTTGTAAAAACAAGCAACTTACTACTTATTAATAATGAGCTCCTTACCTCCCATGGGCACAGAGAGCACACTATGCTTTAGAGACTGCGTGTGCTGCTCTGAAACTGGCTGGACTGTTGAATTCACCCCCTCTCTCCCGGCTTCAGTGCCCCTGCTGCAGAGGCAAAGCTGCCTGTGCTTGCAAGTTGTGAAAGTGCACAGTTTGGACCAGTGGCGTGTCCATACTGCAAATCTGAACCGTCAATCTTCACAAGTGCTTTGCCCCTCCCCGCAAAGCACTTCCCAGAAAATAAGCCCTAGCGCATGAGTTTTTTTCTGCAGGAAACCCGCATGCGTTGCAAAGTACTGCAGGCGCCGGGCCTCTCTGACCTTTCCAGCGCCTGCGCACTGCAGTACTTCGCTCTGCCCTCAACAGGGCAGACAAAGTACGTCTGCACCGGAGCCGCAGTGTGAAGACCAGAAGAGGACGTCATGGAATGAAGATAGGAGGCGCCGGAGCGGACCTGAGACACCCATTTGACAAGACCGCAGCGGGACCGCCCCTGGGTGAGTATAATCTAACCTCTTTTTCTCCTCTTTCAGGATACATCGGGGGCTTATCTACAGCATTACAGAATGCTGTAGATAAGCCCCTGATGACGGTGAGCTTACCTCGCCATCAATTTTGGGGTGACAGGTTCCCTTTAAACCTAGAATTTGGGCTTTGCTTCCAGTAGTGGTTAAGCCAGCTGCTGATATTTTTTGTCTTTTGCCTATTTCTACTGCGTAATTTTTTTTTTTTTCTTCTCCTTTTGAACTGTCCATAGTTTAATTGAGGAAATTACTTACAAATTCCGACAAAGTCTTGAAGATCTGGGCTTAATTCTCACAATTCATATTAATACTAGTGATAACTGAACGTGCTCGGATAAGGTGTTATCACCTATCAAAGGGGCAATCCCTGCATGTGTTGCGGTTGTCGAGCAGCCATGACACATGTAGGCGCAGGGACTCGAACATATTTCACCTACGATCATCACTAATTAATACCATTTTTACCCTTTTTTCGGGAAGGAATTTTTTTTTTGTATTTCGTAAATGGATTATTTTAAGATTTCCAAAAACTACCTATGCACAGGTTTAGTTTGGCGCACATTTTGGTTTTCACAAAGTTTGCTGCTTCAGTATTTTTAGATCTTTTTTTTTTTTTAGTTGAATGTTTCTGTGATTTCTCATTTACAATTGTCGTAATTTCACAATTTTTACACTTTTATTGAACAATACATCAAAAATTTATGTAAAGGCTAATTTTTTCCACTGTGGACCCTTATTTTTCAGGACTTATGCAATTCCCCCTGGCAGATGGATATCTGCATCTGGGCAAAATCCTGACTGATCATAACCCACTCTTACCCAATCAATGCTTGGAGCTTGTCACAATTTCTGTGTTTGCCTTCCCGCTTTTTGGAGTTTTACCACAGGTTCTCAATGGGTTTGAGATCTGGGGCGTTTCCTGGCCATAGACCCAAAATTTCAATGTTTTTTTTGTTCAGGGTCATAGTTATCACTTTTGCTTTCTGATATGGTTTTTATCATTCCAGATAAAGCATTGTTCATCTCCACATCTCTTGGCTCCTTGGGAGAAGTTGTTTTTGGAAGCGGTTTAGATCCCATTCTATATTTCTGGTACAATCTTAGGCAGACGTATGAGTGAGCCCACTCCCATGGATGAAAATCCCCCACACATGAATGGGAATAGGGTTAGGGGTGTGTCGGGGTTAGGGTTGGAGTTAGAATTGGGAGGTTTCCACTGGGGTTGTCCAAACGCGACATGGTGTCCAGTCTCAATTCCAGGCAATTCTGCATTGAAAAGTCAAACGGCGCTCCTTCCCTTCCGAGCTCTGCCATGTGCTTAAACAGTGGTTCCCCCCCACATATGGGGTATCCGCATAGTCTCTGGATGCATGATACTGAACTCATGGGCGTTCTCACCTGTACCAAACAGTCAGAAGGGGGCATCATCCAAGAACATAACTTTACCGTAGTCTCCTGCAGTCCAATCCCTGTATTTTCTGCAAATACCATACCATACATCAGACTAAAAGATCTTAAAATACTAAAGCAAACTTTGCGAAAACCAAAATTTGTCAGTCTCCACTTTTTACCACAACTGTATGTTGGTATAAAGGCGTATACTAGCTGCTTTGATCTCCCATCTTATAGGGAATCTGGGAACCTCTACCTCATCTGGAAAATTGCTTTAATCTGCTGATTTAGCAGTTCTCTCTCACATCACTGAGTGAAGATCCCCAACCTTGCGCTAATAAAGCACCTTCCAGGAAGAATTGAAACAAAAACTGGCCCAATTAGCCCACAATATTGTACCTGACGTTCCATCTATCCCAATATATTTCTCACCTTTCCCCCCATATTAAAGCCACCGAAAAGAAAAACCTGCATCAGGATGTTCCAAATTATTAACGTGCATTAATTTCGTGTTTTAATTGACTCCCCAACAATTTGTTTGGGACTTCTAATGTTGACGGCATATTCTAAGGACCTATACGAACATCTGCCCAATCCACCGACATCTGCAGCCAATGTGTATGGGAGCCCTGGACAATATGTCGGGGGAGACATTGATATATTACATGGACTATACATACATATATATATATATATATATATTACATGATGGCTTGTCCTGTTAAACAGCTCGGGTACACCGTTAAGAGCAATAGATCTGGCTGTATATATGGAGACCTCAATTCTAGAACCTCCACTGAGAAGGGTTATGAATGCTCCACAGAAGCCTACAGTACTACGTTCAACTACTTGTATGGACAACACCTAAACTTTGAAAATGTTGGACGCACAGCTATCATACATGATGACTTGTCCTGTTAAACAGCTGGGGTACACCGTAAGTGCCACTATCCAGACACAACATCACTTTGCGTTACCGCTAATCTTACATGTGCCTATTGGCAAGGACGGGAAACTCTGTGCTTGAGGGTACCAGGCTATGGTTCCTTTTTTTTTTGAAGGAATTTTTGAAGGAACCATAGCCTGGTACCCTCAAGCACAGAGTTTCCCGTCCTTGCCAATAGGCACATGTAAGATTAGCGGTAACGCAAAGTGATGATATATATATATATATATATATATAATTGTCTAAGGGTTTTTCCATCTGTCTGTCTGTCTGTCTGTCTGTCCTGGAAATCCCGGCTCTCTGATTGGTCGAGGCCGCTAGGCCTCGACCAATCAGCAACGGGCACAGCGACGATGATGTCATAATGGTTGCCATGGCGACGATGATGTCATAAAGGTTGCCTCGACCAATCAGCGACGGGCACAGTCTGCCGCGAATTCTGGAATCATCATTGTCCATATACTACGGGAACATGCATATTCTAGAATACCCGATGTGTTAGAATCGGGCCACAATCTAGTATATCTATAATTGTCTAAGGGTTTTTCCGTCTGTCTGTCTTTCTGTCTGTCTGTCCTGGAAATCCCGCGTCTCTGATTGGTCGAGGCCTGGCGGCCTCGACCAATCAGCAATGGGCACAGCGACGATGATGTCATAAAGGACGTAGACATCCCGCGTCTCTGATTGGTCGAGGCCGCCAGAGCCAATCAGAGACGCGGGATTTCTACGTCGATGCTGTGCCGGTCTCTGATTGGTCGAGACGCGGGATTTCCAAGACACAGACAGAAAAACCCTTAGACAATGATATATATATATATATATATATATATATATATATATATATATATATATATATATATATATATATATATATATATATATATATATATATATATATTTATATTATTGATATTGTGTGTGTTTTGTCTAATAGTTCATTCTGTGTCACCCTTTCTAATATGCGGTGAGGAATCCTGACGTGTGTAGTTGTTTATGGTCTGGGATTAACGTCTTCTTTTTTTGATGCCAACCGTCTTGACACGTTCTGATGCCAAACGTCTAGATGACACAGGGGTTTTGGGTGTCTCTTTAATATTTTGTGGTTGAAATAGGAAATACTTAAGATAAATGTATTTCGTTTTGAAATTGAAGAGAAAATAAATAGAAACCAGACTTGGGGAGCCGACAGTGTTTTTTTTATTGGGTTGTTGACTACAAGGCATTCATGAAATAGATTTTGGCAATCTGGCAAAATATTACAGATTGACCACACGCACACTACGGTTTCCAAAGAATGTGATTCAGAATTCTGGAGTGTTTTCCCCTAAAATACAAAATCACTAACAAATATCCCAAGTTATTTCCTTCTACCCAGTTTTTCTCACTGTCACCATTCTTTTGCCTAGACTCCTGAAAGGAATATGGTAAATTCCTATTTGTGGCACATTAATTTGTTCAGGATTTCGAGAAAGTTGGGTGACATCTACTATGAGAGGTACATGAACCAGTCAGTGGTGGACACAGATAGGAAAGGGCCCATGGGCAAAGAACAGTACATTGGCATGTAAAAGTTTGGGCACCCGTTGTCAAAATTACTGTTATTTTGAACAGTTAAGCAAGTTGAAGATGAAATGATCTCTAAAAGGCCTTAAGTTAACGTTGACACTTTTCCTTTGTATTTTAGGCAATAAATATATATATTTTCATCTTGTAAATTTTAACCCCTTCACAACATGCGCCATACATGTACGCATGCGCATGTCATGACCCTCCCTTTGAAGTAGGCTCCGGCGCCGAGCCCACATCTTTCCCAGCACGTCAGCTGTTTTGAACAGCTGACATGTGCCCCTAACAGTCGCGGGTGGAACCACGATCCACCTGCGGCTGTTGACCCGTTAAATGCCGCTGTCAATCTCTGACAGCGGCATTTAATGTGATCGAGCTGCAGGCGCATCACTAATCCCAACAGGTGTTCGGTGCTTATAGCAACTGAGCATTTCTGCTACTCACAGGCGATCTGATCATCGCCTGTGTGTAGCAGAGGCGATTGTATTATCGCATCTTCTAGTCTCCCATGGAGACTATTGAAGCTAGTGAAAAAAAAAAAAATACAATACATTAATGATCGGGCCAATTTTTACAATTCTGGCCACTGTCCCTTTGAGGTTATAACTCTGGAACGCTTCAAGGGATCCTGGTGATTCTGACATTGTTTTCTCGTGAAATATTGTACTTCATGACAGTGGAAATATTTATTTGGTCTGACTTGAGTTTATTTGTGAAAAAAAAAATGGAAATTTGGCCACAATTTTGAAAAGTTCGCAATTTTCCAACTTTGAATTTTCATGCCCTTAAATCACACAGATATCTCACTCAAAATACTTAAAAATTAACATTTCCCACATGTCTACTTTACAACAGCACAATTTTGGAACCAACATTTTTTTGTTAGGGAGTTTTAAGGTTTAAAATTTGACCAGCGATTTCTCATTTTTACACCATTTTGTTTAGGGACCGCATCACATTTGAAGTCACTTTGAGGGGTCTATATGATAAAAAATACCCAAGTGTGACACCATCCTAAAAACTGCACCCCTCCAAGTACTCTATACCACATTCAAGAAGTTTATTAACCCTGCAGGTGCTTCACAGGAATTTTTGGAATGTTTATAAAAAAAAAAAAATTAAAAATAAAAAAATGAACATTTAACTTTTTTTCACAAAAAAATTACTTCAGATCCAATTTGTTTTATTTTACCATGGATAACAGGAGAAGTTGAATGCCAAAAGTTGTTGTACAATTTGTTCTGAGTACGCTGATACCCCATATGTGGGGGGGAACCACTGTTTAAGCGCATGGCAGAGCTCGGAAAGGAAGGAGTACCGTTTGACTTTTCAATGCAGAATTGGCTGGAATTGAGATCAGACACCATGACGCGTTTGGAGAGCCCCTGATGTGCCTAAGCATTGGAAACCTCCCAATTCTATCTCCAACCCTAACCCCGACACACCCCTAACCCTTTTCCCAGCCGTAAACATAATCCAAACCCTAACTGTATTCCCAGACGTAAATGTTATCCAAACCCTAACCCTATTCCCAGCCGTAAACGTAACCCAAACCCTAACCCTATTCCCAGCCGTAAACGTAACCCAAACCCTATTCCCAGCCGTAAACGTAACCCAAACCCTAACCCTATTCCCAGCCGTAAACGTAACCCAAACCCTATCCCTATTCCCAGCCGCAAACGTAACCCTAATTGGAGAATGAAAATAAATAATTTTTAATATTATTATTTTTCCCTAACTAAGGGAGTGATAAGGGGGGGTTTGATTTACTATTTATAGGGGTTTTTTATATCTGGTTTTTATGTTTGGCAGCTGTCACACGCTAAAAGACACTTTTTATTGCAAAAAATAGTTTTTGCACAACCACATTTTGAGAGCTATAATTTTTCCATATTTTGGGCCAAGGAGTCATGTGAGGTATTGTTTTTTGCGGGACGAGTTGACGTTTTTATTGGTACCATTTTCGGGCACATGACATTTTTTGATCGCTTTTTATTACGATGTTCGTCAGGCAGAATGAATAAAAACCAATTCATGAATTTCTTAGGGATGCTTTTGCATCGCTTTGTTCTGAGAGCTATAATTTTTTTTATTTTTTCACTGATGGCGGCTCATTTTTTGTGGGACTAGATGACGTTTTTAGCGGTACCATGTTTATTTATATCTGTCTTTTTGATTGCATTATTTCCCCTTTTGTTTGGCGGTATGATAAAGCATTGTGTTTTACTTCGTTTTATATTTTTTTACGGTGTTCATTTAAGGGGTTAACAAGTGGGACAGTTTTATTGGACGGGTCGTTAAGGACGTGGCGATATTAAGTATGTGTACTTGTATTTTTTTTTTATTTACATAAAGAAATGTATTTATTGGAACAATATTTTTATTTCTTTATTTAGGAATTTAAAAAAAAATATTTTTACACATGTTAATTTTTTTTTTTTACATTGTCCCAGGGTGGGATGTCACTACATATTGTCAGATCGCTGATCTGACACTTTGCACAGCACTGTGTCAGCTCAGCGATCTGACAGGCAGTGCAGGAGGCTTGCTGACAAGCCACCTCCCTGCAGGACCCGGATGGACCCCCGCGGCCATCTTGGATCTGGGGCCTGCAGGAAGGAGGACGGAGGAGATGCTCGGAACAACGTGATCACATCTCAGGGAGCCCCCTCCCTGAGTGATGCTTACCTTTGTTGCCGAAACGCTGCAATCTTGTTTGATCAGTGTTCCAGGGGTTAATGTGCCGGGAGCGGTCCATGACTTCTCCTGGCTCATAGCATCGGAGGTCAGCTGTGATAAACTGACACCCGGCCGCGCTCCACTCGTGAGCGCGGCTGATCGCATATGACGTACTTTCCCGTCGAGGGTCAGATAGGCCCAGGTCACCTCGACGGGATAGTACTTCTAAGGGCAGAGAGGGGTTAAAAAAAAATTGTACACCTATTTAGTATTACCTTGTTCAGAATCACCCAATTTATCAAGTTATGAAAAGAATTGGTCCGATCGGTAAACGACGTCGTAAAAAAAGTCAAAACACCAGAATTACGTCTTTTTTTTTGGTCGCTGCAACATTGCATTACAATGCAATAACGGATGATCAAAAGATCATATCCACGCACACCAATATGGTATCATTAAAAACGTCAGCTTGGCACGCAAAAAATAAGCCCTCACCAAGCCCAGGATCACGAAAAGTGGAGACTCTACGGATCTTGAAAAATTACACAATTCTTTTTTTTTTTTTCTTTTAATAAAATTTGGATTTTTTTCACCATTTTGTTTTTTATTTAATCTATACATGTTTGCTATCTACTAACTCGTAATGACCTTGGAGAATCAATGGCAGGTCAGTTTTAGCATCTGGTGAACATGGTAAAAAAAAAAAAAAAAAAAGCCAAAAAAGTTCTGAAATTGCGCTTTTATTGCAATTTTACCACACTTGGAGTTTTTTCCCATTTTCGAGTACACGACATGGAAAAACCAATGGTATTGTTCAAAAGTACAACTCATCCCGCCAAAAACAAGCCCTCACATGGCCATATTGACGTAAAAATAAAAAAGTTATGGCTCTGGGAAGAAGGAGAGCAAAAAAAAAAAAAAGTGGGCTGCGGCGTGAATGGGTTAAAAATTGCAAAAAGGAAAATGTGCCTATGCAAATGTTTGGGCAGCCTGCATGGTTACTACCTAGTAGCACAACTTTTTGGAATAAATTCAATGCTAGTAGTGATCATAGAAGATACAGCTCTGGCAAAAATTCCTATTAAAAAAAAAAATAGGAAATTTCAATGTTATTTATGAAGGAATCCAAAAATAAGGGACTCGGAAACACCCTGTATTAGACATAAAGGAGGGCCTCATACACATTCTGTTCAACTTGTCATGGATTGGTGCTACTAGACCCATAAAGCTATACACTTTTGAGGGTTATATTCCAACGAAATGTACCTAAGAACATGTAATGCTGTATGGCTGAGAAATGTAAACCAGCAAAATTATTAGACCGCTTTTTTTGTGTTTATATATGTATACCAAAAATGTACCCCAGAACACGAAATAATGTATGGTGTTTTTAGAAGAGCCACTTTGTGCAACACTAATTCTGCATTCTGTCAAGGTGGCTTTTATTTGGGGTCCCTTCCAACGCTGCAATATTCGTTTTTTTAATTTGCCCGCCGTACCTTTAGTCTGTTCGGGGGGGGGGGGGGGGGGGGGGGGGGGGGCGGGCATGTCTTTTCCCCCCGGACACAAAAGCCTCCCAGGCATCACTCGGCCCCTCTGTACCCTGTGCCTTCATTAACGTCCTTGGCACCTGCGCTGTAAGTTCCTTTTTCGGGCCTGTGCAGTTTGCGCTGCCCTTCGACTCGCATCACATGAATGGAACTTACAACGCAGGCGCCCCAGGGATGTTAAAGAGCACAGGAGGCGGTGCACGGAGGGACCGAGTGATGGCTGGGAGGCGTTTGTGTCCAGGGGGAAAAGATGTTGTCACGATATGGTATGAAATATCATATAAGTAGCTTCTCTTGCTCAAGGCTGTGGGCTAACAAGCCCCCCTTCCCTTTCACTCAGCCAAGAGCTGCTTTGCCAATGTAGATGGGGGAAGAAGAGTTTATTACCTCTAGCTCGGAGAGCAGAAGTATTTACGACCGGCATTTCCTGTGTAAGCTCTTGTCCAGCTATAAGTGAACTACAAACTTCGAGGATCCATGAAAGATTCTTTGTTTGTTTTTGTAAGATATTAGGCAAACGATTTAAGCTAGAAATAGGAAAAATATATATTCCATAAAGTCACTCGGCGGAGCTGTCAACCGCTGTAAACATGAACTTCTAACTCCATCTGGTAAAGAAGTAGGGATTTCTCTGTAAATATGTATCCCAGATAGGATATTTGATCTCATTAGAATGCTCACGTTAATCCGAGATGAATGCTGGGTTTGGTATGACTCTGACATGTTTTGTAGTGAAGTTATAGAAATTAGAGAAAATAGTTTAAAGTTTAGGTAGAATGTAGAGAGAGGAGGGTCTGGATAAGCCAGCCTTTCTGTGATGTCACTAGCTGCAGGTCTTAAGTTTGTGGCAGGCTCTCAGCTCACTCCTCTTCTTCTTCCTGCTTGCTTGCTTGCTTCTTCTTTTCCTGGAAGAGCTGAGCACGTCCCATGAACTGGGACGTATGGAAAACTGCACTAGCCTGGTTGCCTGCCATGCTTTGAACATGTGAGTGTTACTTTTTTCTCATTTAATCCCTGTTTATTTCATAATTACCCTTGTACATATTTGCAATTGTCTCATTTGTAACATCTTTATAAAATATTTTTGATAAAGCACTGCCTAATTTTTTATGGGATATAATATTATGTTAGTTCATTCTCCATGCTCTAAACGTACCCTGTCTCTTGAAGAGAATTACGCTACTGTGTGGGGTTAGCTTCGGACCCATTTAATCGAAGCTGGTGGCAGTGATAGTGTGCAGACTGTTGAGTGATGCTGTAGCGACTGCGGCGTTGATAATTATTGTTCCTGCCTGAGTGGGAGTAGTTATCGCGTCGCTGCAGCGTGCCCAATAGCCGGTACATAGCAGGCAGCCTTTCTGGCGACTAATTACCCAGGGTGCAGTACCTAATCTGACCTGAGAGTAAGGGGGCGCCAGAGAGCTGCAAGTGTTAAGTGGAACTGTAAGCGGGATATACATAAATCCTTGCAGTTTGTGGTATGTTGAAAGCAGTGGGATACCTAGAATAAGCCCCTGCTGTAAACTAAGAGGTCAATAGCCTTGTGTGTGTTTTCTCATCACATTGTTAGCAGTGGAGGGATAACTAAGATAAGCCCCCCTGCACATGTGATAGCCGTCTGTTGGCCTAAAGTCACCCCAACCCGTGACGTAGGGGTGACGGTCACGGTGTGAATCGTGACAAATTGGTGGCAGCGGTCAGGGGAATCTTGACAGATGTGTCCCCCGGACAGACTAAAGGTACGGCGGGCAAATTAAAAAAACGAATATTACATTGTTGGAAGGGACCCAAAATAAGAGCCACCTTGACAGAATGCAGCATTAGTGCTGCACAAGGTGACTCTTTTAGTTAAACGCCAGGGGCTGGTGACATGGTCCCTTTAAGAAATGTGAACAAACAAGCAAAATTTTCAAATGCTTTTTTGTACTGTTTTATATACCACCAACATGTGACAGAAAGCATTTAATTCTCTATGGATGAGTAATCTTATCCGGAAATATTTTTTGTAAGTTTTACATACCACCATAATGCAACAATAGCCGTGTTAAACTGTCTAAATGAGTAATTGAATCCATGAAAATACTTTTAAAATGCAGTTGATATACTTATACAATCATAAAGGCTTTGAAGAAAGTGCAAAGCCAGACAGAAATTGAGAAGGGTCATCCATAGACCCCTGAAACGCAACAACTGGCGGGCTTCATTAAAATATTGAATATTACAAACAATTTGTGCTGCTGTCATCTGGTGGTGTGGAAAAGTGTGGGCTAATCCAGGCTTTGTTCATTTTTGAGTGAGCCTGTCTTCATTCTCTGTTGACAGCGCCTGTCTGTTACTTCGCAGTGCTGCAGAGCTTCCGGCTGATGTGGACGACGTGCTCTGAGATAGCACATCGGAGATGGAGGATGAGGAGCAGCAGGATGGGTTGCAGTAACTGCTGTAGGAGGTGGAGGAAACCCTGATAGAAGTAGGTCCAGCAATCCTCGGCATCGGGAGCACATGCGCAATGCCAGGGTGTGACTCGGCCCCAGTCTCCACAATGTTCACCCAGTGTGCTGTCAGGGAAATGTAGCATCCCTGACCAAAAGTTCTTGTCCATGTGTCGATCAAGGGGTCATTTAACATTTCTACCTTTTGGAGCTCGAAATTTCTGGGACTTCTAGCGTTAAGTGGACAATGCCAGCAAGTGCGTTGGTAAGGGCACTTGTGATGTTTCTGGACATGTGCTGGTATAAAGCGGGGATGCCACATCGGGAGAAAAAGAGGCGGCTGGGGACCAAGCTGCCGCCATGAGTAGGCGGAAGTCCTCTGTCTATCAGCCTGAATGGCAACAATTCTACGGCAAGGAGGGACAAGGATTTGGAAGTGCCTGATGATGGCAAGTCAGAATGCTCAGGGATGAGTGCAGGGCACCTGTTCAAACTTCTCTGGCTTCAGAAGTGGTGCACTGTGCCTCCCTGCAAAGTGGGGCAGGAACCTATGTGTCACGGATAGGCGTGTTTCTTGTGCTCCAGCAACAGGCGTAGTCGCACCTTCCCCACGTCCTCGCCATCTATGTGCACCATCAGCGCTTTCCCCATCCCTTCATGCACGCCTTACCCATTTTGTAATTGCTAGGTCCCTTGAAAGTTTATTTTTAATGAAATAAAAAATCAGCAATCCGTGTTTTTTGTGCGTTTACTCCACCATAGTGTAACAAAAAGAACGCAGAAGTGTATGGATGACCATCAAATTCAATCCAGAAAAACGTTTCAATGCTTTTTTTTCTTTTTTTATAGATCACAGAAATGTACCCAGACCACGTAATGCTTTATGGCTGAGAAATGAAACCCCACAACATTTTTAAAAGCTTTCCCCGTTTTAGAGATCACAGAAATGTAGCCCAGGATAATGTTTCTAAAAAAAAAACCTCAAAGCACGCCGCCAAATACAGAGACATCCTAGATGAAATGACCATGTGATATTTCAGTTTTTCTTTTTTAATATATTTGCAAAAATTTCTAAATTTCTATTTTTTTTTTTTTTTAGTCAAGATGGGGTGCAGAGTGTTCATTAATGAGAAAAAAATGAACTTTATTGAATTTACCAAATGGCTGCAATGAAATAGTGACATTTAAAGGGGTCTGAATACTTTCTGTACCCACTGTTCTTCAAGGAGATAAAAATGTATTTCAATCTACATTATGTCTAAAATTTTAAAGACTCGTACTGCCTGTTCTTAGATGTAACATCATGTGATTTTACTAGTTCTCACTGTGACCTCAAATCACATTACTGCTGCTGCTTCTGAGTGCTCCTCCTCTCTTCTAGGATGCTATGTCAGACATCAGAGGGTGTCGCTTGTCTTTCAAGCCAGCCCCTGATCAAGACTTATTACATTCTGTCTGCAGGGTTGATGTCTCCTCCCCATCACTTTTCGCTCTGATCTGTCAGACTGCACTTTCATAGCTTGTACGTGATCTCTCAAGAAGCGTGGAGTGGGAGCTGGAGAAGCCAGGAAAGGAAAATGGCAAGTCATGAACAAGCTGTAAAGGTGCAGGCAGTACAGAGCGAGAGTGAAGCGGAGGACGGACATCAAACCGGCAGATAGGCATTGAAAGGGGGGCTGGCTTGTATGAGCAGCAACAGACAAGCCATCTCCCCATATTCCCAGATCCTTGATGGTAGCATCCCAAAAAGAAGGTAGAGCCCTCGGCAACTGCAACAATGATGTGACTTCAGGTCACAGCTGAAATAGTAAAATCACAGGAAGTTGATTTTGTATGTTTGCCCACTGCTGACAAAGACCTGAAGTCTTTAATTGTAGGTTAATTTTAACATTGAGAGATAGAACATCAAAAATAAAATTCAGAAAATCACATTGTATAAATTATACAAGTTTGGTATATAAATGAATAAAATGTGGCGCAAGGTGTCAAATCCCTTTCCTGCAGCGAATAAAAACAACCACCACAAAGGTTGTCACAGAGTAAAAAAATACCAAAAAGGATGTATTTGCGCTGAAAAAAGCAAATGCAAATGGATAGTTTGGTGGAAAATGCGAAGACTCGTGTAGTGTAGCCCCAATAAACATAGAACTAGTTAGATGATTGTAGTCCACTATTAAGGTTTAACCCCTTAGCGACCGCCGATACGCCTTTTAACGGCGGCCGCTAAGGGTACTTAAACCACAGCGCCGTTAATTAACGGCGCTGTGGAAAAAGTAAATAGCGCCCCCCAGAGTCGGATTTTCTCCGGGGTCTCTGCTGCCGGGGGTAGCCGAGACCCCAGAGATCATGATTTTTTTTTTTACCGACCCCGCTTTTGCGATCGCCGGTAATTAACAGTTTACCGGCGATCGCAAAAAAAAACCAAACAAAAAAAAAACGCGATTTCTTTTTAATTTCTCTGTCCTCCGATGTGATCGCACATCAGAGGACAGAGAAAAGGGGTCCCCGATACTCACCTGTCTCCCCCGGTGCTCCTCGTGGCTCCCGATGGGTGCCGCCATCTTCAAAATGGCGGGCGCATGTGCAGTGCGCCCGCCGGTCGGCCCCGGGAGAATCTTTGGGGTCTTGGCTACCGGGGGTAGCCGAGACCCCAAAGAGCATGATCGGGGTCGGTTTTACCGACCCCTGTTTTGCGATCGCCCGGTAATTAACTGTTTACCGGCGACCGCAAAAAAAAAAAACAAAAAAAGCAAAGCGTAATTCTCTGTCCTCTGATGTGATCGCACATCAGAGGACAGAGAAATAGGGGGATTCGGGGACCCTATCATACTTACCGGTGTCCCTGGCTCCTCCTGCTGCTCCTCCTGGCCGCTGGCATCTTCTGGGGAAAAGAAAATGGCGGGCGCATGCGCAGTGCGCCCGCCATCTGTCTCCATTGGCCGGCAGGAGAAGAGCAGTTGGGGCTAAAGTTAGGGCTAGGGTTAGGGCTATGGTTAGGGTTAGGGCTAAATTTAGGGTTAGGGATGGCGCTAAATTTAGGGTTAGGCTTCTTTCACACTTACGTCGGTACGGGGCCGTCGCAATGCATCGGCCCGACATAATTGTGCACAACGTGGGCAGCGGATGTAGTTTTTCAACGTATCCGCTGCCCAATCTATGTCATGGGGAGGAGGGGGCGGAGTTACGGCCACGCATGCGCGGTCAGAAATGGTGGATGCGACATACAAAAAAACGTTACATTGAACGTTTTTTTGTGGTGACTGTCTGCCAAAACACTGATCCAGTACACGACGGGCGCGACGTGTGGCCATCCGTCACGATCCGTCAGCAATACAAGTCTATGGGCAAAAAACGCATCCTGCGGGCACATTTGCAGGATCCGTTTCTTGTCCAAAACGACGGATTGCGACGGATGCCAAACGACGCAAGTGTGAAAGTAGCCTTAGGGCTAGGGTTAGGGTTGGGGCTAAAGTTAGGGCTAGGGTTGGGGCTAAGGTTAGGGTTAGAGTTGGGATTAGGGTTAGGGTTTGGATTAGGGTTGGCATTAGGGTTACGCTTGGGATTAGGGATAGGTTTGGGTTGTGATTAGGGGTGTATTGGGATTAGGGTTAGGTTTGAGGTTAGGGTTGAGATTAGGATTAGGGGTGTGTTGGATTTAGGGTTTTGATTAGGGTTATGGTTAGGGTTGACATTAGGGTTGTTTTGGGGTAAGGGTTGTGATTATCGTTAGGGTTAGTGATTAGGATTATGGATCAGGTTGGGATTAGGGTTAGGGGTGTGTTGGGGTTAGGGTTGGAGCTAGAATTGGGGGGTTTCCACTGTTTAGGTACATCAGGGGGTCTCCAAACACGACAGCCAATTTTGCGCTCAAAAAGTCAAATGGTGCTCCCTCCCTTCTGAGCTCTGCCGTGCGCCCAAACAGTGGTTTACCCGCACATATGGCGCATCAGCGTACTCGGGATAAATTGGACAACAACTTCTGGGGTCCAATTTCTCCTGTTACCCTTGTGAAAATAAAAACTTGGGGGCTACAATATCTTTTTTGTGGAAAAAAATATATATTTTTTTATTTTCACGACTCTGCATTCTAAACTTCTGTGAAGCACTTGGGCATTCAAAGTTCTCACCACACATCTAGATAAGTTCCTTGGGGGGTCTAGTTTCCAAAATGGGGTCACTTGTGGAGGGTTTCTACTGGTTAGGTACATCAGGCTCTGCAAACGCAACATAACGCCCACAGACCATTCTATCAAAGTCTGCATTCCAAAACGGCGCTCCTTCCTTCCGAGCTCTGCCGTGCGCCCAAACAGTGGTTTACCCCCACATATGGGGTACCAGCATACTCAAGAGAAATTGGACCCCAAAACTTGTTGTCCAATTTGTCCTGTTACCCTTGTGAAAATAAAAACTTGGGGGCTACAATATCTTTTTTTTGTTTTTGGGAAAAAAAAAATATTTTTTATTTTCACGACTCTGCATTCTAAACTTCTGTGAAGCACTTGGGCATTCAAAGTTCTCACCACACATCTAGATAAGTTCCATGGGGGGTCTAGTTTCCAAAATGGGGTCACTTGTGGGGGATTTCTACTGTTTAGGCACATCAGGGGCTCTCCAAACGCGACATGGCGTCCAATCTCAATTCCAGACAATTCTACATTGAAAAAGTAAAACGGCACTCCTTCTCTTCCAAGCTCTTCGGTGCGCCCAAACGGTGGTTTACCCCCACATATTGGGTATCGACGTACTCAGGAGAAATCGCACAACAACTTTTGTGGTCTAATTTCTCCTGTTACCCTTGTGAAAATAAGAATTTGTGGGCGAAAAGATCATTTTTGTGTAAACAAAAGCGATTTTTTATTTTCACGGCTCTACGTTATAAACTTCCGTGAAGCACTTGGGGGTTGAAAGTGCTCACCACACATCTAGATAAGTTCCTTAAGGGGTCTAGTTTCCAAAATGGTGTCACTTGTGGGGGGGTTTCCACTGTTTAGGCACATCAGGGGCTCTCCAAACGCGACATGGCGTCCGATCTCAATTCCAGCCAATTCTGCATTGAAAAAGTCAAACGGCGCTCCTTCACTTCCAAGTTCTGCGGTGCGCCCAAACAGTGGTTTACCCCCACATATGGGTTATTGGCGTATTCAGGAGAAATTGCATAACAAAATTTATGGTTACATTTCTGTTTTTACACATGTGAAAATAAAAAAAAATGGTTCTGAATTAAAATGTTTGCAAAAAAAAAGTTAAATGTTCATTTTTTTCCTTCCACATTGTTTCAGTTCCTGTGAAGCACGTAAAGGGTTAATAAACTTCTTGAATGTGGTTTTGAGAACCTTGAGGGGTGTAGTTTTTAGAATGGTGTCACACTTGGTTATTTTCTATCATATAGACCCCTCAAAATGACTTCAAATGTGATGTGGTCCCTAAAAAAAAAATGGTGTTGTAAAAATGAGAAATTGCTGGTCAACTTTTAACCCTTATAACTCCCTAACAAAAAAAAAAATTTGTTTCTAAAATTGTGCTGATGTAAAGTAGACATGTGGGAAATGTTATTTATTAACTATTTTTCGTGACATATCTCTCTGATTTAAGGGCATAAAAATACAAAGTTTGAAAATTGCAAAATTTTTTTGCCATATTTCCGTTTTTTTCATAAATAATCGCAAGTAATATCGAAGAAATGTTACCACTAACATGAAGTACAATATGTCACGAAAAAACAATCTCAGAATCAGCGGGATCCGTTGAAGCGTTCCAGAGTTATAACCTCATAAAGTGACAATGGTCAGAATTGTAAAAATTGGCCTGGTCATTAAGTACCAAATTGGCTCTGTCACTAATCAGCTAGATAGATGTAGCCTGCAGGTATTACCTGCACTCGGTACATTACACTTCCGGTGAGGATTAGAAGATCTTGGTTACAATAAAATTTGCAAATTTCTTACCACTGAGAAGATAACCAGTCTTGTCCGTAGTATCCAGGTTGTCCTTTGCAGGATAAGATGAGCAAGTGAGTTCTGTAGAGTAATATCGGAGAGCTGCCCGGCCGGTGACAGCTGCTCCGTGTGCGGATTCCAGTAAACAGCGGAGTTATGGGTCCTGGTAATCAGACGCCGTGTATGTCATGTGATTTTCTGGATTTTATTTTTGATATTCTATCTCTCAATGTTTGAATTAACCTGCCCTTAAAATTATAGACTGTTCCTGTCTTTGTTAGTGAGCAAACTTACAAACTCAGCAAGAGATCAAATACTTATTTCCCCCACTGTACATGCTTATTTCTCCAAAGTGTAAAATAGTAAATATTATTTTTTTTTAAATAGTAAAAACACCCTGCACTTTTTAATTTTTTTGCATTGCCATAATTTACACGATCCTGAAGAATTAAATTGCCGGCTCATTGTTACCGCATAATTGACAACAAAAAAGCGATGACCGAATTGCATTTTTTTCCCCTATTTGTTAGTACATTATATGATAAAATGAAGGGTGTCAATCAAAAGTACGACTCGAACCACAAAAAAAAAAACACCTTATTGATCAACAGAAAAATATAAATGTTATGGCTCTTTAACCCCTTAAAGACCGTCGATACATCTTTTAACGGTGCCAGTTATGTGTACTTATTCCTCAGCGCCCCTTTTTAACGGTTATAGCGCCCCCAGCGTTGGAAAATCTCCTGGGTCAGCTACTGGGGGTAGCTGAGACCCCGGGGAACATAATTCAGGTCGGTTTCTACCATCCCCAGTCTCGTGATCCCTGTTTATTTACCAAATAACGGCAATAGCAAAAAAAAAGTCAGATTTCCCATTAATTTCTTTCTCCTCTGATATGATCTAACATACCAGAGGAGAGAGAAATGGGGTCCCCCGAGCCCCTCCCCGCATCTCCATGGGAGACTCGGGGGTCCCTCCACCTCTGTCTTCTGGCCCTCGGCGTCTTCTTCCTGGAAGGAAATGGCAGGCGCATGCGCAGTGCGCCCGCCGAGATCAACCAGCAACAATAGGAGATTTTTCCTATTGGTTCATTTTGATGACTGTGATAGCTCCTATCGCAGTGTTCAAAGTAAAAATGGTAAATCAAACCCTGCCTTAGTTAGGTAAAAATAATAAAATAAATTTTATTTTTTTTTCCATTCTTTGCAGTTAGGGTTAAGGTTGGAGCTAGGGTTAGTGTTGGGGCTGGGGATGGGCGAGGGTTGGGGTTAGTGTTGTGATGGGGTTACAGTTGGGGTTACGATTGTAGTGTTGGGTTAGGGTTGGGATTATAGTTGGGCTTAGGGTCAGGGGTAGGGCTGTGTTAGGTCGGAGTTAGAATTTGGGGGGTCTCCAAACACAACATAGCGCCTGCCTTTGATTCCAGCAAATTTTGTGTTCAAAATGTCAAATGGTGCTCCTTCCTTTCTGAGCCCTGCTATGCGCCCAAACAATGGCTTTCCCCCACATACGGGGTATCTGCGTACTCAGGAGAAATTGTGCAACAAATTTTGTGGTCCATTTTCTCCTGAGACCCCTGTGAAAATAAGTTTGGTTCCAAAGTACCTTTTTTGTGAAAAAGTAAAATGTTCACTAAATGCTGAAACTTACCTGCAATTATGATTCTCCAGGTCTTTACGAGTTCATAGACACCAAACATGTCTAGGTTCTATATTTGTGGTGAAAAAAAATCCAAAGTTTGTTAAAAAAAAATAAATAAATTTTTTGTGATCTCTGGTTGGGTGAGGTCTTATTTTTTGCATGCAGAGCTGACGTTTTTAATGATACCATTTAGGTGAAGATACGATCTTTTGATCGCCCGTTATTGCATTTTAATGCAATGTTGTAGCTGCCAAAAAATTTAATTCTGGAATTTTGACTTTTCTTCTCATTACGCAGTTTAGCGATCGGGTTAATTGTTTTTTTTTAATATTGATCTGGCTACACCAAATATGTTAGATTTATTTATTTTTTTAATTTTGAATGAGGCGAAAGTGGTGTGGTTTGAACTTTTTTATATACAGTACAGACCAAAAGTTTGGACACACCTCAGTTACAGATTTTTCTGTATTTTCATGACTATGAAAATGAAATCACACTGAAGGCATCAAAACTATGAATTAACACATGTGGAATTATATACTTAACAAAAAAGTGTGAAACAACTGAAATTATGTATTATATTCTAGGTTCTTCAAAGTAGCCACCTTTTGCTTTGATGACTGCTTTGCTCACTCTTGGCATTCTCTTGATGAGCTTCAAGAGCTAGTCACCGGGAATGGTTTTCCAACAATCTTGAAGGAGTTCCCAGAGATGCTTAGCACTTGTTGGCCCTTTTGCCTTCACTCTGCGATCCAACTCACCCCAAACCATCTCGATTGAGTTCAGGTCTGGTGACTGTGGAGGCCAGGTCATCTGACGTAGCACCCCATCACTCTCCTTCTTGGTCAAATAGCCCTTACACAGCCTGGAGGTGTGTTTGGGGTCATTGTCCTGTTGAAAAATAAATGCTGGTCCAACTAAACGCAAACCGGATGGAATAGCATGCCGCTGCAAAATGCTGTGGTAGCCATGCTGGTTCAGTATGCCTTCAATTTTGAATAAAACCCCAATAGTGTCACCAGCAAAGCACCCCCACACCATCACACCTCCTCCTCCATGCTTCACGGTGGGAACCAGGCATGTAGAGTCCATCCGTTCACCTTTTCTGCGTCGCACAAAGACCGGTGGTTGGAACCAAAGATTTCAAATTTGAACTCGTCAGACCAAAGCACAGATTTCCACTGGTCTAATGTCCATTTCTTGTGTTCTTTAGCCCAAACAAGTCTCTTCTGCTTGTTGCCTGTCCTTAGCAGTGGTTTCCTAGCATCTATTTTACCATGAAGGGCCTCCTGCACAAAGTCTCCTCTTAACAGTTGTTGTAGAGATGTGTCTGCTGCTAGAACTCTGTGTGGCATTGACCTGGTCTCTAATCTGAGCTGCTGTTAACCTGCGATTTCTGAGGCTGGTGACTCGGATAAACTTATCCTCAGAAGCAGAGGTGACTCTTTGTTTTCCTTTCCTGGAGAGGTCCTCATGTGAGCGAGTTTCTTTGTAGCGCTTGATGGTTTTTGCAACTGCTCTTCTGGACACTTTCAAAGGTTTCCCAATTTTTCGGACTGACTGACCTTCATTTCTTAAAGTAATGATGGCCACTCGTTTTTCTTGATTAGCTGCTTTTTTCTTGCCATAATACTAATTCTAACAGTCTATTCAGTAGGACTATCAGCTGTGTATCCACCAGACTTCGGCACAACAAAACTGTTGGTCCCAACCCCATTTATAAGGCAAGAAATCCCACTTAATAAACCTGACAGGGCACACCTGTGAAGTGAAAACCATTCCCGGTGACTACCTCTTGAAGCTCATCAAGAGAATGCCAAGAGTGTGCAAAGCAGTCATCAAAGCAAAAGGTGGCTACTTTGAAGAACCTAGAATATAAGACCTAATTTCAGTTGTTTCACGCTTTTTTTTTAAGTATATAATTTCACGTGTTAATTCATAGTTTTGATGCCTTCAGTGTGAATGTACAATTTTCATAGTTATGAAAATACAGAAAAATCTTTAAATGAGGTGTCCAAACATTTGGTCTGTACTGTACATATATTTTTTTCATATTTTTAAAAACATTATTTTTATTTTTATAGGTTTTGGCATGCTTCAATAGTCTCCATGTTAGACTAGAAGCTGCCATAGCCCGATTGGTTCTGCTACATACAGGTGATCTGAATTGCTTACTTGCAATGAGCGCCGACCACCGGGCAGCGCTCATGGCAATCCGGCAGTAACAACCATAGATGTCTGCTGGAGACATCGTTTAGCTGTTAACACGTGACTTGGTCACCGATGGGCGGAATTTACGGTAGGCTTGCTGAAAGCGCTCATGAAATGCTTCTGTCAGTTTGACAGCGGCATTTAATAGGTTAACAGCCGCTGGTGGATCGCGATTCCAGCCTCGGCTGTTGCGGGCACATGTCAGCTGTTCAAAACACGTGATGTGTCGGAGAAGATGTGGGCTTAGCGCCGGAGCCACATCAAAGGAGAGGACACGACATGCGCCGTACTAGTGTACGGCGCATGTCGTGTAGGGCTTAAGGACAAAATTGGCTCTTATGAAGGGGTTAAAGAACAGGAGGAAATAATGACATTCCAACTTTGAGTAGTTGATGAGTTGCTAAATGATCATACTGATAGACATCCAGCCTTCTTACCGGCGGCATTATTTAGAGTCTGGCTTCTGCCAACAACTATGATGGCCCAATTATAGCCCCTCTTATAACCTTTATGCAAAGTAGTATGCATCAAGAATTGCCCATTTAAGATCGAATTAATTTAGCTATACATGTAATTAAATATTTTCTACTGAGATATTTAAATTAATAAAAATGTCAACTGGGAGGAAGAAGAAAAAAAACTTTCTCGGTATCGCCAAGTTTAACTTTCTGAAGACTCCCCTTTGACAGCTGTATTTATCATTGGTAACAGTATATAACAATATAAGCAGCCGGAGCTGAATATGTTGTTTGATTAATGGCTTCCTTTTTTGACTTTGAGTATTTGTGTTGTTTTTATTTGACCTTTTGTGTAATTGTGCGGTAACATGGACCATCTGCATGACATGGCTGTATTGTGGTTTTTAATTCTTTGTGTATTCGGCAGTCTGTAAAGCTCGTGTATGCGAGTGCTGGGATGGGGGGCGCTCTGCAGGAGAGTGGGGTCAATGTCTACTCCCAACTTAAATTCAGAAACAAATTTTTCCTACGGACAATTGTGGGAACGGAGAAAGCTGTGCATTCTATGCGGAAATATGTTCTGTACACTTCAGTTTGTTTGGCAGATTTCAACACACTGCTCTCTTCATATGGCTTTTCTGTCTCCAGGATAAAGAGGACAGTGTTGGTTTATACCACTGACTGAAAAAATAGAATTCTCACTTGATAAAATTATTTACTATATATTTCGTTACTAAAAACGATATCTCTGTAACGATATGATGTAAAGTTATGAAAAAGGAGTAGGGCTACCCAGTTCTTCTTGTTCTCTAAGCGGTAGCGTTTCTCCTTACGGAGAGTGACATGCCAGGGTAGGGTAAGGAGGCTTATAGGCCTTGCATGCTCCTCTGGGAAATTAGATATGCAAATTGTCTCAAGAGAGAGGACGAGGACTTGAGGTCTAGTGGAAGTAGCAATTCAAAAGGTCAATATCAACCCTTTTAACAAGCCTTGCCACATGACTTAAAAGCCAAACCAAAATCTCAATTTGTAGACACTAGTGATGAGCTCTGGTGCTAACCGAATATGTTCAAGTCCTCGCAGCTGTTCGACAGCTTTTCAAACAGGTACTCCCTGCATGTGTTGCGACTGTCGAACAGCCGTGAGGCATGCAGGTGCACTCACTTGAACACCGTTTTTGAGCACGCCAATGACCTTTCAATTATATCAAAATACTTGAACAGAAAATATTGTGGAAGAATAAATATCACAAACAAACAGTGCTGACCCAGACTTCCAAAAATGAGCATCGTTGACTTTTCTTTTTGCACAACCACCTCAATGGGGTGCCCTGTTGTTCTATCTACCGCACCTTGAGGTTCTCCGGTTTGAGCTTTCTTCTGCACTCTGTATGGCCCGAAGGAGTGTCATGTTTTTACGGCTGTTTTTTTTCAGTATTTTTGTTGTTATTGAGCGTACTTATTAAGTGTTTGTCCAGTATTAGAATATCGTGTGCTGTCTGGGATGAACAGCGCCACACCTTTCCTCAAGTTGTACGCAGTATTGAGGCTTAATTCCATGCTGTGCAATGACGTTGAGCTGCAGTGCTTGACAGAACCCGTAGACAACTGGGGTGCAGAAAACCGCCAAATTTTACCAATCCTTTACAGCCTTGTTGAAACTAGTTCTATAGAAACCCCTCACATATCTGTAGGAAGGGGTTAGCGTGGCGTACATCACAAGAGGGTGTTTCTTCACTTTTTCTTTTTTATATGGATCTCCCTCTTGGGCATAATTACGAACAGGATGGATTTCGAACACATGTAAGATACAGATGCCAGGATGGACGTCCTGCTGACTCCATGATCAGCCGAGGATCTACGAGTTGTCCCAGCATCTGCTTTGTGTCAGGAGAGGAGTTTTGTCCATTGTGGAGAAGGTGAAAAGTTTCTTGTGTACATGACTCTAGCCCAAATAGGTGATTTATACGGTAACTGTTTGCATTGTTTCATATATTCAGGAGCATAAATCATGGAAAAACCAAAGTATGAGAAGCTAAAAAAACATAGAAGAAATTAATATTTGTTTTTTTTTCTCCACGGTGCTTGAAATATTAAATTGTCGATTGTGCTAATTGCGTGCTACATAGCGGTGAAACGCGTGGAGGAGGAGCTGAATCTGCATTTCATGTTTTCTCCTAAGGCTGAACCTGATGATATGCTAATTGGCTAAATGAGCATTCATTGGATTGCTCGTTCCTTATAATTGGCTTAAATTCTGTATTTAAATTCATTGTTGTTAACGGGACATCCGCTTGAGTTAACCGGGGGACACGCTGCTAACACTATTATGCAAAAAGCCGCTTCAGAGACAAGAACAGGAAGTCTAATGCCACTTAGTAGAAGTAGCAATCCCGAAACTCAATATCGATATTTTTATAGGGACTTTCTAAGTGATTTAGGATAAGAGGCCAAACCAGGAACTCTATTTGCAGACACATGTTTCTGGTCGTTTGCCCATCATCGGTGCAAGGCACGAGAACTGGTTTGGCTGGGTGAGAGGCCTCTGACAGGGAGTCGTAAGGGATTACGTTTCTCTTTGTGGAAAGCAGCAGTAGGCATAGGAAGCCTTTTACAGGCCATGCACTTTTTTCTTGGCTATAGATGGTGTTAGATTTTAGTTTGGGTTTTCACTTGCTTTATTGGCCTTTATATTCTATATTGTCCTACCGGTCCATTCATCCTTTTCATTATCCATTATAGAGTATTTTTATTTAATTAATTTAACATTAAAGGGGTATTCCCATCTCCAAGACCCTCTCCCAGGGGTGAGGAACCTCAGGCTCCAGGGCCATTTACGGCCCTCGATGACCATTTATCAGGCCCCCAAGCAGATTCTCAGGGACCACATTATTGGGTAGGGAGGTGTATTTTGATTGCAACCAGCTCATTCTTCTTGCTCTGTTAGCACACACAGTGTTCACTACTGAACACTGAAGGGTGTGCAATGAAAGATTACGTCCTGACACCAGTGCCAGAGTCAGAATGTACTATGTGGGCGGAGTCTGTATGGCCCCCGAAGGATGGTATAAATATCCAGATGGCCCTTGGCAGAAAAAAAGGATTCCCCACCCCTGCACTATCCCAATCTGTAGTAGGTGTAATAATAATATTAGCAAATACCTCCAGTAAGAAATGTAGTATAGTTTTTCTGATTCACAGTCTTTCCTCATGTGCAGGCATTGCTGGACCTTAAGTATCCATGGTTACGACCACTGATGATCGTGACAGCTAATGGTCGTAACCATGGACACCGAAGGTCCTGCAATGCCTGCACATGAAGAAAGAGACATAGGGAATCAGACAAAATATACTACATTCCTAATTGGAGGTATTTGCTAATATTGTTTCACCTACTACATAATGGGGTAGGATCTCGGAGATGGAAATACCCCTGTAAGCTTCGGCCGGCTCTGAGAACGGCGGATTAGTGTGTGCCAGTAGTCTGATCCCCACCTATCAAATATAGAATGGGTTATCAATTTCAAAGTTGTGGAGATTAGCCTTTAATTATATCTTAGACTTGATGTGACTGGTGTACTTGCTTTTTAAATCATGTCATCGTGGCTGCCTTTCCCTCCCCCTTTTTTTTTTTTTAAATGGTACACTTGCTGTTATTAAGGTGAACTGGGCTCATAAAATGCTTAATTACTTTTTAGGAATTTAAGAACCGTTCTGACAAGGCTTTCAAAGAAAGTGCCCCAGCCTCATCAGGTCTAAGATCTATTTAATAGTGTATGTGGTTTGTATTGTAAAATCCGATGACAGGTCTGCTCTAAGTGCTGGATTTGGGGAGGTTTTTGCAGTCTGAACTTCTCCACCTTTCTCTGGGAGGTCCACGGAAATTCAGATAGTAGACTGCAAAAACTGACCATTATTATTTATTTTTTTTTCCTCATGTACTAACGCAGTTGTCCTTCATTTAATTTGGTATCTACTATGTAAAAAAAATAAATTAAAACATATTGCAAAAAATTATCCTCTGGTCCTGTCACGGCCATCTGAAGGTGAATAAAGGAGGCCCCCAAGCCTTAGTGATGTCATTATTTAAGCCTGGCCTTTTCTAAACAGCCATTAATTCCGATGTGTGCACGTGTAAATGGCAACCTTTAAGTTATATAATGAGACCTAAACAGATTTGGTTACACATATTAATCACGCTGACATATTCAGCATTGCTATTTATTTTTATATTTACGCATTAACAGGAAACTAATGATTAATTTTAGCTAAAAGGTTCCCAGAATGGAAACCCTGAATATTTCTGCTATAAATCAGCCTCGTATGCGCAATATTCATTTTTGGGCATTTTATAAATTAAAAAAAAAAAAAAATGAGCAAAAATATATTTTAATAGTACAAAATAAAATAATAAATCTGATTTATTTATTACTATAGTTTTTTCACTTAATCAGGTTCACAGGTTAGGCTACTTTCACACTAGCGTTTTTTGTAAAACCGTCACAATGCTTGCAGGATGCGTTTTTTCCCCATAGACTTCTATTGGCGACGCATTTGCGACGGATTTGCACACTTCGCATCCGTCTTGCGACGGATGCGTCGTGCTTTGGCGGACCGTCGGGGAAAAAAAACCCTACATGTAACGTTTTTTTTTCTCCCGACGGACCGCTTTTTCCGACCGCGCATGCGCGGCCGGAACTCCGCCCCCACCTCCCCGCACCTTACAATGGGGCAGCGGATGCGCCGGAAAAATGCATCCGCTGCACCCATTGTGCAAAGCGTTAAACGCTAGCGTCGGAATCTCTCCCCGACGCATTGCGACGGGGAGATTCCGACGCTAGTGTGAAAGAAGCCTTAATCTGTAATTAATCCTGTGGAACAGCCGACCTTAGGAGGAACTGTCTATGGTTTCAAAAACGGCGTAGATGTGTTCCTTGCGCCGACTTGGTCCTCTCCAGAAGGAGAAAATTTACTCCTTTAAACCCCCCTTGTCAGAGGACTCTCGCCCAGCCAAAGTAGTTCTCAAGCATTGCACTGATGATGGGCAAATACCCAGAAACAAGTGTCTGATTTGTGTTCTTATCCGAAGTCCTTTAATAAGGCCTTTTTTTTTTTTTAAAGGGTCATTGTTGCTTTTTATCATTGTTACTACTTTTTTATTTTTATTTTTTTGACTATTTTTTTTTCTTTTTACTACTTTATCACTAGAGGTTGCAGAAGTGGTGTGGGGGTGTGTAAAGATGTATTTGTTCTGGCATTAGTGAGTGCAAATGATTGAAATCAAACATAGGCCAAGATTGGTGCCAAATCTGCAGCTACAATAGGTCAGGGACAACATCGGATCATTGTATATCGTACATTTGTACATATTTCCATGAGACTTCTGCAACCTCGCGTGATAAAGTTTTTCAGGACTTTCCTAATGTATTTAATAATCTTTTACCATGAGATGCGCGGTAATTTTAAAAAGAATTTGTCAGCAGGACTTCACCGCCCCCCCCCAAACTATTTATATGCGCATGTAATTCTTTAAAAGAGAAGGCCATGGTCTGTCCATTCATCTATTATGAGAAATCGTCGTTTGAAAGGACATTGAAATGAGGCTGATGGAAGATCTGAAGCCTCTGTCACTCCAGCTCTATTTGTTGCTTCCTCTTATTTGACAGGAGCTGTGATGTGACTTCCGACAAAGGAGCTGTCAGTCAAGCTGGAGGCGCTGGATGGGGTATAGAGCTGGAGTGACAGAGGCTTCAGATCTATCCTAGCGCTTCAGCCTCTTTTACATATCCACTTGAACACGGATTTCTCTGTAGCTGAGGAACAGACTGGCCATGGATAGGTGTTGCCGGACTTGTCTTTTTGAAGAGCTGCTTGCACATATAGATAGTTTTGGAGGTGATGGATTCCCTTTTAGACATTTTAATACAGACCATGGTCACATTAGTCAAACAGCATGGCGGCACAAACAACACTTTCGCTTTTTAATCAGCTCAGCGCCACATAGAAAATAAAAGCAATATATACTGCCCTCCTGCAGCGGCGGTGTTCAAGGCACATGATGTGACATGGCTCCAGTAGTCACGGAACACAACCATCAGGAGCCATTGATCGGCTGCAGATCACCAATATTTTGTCCAAGCGGACCACTGACCGACAACTGCCTCATGTATGTCCAGTTTAAAGGGGTTGTTCACCGCTATCTTTTTTTTTTTTTTACTTTAAGCCTAAAAAATAGGCAGGTAGTTGGTAACCGAGGCAGCTACCTCTGTGTTGCACCATGCGGTGTCTCAAAGCAGTTACCGAACGCTCCTTCCGTCGATTTAGCTGCTTCATAGCAACAGAGCAGCTCCTCTACTGGGCTTATCTGTCGACAGGGTGGGACTGCTGACGTCCTGCTGATTGACAGTCTGCTCTCCGCAGTTTGACAGCAGACTCTTCACTGCCTATCAGCATGACTTCCACTGCCTAGCTCCATTAAACAGAGCAGAGCGGGTAGAGAAGCTGCTGCTCTCTTGACGTGACATCAGCGGAAGCCGATGAGGACCACTCTGCCGGCAAGGATCGGAGCCAGGCTGAACAGGCAGGTAGTTAGGAATTACTTGACTGTTAGTTCTTAGGCTTGTAGTTATAAAAAAAAAAGGGGTGTAATCCTGGATTACCCTCCTAACAATGCAGAGATGAATAAGAGATTAATAGGAGTGTTGTACATCCGGTGTGCAGCCAGTGTAGAACTTGCGTTGGTGCGAATCGATTCATAGGACCCGTGAAGCACATGTGATGCCTCGTCAAGCCTGCTAAAGAAATGAAGACCCATCAATTATGGGAGGTAGGAGGTGGTCCTTCCAGTGGCCACAGAATATTGACATACATGGTCCGGCAAATCGATTCACAGGACCCAATCCATCAGTCACGTCAGTAACTTGTGGCCACTGGACTGGAACCCTGAGAATGGCCTCCTACCTCCTTGGCATCCACGGCTTTGCTTCTTATTAGCCGGAGTCTTGCAGTGTGATCGTTGTGGTGTGAAGCATGTGATGTCTCGTCAAGCCTGCTAAAGAAATGAAGACCCACCAATGACGGGAGGTAGGAGGTGGTCCTTCCAGTGGCCACCGAATATTGTCTTACTTGGCCCATGGTCCTGCAAATCGATTCGCACCAACTGTAGATAAAAGTAATTCCAAAATTCCCACAGATTCTGAATATTTCAGCTTTTTCTGAGGAGCGTTATTTTCCAGTCCTCATGTTGGCTGATCTCCATGTACACAGTGCTGTTAATTATCGTTTTCAGCGATTCATCCCCCGATGGACCGTGAATCAGGTGTTGCCTTCATTTTATTGTCTGGACAGTGTCCAAATGATTGCATCCCAGCACACACGGAGGATGTGGTCCCGAGGTAGCGGGTGTTACGGGATGAGTAAGGTGCTTTGTACTTATCTTCGGGACTTCAAGGGGGTTCTTGGCATTCTTAAACCTGTACCTGCTTAGTCATAAAATAAGGCGACATCGCTCCGTTATTGTGGCTTTTACTTTTTCTGCTTTTTTTAGTTCTCTGAATGTATCCATGCAATCAGTTGGTGTTGTAATCCACATAGCCATGGCTATATCCAGGGCCGTGTAGGAATCGCTGACCTCTGAATCCTAATTGCATGCTAAAATGGATTGTCAGGTTCAGAAAATTAATTTCCAAGAAATGTGAAGGGAGGTCCCTGTTCAGGACCTTTTCTGGTACAGCGGCTTCAAGGAGAATCTGACGCATTCATGTTTTCAATGGACAAACTATTTCTCATCGGGCACTTAGTGATTCTTGGTTTGCCCTGTGGAGGCGCTGCAGAGAATTTGTACAGTTACTAATTACAGAAAAGCGTTGGGACAATCTGTGATCAAGTTCTCTTAAGGAGACCCCACTAAAAATATGTATTCTTCAAACCACAACAACCCATTTGACCCCTAACGATTATCAATGTCTTTTTATTGCAACTTTAAACCCTTTGACAGCACCATAAAGAGTGACCGACGCATCATGATAAAAATGGTCCCTCCTTTCCTCGGATCACTGAATGACACAGATCAGAATATATTAACACACAGGACTATGTCAGCACATTATTGCTTTATTACATTATTAGATCCCTTTAAATATTTTTTTATTTAACATCTCTATTTTAAAGTTTGTAAAAAAATAAATAAAGCAAACCAGATCTTGTACAAAATGTATTGCATTAAAACAAAAATCTAAAATGAATAGGTATTCACGCTACCATAAAAATTAAACACGTTAAAGGGAATCTGTCAATAGGATCAACCCTCCTAATCCGTCTATGCGGGCATGGAGGTCATAGGACGCTGAATAAAATGATGCCTTGATACCTGCGACCTGATGTCTTATTACTGAGAAATCCATGTTTTTCTTAATATGTAAATGAGCTGTTAAGATCTATGGTCCGGACATAGATCTCCCCTGAGAGTCTGCCTCCAGAGATTATTTTAAAGGAAAGTGGGTTACCGGTGTGAGACATGAAGATCAAGGGAGCAGATTGTCTGTCATTACATGTCTCACATTGGTAACGCCCCTTTCATTTATAAACTCTGGAGACAGATTCTCAGGGAGAGCCATGTCCGGCCCATAGATCTTAACAGCTAATTTACATATTAAGAAAAAATGTGGATTTTTCTGGAATGTGACCTCAGAGTGCACACATCAAGGTGTCATTTTATTCTGTTTCCTATGACCTACATGCCCGTATAGACGGCTTAGAAGGTCTGATCCTGCTGACGGATTCCCTTTAAGGCTACTGACATGCTGTGAGGAAATGAAGAAAAATCTAACTAGTCTTTAAAGGATTTGTCCAACACTTGCAATCCTCTTCTTAAAGAGAAGCTATTATTAGAAAATGACTTACTAAATCCAATGCGTTTTAACCCCTTAATGTTCGCCAATACGTCTTTTACCTGACCTGAGGTATAAGAGAATAGCCTCCCCATACAGGTGACAATCCAGCAGCTGTCGGCTGTCCACTATAGCTGACAAATTGCTGCATCAGCCACAATCAGTGTTTGCACTGTTCACATCTGTTTAACCCCTTAGATGCTGCGGTCAATAGTGACTACATCATATAAATGGTTAACAAAGTGTGGAGGCTTCCTATTTATCCCCATCGGCAACCTGAGATCATGACTGTGTGGTCCTGATGTTTGTCATGGCAATTCGCGAGCAAATGGCGGCCTCCGAGTCTGCCGGCTACATTGACCTGTTAAAAAGTTAGCGACATTTAGGTGGTAAAAAAATCAACTTTTTCATTCCCATCATGCCACTTTGTATTAATTCCTGAAAATCACCTGAAGGGTTAATAAACTACCTGACTGCAGTTTTCAGTATGTCAGGGGGTGCTGCTTAAAATGGTATCACTTTTGGGGGTTTTCCAATATATAGGACCCCCAGAGTCACTTCATACCTGGATAGGCTGCTAAAAAAATAATTTTGTAAATTTCCTTGAAAAAAAAAAAAAAAAATGACCGCTACATTTGTAAACCTCCTAAAATGCTTCCAAAATAAAATAACATTTTACAAATGGTGCTGATGTAAAGCAAACATGTGGTAAATAATATTTATTAATGTTTTGCTTTGGTATGACCATCTGTATTAACCCCTTCATGACCTTGGGATTTTTCGTTTTTCCGTGTTCGTTTTTCACTCCTCTCCTTCCCAGAGCCATAACTTTATTATTTTTCCGTCAATTTGGCCATGTGAGGGCTTATTTTTTGCGGGACGAGTTGTACTTTTGAACGACATCATTGGTTTTAGCATGTCGTGTACTAGAAAACTGGAAAAAAATTCCAAGTGCGGTGAAATTGCAAAAAAAGTGCAATTCCACACTTGTTTTTTGTTTGGCTTTTTTGCTAGGTTCACTAAATGCTAAAACTGACCTGATATTATGATTCTCCAGGTCAGTACGAGTTCATAGACACCAAACATGACTAGGTTATTTTTTTATCTAAGTGGTGAAAAAAAATTCCAAACTTTGCTAAAAAAAAAAAAGAAAAAAAAAATTGCGCCAATTTCCGATACCCATAGCGTCTCCATTTTTCATGATCTGGGGTCGGTTGAGGGCTTATTTTTTGCGTGCCGAGATGACGTTTTTAAAGGGAACCTGTCACCCCGTTTTTTCAGATTGAGATATAAATACTGTTAAATAGGGCCTGCGCTGTGCGTTACTATAGTGTATGTAGTGTACCCCGATTCCCCACCTATGCTGAGAAATACATTACCAAAGTCGCCATTTTCGCCTGTCAATCAGGCTGGTCAGGTCAGGTGGGCGTGGTGACATCGCTCTTTTCTTCCCCAGCTTTCCGTTGGTGGCGTAGTGGTGTGCGCATGTCCAAGTTCCGAATTCCCTGCGCGCACGTGAAGAAACAGCGCGCGATCTGCGCTGTTCCGAATTCCCTGCGCGCACGTGAAGAAACAGCGCGCGATCTGCGCTGTTATCCCTTTCATCCCCCGTACAGCAGAGCACTCCATCTGCGCACGCGCGGCCCCAGGAACATGGCCGCCCCCACCGATGAAAGGGATAACAGCGCAGATCGCGCGCTGTTTCTTCACGTGTGCGCAGGGAATTCGGAACTTGGACATGCGCACACCACTACGCCACCAACGGAAAGCTGGGGAAGAAAAGAGCGATGCCACCACGCCCACCTGACCTGACCAGCCTGATTGACAGGCGAAAACGGCGACTTTGGTAATGTATTTCTCAGCATAGGTGGGGAATCAGGGTACACTACATACACTATTGTAACGCACAGCGCAGGCCCTATTTAACAGTATTTATATCTCAATCTGAAAAAACGGGGTGACAGGTTCCCTTTAATGATAGCATTTTGGTGCAGATACGTTCTTTTGATCGCCCGTTATTGCATTTTAATGCAATGTCGCGGCGACCAAAAAAACGTAATTCTGGCGTTTCGAATTTTTTTCTTGCTACGCTGTTTAGCGATCAGGTTAATGCTTTTTTTTAATTGATCGGGCGATTCTGAGCGCGGCGATACCAAATATGCGCAGATTTGATTTTTTTTTTATTGATTTATTTTGATTGGGGCGAAAGGGGGGTGATTTAAACTTTTATATTTTTTTTATTTTTTTCACATTTTTTTTAACTTTTTTTTTTTTTTTTTTACTTTTGCCATGCTTCAATTGCCTCCATGGGAGGCTAGAAGCAGGCACAGCACGATCGCCTCTGCTGCCTCTGTTCGCTGCTATGTAGCAGAATTGCAGGTGTGCTGTGAGCGCCGACCACAGGGTGGCGCTCACAGCTGCCGGCGATCAGTAACCATAGAGGTCTCTAGGACCTCTATGGTTACCATCCTGACGCATCGCCGACCCACGATCATGTGATGGGGGTCGGCGATGACGTCATTTCCGGCCGCCCGGCCGGAAGTGGTAGTTAAATGCCGCTGTCTGCGTTTGACAGCGGCATTTAACTAGTTAATAGGCGCGGGCAGATCGCGATTCTGCTCGTGCCTATTACGGGCACATGTCAGCTGTTCAAAACAGCTGACATGTCCCGGCTTTGATGCGGGCTCACCGCTGGAGCCCGCATCAAAGCAGGGGATCTGACCTCGGACGTACTATCCCGTCCGAGGTCAGAAAGGGGTTAAAGGGATAATCATTCAAAGTTTGAAAATTGCTAATTTTTTTTTTTTTTTTTTTTTACATTTTTGTCAAATGTCTCATATTTTTTTGTAACTAAACACAAAACATATCGACCTAAATTTACCATTATCATAAAGTATAATGTGTCACAAAAAAACGATCTCAGAATCACTGGAATTTGTCGAAGGGTTCCAGAGTTATTACCACATAAAGTGACACTGGTCAGATTTTTAAAATATTTCTAAGATTTGGCTCTGTCACTAAGGGGTTAAATTATTTATTTATTGTTGGCGTGTTACAATCTGATTAAAAAATGGAAATCTTTCAGTCTTTCTTAAACTCTAACTTCCGGAGATCCACATGTATATTATTCACATTGGTCAGAACTTGACCCGGACTTTTGTATTGACGTGTCTAATGAGCGTGTGCAAAGGTCATTGTGAAGGGAGAGAGCAGGGTGATTGGTGGATCCTGTGTTATCAGTGGTGTATAGAGGTGTTACCTGCCGCTGTAATCCTGCCTCTAATGATTACAATCCTTGCTGAAAGCTCTTCCTGAAAGGCCAGGAGGTAGGAGTCTAAAAATTCCCCAATGTCCAGTGTGAAAATTCCAAGATTACTTATTTTATTTATTAACACAGGTTGTGATATGAAAAAAAGCCTTTTTTTTTTTTCAAAATACATATACCACCGATTTAAACATTTTTTTTTTTAAATAAGTCTGTATCTGTTTGCTTTCTTTTATTTGACAGAATAAAGAGAAAAATTAACTCGTCTGTCACTTACACGCGTAATGCTGTGCCGATCACTCTCCTGCATCATCGGTATCAACATCCAGCAGGAGGCGCCGCAGCTGCTGATTGTCTGCAGCCTTCACTTTCTGTCGCTCCTTCCGATCAGAATGTGACAGTTGCAGCCTATCAGATCTGGTCTGATCTAAAGGTCTCATCTAAGGGTTTCAAAAACATAAATAGAATATAAACTTTTTGTAAAAGAGTCAATGAGTAAGGAAATGTCCAAGAGGTTGCTTTACTTCGTAGTGCCCTGTCTATCCGTCCTGTAAGTTCCATAATTTGTTTCCTCCTTGGGGCTGCAATTTGTGTTTAAGTGTATAGTGTGTGTTGTATTTAATGTGTGTCTATACATACTGTACTTTTAGGCCATGTTCACACGATCCTTTTTTTCATGCGGAATTGCCGCGATTTTCCCGCTGCGGGTCCGCAGCTGTTTTCCATGCAGGGTACATTACATTGTACCCTATGGAAAACAGGAACTGCTGTGCCCACAATGCGGAAAATAAAAAAAAAAAGCCGCGCTGAATAGCTGCGGGAAAAAAGAAGTACCATGTCACTTCTTTTTTCGGAGCCGCAGCGGTTCTGCACCCATTGACCTCCATTGTGAGGTCAAACCCGCAGTAAAACCCGCAGATGAAAAAAATATCTGCGGGTTTTACTGCGGTTTGTGGTGCAGAACCGCTGCAGCAGGAAGTGCGGGGAAGCGGGCGGAAGTGCGTGGGCGGAGTGTGGCTGCCCCTTCGTGCTCCAATCCCACCGCCCCGTGCTCCGATGCCCCCCCCAGTGCTCCGATGCCCCCCCCCGTGCCCTAATCTCCCCCCCTTATACTTACCCGGCGTCCCGGTGTCCGTCCGGCCGTCTTCTCCCTGGGCGCCGCCATCTTGCAAAATGGCGGGCGCATGCGCAGTGCGCCCGCCGAATCTGCCGGCCGGCAGATTCGTTCCAAAGTGCATTTTGATCACTGAGATAGATTATATCTCAGTGATCAAAATAAAAAAAAATAGTAATAGTTTATACCAAGGAAGGTGACGGGCACAAGGGGGCATTCTTTGCGTCTGGAGGACAGAAGTTTTTTCCACCAACATAGAAGAGGATTCTTTACTGTTAGGGCAGTGAGAATCTGGAATTGCTTGCCTGAGGAGGTGGTGATGGCGAACTCAGTCGAGGGGTTCAAGAGAGGCCTGGATGTCTTCCTGGAGCAGAACAATATTGTATCATACAATTAGGTTCTGTAGAAGGACGTAGATCTGGGGATTTATTATGATGGAATATAGGCTGAACTGGATGGACAAATGTCTTTTTTCGGCCTTACTAACTATGTTACTATGTTACTATGTAAATGACACCCCCCCCCCCTTTGTCACCCCCATAGGTAGGGACAATAAAAAAAAATTAAGAATTTTTTTTTTTCCACTAAGGTTAGAATAGGGGTAGGGGTAGGGTTAGGGTATTTTCAGCCATTTTAACCCTTAAAAACTTCCTAGAAAACACACAGACTCTGCATAGAAAACTGCATAAAAAAAGGATCAAAAAACGCATCAAAAAACGCATCAAAAAAGGACCAAAAAAAGGACCTGCGTTTTCTGCCAAGAGCTGCAGTTTTTTAAAAAACAGTCCTGAAAAAAAAAGGATGGAAATCAGGAACGTGTGAACATACCCTTATAAGTATACTAGCTGAAGAGCCCGGCGTTGCCTGGGCATAGTAAATATCTGTGGTTAGTTATAGCATCTCACTTCTCTTATTTTCCCATCACACCTCTCATTTTCCCCCTCACATCTCTCATTTTCTCCCTCACTCCTCTCATTTCCCCCCTAACACTTGTCATTTTGACCTCACCTCTGTCATTTTCCGATCACTCCACTATTTTCCCTCACTCCTCTCATTTTGCACTCACACCTTTCATTTTCACCTCACACCCCTCACTTTCACCTCACACCTCTCATTATCCCCTCAGTATATACATGTTTGTCATCTCCTGTATATAGTATATACCTGTATGTCATCTCCCCTGTATATAGTATATACCTGCTGTATGTCATCTCCTCCTCTATATACCTATGTGTCATCTCCTCTTTTATATAGTATATACCTGTATGTCATCTCCTCCTGTATATAGTATATGCGTGTCATCTCCTCCTGTATATCGTGTATACCTGTAAGTCATCTCCTCCTGTATATAGTATATACCTGTGCCATCTGCTCCTTTATATAGTATATACCTGTGTCATCTCCTCCTGTATATAGTATATACCTGTCATCTCCCCTGTAAATAGTATATACCTGTGTCATCTCCTCCTGTATATAGTATATACCTGTATGTCATCTCCTCCTGTATATAGTAACATAGTTAGTAAGGCCGAAAAAAGACATTTGTCCATCCAGTTCAGCCTATATTCCATCATAATAAATCCCCAGATCTACGTCCTTCTACAGAACCTAATTGTATGATACAATATTGTTCTGCTCCAGGAACACATCCAGGCCTCTCTTGAACCCCTCGACTGAGTTCGCCATCACCACCTCCTCAGGCAAGCAATTCCAGATTCTCACTGCCCTAACAGTAAAGAATCCTCTTCTATGTTGGTGGAAAAACCTTCTCTCCTCCAGACGCAAAGAATGCCCCCTTGTGCCCGTCACCTTCCTTGGTATTATAGTAACCAAGGAAGGTATATAGTATATACCTGTATGTCATCCCCCTGTATATAGTATATATGTTTGTGTTATCTCCCCTGTATATAGTATATATCTGTGTGTCATCTCCTCCTGTATTAGACCGCGTTCACACGTTATTTGGTCAGTATTTTTACCTCCGTATTTGTATGCTAAATTGGCAGCCTGATAAATCCCCAGCCAACAGGAAGCCCTCCCCCTGGCAGTATATATTAGCTCACACATACACATAATAGACAGGTCATGTGACTGACAGCTGCCGTATTTCCTATATGGTACAGTTGTTGCTCTTGTAGTTTGTCTGCTTATTAATCAGATTTTTATTTTTGAAGGTTAATACCAGACTTGTGTGTGTTTTAGGGCGAGTTTCATGTGTCAAGTTGTGTGTGTTGAGGTGCATGTAGCAACATGCATGTAGCGACTTTTGTGAGATGAGTTTTGTGTGGCGACATGCGTGTAGCAACTTTTTGTGTCGAGTTGCATGTGACAGGTTAGTGTAGCAAGTTGTGTGCAGCAAGTTTTGCGCATGGCGAGTTTTGCGCGTGGCGAGTTTTATGTGTGGTGCGTTTTGAGTATGTGCAAGTCATGTGTTGCAACTTTTGTGCATGTGGCAATTTTTCCGCGTGTGCAAGTTTTGCGTGTGGCGAGTTTTCCATGAGGTGAGTTTTGCGCGTGGCGAGTTTTGAGCGGCGACTTTTGTGTTTAGACTTTTATGTGGCAAGGTTGGTGTATGTGTGGTGAAATGTGTGCTGAGGGTGATATGTGTTCAAGCATGTGGTCGTGTGTGGCACATTTTGTGTGTGTTCATATCCCCGTGTGTGGTGGGTATCCCATGTCAGGGCCCCACCTTAGCAACTGTACGGTATATACTCTTTGGCGCCATCGCTCTCACTCTTTAAGTCCCCCTTGTTCACATCTGGCAGCTGTCAATTTGCCTCCAACACTTTTCCTTTCACTTTTTCCCCATTATGTAGATAGGGGCAAAATTGTTTGGTGAATTGGAACGCGCGGGGTTAAAATTTCACCTCACAACATAGCCTATGACGCTCTCAGGGTCCAGACGTGTGACAGTGCAAAATTTTGTGGCTGTAGCTGCGACGGTGCAGATGGATATCCCGGACATACACACAAAAATACACACATTCAGCTTTATATATTAGATTTATTACAATACAATATTTATTTATTGAGATAATTGCTTTTCTTTACACAGGAGCAGCCAATATCCGAAAATACTGGAGTCGTTATTACCAGGGATCTCAAGGAGTCGTATTTGTCCTTGATAGTGCCTCGTCTGAAGAAGACTTAGAAACTGCCAGGAATGAGCTCCATTCCGCCCTGCAGCATCCACAACTATGCACTTTACCTTTTTTAATACTGGCTAATCACCAAGACAAGCCAGCGGCCCGGTCCGTACAAGAGGTAGGTGCTGTCCTCTACCTTCTGGAATATCCATTAGCACTTGGTGCCGTAAGAAGGAAGGTGACCTAGTGTCAGTGTCTTACGTGTGTAGGACATTTAGGGGCGATCATAAGGTGTCGCCTGAAAGAGGCGGCGAAACTGGGACGTTTCCCTTATTTCCAGTTCCCATTACTCCATTGGAGTCATCGACTTACTGGCCATGAAGACTATATACAAGCCGATCGGCGCATTTACTCGTCTGTGACACAGGCTGGCGGAACAATGGTGGAGACAGATCGATCGCCAACATGATTGTTCGGTCCCTGTGCAGTATCAAGTGATCAGCGGCACATGTTCTGAATACAATTTATTGATGCGCATGCGTAAAAATCATTGTACCAGAGGAACAAGTCTTGTTGGTCTGTTTAGTTTGGGCCAAAAATCCAGAACAAGCGTTTCTGCTGACAGCCATTTGTCGATTATTGCTTCGTCTAATCAACCAAAGCTGGTGCTTTTTGTATTTGTTTTTTCCTGAAAGGCCAAGGGTCCTACATACAGAATACTCGTCTTATTGAAAGGTTGTCCAAGCTTGGGTGAAAGTCTCTGGTCATTCTATGTGACTGCTGACTTGTGTGAGCAGTGTGCACACTGCTGGGATTCCCCCGGTATTGCCGATGCAACCAGCTGCTGGTGCCTTGCCTGCAGGTATACAATTTGCGTATTGTCAGTCACATACTGACTAGACGTGCTCGCCCTCTTTGTGCACTCAGACGAGCACATCTAGTTGGTGACTGCCTACTTGCATTGGCATTACCAGGGAATCCTGACAGCGCACATTCTGGTAAATAAAGTCTGCAGTCTCTAATCTTCATTGCTTCTTTAATTTCCAGTTTGCAGCCGGATTCAAGTTCCCAATTTTTTTCTCCCAGTAATATAGGCTGGTCGTGAGGTCTGTGTATACCTCATTTGTTGCTGTCTTGGGTAGCTCAGCACAGCTCACTTTGTGCTTTCTTATAAGCGTTTTTTTTTTTCTGCCCTCCCTTAGACTGTTCATGCTTTATCCCCCTCCCACGTTGTGTAAGTGTCATAAAAACACCACTCCCTTCCTGCTGTTACCTCTAACACTGAGAGAACAGGAGAAGAACTGAGAAAGTCGTCAATCTGAACAGAAGCACTGCCGGACTTGATAAAGGACAGGATGTGGATGAAGTGGCACGGGCCTCTGTTATACAGCGTACATGTCTCTGCCCTGGTTCTGTATTTTAGGTAACAGACAGAACGATGTAATCTGATCATGTCGTTTTATTCCGCTAATATCCATCAGTTTGGAGACAGAGAAATCTAGTTTCCCCTTGCAACGCTGTCACCCAATAAATCCTTGCTATAAATCAGAGTAGTCTTTCAAGCATTGTAAACGACGACATTTGGCAGCAGTGTGCGGTGCTATTTATACTTGTATCATGCGGTATATAGGGTAGCATACATTCCTATTGTATGAATAGTGGGACAACTCCCTTTTGTGGGTTTAGTTGTATCGAGAGAAATCGTATTGAGTTTTTTGCTTTTAGGGTATGTGCACACGTTCAGGATTTCTTGCAGAAATTTCCTGACAAAAACTGGACATTTCTGCCAGAAATCCGCATGCGTTTTTTTCGCTTTTTTAACGCTTTTTTGCATTTTTTCCCACTGCATTAAATAGCAGGAAAAAAATGTGAAAAATTTGCAAAATTCATGAACATGCTGCTTTTTTTGCGGAAAAAACTCATCATGTGCACAAAAATTGGAGAATGCATTCTAAATGATAGGATGCATTTTTTATGCGTTTTTATCACGAAAAAACACGAAAAATCCTGAACATGTGCACATAACTTTTAAGGTTAAAATTTTCGTTTTCATTCAGTTACCAATTATAGGTTTTTTTTCTTTTCATTTTTTTTATGTAATCTGTTGTAAAGTTGAAATCCGAATAATAGGGAGAATTTTAACATCTGATACCCCTGGGTTGTGCCCTCTTGAACAATGACAGCCAGTTATGGCTGCCATGATGGCGCTTTTAGTGTTGTCGCTCCGTCATCCACTGGTAGCCTATAAATCTGCAGGATTGCATATTACTGTGTGAACTAGGTCTAAGGACATCATCAGGATTATTCTCAATTGTGAACTAATATAGTCTAGAAACATTCCAATCGTCATATCATAGAGCTCTGGGTACTGACAATTGCTCATGTTGCTTTTCTATCCTGTTAAATCTTCTCTTTTCCATTAGGTCTATGACATGATGTGATGAAAAACAGACTAGCTGAATCCTAAGCCACATGAAGAAACAGGAAGTCTTTTTCCCTGTATGTTCTATATCACTGCAGAGTCACTGGCAGCCCAGCTCTACTCCTGACCCACCTGCTGTACTCTCCCATACCACCTTTCCAGGGACTTGGCAGTGAAGTAGAATTGTAGTTCTAATGATGACTCATACAGGCGAAAGAGAATTTCCATTTCTACATAGAGCTTAGAAGGATTTGTGAGGGAATCTGCATCAAAAACCACTTCAAATACTCTTCGAATGCTGATCTAGCAGCAGAGCTGGTTTAGTAGTAGTATGTGCGCTTGTTAAGTAATTAATGCAGACATATTTGCACCATTTCTGCATTTATTGGCTGGAAAACGCTGTTTAAAATAGGCTTTTTTTTTTTTTTTTTACATGCTTTTTTGGTGCAGATTTTTCCCCCACTCCGTATGATGGAAATCCGAAGAAAAAAAACGCTGAAAGAATTGACAAAGCTGCAAGTCAAAAAAGCAACCTGTGCATGACACTTCAGGATTGTCATTCACTTTACTAAATCTGCTCAGAAAAAAACTGCAACAAATCTGCAACGTGCGCACAGGCCCCTAGTGTGTGTTTTTTTTTTTTTTTGTTTTGTTTTCCCAAATTCTTCAGATCTTTCGATTTTCACATTTTAGCGACAGTAAATAAAAGTCCGTTCTGAGGATTCGTGCAGTAGGAAGCACTCGCGGTGAACTTTTTAGCATCTTTGATACTCTTTTTCTATTCATCCTTTTTAAAAGACGCAATCCATTTTCTTTCTTTTTTTTTTCTCTCCCCTTGGGTCTAAAGGTTAGCTTTGTAGAGCAGTGAGAATGTCAACTCGTGCGTACGAGCCAGTCGCGATAAAGGTAATGTTGAGGGCAGTCTCTGTCTATTATATCTTCCGAAAACGAGTCTGTGTGGTCTTCTAGGGGAACAAATGGCCCGTCAGTCTGCACAATGAATAGTGGTATCGGAGAAGCCCTGCGCCCTAAATTACGGCCGGAATTGACGGTCACACGTTCTGTCTGCATTCACCTCCACACATGCGGAGCACATGCCTGCTGGACTTCTGCAGCTTGTTGGACTTGTCGTGCGGAGTCTTTTTTTTACATGTTCTTTTATGTTTTTATTTCCACTCTGGTCTATTATTACCATGCCACATGCAGGCTTATCAAGGATGAGATTTCTGGCCAAGGAGTAAATGCCAACATCTGATGACGGTAATGTCCCTCCACCTTTGGGTCAAACTTTTTGCATATCGGTTTTCCAAAAGTCAACATTCAATTGGTCTCAGGTAGAAATGTCGGTATAGGTTTATTACATGTAGTAGAACCACTTGGCACCATTCATGGTGATGAGTCTGGTACTCGGCAGGACTAAGAGCTCGTACAGACGGAGGTATGAAGCCAGTACTGACAAATTTACTGTAATCTTCCGTATTTTAAGCCACCATAGTGCCTCTTAACATTAGCAAAAAAACGAACTTGAAGTTGCCTAAAACAGGGTTGGAGTTTGCGGAGATCTTAGGCTGTGGTAGAAAGGAACCTGTCACCTTGCACGTGGAGTCCGATCTGTGGATCGTATGATTTAGAGAAGGAGAAACTGAGCAAAGTGATATATAGGTTTGTTGGAAAAGATTTGGGATCGTATGGGTGACGTTTCCCCTTGCGGAGAGTGACATGCCGAGGTGAGGAGACTTTTAAGCCACAATGCTTCTCTGGGAAATGTGCAAATTGTCTCTTCAGATAGCAAGAGGACTAGAACTCTAGTGCCACCAATAGGAAGTAGCAATCCTAAAAAGTCAATATCGACTCTCTAACGAGCCTTAGGATAAAAGCCAAAAACCATAATCTCTGTTTGCAGATGCTGTGTTTTGGGGTACTGCCCCTCGTCAGTGCAAAGTGTGAAATCTGGTTTGCCTGGGTGAGAGGCCTCAAACCAGGATTGGGAAAGATTTGCTATATAACTTGTTTTTTTATTAGTGGTGAGTGAATGTGCTCAGATAAGGTGTTATCCCCCATGCTCGGGTGCTAACCCAGTGTCTTCGGCATGCTCGAATAATATGTTGGAGTCCCCGTGCCTGCATGTTTTGCGGCTGTTTGACTGCCACAACATATGTAGGGATTGCCGAACAAACAGGCAATGCCTGCATGTGCTTCAGCTGTCGAACAGCCGCGAAACCGGCAGCCACACATGAGCATGCTGGGGTAACACCTTATCCGAGCACGTTCGCTCATCACCATTTTTTATTAATTTAGTTTGTATGTAAGAGTCCGGTGGACGGTTCTACTAGTGATTGACTATCTACATGCAGTGTCATACAGGGAAGCCTGTCAATCACTGAATAGGACCGCCGCTGGACTCGCATGCATACAGATGCTAGGGATTTCAATGAATAAAATGCAAGGTTTACTGAAAATGTTCCCACAAAAAGTATCAGTCTGGTCAATTCCTCCTGGTCCATAACGCCCTACCTGAAGATTAGGTACCATTTTCAGTGTGACAAACATCTTCAACTTTTTTGGGATTAAAAAGGAATTTACTTTTTGTCCAACAACATTAATAATACAATCCAAACACTGATTATAGTATTTTACGTGTTTCAGACAAAAACGTGGTCAATTTTCATTGTGACAGGTTCACTATAAGTAAAGCCACTGATTAATGCTTTGATCATTAGCAGCGATGAGCGAATATACTCGTTACTCGAGATTTCTCGAGCACGCTCGGGTGTCCTGCGAGTATTTTTTAGTGCTCGGAGATTTAGTTTTCATCTCCGCAGCTGAATGATTTACATCTATTAGCCAGCATAAGTACATGTGGGGATTCCCTAGCAACCAGGCAACCCCCACATGTACTTATGCTGGCTATCAGATGTAAATCATTCAGCTGCGGCAAGAAAAACTAAACCTCCGAGCACTAAAAATACTCGGAGGACCCCCGAGCGTGCTCAAGAAATCTCTAGTGACGAGTATATTCGCTCATCACTAATCATTAGCCTTCGGTCCTTGTGCCTCGGTCCCAACATCACTCATTGACATGTTCTACAGATTCCAAAGCCTTAATGAATAGGACATTATTTTATTCCACAGTAGGCTAGATATGGATAATAGAGAATAGCTGATCTCAAGATCAGTAGGTTTCCTGAGGTTGGACCTCTAACAGAAATATTGTTCAACCGTGGTAGGAGAACCCGTGAAGAACAGGCTTTGTGAAAAATCTACCTGGCTAGCACTAGTCCCATGTGGACCTGAAGCGCCTTTCTAACCACAAGCACATCTGGGATTTTCTTTTGGGATGTTCTGAACTCTGCTTCCCGTTGAGTACTATTGGGTTCTAGATTTGATGATTTTCACTTTATCTGGTAAACTATGCTAATTCTTTGCTTATATTTTTCTTCCATTCCCACTTTCCTTTGATCATTGATCCGAAAGACCCTACTCTCCAAAATTTTTCCTCTTTCTTTTGACATGGCTTATGTTTTGAAACCTTCCTTTAGGAACCACAAGCCGTTCCACTTGACTAACTTGTGATCTAATGAGCACTGAGACAGGGTTTTAGAGACCATTTTTGTTGCCGTTGAGGAAGGCTGGCTAGACAAGGTAGGACAGAGGCTAGGTCATTAAAGAATAGGCTTGTTAGCCTACATTAGTTTTGCTAATTCACTTCACCTCGGGTCACCATGGGCCAAAGATTTGGGTGCCATTAAATCTCAAGCTCTGGAAATCCTAGTGTTGCGTGTATTCAGATAGCAGAATGTTGGAAATTAAACTGTTTGCCACTTTTTTTGTTCTTTTTTTTTCATGGGGATGTAGAGTCAAACCTGGATTACTTTGTTATTCAAGATATTACGAGATGTAGCTAGAAGTCTTAACAACAGACTTTACTTAAGGATTATCTTTAAACAGACCGGAGTGAGGTTCTGAGAGAGGGAGATGCTTATTCTTTGTAATTGTTACCATGTTCCTTTATTTACTTATGTTGCCCATGGTGCGACCAATCAGCGCCGGGCTCCTCGGGGCTTTTGTGCGACGGCGCTGTTTAGAGGAATAACATTTTCTTGTTTATGCAAAACATTCAGGTCAATATTTATAGGATTAGTTCAAGTCATTGTAGGTGTTGAAATAACCACGCACGCTAAACCCAAAACCGTGACCGTTTAGAGAGCCTCGGCTTCAGCACGGCCTCTTCTGTTCCATCAACATCTTGTGTAAATAGTTAATTTACTTTGTATTTTTTTTATATTTTTTTTGAGAACTATAAGCTGGAGCTATAATGCTGTTCAGAATAGTTTTCCAAAACCCACCGATGACCCTCCTATATACCTATGGTGAGGGATCTTCCTAACTCTGGTAGACACTGGTGGGCATACTCTACAAATTCTAGCTCCACCAACGCGGCCTCATTGATAAGGGTGTTACCATGTAACACAGAAACGATAAAATATTTTAGACTGTAATAATTGCATCATTTCATCTGTTTATCGGGAATATCTTGAAACACCCCCCTCATAAATGATCCTTTATATAAATTACTAAAAAAAATGAAGGAAACTTTCATATCACAGTACAACCCCAAGTGATTTTATCTTCTGGGATCTCAATCAGTTTTATTAGGAAGCAGAAGAGATTGTGAATCAATTTCGCCTTTGGTACAAATGTAATGGGCAACAGCAAGTCAATCCCCGAAAGGGAATAGTTTTGTAGTTGGTGGCCCCAGACCCGACCGATTCTTCTCTAGTATTGCGTTTTGCTAGTGTCCTTGATCCGATCGGTAGCATGAGGTGCCCCTTTATGTAGCACAGGATTCCAGCAGCTCCTGGATAGCACATCCATACATGCAGTTGTATGAAGGTTTGCTGATCCTCCCACCAGTTACAAGTGCATGGAGCAGATACCTAAACATGGGGCATTAAGCGAGGAGAGCAGGACAGGGTTGGAGAAGGGCATCAACCCAGCAGCAGGGACTGGTATTTCTTCCTTTGTGCTGGGAGGACTAAAGGAGCACTGCCAGAACCCTTCAAAATGACCACTGGGCTACAGGTCTGCCTTTTCTAGCCAAACTGTAAGAGACTGACTCCATGAGGATCCAATGTTCTGAAGTGGGACCTGTGCTCACAGGCCAAGGCAGCTTGATTGGTGTTCCTCAGAGAACACCTTGTGTGGCATGTAGATCATCGGTGCCCTGTTTTAACACATTGAGCACATGTGACTGATGTGAAAGAGTCTGGAGATGCCATCATGAATGTTATTTTGCTTGTAAAATCAACCAAAATTACAAGTTTAGCTGTAGGCCAGTGATGGTCTGGCCAAGCATATTTTTGTAGGGTTTCGCAAACCTCCACGTGATAGTCAATTGTACTCTGACTGCTGTTCAATATCCAAAAGAAATCTTCATTGTCAGACCGTATTGTGGTTCACTGGGTTCTCCGTTTTTCCTGGTGCAGGACAATGCCTGTCCTGATGTGGCCAGAGTCTGTAGTCAGTTCCTGGGTGATAAAAGCATTGTTGACATTGTCCAGCCTTAATGTTCCTCAGGTCTGGAGCATTATGTATCAGTGCATACTCTGAGTGGTAGAGCCACAGCCTGTCCAGGAGCCCCGCCCCCGCAAGGACACCATCCACCGTCTCATCAGGAGCATACCCAGATGTTGTCGGGAGTGCCTACAAACTTGCGGGGGCCATAATGAGTCACATTGTCAGTTGGGGTTATAAAATTCACCGAAATTTCATGCACCTGTGATTACTAGGATTTTCAGGACTATTCAGAATTCATCCAGTTGGGTGATGATTTTCGTTTTCCAGTGAACCTTGGTACATTAGTTGGTTCTCAACGGAATTCACAATTTTTGTCAGTAAAGATTTTCAATTTGAAGCTTTTGTTCATCAAAATTCGATCTGTTATTTCAGAATTCCTTCATATTTTTTTTTTTTTTTTTAATCAGTATATTTATTTCCACGCATTTTATGCTAAAACGTTATAAGAAAACTTTTTTTTGGGCATTTTTAACAGACATAATCGTGAAAACCACCCCATAAAATAACTGAAAAGCGTCCCATATAATGAACTTAATGCACAGAATTCTCAACATGACAGTTCTGTGCACATGTTCTATCTCATGTCACGTATTTTTAGCCGCTTCAGAGTTCGGAAACCCTGTAGTGACATGCTTGTTCTTCGAGCGGCTTCTGCTTGGAAACCACTCGCTCTTTGTGCTTGAAAGTATACAGCAAAAGAGGCCGGCGGTGGGGCTGCTTTGAGGATGCCCACAGAGGCACTGCAGGAAAACAACCACCAGCATTTTTCCTAAAGCAGATTTGCCTGGGAAAACTCGACGGGTGCGCCGGCGTCTACGTCTCATAACGTAATGGAGACCAGCGAGAGGTAAGGAACGTTGCACGATGTAGTCATCCCTCTACTCATAGGTCACTATAGATCTATTGCTGAGTTGGTCAATCATTTTAGTCCAGAAGGTACGCTAGGGAATAGTGGACGTCTTGGGGATTGACTATTGATTACGCTTTGCATTCTCTTGAGTTGAACCACCAGAATGTAGACAACTCTTTATTCCTGTTATTATAGTTGTTGTTAATGTACCATCAAGTCAGACTCCTGGGGATGTGATGAATAATGTTTCCTCGGAATGTTTTTTTTTTTTTTTATAAATATGACCAAATTTGTATATTGGTTAATTTGTGCAGTTACGTGCACATGAACTTTCATGTGTACTTGGCGAGTTTAACAACCCTCCCCCCCAACAAAAAAAGACAGTATGCAGTTTTATCACACCACCCAAACTACATTGACCGATCTGCTCTGTAAGGTAAATTATGGGAATAAGTTGACAGACCCCGTAATGAGTAAGTCATCTGGTCTCGAAAGGGAAACAAGATTATGGACATGAGTCTTCAAAACAATTTTGCCAGTTTTACATTATTGTACCCCTCCAACCCTCTTGGCAATGTATGGTAGCCCCATCACAGTATGATTCACCAATTGGGATCCCCATATAGTCCTCCATACAGTAGAATTGGCCCGACATTGCCTTCCATACAGTGTAATGGCCCCACATATCCCATGATACAATATAATGGGTCCCCATTGCATCCTTTACAGTATAATGGACATACCTAGCCCTCTATACAGTATCATGTACCCATATATTCCTCCATACAGTATAATGGGCCCTGCTATACTTTCAATACAGTATAATGGGCCTAATAGTCCTCCTTATGGTATGAGGCCCTGCCTCGTCTTCTGTACAATATAATAGACCCTGCATTGCCTTCCGTACAGTAAAAGAGCAATCTTTGCTTTCCATACAGTAGAATATACCCACATAGTCCTCCATATAGTATAATAGACCCACGTAGCCCTCCATATAGTGTAATAGCCCCACATAGTTCTCCATACAGTATAATGGCCCCACCTTAAAAAAAAAAAATACTCACTTCTCCCCAGTCCCCCACTGCTCCGGTCTCTGCAACAAGCGCTCTGATCCTCTGCACTGCTCGGTACATGGAGCGCATTTTGTTGTCGTCAACGCTGAGATGTCAGTCGCAGAGGGAGAATGATGGCGGATGGAGCGTCAGCTGACGCCTTCATTTTTCATCATTGTTTTAAAATGCATCGACATCCAGGATGCTGATACAGTTCAAAGTGCGATGACTTGGTGGGCAGGGAAGGTCTCCTGGTGTCTCAGTCCAAATACACTCACCCTTTGGGCCAGATTTGACCTGCGGGCTAGACTTTGACAATTGTGACCTACAGTAATTAAAATGTTCTATGCGTACGTCAAATTATTAAAAAAAAGAGTATTAATGCCTCTTATTCAAAAATCTTCTCTAGCCTGTAAATTGTCATGTCATTACAGAAAGCCTGGGTCTATTCATCTCGTATAGAAAGGGCATACGAAGGAAATGCTCCAGACACAGTATACACATGGCACACAAGGTTTACTGTACTTGGTTTCAAAGAGAATTTTTTTAAATTCTAATTATGCAGGAAATTCTATACAGATTAGTCATTTATCATTTGTTTCTACACGGTAAAAATCATATTTAAAACAATATTAAGAATTCTTTAAGTGATCTTCTTTGTACTCGCAGATCACAGCGTCCAGACTGTTTGAATTGGATAACAATAAAAGATTTAGTTTTTTTCTCTTTCTTGATTTAATATTTAGCTGGTTGTTTAAACTTGTCTCGTAGATGACTGATAGATCCCGACCTGCTCTCTAATCTGTCTGATTCCTTCTGAAAAAGGTGTTGACTTGTGAGTGAAAAGGAGAAACCATCGGACAATAGATTAGTCAGGTCTTAATTGTTAGATGTAGGCGGTCGTTGTTGATTTTAACTTTTTTTTTTCCCCCATTTTTTGTGCCCGTAACCACAGTTATATAATAATAATAAAGGGAGAATAAAACCGATGCTCCTGCTTTAGTTCATACGTATAATACTAAATGTTAAAATAACACCATGGCTGCCTAGAGAATGACAGACCGCTACCTACACAACTTCTTTGACGTATGAATGAGGTATGTGAATGCGACCACCAAACAAATTCACATTTATTTCATGGTTTACATTCATACAGCGGTGAAATTCATTGTGTGATCTTGAAAAGGAATTCAACACACCTTGGTTCCAACCGTGAACGCTCACATGGACGGTGACAGACGATTTAAGGGTGAACGATGGGGAAAACGGTGTCCTAAAATGAATGAAATCTTGAGGTGTTTATATATTGAAAATTCTTTTTTTTTTTATTGGGATGGTCCCAGTGATCAGCTGTAATCTGTAGGGTACCTGGACAACAAGTGTTAAATTTCCTTGCACTGCCAACACAGGACAATTGAAGAATTACATGGTGTTGGGTCATCCCGAGTCAATGCCTGTTTCTGTTCCCATCTAGATAACCCCCTTTTCAATGATTTCTCCAGGTGAGGCAGATGAGCTTTCATATTGCCTGTGGCATATCTTTCACCCCTTAACGACCGCCGATACACCTTTTAGCGGTGGCAGTTAAGGGTACTTACTCCCCCGAGCGTCAGAAATTCTTGTTAGTTTTTTACCGATCCAAGTGTTACGATCACCGTTGTTCACGAAATAACGGCGACCGCAAAAAAAAAGTCTGATTTCCCATTTAATTTCTCTCTCCTCTGATATGAACTAGCAAATCAGAGGAGAGCCAAATGGGGTTCCCCGAGCCCCCCCAGTACCTCCGGTGTCCCTGGTCTCTCCTGCATCCCCCGGTCCTGTCCCCCGGTGGTCTGCGTCGTCTTCTGGGAAGAAAATGGCGAGTGCGTGCGCAGTGCGCCTGCGGAGATCTGTTAGCCGGCACCCGGCAACAATAGGAAATTTTTCCTATTGTTTCTTTTTGATCACTGTGATAGGGTCTATCACAGTGATCAAAATAAAAAAAATGGTAAATCAAACACCCCTTTATCACCCCCTTAGTTAGGTAAAAATAATAAACTTAAAAAGTGTATTTATTTTCATTTTTCCGTTAGGGTTAAAGCTAGCATTGTGGTTAGGGTTGAGATTACGGTTAGAGTTGGGATTAGGGTTAGGGGTGTGTTGTGGTTAGGGTTGGAGTTAGAATTGGGAGGTTCCACTGTTTAGGTACATCAGGGGGTCTCCAAACGCGATATGGCGCCCACCATTGATTCCAGCCAATTTTGCGTTGAAAAAGTCAAATGGTGCTCCCTCCCTTCTGAGACCTTCCATGCGCCCAAACAGTGGCTTTTCCCCACATATGGTGTATCGGCATGCTCAGGAGAAATTGCACAACAAATATTGTGGTCCATCTTTTCCCGATACCCTTTGGAAACTATTTTTTTCATTTTCACAAGTAAATTTTTTGTGAAAAAAGTAAAATGTTAATTTTTTTTCCCTTCCACATTGCTTTAGTTCTCTTGAAGTGTCGTTAAACTTCTTGAATGTGGTTTGGGTATTTTCTGTTATACCCCCCCCCACACACACACACACACACAAACTTACTTCAAATGTGAGGTGGTCCCTTAAAAAAAAAAAAAAAAACATTTTGTAAATTTTGTTGGATTAATGAGAAATCTCTAGTCAACTGTTAACCCTTATAACTTCCTAACAAAAAAAATGTTTTCCAAATTGTGCTAATGTAAAGTTGATATGTGAGAAATGTTATTAACTATTTTGTGTGACACCACTCTGATTTAAGGGTACAAGAATGAAACGTTTGAAAATTGCAAAATTTTTCTAAATTTTTGCCAAATTTCCATTTTTTAAATAAACAAACGCAATTTATATCAAAGAAATTATACCACTAACATGAAGCACAATGTGTCATGAAAAACATTCTCAAAATCAACGGGAACCGTTGAAGCGTTCCAGAGCTATAACTTCATACAATGACAGTGGTCCGAATTGTAAAAATTGGCTTGGTCATGAAGTACCAAATTGGCTCTGTCACTAAGGGGTTAAAAAAGTTTTTGCACTTTTAGAACGTTTTCCCAGATGAGAGCAGACTTAAGCTGAATTTTTCTTTTTTATTGATCCAAGGGCAATCAAAACTGTTATTTGTCAATTAACCCTGTTCCCAGTTCACACATCCACAGTATAGTCGATGCCAGTCCTAATCCGTCGGGCACTGGTTTTAGTGGAGAGGTGGTCGGGATTCACATCCAAATGGTAATTCCTACTCCTTCTCTACTAACTGTCAAACACATCAGGTCCCTGTTCTTGAAATCTGTGTCCTATTATTAAAGCCAACCTATTTGCTACACAGTTATAGCATGTCCTGTGGATAAGACATAAATGTACAAGATTGCAATAATCCTTTAACGTTTCTTCATATTTTGCATATTGAACAGTATGAAAATATGAATTGTTCAAATATCAATTCTAGCAGTTTAATCTTTTCCATGTCCATTTCCATCAAGTTAACCAGTCATTTCCTCCAGAATGACAAAGACCGTGTTCTTAGACTCATAGAATGTTAGTTAGAAGGGACCTCCAGGGTCATCGTGTCCAACCCTCTGCTCAATCATCTCAGACAGATGTCTGTCCAGCCTCTGTTTGAAGACTTCCATTGAAGGAGACCTCACCACCTTTCGTGGGAGCCTGTTCCACTCATTGATCACCCTCACTGTCAAACAGTTTCTTCTTGTCAATGTTAATCTTCTGATATTGTTTTGGTTAGGATGAATCAAGCATTTTAGTGGAAACTCTTAAGAATTTGTATGTTGGGAACTTCTCCCCCGCTACTGATTGATTGTGCTTTTTTGCCCAGAGTGAGTGCTGCCTGAACTCGGGCCGCGCGGCTTCAGGAAACGTCCACACTGACACGGTGTACTGTCAGGCCCAGCTAAGTGCCCTTGTGCACATGGAGAAGCACAGGCTGAGGACAAGCAGCACTAACTCTGCGCAAGCGAGAAGAGTCAATAAGAGGCCAGGGAAGTCCCCGAAATGCAAAATGCAACAAAGCCACCACATTCCAAAATAGATGGATAAAGTGATGGTGATGTTTAACATTTTAGGGTCCATGGTTCTCCAATAAAATTGAAAGCAACCGCAGTGCCGCCCTCTGTGTCCTGCAGAATAAAGCTAGACTGTTCTCCAGAATACTTAAAGGTGAATTTCCATCTGCAAGATCCTCTCCCAATATGTAGTACTCCAGGGGGTGGGGAACCTTTGGTATTTGGATAATTATACCATCCTTCGGGGGCCGTACAAACTCCGCCCACAGTGCATCATGACTCTGGCACTGGTTTCAGGACGTAATCTTTCATTGCATGCCCTTTAGTCTTCCGTTGTGAACACTGCATGTGTGTGCTAATAGAGCAAAAGAAGTTAATGAGCTGGTTGTAATCAAAATTCACCTCCCTGCCCAAGAATGCGGTCCCTGAGAATCTGCCCGGGGGCCTGATAAAAGGTCATCGAGGGCCTTAAATGGCCCTGGGGTCTGAGGTTCCCACCCCTGCCTTACTCCATTTGTGGGGCATTCATGGTTACAACTCTTAGCAACTGTCATTATATGAGTGGTTGCAGCCATGGATACATCAGTTGCCGCAATGCACTACACATGGGGTAAGTGATACTTTAAATCAGAAGAACTGTACTACATTTCTGTTTGTAGGTATTTTATATTGTTACTCCTGGAATAGAGCCGGCACATGAGATGAGTATGGGCTTTATTATTTTATTGGGGGCCGAACATTTAGTTTTAAGGGGCTGTCCCAGTAGTGCACAAAGCTTAGTGTGGGAACAGCTTTTCTGATTGCTTTTTACCATTGTCAACCATAGCCTTTGGCATTGCCAGCCATATTGACTCTCAATATGGCAATTTTTATCACATTGGCCAAGGTTTCCAATTTTTGGCACTTAGATCCCAATTGGTACATGTCATGTCTTTATAGTACCAACTCACTTGAGTTAATGGTATGCTTGTAATAGGCAGCATATTCTACAAAACAATCTTTAGGGCTTAAGTAGGGGGTTTAGTTGGCCATTAGAAGAACATTGCCTGAATCTGGCAATCTTGGTGTCACTGGCCAACCATAATACATTTGGGGGTGTTTCGACTGACTCCAAATAAGATGTCAAAGGGAAAAGAAGAATTAGGCAAGTTGTATTTCGACATGTCTGATCATTTATTTTTGCTGCACGTAAACGCAGACAGTGCCCTGGGAACACGTATGGTAGATTTAGCTGAGATTCCATCAGTATGGCAAGAGAAGTCGGGAGGAGTAGCTGTTGGTCTACCAAGTGGACGTTTTTAGCCAACAACTATCTAAGATTTAGGGCCACCTTTTAGGATAAACAGATGTAGCAGGAACTAAACTGCCCCCCCCCCGATGTAATCTACCTTTCTTGTATTGATTATGGAAAAAAAATGTATATGTACTAATGCAAACACCACGGCTTGGCACAATGGTGACAGCTTTTTCTTTAATAAAACATGTAAATGGATGACGATTAACGTCTTCTCCTAAATTTCTGTTCAAATATTTTTCTCTATAAAAAAAAAAACGTAATTTGCAGCCTGGATCTTGGCGGGTGAGGGGAGGCTTTCTTGCGAAGCCCAGATCCAAAGATAGACGTCAGATAATTCCTCACCTTGCCCTATGGCAAGTGCTGAAGCCAAGGTAGCGGCCAAGTGCCACAGGTAGGATTTGTAGACGGCATTTGATGTCTCGGCCAACCTCGTTTATAGTTTAGTCTTGCACTGATAAGTGAACCTGTCACAATTCATTAACGGCGTCTGGTCCGGTGGAACATTAAAGGATTTCTCCACATCGTGTTAACTGTTTGTGTCAGTGATCATTTTTTATATCCGTCTTGTCTCTTCTGAATCTGCAGCTGCTTCCTAGCGCCTGAGGCAATACAGAGACGGGTAATGGCAGAGTCCATAGCAAGGACGCTACACAAATGAGGCAGATGAGGACCATATCCTCCAACATCCCCCCCGATTCGGGCTCACTTATTAGGTTGTAGACATATCAATGCAGTAGAAATCTAATGGTTGATTGAAGTTTCATTCTTCATATTTTAATGTTTATATTATTAATGACAGATTGCTAAATTGGCTTAAACTCTTGGCTCTGTCTTTGCCAAAAAAATAATCTTGACGTCCATAATTTATCTGTCTGCCATATGTGTGCTGACATGTTCTCCTGCAGTCGTCTGTCTGATCTGTATTGTTAATTGGTTCTTTAGCTTTTATACTAATTTATTTCAGAGTGTAAACATGGGCAGAGCCCTTTCTCTTTAGATCAGTCTACTTCTCACTGACTTGACTTTACCGGATGAATATCGTGGCTGACAAGTAACCTGAATCCTTTGTCTAGAGCTTATGTAAAGGTGAAAATTTGTTTTTCTCATGCACCTCCAATAATGACGCAGTGGGTGAGGATGTTCGCCTAAAGCAGGGGTCACACTTGCGAGTGCAATGCGAGTCGCTCGCATCGATACCCGGCACTGCCGCCGGCACTCGGGACCGGAGTGTGTGGCTGTATGTATTTCTATGTAGCTGAACTCTCCGGTCCCAAGTGCCGGCGGCAGTGCCGGGTATTGACGCAAGCAACTCGCACGAGAGTTTCTCGCATTGCACTCGCAAGTGTGACCCCGGCCTAAGACCTTTCTCTTTTGTAGATGACCACCCAATGACCAGATGATCACAAGATGATCTGCTGTTGGGAACCTTGTTGATCAGATATATGGGCAGCATTGTGGCTCGGTGGTTAGCACTGTTATTTTGCAGCCCTGGGGTCCCGAGTTAAAGTCCCAACAAGGACAACATCTGCAAGGAGCTTCTATGTTCTCCCCATGTTTGTGTGGGTTTTCTATGATTCTCCGATTTCCTCCCACACTCCATATAACTGGGTAGCCTTGCATCGGGACCTCAGTTTGATGAATCAGTGCTTGCTTTTGGTCTCTTGGATTTGCATCACTGGGGTGAAATCCTATCACGGACAACATCTGCAAGGAGCTTGTATGTTCTCTCCGTGTTTGCGTCGGTTTCCTCCGGGTTCACCCGTTTCCTCCCACACTCCAAAGACATACTGATGGGGAATTTACATTTGGAGCCCCAATGGGGGCAGCGATTATATTTGTAAAGCTCTGTGGAATATGATGGCGCTATGTAAAACAAATTTCTTAAATATGTAGAGAATCCGGCAGCTCATCTACCCTGCAACACCCTCACAGGGAAATGAAGCATTACAGTAATAGTAATGGGCTCTCAATGTAATGAAAGGACATGTTGGTCTTGCAGCACTTTGAGCCAGTCACGTCCCTTAAATTGTGGACTTGACTGGTGCACAAAGTTCAGCATTTTTCTGAACTTAGCCTTAAGCATGGAAATACTATTAATTTCTCCAACTGAGTGTATAAAATGAAAGCACCACTCCAGTGTTTTTTTATTTTATTTCACAGCTGGAGTGGTGCCACTCATGTAAATTCTCTAACCCTAATAACGTGCTTACCAGCTGCTGTCTTCTGCTCTTCCCAGTGCCACTCCAGTTCTGATTCGCCATCTTCTGACTGCAACTTCTGACTTCCCGGATGTCAGAGGGAACCGTCAGAAGTTCTCATTGACACGAAAGACATCCGGCAGGTCACAAACTGCAGAAGACGACCAGAGTGGCACCGATATAAGATGAAGACTGCAGCTGGTACTTTAATGATTAGGGGCAGGAAAATTAGTTAGTTGCACCACTCCAGCGCGCTGTTGAAGCAAGCTGGTGGAGTGGTACTTTAAGTTATGTCCGTAGACTTGTTGGTATAAAGAATGTTTACAGCAGCATAAGCCACTTGAATGAAGGGAATGGTGCGCTGCTTGAACGTTCATGGACCAAAGTGCACAAAATTAAAAGCAAATGTGCAGATCTGGGGCCAAAGACTGTGTCTCCTCTTCTGGAAAGAAGAATAAATTGCTGAGCAAAGCCCGACAGACAGAGGGCAACATCAATCCCGCTCCTTCCAGGGTGTCAAGCTGGAAATGTTAATTGGGAATGCAGGTGGTATTGCAGCCCCTCACGGTTTAAATTTTATTTATGATACCGTTGGCTCCACTACTTCCCCCTTGGGCATTTCCTTACCGGTGAATATATTGGATGATTATGTAATTGCATCTCACACTCTATAATGGAGCTGCACCAGAGCTGGTAAAATTATACTGTTACATGGGAGCATTCAGTGACTCCCTGTGTAGGTAGGTAGATAGATAGGTAGGTAGATAGATGTTTGTTTTTTTTGTAGATACTAAACCTGATTATATGCGACTGTTTAAAAAAGAAAGAAAGAAATATACAGATACCGTAGATTTATTTTAGTTGTTACTTTGATAATTTGGACCTCTTACTTATTTTTAATGTTGGCTATTTAGTAGAACGCAGCTGTGGTCGATGACTCAAGCATGGATGCATTGCCTACAGGGAGTCCAAGGTAGTCTGAAATCCCCGTTCTGCCTCCATCAGGCTGCTGTTTATTTATCTCTCTTCACCATGCTTTACACCAGCGCCGTGGAGTCTGGAAGCCAAACCATCATCTCAGACGCCTCTGTTTCCCAGACTCCGACTCCCCAGCACTGGTCACTACTGAGCATGTGCGTAAAGTGCAGCACAGATCAACTAGAAGCCGAGATCCTTAGATCAGAGACATTTATAGGACATTTCACAACTTTCACAAATTATGAAAACCTTTCCAGCACATCCTGCTTTGTACTACTGTGCCCAATCTATTATGTATTTTAGGACTCCACAGCCCTGCTCTACACTACAAGTTTAGTGCAGACCTCATTCCATCTTTTGAACACACAGATTAGCTTCATTAAGGAGAGATAATCCTTGTACGAACGTAAACCAATTTGAGTGGATCGAGAACCATAGCCGGAGACCAAGCTAGTCCAGAGCTGTCTCCTGTACGGCTCCAGGTGATTGTCAGGTCTTTCGTGAACTATACACATGGATGAGACCTGTCAGTCAACCAGGGCGACGCAGAAAAAGACTGACCGGGTCATTTCAGAGAAACTTATGTATAATTCTTGCATCTCACCTTGCCCAGCGCTTTAGTGGTCCCACTATTTGTTGTTAACTTTCCCACCGTGATGAGGAGGTCAACATGCACTCCTGGAACCGCTGCAGCTAGTCACCAGCCTCAGGCGTCTCAGATCATAGAGGCCACTATTACCGCCGAGACCTTGGATGTATGTGATGTCGTGCGCCCTCCCATTCTACATCCATGGGCACTAATATGGAGTCAACAGCTTCCTCTCTTCTGGGAAGGTTTTATACAAGATTTTGGAGGGGTCTGCTTGAAATTTTGCCCATTCCTCCAAAAAAGCTTTTGTGAGGGCAGACACTGATGTTTAAGGAGAGGCCGGGCTCCCATTCTCCATCCTAGTTCATCCCAAAAATCTAGGATGGGGTTGAGGTCCAGGCTCTGTGCGGCCGGTCGTGTTCTACCACACCAAACTCCCCCATCCATGGCTTAATGGACCTTTGTGCTCTGGACACAGTCATGGGGAACAGAAAAGGACTTTCCTCACGCTGTTCCCACAAAGTTGGAAGCTAAAATAGTCAAAAATGTCTTGTGAAGCGTTAAGACTTCCCCTCACTGGATCTAAAGGGGCCGAGGCCAAACCATGAAAAACATTGTCATAACATTATTCCTCCTCCACCAAACTTTCCAGTTGGCACAATGTAATCAGGCGAGTAACATTGTCCTAGCATTCGTCAAACCCAGATGCAGAATTGTGATCCCCCACGTTTCCACTTCTCCAGAGTTCAGTGGCAGCTGCTGTACACCACTCCATCCAGCACTTAGCATTGTGCTTGGTGATGTAAGTCTTGAAGCATCTGCTCTGCCTTGGAGACTCATGCTATGAAGCTCCCGGTGGGGTCACCTTTATTGTGCTAATGTTAATGCCAGAGGACGTTTGGATTCTGCATTTGTGGAGCAGAGCATTGGCGCCTCTTTCACTGTGCATGCTCCTACTCTGTAACTTTACGTGGCAGATTGAACCCACCCATGAGGAGTTGTTTCACAAATGTTAATAAATCCAGCCTGCCTGGTGAAGGGCCGGATCTTTATACAACATCAGTAACAAATGAAAAACCTATATTCAAGGATTAATATACCTGTCCCAATACATTTGTCCATAGAGTGTATAGTCACTGGTATCACTGTAACATAGCCGTGTTGTGCCAATTCTTAGGTCAAAATCTGGTTGCCTAGAACATAAACGAGCAGTGGCCTTTTTTTTTTTTTTTAATCTAAAGTTGTATATATTCTTTGCATTTTCTTTTCTTTTTTTTTCTTGTTTCTCTTTTAAGCCTTTTTTTCTATCAATTTTACTCTTTACTAGAAATTGGTGTAGGCTCCATAGGAAATAAATCTGTGTCATCATTTAGTCCGACACTTCCACATCCAAATACTGTGAATTCCCAGAAAGTGATTCATGCTGAAGGTATTAGCAAGGTCATTCTCAGTTTAGGTTATAGATGTATTTGCACACGTATGGGTTACTGAATAAATGTTATCTTTTCTTGGCCTGAGGTTGATGACTGGCTGCTCCTGGTGGGTCAGATGAAACTGAAACCTGTGTTTTCACGGAAGTTATTAACTCCTTTTTAATTTGCTATTGTGCAATGATTGTCACAGGTGAACCGCTCTGCGTTGCCCGATGCTGATCAGTAGTACTTGTACATGGTCTCTGAGCCACGTTTTAGGCCTCCCTCACTCACCTCGATTGTGTATTCTGTAAGCTGTGGTCTTTTAGTAGGCGTAGCAAATAGCGATGAGCGAATGTGCTTCAATAAAGTGTTATCTGAGCATGCTCGGGTGCTAACTGAGTGTCTCAGGCATGCTCGAAAAATATGTTTGAGTCCCCGCGTATGCTTGTCTCGCGGCTGGCCGACAGCCGCAACGCATGCAGGGATTGATCTTTGATAGGGAAAATGCAGATAATCCAGCACGCAATCGAACGGTATCTGATGTGTATATGTACAGGTCCTTCTCAAAAAATTAGCATATAGTGTTAAATTTCATTATTTACCATAATGTAATGATTACAATTAAACTTTCATATATTATAGATTCATTATCCACCAACTGAAATTTGTCAGGTCTTTTATTCTTTTAATACTGATGATTTTGGCATACAACTCCTGATAACCCAAAAAACCTGTCTCAATAAATTAGCATATCAAGAAAAGGTTCTCTAAACGACCTATTACCCTAATCTTCTGAATCAACTAATTAACTCTAAACACATGCAAAAGATACCTGAGGCTTTTATAAACTCCCTGCCTGGTTCATTACTCAAAACCCCCATCATGGGTAAGACTAGCGACCTGACAGATGTCAAGAAGGCCATCATTGACACCCTCAAGCAAGAGGGTAAGACCCAGAAAGAAATTTGTCAACAAATAGGCTGTTCCCAGAGTGCTGTATCAAGGCACCTCAATGGTAAGTCTGTTGGAAGGAAACAATGTGGCAGAAAACGCTGTACAACGAGAAGAGGAGACCGGACCCTGAGGAAGATTGTGGAGAAGGACCGATTCCAGACCTTGGGGAACCTGAGGAAGCAGTGGACTGAGTCTGGTGTGGAAACATCCAGAGCCACCGTGCACAGGCGTGTGCAGGAAATGGGCTACAGGTGCCGCATTCCCCAGGTAAAGCCACTTTTGAGCTACAGAGAAGCAGCACTGGACTGTTGCTAAGTGGTCCCAAGTACTTTTTTCTGATGAAAGCAAATTTTGCATGTCATTCGGAAATCAAGGTGCCAGAGTCTGGAGGAAGACTGGGGAGAAGGAAATGCCAAAATGCCTGAAGTCCAGTGTCAAGTACCCACAGTCAGTGATGGTGTGGGGTGCCATGTCAGCTGCTGGTGTTGGTCCACTGTGTTTCATCAAGGGCAGGGTCAATGCAGCTAGCTATCAGGAGATTTTGGAGCACTTCATGCTTCCATCGGCTGAAATGCTTTATGGAGATGAAGATTTCATTTTTCAGCACGACCTGGCACCTGCTCACAGTGCCAAAACCACTGGTAAATGGTTTACTGACCATGGTATTACTGTGCTCAATTGGCCTGCCAACTCTCCTGACCTGAACCCCATAGAGAATCTGTGGGATATTGTGAAGAGAAAGTTGAGAGACGCAAGACCCAACACTCTGGATGAGCTTAAGGCCGCTATTGAAGCATCCTGGGCCTCCATAACATCTCAGCAGTGTCACAGGCTGATTGCCTCCATGCCACGCCGCATTGAAGCAGTCATTTCTGCCAAAGGATTCCCGACCAAGTATTGAGTGCATAACTGAACATTATTATTTGATGGTTTTTTTGTTTGTTATTAAAAAACACTTTTATTTGATTGGATGGGTGAAATATGCTAATTTATTGAGACAGGTTTTTTGGGTTATCAGGAGTTGTATGCCAAAATCATCAGTATTAAAACAATAAAAGACCTGACAAATTTCAGTTGGTGGATAATGAATCTATAATATATGAAAGTTTAATCGTAATCATTACATTATGGTAAATAATGAAATTTAACACTATATGCTAATTTTTTGAGAAGGACCTGTATGTGTATACATATGTGTATGTATATGTGTGTGTGTATATGTATATGTATATATATATATATATATATATATATATATATATATATATATATATATATATATATATATATATAATATTACAAATACATACACATATATATTTATACACACACACACATATATATCGCTGATCTCTACTTCAAACCACATATCCAAGCCCTTTCCACTTCCTGCCGACTTCAACTCAAAACTTTTTCACGAATCCGTTCATTCCTCAACCATGAATCTGCAAAAACCCTAGTCCATGCCCTCATCATCTCTTGCCTTGACTACTGCATCCTCCTGCTCTGTGGCCTCCCCTCTAACACTCTCGCACCTATCCAATCTATTCTAAACTCTACTGCCCGACTAATCCACCTGTCCCCCTGCTATTCCCCGGCCTCTCCTCTCTGTCAATCACTTTACTGGCTCCACATTACCCAGAGACTCCAGTACAAAACTCTAACCATGACGTACAAAGCCATCCACAACCTGTCTCCTCCATACATCTGTGACCTCGTCTCCCGGTACTTCCTACACGCAACCTCCGATCCTCACAAGATCTCCTTCTCTACTCCCCTCTTATCTCCTCTTCCCACAATCGTATACAAGATTTCTCTCGCGTATCCCCCCTACTCTGGAACCCTCTACCACAACACATCAGACTCTCGCCTACCATCGAAACCTTCAAAAAGAACCTGAAGACCCATCTCTTCCGACCAGCCTACAACCTGCAGTAACCACCAAACCGCTGCACGACCAGCTCTACCCTCACCTACTGTATCCTCACCCATCCCTTGTAGATTGTGAGCCCTCGTGGGCAGGGTCCTCTCTCCTCCTGTACCAGTTATGACTTGTATTGTTCAAGATTATTGTACTTGTTTTTATGTATACCCCTCCTTACATGTAAAGCGCCATGGAATAAATGGCGCTATAACAATAAATAATAATAAAATATATATATATATTCATCAAAATAGGTGTTCAAAAAATAAAGGGAATAATAAAATACCACTTCCTAGATATCACTGAATGAAATATTCTAGATGCAAATATATAGAACTAGATGGTGGCCCGATTCTAATGCATCGGGTATTCTAGAATATGTATTTATGTATGTATATAGCAGCCACGCGGTATCTAACACAGCCCACGTAGTATACAGCAGTGTGGGCACCATATCTCTGTTTAAAAAAAAATTAAAATAAAAAATAGTTATATACTCACCCCCTGGGATCCACCGAAGCTCCGGCGATACGCTCGTGCCTGCCACCATCTTCCGTTCCCAGGATGCATTGCGAAATTACCCAGATGCCTGAGCGGTCTCGTTAGACCGCTAAGTCTTCTGGGTAATTTCGCAATGCATCTCCGGGAACAGAAGATGGTGGCAGGCACGAGCGGCTTGGCGGACTACGGAAGGTGAAAATTGCAGGTTTTTTGTTTTTTTTAATTATTTTTAACATTACATTTTTTTACTATTGATGCTGCATAGGCAGCATCAATAGTAAAAAGTTGGGGACACACAGGGTTAATAGCAGCGGTTACGGAGTGCATTACCCGCGGCATAATGAGGTCCGTTACCGCCGGCATTAACCCTGTGTGAGCGGTGACTGGAGGGGAGTATGCGGGTGCCAGGCACTGACTGCGGGGAGTAAGGAGCGGCCATTTTCTTCCGGACTGTGTCCGTCGCTGATTGGTCGTGGCTGTTTTGCCACGGCCAATCAGCGACTTGGTTTTCCATGACAGACAGAGGCCGCGACCAATGAATATCTGTGACAGAAAGAACAGACGGAAGTGACCCGTAGACAATTATATATATATATATATATATATATATATATATATATATATATATATATATATATATATATAATGTGTTTATTATTTTAATAGCGCTGTTTAATTTATACAGTTTTTAGTCTGCTATAAAGTAACTTTTACAACACATCAGCCTTCTCCTTGTGGTGACTTGTCAGGTCTCTGATGTTAATTACTAGACTGATGACATAATGATAGATTAACCTTTCATATAACCATAAAGAGAAGTAAGAAATCTCCCCCCCCCCCCAATAACAAAAAAGCTAAGCACACAAGTTTTGGCCCACTGACCGGATGCACATGGTGGCTGTGTATATACTATTTCTTCAGGGCCTTTGGGGGCTTAGTCGTCTTTGTGCTTTGTTTCCTTAAAGGAATTATCCATTGTGTAACAAAAAACCCTGACATTTTTAATTTAGGCTATGTGCCCATGTTCTGGATTTTTAGCGGTTTTACTGCGGTTTTCCGCCTAAACGCTTACATTAAGCATCCCATCATTTTAATGCATTCTGCAATTTTTATGTCCTTGCTGCATTTTTTTTCTGCAGTGGAAAAGCAGCATGTTCATTAAATTTGCGGAAAATCCACGGTTTTCCCGCAATAGAATTGTTTGCACAATTGTAAAAAAAAAAAAAAAAAACACGCAAGAAATGCGTGCAAAAACCGCAAAAGAAACACAAGCGGATTTCCTGCGAAGGGAGTCCAGATTTTGTCAGGAAAATTCTAAATACTTTCTGCACGTGGGCACATAGCCTTATACTTTTAATGTCTGATGTAGTCAGGGGTGGGGTGTAACTACAGTCGGTGCAGACGGTGTCAGTCAACAGAGTCCCGGAACATGAGTTTCCAAAGATCCCCTACTTCTATATTAGAAGATCAATGCTAATAAAAATGGTGATTTTTAGGGGCCCATGAACTTCCAGCTGTACCCCTGCGTGTGGCCTGCTCTCACCTTGAGGCTCCTGTTTTCCGGTACCAGGTCCAAGCATTTCTTGCAGGTCTAGGTGTTGCACCTGCGAAAGCAGAAGCTGTGTTTCATGTATGAGGTTATAATCCTCAGAACTTGCATGCAGCTCCACACATTAATGTTTCCAGACACCGATTGTGAGCAGAATAGTAGAGGATGGAACATTTATATTTATCCACATTAATGGGTTCTAATTCGGGATAGTTTAGCCCTAACTCTGGAAACACCCAACAGAAAAATATTAACGCCCTTAAATTGGCCACTTTTGGGTTTTGCTTTGCCAGCCATTTTTAGGACTGTTGGCGAGAAAAAAAAAAATATTCGAGATTAGTAAAAAGATTGTTACTACCCTGGCCCCTACTTTAGTACTTCATGGCAGTCGGACCAGGGCAGTGTAAACGTGGCTGTCAACCTGTGGGATCTAAATGAATCACTCGGCTCCACCACCTGAACCTGGTCACAGCGATGTCCAACAAATTGAAGCCCACCATATCACCTATTCACAGTGTCTGATCGGACCCCTGGGACCTCAGCCAATCTCCAAAAATGGGATTTTTGGGACCCCTGGTTGTATAGAACATTGGCATGGCTGCCCAAGCAAGGAAAAGTAACTTGCCTCACGTGACTTATAGCGAGAATTGTGGTTCCTTGGGGATATGATCTATAAGGTATAGAAGAACATTACAAAAAAAAATATTGGATTATGAAGTGATTTAGAAAAAACTTTTGACTTTTTTTTTAAGCACCAGTCTAATCAGCAAGGTTTGTGTTTTTTCAGTGGCATCATTTTGGGGTACACATACGGTAACTTATTAAACTTGTATTATCTCTTTATGGCAAGGAATGTGAACTAAATGGCAACTCTGCCACTGTTTTACTCTATTTCTTATGCTGCGTAAATATTATTAGTTATTTATATAGCACCATTGATTCCATGGTGCTGTACATGAGAATGGGTTACATACAAATTACAGATATCATTTACAGTAAGCAACTAACAATGACGGACTGATACAGAGGGGAGAAGACCCTGCCCTTGCGGACTTATATTCTACAGTAAAAAGTTAGCTTTATTCTCTGGATCAGTTTTAATGCGGAGATTCAAAATTTCTGATTTATTTGTTTTATTTTCTTTGCAGTAAATACACCCATTACAAAATCACTAATTTTTGCACCATATTCCGAGAGTCATAACTTTAGCCAGGTGTGAAGTTGCCTTCACCAGACTGCAGATTTCAGCTCCTTCCAAAGGATTTGTATCGGGGTTCAGAGTAGCCACTTCAGAATAGTCCAGTGGCTCTTTAGCCATTGTTGGATGTTAACAGTGTGTTTTGGGTCATTATGCTGTTGGAGGAGCCATGATCTGCAGCTCAGACCATGCTTTCTGAAACTCTGTAGCACATTTTGTTCCAGAATGCCTTGATAGTTTTAAGATTTTATTATACCTTGCACAGATTCATCCTGTGCCAAATGCTGCAAAGCTACCCCAAAACACAACTGAAACTCCTCCATGTTTCACAGTAGGTACAATGTTTTCTTTCTGTGATTTATTTTGGTCTGTGAACATAGAGCTGATGTGACTTGCCAAATAGCTCAATTTCTGTGAAAAGAACATTCTCCCAGAAGCTTTGTGGCTTATCAATATGCATTTTGGCCAATGGCAGTCTCGCTTTTATACGATTTCCTTTCTACAGTGGTTTCTGCCTTGGTTGTCCTCAAAGAAGTTCACTTTGGCCAAGACAGTGACAAGACAGTGACAGATGTTATGATCTGACACTGATGGACCTTGACCTTGGAGTTCACCTTTAATCTCTTTAGAAGTTGTCTCGGGCTCTTTGGTCAGTTCCAGGGAGGTTGGTTACAGTCCCATAGATCTTTAAACTTCTGAATAATATGTGCATCTATAGTAACTGGAATATTATGTTGTTGGATGGTTTAATAACTTTTACCTTTAACTTGTTTGTCTATAATTTTCTTTCTGATCTCGTGAGACAATGCTTTCCTTAGCTTTCTTTGGTCCACTTCCAGTGAGGTACAATGATGCCAAACAGCACACTGACTACTTTTCACCCTTTGTGGAAATCTATGATGTGAATCACAGGACATACCTTACATGTCCATTGTCTCAAAATATTTTGGGGGGCACCCTCATTTTGGTCCAGGCCATTTTTCTATTTTTTGTTGTTGTTGTTGAACCTCAAGGACAATGTCTGTTCTTTAGTAAATATTTAGTAAAATTTAATTGAAAATTACTTTTGTCAGTTTGAAGTTTATTTCATTGACCTTTGTGGGTTTTTCTTACTTGAACAAAAGAATGCTAACAGTTTTGACAGTGTGACGTGTGTATGACTTTATGATTACTGTGTAATTCTATATATTTTATTTATTCCTAATACCAACAAAAAAAAAAAAGTTACAGGTCACCTTTGCGAGTCAGGGTTTTGGAGTCTGTAAACCAAACCTCTGACTCCTCAGTTTCTATGACACTAACTCCGAATCCGACTCCACCAAATTGGACTCAGACTCCACGACTCTGTCTCCACAGCCCTGCCGGGGCTGTGGAGTCTGTATGCCAAACCTCCGACTCCTCAATTTCCATAATACTGACTCCACCAAAATGGGCTCCGACTCACGACACCACAGCCCTGTTGCCAGCTATAATGAGGTGACCAGTTTCCCAGACAAGAGTTTGAGCCTCGATCCTGCACAGGCAAAGAGCACTCCTTTTGGATCAGTGGTTCAGCCATCCCGCCATCCCGATCCCGAACTGTCAATCAAGAGCGCACCACTTCCCCTCACTACCTCTCCGCAGGAAGCCATGGGGCTAGGATGCTGTGTGCTCCTGAAGATGGCATCCTGAAACTGAACCTTTTCATTTAATGTTACGCTACCTATTAACGAAAAATTTTACTGAGCTATATCCATCTTTGAGTCATAGAGTTTAGATTTGAGATTTATTCATCGAAACTAGATAAAAGATCTGTTGGATAGATGGGCGTTAGACAGGTTTTGGATAGATGGGTATACAGGCTTTTCATATGGGATGTATAGGTAGATATATATGGATAAATGATAGATATTTCAAGGATAACTTAAGTATTAATTCTTCTAGCAGATTGATAAGAAGCAGTAGATGGGTGACATGTATGATCTTTGGTCCCAGCTTTTTGCGCTTCCATTAATGCCAGTAAGCTGCTTGTAGAAAGCACATTGCGTGATGTTTTGTGTCACTTAGCGTCACTTGTAAGGTAGGTGTCATGTGACGTGATGGGCAGCATACGAAAGGCTAATTGACTCTGATCTTTGTTAATTACTGCAGAGTAAATCTTTTAATGATGCTTTGAAGAGCTCATCTGAAATAGATGAAAGCTGAAGCTTTACTCGGTGTCAGGGCCTTGATGTTAATTGAGTCCTGTGACCCAAGAGCGAGGAATGTCTTCCAACGATGTGATCGGATTTACGTGTTTTTTGTTTTTTTCTTTTTCTGTCCATAATTGCTTTTGAGAACTTCTTGTCTGCTGTGAATCACATTAGCCAGGACTAATTTGTCATCAGTGCTCGTCCCTGTACACGTATCCTATGCATGAGACCCATTGAGTCATAACTTTATCGTAAGGTATGGCCATATTTTCTCAGAGAAGTGATTTTTTTTTTTTCATTTTTTTTTAATGGATTCCTTAAACTGTAAATTAAAGCTAAATTGTTGAAATCCTACAATTACATTTTGCAGTTAAAATGGAGGCTAAGTAGTTGAACCTTAATGTCTATTTACCATTTTTAGGTCCAAATTCTTTAAATACAGGTCCTTCTCAAAAAATTAGCATATAGTGTTAAATTTCATTATTTACCATAATGTAATGATTACAATTAAACTTTCATATATTATAGATTCATTATCCACCAACTGAAATTTGTCAGGTCTTTTATTGTTTTAATACTGATGATTTTGGCATACAACTACTGATAACCCAAAAAACCTGTCTCAATAAATTAGCATATCAAGAAAAGGTTCTCTAAACGACCTATTACCCTAATCTTCTGAATCAACTAATTAACTCTAAACACATGCAAAAGATACCTGAGGCTTTTATAAACTCCCTGCCTGGTTCATTACACAAAACCCCCATCATGGGTAAGACTAGCAACCTGACAGATGTCAAGAAGGCCATCATTGACACCCTCAAGCAAGAGGGTAAGACCCAGAAAGAAATTTCTCAACAATAGGCTGTTCCCAGAGTGCTGTATCAAGGCACCTCAATGGTAAGTCTGTTGGAAGGAAACAATGTGGCAGAAAACGCTGTACAACGAGAAGAGGAGACCGGACCCTGAGGAAGATTGTGGAGAAGGACCGATTCCAGACCTTGGGGAACCTGAGGAAGCAGTGGACTGAGTCTGGTGTGGAAACATCCAGAGCCACCGTGCACAGGCGTGTGCAGGAAATGGGCTACAGGTGCCGCATTCCCCAGGTAAAGCCACTTTTGAACCATAAACAGCGGCAGAGGCGCCTGACCTGGGCTACAGAGAAGCAGCACTGGACTGTTGCTAAGTGGTCCCAAGTACTTTTTTCTGATGAAAGCAAATTTTGCATGTCATTCGGAAATCAAGGTGCCAGAGTCTGGAGGAAGACTGGGGAGAAGGAAATGCCAAAATGCCTGAAGTCCAGTGTCAAGTACCCACAGTCAGTGATGGTGTGGGGTGCCATGTCAGCTGCTGGTGTTGGTCCACTGTGTTTCATCAAGGGCAGGGTCAATGCAGCTAGCTATCAGGAGATTTTGGAGCACTTCATGCTTCCATCGGCTGAAATGCTTTATGGAGATGAAGATTTCATTTTTCAGCACGACCTGGCACCTGCTCACAGTGCCAAAACCACTGGTAAATGGTTTACTGGCCATGGTATTACTGTGCTCAATTGGCCTGCCAACTCTCCTGACCTGAACCCCATAGAGAATCTGTGGGATATTGTGAAGAGAAAGTTGAGAGACGCAAGACCCAACACTCTGGATGAGCTTAAGGCCGCTATTGAAGCATCCTGGGCCTCCATAACATCTCAGCAGTGTCACAGGCTGATTGCCTCCATGCCACGCCGCATTGAAGCAGTCATTTCTGCCAAAGGATTCCCGACCAAGTATTGAGTGCATAACTGAACATTATTATTTGTTGGTTTTTTTGTTTGTTATTAAAAAACACTTTTATTTGATTGGATGGGTGAAATATGCTAATTTATTGAGACAGGTTTTTTGGGTTATCAGGAGTTGTATGCCAAAATCATCAGTATTAAAACAATAAAAGACCTGACAAATTTCAGTTGGTGGATAATGAATCTATAATATATGAAAGTTTAATTGTAATCATTACATTATGGTAAATAATGAAATTTAACACTATATGCTAATTTTTTGAGAAGGACCTGTATATTTTATAGTGGTCAGAGCATTGGATCTGTTTTTGTTTTTTTTCTTTATTTGGTATGGCTTTCTATTTTTGACATGGGAGAATGTTTATTCATTCTGGTTGACATTTTCGAAGGAGCTTTTAAGCTTAATCCGTTCTTAAACGTCGATTTTCGCGTTTTTGCGCTCCCCCCCCTTTTTTTTTCCCCAAGAGCCACAATGTTTTTATTTTTCTATCAACAAAGCCATGTGAGGGCTTGTTTCTTTGTTTGTGGGACGAGTTGTAGTTGTGAACAATACCAACCATTTTATCATGTGATATGACATACTAGTACCTTGTCAGTAAGGGGTTAAAGGAAAACTGCTGCAGGATTTTGCCTCTCCCTCCCCCCAAAACGTATGCACATGTAACTCTTTCAAAAGACAAGTTCAGAAATATATATACATGGCCAGTCCGTGCCTGCGTTACAGAGGACAAATTGCTGTGGTAGATCTGAAGCCTCTGTCACTCCAGCTCTATTCTTTGCCTAGTGACTCCTTCTCCTGCTTGACTGAAATGTGACTTCAGGAAAATAAACCAGCATAGAGGATATAGGAAAGATATATATCTTGGTACCGTGTTACCCAGTAGATAGAAAAATATTTAGAATTGAGAGTCCTCAGTGGTTGATGCCTTTTAATGGCCAACTGAAAAGATGGTAACAAACTGCAAGCTTTCGAGACTACTCAGGTCTCTTTATCAGGCATAGACTAATACAAATTCTAAAGAATCACATATTTAGGCACAATACAGCCCAGAAATGATGCCATAGATAATACAGGTGACGTGAAGCAGGACTACCATTATGTGAGAGTTACAGTTGTGTCCATAAATATTGGAACAGTTCATAGATAATGAGTGTGCATGTTTTATTGTCCTCTGATTGGGGTCTGGATCTGTTATGATGACCCCACATGGTCTGAGGAGCAAATTCCTTAATTGATGTAAAAAGACATAAATCTATGCGACACATTCATTTCTGCCCTGAGTGTCATCAGTTTATACTCCCAGACCCTTCTGTCTCTCTGAGATTTGAAATTACCCTTTAATACAAGTAATCTTGTGTCCATGGTGCTATGGTCAGGGAGACAAAAATGTTTGGCCACAGGTACATCTATTCTTTTTTTCTCTTATTGTGTGTCGATGAGAGTTCATCCTTGTCCTCAGTTTTTGTGCCCTGTCTCCCCTACATACAGACCCCCAGTTGGACATTTAGTGCAAATACTTAGGTACACCACATTAGATGTGATGCAGCTGAAAGTACCTTGGATCTTGTAATCCTGATGTGAATTGGGGATCTTTATCTTGTCCATGGTCATTATGAATGGACCGGTTTCACTTTTTTTTTTCTGGTTGCAAGGAAAGGTTCTTGCAGCTGTTGGAGAGGACAGAGAGTTTCTGACAATAATAATAATAATAATAATAATAATTTTATTTAAATAGCGCCAACATATTCCGCAGCGCTTTATAAATTATAGAGGAGACTTGTACAGACAATAGACATTACAGCATAACAGAAATCACAGTTCAAAATGGATACCAGGAGGAATGAGGGCCCTGCTCGCAAGCTTACAAACTATGAGGAAAAGGGGAGACGAGAGGTTGATGGTAACAATTGCTTTAGTTATTCAGACCAGTCATAGTGTAAGAATAGGGTGTTCATGTAAAGCTGCATGAACCAGTTAACTGCCTAAGTATGTAACAGTACAGGCACAGGGGGCTATTAACTGCATAAAGTGTATGAGAACATGATATGAGGAACCTGATTATTTGTTTTGTTTTTTTATGATAGGCCACACAGGGATAGTTAGGTTAATGCATTGATGTGGTAGGCCAATCTGAACAAATGAGTTTTAGGGCACGCTTAAAACTGTGGGGATTGGGGATTAATCGTATTAACCTAGGTAGTGCATTCCAAAGAATCGGCGCAGCACGTGTAAAGTCTTGGAGACGGGAGTGGGAGGTTCTGATTATTGAGGATGCTAACCTGAGGTCCTTAGTGGAGCGGAGGGCACGGGTAGGGTGGTAGACTGAGACCAGAGAGGAGATGTAGGGTGGTGCTGAGCCATGGAGTGCTTTGTGGATGAGGGTAGTAGTTTTGTACTGGATTCTGGAGTGGATGGGTAACCAGTGTAATGACTGGCACAAGGTAGAGGCATCGGTGTAACGGTTGGTGAGGAATATGATCCTGGCTGCAGCATTCACGACAGATTGGAGCGGGGAGAGTTTGGTAAGAGGGAGGCCGATTTAGTAGAGAGTTACAATAGTCCAGACGAGAATTAATAAGTGAGACAGTAAGAGTTTTTGCAGAGTCGAAAGTAAGAAAAGGGCGAATTCTAGAAATGTTTTTGAGGTGCAGATAAGAAGAGCTAGCCAGTGATCGGATGTTGGGGGTGAATGAAAGCTCGGAATCAAGGATGATCCCAAGGCAGCGGGCATGTTGCTTTGGAGTAATGGTGGAACCGCACACGGAGATGGCAATGTCAGGCAAAGGTAGGTTAGTAGAGGGAGAAAACATGAGGAGTTCAGTTTTTGACAGGTTCAGTTTTAGATAGAGGGAGGACATGATGTTAGAGACAGCGGTAAGACAATCACTGGTCTTTTCTAAAAAGGTCGGCGTGATAACATTGGGTGTCGTCAGCATAGAGATGGTACTGGAAACCAAATCTATTGATTTTGTCCAATAGGGGCAGTATACAAAGAGAAGAGGAGGGGGTCTAGGACTGATCCTTGAGGAACCCCAACAGTAAGGGGAAGATGAGAGGAGGAGGAACCAGCAAAACATACAGTGAAGGATCGGTCAGAGAGATAGGAGGAGAACTAGGAGAGAACGGTGTCCTTGAGGCCGATGGAGCGGAGCATATTGAGGAGGAGCTGATGATCCACAGTATCGAATGCTGCGGAGAGATCCAAGAGAATTAGCATGGAGTAGTGACCATTAGATTTAGCTGTTAGTAGGTCATTAGAGACTTTAGTGAGGGCAGTTTCAGTAGAGTGTAAAGAGCGGAAGCCAGATTTAAGAGGGTCGAGAAGAGTTATCTGAGAGATAGCGGGTAAGACGGGAGTGGACCAGGCGTTCAAGGAGTTTAGAGATGAAGGGAAGATTAGAGACAGGTCTATAGTTAGCGGCACAGTTTTGGTCGAGGGATGGTTTTTTAAGTGATGGATGTATGATGGCATGCTTAAATGAGGAGGGAAAAATACCGGAAGTGAGAGAAAGGTTGAATATTTTTGTTAGGTGAGAGGTGACAGCCGGGGAAAGGGACTGGAGGAGATGTGACGGAATGGGGTCACTGGTGCAAGTGGTTGGGCGAGAAGATGCAAGGAGCCTGATTACTTCTTCTTCTGTAACTAGTTTAAAGTCAGAGAGTGAACTAGATGCAGTGGGGGAGGTAGGACAGTGCATGGTATGAAGAGATTGGGAGATGATTTCCTGTCGAATGTGGTCAATTTTTTCTTTAAAGTAATTGGCCAGATCGTCAGCGCGGAGATCCGTGGTTGGGGCCTGCACTCTTGGGTTGAGTAGGGACTGGAAAGTGTCAGAGACGTTTAGGGTTATTTGACAGTGAGGTGATGAGGGTGTTAAAATAGGTTTGTTTGGAGAGGTGAAGGGCAGAGTTGTATGTTTTTAGCATGAACTTATAATGGATGAAATCTTCGGGTAGATTAGATTTTCTCCACAGACGTTCGGCGCACCTGGAGCACCGCTGCAGGAAACGTGTTTGCAGCGTGTGCTACGGTTGTCACCGTCTGTGCTGAGTTGTTCTATGTATAGGAGGTGCAGCTTCATCCAGGGCACTTTGCAGGGTTTCATTGTAATGCTTCAGTGCAGAATCAGGACATGAGATGGAGGAAATTGGGGCCAATGAGGACTGCAAGTTCTTCATAAGTTTCTGGGTGTTAATGGCCAGTATGTTTCTATAAGTGTGGAAAGTGGGGGTGACCTGAGCAGAATGGCAGTTCTTGATAGAGAATGAAAGAAGGTTGTGGTCAGAGAGTGGGAGAGGGGAGTTTGTGAAATCATCCACTGAGCAAAGCCGGGAGAAGACCAAGTCAAGGGAGTTTCCATCTTCATGTGTTGGAGAGTTAGTATGCTGTGAGAGGCCGAAAGAGGAGGTTAGAGATAAAAGGTGAGAAGCAGATGGGGAGAGGGGAGAAGCAATGGCGATGTTGAAATCACCCATGATAAGGGTGGAGGTGTCACAGGAGAGAAAGTGTGGAAGCCAGGTGGCAAAGTGATCCAGGAACTGATGAGAGGGGCCGGGAAGACGATACACCACCGCCACTCGCATGGACAATGATATTTCTTAGATTTGGGGGGTCTGGAAAAATGTATTGTAATCGTGCATCTTTTTGTAGTAAAGGTTGTAATTTCCCTGTAGCTCTCCTTAGCACCTCCAGATTTGGATTGTAGGTAACTACTAGAGGTTATTTTCTTCTTTAGCTTTGTAATGTAGCAGGTGATTCCTTGATATTCTGGTGGCTCTTGTAATTTGGTTTTGAATTGTTCTTGGATGGTAGCCCTGATTTAAAAAGGTCTTTCTGAGGCGACCAAGGTGTTCCTCTCTATCCATGGGGTTGGAACATATACGATTGTATCTGATGGCTTGGCTGTAGACAATAAAGTTTGTGTTTTGGATGATCGCTGCACGATGATGATGCACGTGTAAATAGTTTGGGGGTGATGGCCTGCTGACAGATTCCCTTTTAAAGAGTTGTCCAGCTATAAAAAAATTAATATATACATACATACACACACACACACACACACACACACACACACACACACACACTCACACTCACACTCACACTCACACTCACACACTCACACACTACCGGAGGTTTGGGGCACCTGGCATACGTCTTGAACTATATTAACAGGTCACGTAACTTACTATTTGAAGCATTTAATTATCTTGGTCTGACTTGGTATAGAGTTAGCTGCTAAAATGCCATCAGCCACAGTATGAGTTGCTTGCCTAACGCTTTACTAAGCTATCCGTTCTTGAAATTGACTTGAGAGACCGGGAAAATGGGCTAGCATGTTTATTTCTTTTACTCAAATCCACAGTGCCATTAAATCCACAGCGCTTTAGAGACATCGCTGTCCCCATCGAGGCTCACAATCTAAATCTCCTATCAGTATGTCTTTGGATTGTTGGTGGAAACCAGAGAACCTGTAGGAAACTCACGCAAACACGGGAGAACATACAAACTCCTTGCAGATGTTGTCCGTGGTGGGATTTGAACCCAGGACCCCAGCGCTGCAAAACCATAGTGTGAACTATCATTATGTTCGTGAAACCAAGACCATGCTCGGATAGCATTATCAGACAAGACCACCTGATTGAAGCTAACTGGCTCATCTGAGTCTGAGGCAGTTACCTCCGGTCAGTAGACGTGGCAGACCGGATTGTGTATTGTAGTCTATTGTAGAACTAGATTACGGGGTCAGTACATCTCCAATATGAAGCAGTAGCAGAATTTTACACAAGTTATTATTATTATTATTATTATTATTATTTATTATTATAGCGCCATTTATTCCATGGCGCTTTACATGTGAGGAGGGGTATACATAATAAAACAAGTACAATAATCTTGAAAAATACAAGTCACAACTGGTACAGGAGGAGAGAGGACCCTGCCCGCGAGGGCTCACAATCTACAAGGGATGGGTGAGGATACAGTAGGTGAGGGTAGAGCTGGCCGTGCAGCGGTTTGCATACAAAACCATACATACGGTTTTGATACAAAACCAAAATACATACGGTTTTGATACAAAAAACATGGTGTGAGTCCAACTATTTAATTAAAAAATGTACCGTATTTTCTGGTGTATAAGACGACTGAGCGTATAAGACGACCCCCAACTTTTCCATATAAAATATGGAGTTTGGAATATACCCGCCATATAAGACGGGGGTCATCTTATACGCCCAGTCATCTTATACGGCGTGTGCGGTCTGGATGGTTCCCAGGGTCTGGAGGAGAGGAGACGCCTTCATGCCCTTGGATCCATATTCATGTAAAAATTATTCTTTTTATTCATTTTTTTTTTACATGAATATAGATCCCAGGGTCTGAAGGAGAGTCTCCTCTCCTCCAGACCCTGGGAACCATCCAGGACCGCTTCCTGCACACTCCGTACCCGGCGTATAAGACCACCCGCGACTTTTGAGATGATTTTCAGGGGTTATAAAGTCGTCTTATACTCCAGAATATACAGTATTTCTTTATTAAATATAAACACATAAATAATAAAAACATTCATCAGAACACGGTAATGGTATAGAGAGGGATGGGTAGACTGATGTGGGTCTCTCAATCAAAAGCTAATAGAGACGTAGAAGGAGCAGTCATAGAGGATATGTAATAATTGTCTGAAAAGTGCCAGTGCATTTTATAAATATGGAATATTAGTATAAGTGCAATACTGCAGGACAACAATAGCGACGTTCTGCCCACAACATGGGGGCCTATAGAGTGCTCTGAATTTGTAAACCGCACCTTATACTACATATATACACATATCATGATTTGCTCTTACCCATAGTTTCCCAAGAGAGACACCTTTGATGACAGCTTCAACGCGCGTTTCATGTTGGCTTCTTCAGGGGCCACCTAAGTTGTGTTTTAATATTGCTGATCTGCACTATTCACTACTAATATTGGACAAGACCCTGCCAAGACTTAAAGGAGTAATTCCAAAATCACAATGTGGTCTTCTAATAATGTAAATATATATTGGCTCACTTATGCCAATATAACCCAACTTGTAAAATCTTCCCTGTATTGCACATATCACCCCCACCCCCCTAAAGATGACCCCATCGACTCCATTTACCCTTCAGTTGCCATTGGAACCATCCTGGAGTAGTTAAAGGGCTCTGGTTGCTGAAATTAGGTGAGCTATGTTTACTTGTTGCTGAGAGATCAGTAATGTGAAAATGCAAATGCTACTATATTGATGCATATGACAGAGGATTATCTTCTGACATATGCATCAATAGAGCCACATTTGCACTTACACAAAAACTGATCTGTTAGCAGCAGGCAACAAACATAACTTTGCAATGCGGTTATAGAGGAGATAACCACTAAGAAGCTAAGGATGTAAAACTACAGAGGTAGCAATTGATGTAAATGACAGAAGATAAAATCAGTCAGGCAGGGTACCATGTAGGAGTCGACAGTGCCCAGAAGCATAAGGTGAATTCTGCACTTTGCTTAGGTTGGGTGGAGCAGGAGCACACAAGATGAAGGGGACCATATATTCTATCATCTCCCTACCAGGAGCCCATATATTCTATCATCTACCCTACCAGGAGCCCATATATTCTAGCATCTACTCTTCCAGGAGCCTATATATTCTAACATCTACTCTTCCAGGAGCCCATGTATTCTAGCAACTACCCTACCAGGAACCCATATATTCTAGCATCTACCCTACCAGAGCCTATATATTCTATCATCTACCCTACCAGGAGCCCATATATTCTAGCATCTACTCTTCCAGGAGCCCATGTATTCTAGCAACTACCCTACCAGGAGCCCATATATTCTAGCATCTACCCTACCAGGAGCCCATGTATTCTACAGTTGTGGCCAAAAGTATTGACACCCCTGCAATTCTGTCAGATAATACTCAGTTTCTTCCTGAAAATGATTGCAATCTCAAATTCTTTGGGGTGTCAATACTTTTGGCCACAAGTGTATAAAGTACCCTCCCAGGAACCCATATATTCTATCATTTACCCCTTAAGGAGCCCATATATTCTAGCATCTACCCTTCCAGGAGTCCATATATTCTAACATCTACCCTACCAGGAGCCCATGTATTCTAGCATTTACCCTGTAAGGAGCCCATATATTCTAGCATCTACCCTTCCAGGAGCCCATATATTCTAGCATCTACCCTACCAGGAGCCTATATATTCTAGCATCTACTCTTCCAGGAGCCCATGTATTCTAGCATTTACCCTGTAAGGAGCCCATATATTCTAGCATCTACCCTTCCAGGAGCCCATATATTCTAGCATCTACCCTACCAGGAGCCCATATATTCTAGCATCTACTCTTCCAGGAGCCCATGTATTCTAGCAACTACCCTACCAGGAGCCCATATATTCTAGCATCTACCCTACCAGGAGCCCATATGTTTTAGCATCTACCCTACCAGGAGCCCATATGTTCTAACATCTACCCTACCAGGAGCCCATGTATTCTAGCAATTACCCTACCAGGAGCCTATACATTCTTTGCATGGATTTCTTAAGAACCATTCATCGGATTTTAGATATCAAGGTATTTAGAATTGAGAGTCCTCAGTGGTTGATACCTTTTAATGGCTAACTGAAAAGATGGTAACAAATTGCAAGCTTTCGAGACTACACAGTTCTCGAATGTACCACATCTTTATGGAAGGATGAAGAGACCTGAGTAGTCTCGAAAGCTTGCAATTTGTTACCATCTTTTCAGTTAGCCATTAAAAGGTATCAACCACTGAGGACTCTCAATTCTAAATATTTTTCTATCTACTGGCTAACACGGTACCAAGATATATTTCTTTTAGATATCAAGGTATCATTTTATTCACTTTTCTATTACCTAAATGCCCATATAGACTGCTTAGGAGGGTTTTTCCTACTGAAAAATGCCCTTTAAATCCACATAAAGATTTAGTTTGTACATGCAGTAGTGAAACTTCTGCAAAAGACCACCCCCTCATGCAGGTTTTCAGTTTCATTATATTTTCTTTGACGGGACCACCTTTCCTAGAAGACAACTTTTCAGTGCAATTTTGGTTGGTCGTCTTAAAGATGCATTGAAAGTACCGTATTCATTCAGATACATCCTAGAAACGTTTTTCTTTTTTTCCTTTTTGTGTAACATGCTGGTAAAAATAAAAATAATTCCAAACTGTGAATTCAGATTTGTTCACTAATAAATCGAAGGCAAAGTATTCAAGACCTATGAAGAGCTTTCATTCTAGATCATTCCTACTCCAGGAAAGACTCATTTATTAGGGTCTCTCACTAGACAAGTGGTCTCTTATACTGGTCACCCTACCTTACTAATGGTGCCGCTGGTTTTACTTTTAACACACAAGCATTCTCCACAGGTTTTTGTTGTTAAAATTCCCTTGAAGCTAAAGCGGACCTTCCGCGAGGGGGAAAATGATTTTGTAGTGCAAATTGGTAATTCAGTGAAATGACATCTCTGAATGTTCTTCCTGACCAGCTCCTCCTTCTGTCACTGTGAAATGTGGGGCAGTTATTAGAAAGGGTGACGGCCGAGGCCTCGTTCAGTCCTGCTGTGTAGCAAGAAGGACAAAAACCGGGGTTTGATAACGAAATCCTGGGCTGCTGAAAGTGGATTTGTCTTCTGCAGACGCACAAGCTGTAATTAGGCGTTCAGTATAACGTAGGCGCAGGTATAAGCAAACGGCGTGTGAGCCGAGTGCTAGACATTGCCTCAGGGCACAAGGAATTACACTGTCATGCAATGAATATGCTCTTGCTGCTATTTTGGAGTTTGATTTCTCTGCTGTCACATAGTTGAAGTCGGTCCAGATTAAGATGTGTCAACGTGAAGAAATAGAGAAGTCTCAAAGGTGGTAGGCTGGAAGGAAGGTTGAAGAAATCACAATTGCTGCTTCTGTGTTGGAATATATGTTAGTAACTATATATCTAATATAATATATAATGTGTGTATATGTGTGTGTATATAATAGGTATGTATATAATGTATGTATTATATACGTATGTACACTGCTCAAAAAAAAAAAAGAAAGAACACTTAAACAGAACATAACTCCCAAGTAAATCAAACTTCTGTGAAATTGTGAAAGCAAACTTTCCACTTAGGAAGCAACACTGTTTGTCAATCAATATCACATGCTGTTGTGCAAATGGAATAGACAACAGATAGAAATTATTGGCAAATATCAAGACACACTCAATATAGGAGTGGTTCTGCAGGTGGGGACCACAGACCACATCTCAGTACCAATGCTTTCTGGCTGATGTTTTGGTCATTTTTGAATGTTGGTTGTGCTTTCACACTTGTGGTAGCATGAGCCGGACTCTACAACCCACACAAGTGGTTCAGGTAGTGCAGTTCATCCAGGATGGCACATCAATGCGAGCTGTGGCAAGAAGGTTTGCTGTGTCTGTCAGTGTAATGTCTGGAGGCGCTACCAGGAGACAGACCAGGAGACGTGGAGGGGGCCGTAGGAGGGCAACAACCCAGCAGCAGGACCACTACCTCAGCCTTTGTGCAAGGAGGAACAGGAGGAGCACTGCCAGAGCCCTGCAAAATGACCTCCAGCAGGCCACAAATGTGCATGTGTCTGCACAAATGGTTGGAAACCGACTCCATGAGGATGGTCTGAGTGCCCGACGTCCACAGATGGGGGTTGTGCTCACAGCCCAACACCGTGCAGGATGCTTAGCATTTGCCATAGAACACCAGGATTGGCAAATTCGCCACTGGCACACTGTGCTCTTCACAGATGAAGGCAGGTTCACACTGAGCACATGTGACAGACGGGAGTCTGGAGATGCTGTGGAGAGCGATCTGCTGCCTGCAACATTCTTCAGAATCACAGGTGTGGCAGTGGGTCAGTAGTGGTGTGTGGTGGCATTTCTTTGGAGGGCCGGGAAGCACTCATGTGCTTGCCAGATGTAGCCTGACTGCCATTAGGTACCGAGATGAGATCCTCAGACCCCTTGTGAGACCATATGCTGGTGCGGTTGGCCCTGGGTTCCTCCTAATGCAGGATAATGCCAGATCTCATGTGGCTGGAGTGTGTCAGCATTTCCTGCAAGATGAAGGCATTGAAGCTATGGACTGGCCCGCCCATTCCCCAGACCTGAATCCGATTGAGCACATCTGGGACGTCATGTCTCGCTCCATCCACCAACGTCCCATTGCACCACAGACTGTCCAGGAGTTGGCAGATGCTTTAGTCCAGGTCTGGGAGGAGATCCCTCAGGAGATCATCCGCCGCCTCATCAGGAGCATGCCCAGGCGTTGTATAATAAGGAGGTCATACAGGCACGTGGAGGCCACACACAATACTGACCATCTTTTCCTTGTCTTGAGGCATTTATACTGAAGTTGGATCAGCCTGTAATTTGATTTTCCACTTTGATTTTGAGCATCATTCCAAATCCAGACCTCCATGGGATATTCATTTTGATTTGCATTGATAATTGTTAGGTTTTATTGTTCTGAACACATTTCACTATGCAATGAATAAAAATGTGCAACTGGAATATTTCCTTCAGAGATATCTAGAATGTGGTAAATTTTTGAGCAGTGTATTTTTCAAGCACGCTGAAGTCAGTTGGTTATTACACGAGCCTGCTCAGATAACACCTTTTTCGAACTCGTTCGCTTATGACTAGTGCTAATCCTTTTTACAGTGCATACCTAGAGTTTCAGGGATTTTTTCCAGACTTGAGGTTTTGAAAAACACCTAGAGGTAAAAAGGAATGTGCGTGTCGCTTCTTAAAACCGGCTCCTGATGCAATCCAATGTGATTAGACACTGTCATGTCAAAATGCTACAATAATAAACAACGCTTCAGGAAAATTAGTTTTAAAACATGTTTATAAGCTCTTTGACACCATTTCAATAAAGGAAGAACTCTTCCAAAAACTCCTTGGAGAAGTTTCCACTTGAAAAACTTTTCTATTTCAAATTGCTCATTGACAACGATGTTTTATAGCCCTCCAAGGGGAGAGACACTGTTTGCTTTTATCTATTGAAGAACTTGGCAGATTGGAAACCCCACCTGACATGAAATGGCCCCTAAGTGGTGTATGGACCATGGTTCCCATAATAGTCCACGGATGAAAAGATACATGATAGAAGGAGCGGTCTGTTTCTTAGATCTGTCCGCTCATTTGGAATTAATGTTACACTAAAATATAATTTGACACTGACAACTTTTTTACTTTGCATTTTGTCCACCCCATGGAAATATTGTGTATTACTGAATGTTCATAAGGGAAGGGCTTTACCCATTACCACGGACTACCAAGAACCGCAAACGTTCTGACCAGTGAAGCAGATTTCCATAGTTTTTTAGCGCCACACCTGTTCATAGGCTGTGTGTGGTTTTGCAGTTAGCTATGTGAATAGTCAGCCTTTGACAAATTCACATGGCGCTACTACTTGATACTCCCTCGCGGCACTTTTGGACTCGCCCTTTTCTGATTGTGTCGGGGTGATCAGGCCCTTCCTGCATACATCAGGATAGGTGTTAAGTGGATAAAAAACGTTATTCCCTGGATGCAATTTGCAGTCTGGATGTGTCACACAACTTGTGTCCGTGGTTAGGAAGTAATATTTCATTTATTTGTATTGCCTCAAAGTAAAGGAAATTGCTCGGAATCCCCACATCCAGGGTTTTGTGATATTTTGAAAAGTATCTGTTTTCGATGAGAAAAGGGCCAACTTTGCGTCATTTTGTTCTCACAGTTTTTGAGGAGGCTTTGGAGCAGAAACTGAGCGGAAACGCTCCAAATCCTTCCCAAAAACTGGGATATTCTGCACAGTTTTTTCTCTGAAATTTATGCAAAAAGACTCCATGTGCACAATCCCTACAGAACGTAACAGCATGTTATTAAAGAGGTAGTCAACTACTTTATCATTGATGACCTTATCAATAGGATAGGTCATCAATGTCTGATCAATTGGGGTTCGACACGGTGCACCCCCACGATCAGCTGTGATCAATGCCTGCGGCGCTCAGTTGGAGCTGCTCCGCCTCCTGATAGTGGCCGCGTTAGTTGCTGCACATCCGCCTCCTATTGCTATGAAGAAGACTGAACAGCTCTGCAATTGAGCGTTTCCAACCGACACCAAAAACAGCTAATTAATGGGGTGCCAGGTGTCGGACCCCGACCAATCAGACATTGATGACCTAATCTCAGGATAGTGGGCAACCTCTTTAAATATGCATTCACGTCGCTCATCTTCATAAATGCCACAATAACTTGGTAGCTTATTTGAAGTGACATGAGCACGGTGGCGCTACCTTGGGGTCTGAATGGTGAATGGTCATTTACTGTGTAATCAGAGTCTCAAACAATTGCTTGCGTTTAACTCATTTGTTATAATTTTTGTAATTTCATTATACTTAAAAATGAAAAATATGATTTGTTAAATAAGTTTTTAAACTTGGTTCTATATCTATTATAAATCTATCTATTATTTATCTATCTATCGTCTATTATCTATCTATTATCTATCATCTATCTATCGTCTATCTGTTATCTAACTTGTATATGGATTGAGAGAACTGAGGAGGAAATAGAGCGAGAGATATACATTGATGTGTACACTAGATATAGTTAGATGTGTGTGTACTTTATATAATGCATTATCTTGCAGTTTCCGCATAGTGGCCAAATATTAGGCTTCTTTTGGGCACACAGACATTTTGCAGAAATAGACCAACTCGGACCCCACAGAATTGTATTGAAGCATTTAATGAGAATCCCTTCAGGGAAAGTTCATTGTGAAAGGATGAAGAGGAGGTGAGCTGTGACATCACCTATCATCAGTGTTGGATACTGTTATCCACTGTATATAGAAGCAGCGTCGGACTGCAGTACCTTGGGCCCACCAGAGAAAAATCATTCTTGGGGCCCACCATGCAGTTTAAAAATACCACACAGGATAGATCCTATATACCACACCACACAGGAGAGCTGACAGATCCTCTATATACCACACCACACAGGACAGATCCTCTATATACTACACCACACAGGAGAACTGACAGATCCTCTATATACTACACCACACAGGAGAGCTGACAGATCCTCTATATACTACACCACACAGGAGAGCTGACAGATCCTCTATATTCTACACCACACAGGAGAGCTGACAGATCCTCTATATACTACACCACACGGGAGAGCTGACAGATCCTCTGTATACTACACCACACAGGAGAGCTGACAGATCCTCTATATTCTACACCACACAGGATAGATCCTCTATATACTACACCACACGGGAGAGCTGACAGATCCTCTGTATACTACACCACACGGGAGAGCTGACAGATCCTCTATATACAACACCACACGGGAGAGCTGACTGATCCTCTATATACTACACCACACGGGAGAGCTGACAGATCCTCTATATACTACACCACACGGGAGAGCTGACAGATCCTCTATATACTACACCACACGGGAGAGCTGACAGATCCTCTATACACTACACCACACGGGAGAGCTGACAGATCCTCTATATACTACACCACACGCGAGAGCTGACAGATCCTCTATATACTACACCACACGGGAGAGCTGACAGATCCTCTATACACTACACCACACGGGAGAGCTGACAAATCCTCTATATACTACACCACACAAGAGAGCTGACAGATCCTCTATATACCACCCCACACACGAGAGCTGACAGATCCTCTATATACTACACCACACAGGAGAGCTGACAGATCCTCTATATATTACACCACACGGGAGAGCTGACAGATCCTCTATATATTACACCACACGGGAGAGCTGACAAATCCTCTATATACTACAGCACACGGGAGAGCTTACAAATCCTCTATATACTACACCACACGGGAGAGCTGACAGATCCTCTATATATTACACCACACGGGAGAGCTGACAGATCCTCTATATATTACACCACACGGGAGAGCTGACAGATCCTCTATATATTACACCACACGGGAGAGCTGACAGATCCTCTATATACTACACCACACGGGAGAGCTGACAGATCCTCTATATACTACACCACACGGGAGAGCTGACAGATCCTCTGTATACTACACCACACAGGAGAGCTGACAAATCCTCTATATATTACACCACACACGAGAGCTGACAGATCCTCTATATACTACACCACACAGGAGAGCTGACAGATCCTCTATATACTACACCACACGGGAGAGCTGACAGATCCTCTGTATACTACACCACACAGGAGAGCTGACAGCTCCTCTATATACTACACCACACAGGACAGCTGACAGATCCTCTATATACTACACCACACAGGAGAGCTGACAGATCCTCTATATATTACACCACACAGGAGAGCTGACAGATCCTCTATATTCTACACCACAGGATAGATCCTCTATATACTACACCACACGGGAGAGCTGACAGATCCTCTATATACGACACCACACAGGATAGATCCTCTATATACTACACCACACGGGAGAGCTGACAGATCCTCTGTATACTACACCACACAGGAGAGCTGACAAATCCTCTATATACTACACCACACAGGATAGATCCTCTATATACTACACCACACGGGAGAGCTGACAGATCCTCTGTATACTACACCACACAGGAGAGCTGACAAATCCTCTATATACTACACCACACAGGAGAGCTGACAGATCCTCTATATACTACACCACACGGGAGAGCTGACAGATCCTCTATACACTACACCACACGGGAGAGCTGACAAATCCTCTATATACTACACCACACGGGAGAGCTGACAGATCCTCTATATACTACACCACACGGGAGAGCTGACAGATCCTCTATATAGTACACCACACGGGAGAGCCGACAGATCCTCTATATACTACACCACACAGGAGAGCTGACAGATCCTCTATATATTACACCACACAGGAGAGCTGACAGATCCTCTATATTCTACACCACAGGATAGATCCTCTATATACTACACCACACGGGAGAGCTGACAGATCCTCTATATACGACACCACACAGGATAGATCCTCTATATACTACACCACACGGGAGAGCTGACAGATCCTCTGTATACTACACCACACAGGAGACCTGACAAATCCTCTATATACTACACCACACAGGATAGATCCTCTATATACTACACCACACGGGAGAGCTGACAGATCCTCTATATACGACACCACACAGGATAGATCCTCTATATACTACACCACACGGGAGAGCTGACAGATCCTCTGTATACTACACCACACAGGAGAGCTGACAAATCCTCTATATACTACACCACACAGGATAGATCCTCTATATACTACACCACACGGGAGAGCTGACAGATCCTCTGTATACTACACCACACAGGAGAGCTGACAAATCCTCTATATACTACACCACACAGGAGAGCTGACAGATCCTCTATATACTACACCACACAGGAGAGCTGACAGATCCTCTATATACTACACCACACGGGAGAGCTGACAGATCCTCTATACACTACACCACACAGGAGAGCTGACAGATCCTCTATATACTACACCACACGGGAGAGCTGACAGATCCTCTATATACTACACCACACGGGAGAGCTGACAGATCCTCTATATACTACACCACACAGGAGAGCCGACAGATCCTCTATATACTACCCCACACGGGAGAGCTGACAGATCCTCTATATACTACACCACACGGGAGAGCTGACAGATCCTCTATATACTACCCCACACAGGAGAGCTGACAGATCCTCTATATACTACACCACACGGGAGAGCTGACAGATCCTCTATATACTACACCACACAGGAGAGCGGACAGATCCTCTATATTCTACACCACACAGGAGAGCAGTAATGTAAGTCCAGTGTGTGTAGTAAAATACTTACCGGTGGCCATATTCCACTGCAATGAAGACAGTAGCAACGACACAGCGGCAGAAGACGGCGACTGCTGCGTATTTTATTACACACAGGGAAGCTTTCTGTTGGGGGCGAGACATTGTTTTTATTAGTACGATTTTGGGATAGATGTAATGTTTTCATCATTTGTTATAGCTTTTTTTGTGGAATTGTAGCGAACAGAAAACAGGACATTTGGCATTTGTTTCTTTTTACGGTGTTTTCTCATCAAGTTAATTGTTTTTATAGTTTTATCGATCGGACTTTTCTGAACCCAGCAATACCAAATATTTGTTGTTTTTTATTTTTAAAATATATTTATTCTCAATGGGATAAAAAGGGTGATTTGAACTTTTAGGAGTTTTTTTATTTTCTTTTTACCTTTCACTGGTACAGTTAGCCCCCTTAAGCTATGTGCACACATTGCGGATTCTCTGCAGATCTGCAGTGTTTTTTGCAGTGCAGAAACGCTGCAGATCCGCAATTGATTTACAGTACAATATAAATCAATGAGAAAAAAAATGCTGTGCACACTTTGTGGAAAATCCGCTGCGGAAACGCTGCGGTTTAAAAGAAGTAGCATGTCACTTCTTTTTTGTGAAACTGCAGCGTTTTTGTACCCATTCCATTATAGAAAACCGCAGGGGTAAAAAGCGCAGCAAATCTGCAAGAAAACGCAGCAAAAACGCACAAAAAACGCTGCGGAATTGCACAAAAAAATGCGACAAATCCGCAGGTGCGTTTTCTGCCAGGAGAGGCAGAATCAGTACCATATATTCCTAAGCCTAATCCGCAACATGTGCACATAGCCTTCGAGGACATGAAGATGCGATCATCCGATCACATGTGCTATTATATACAGTGATGCCACAGCATCCCTGCATATAGAAGAAATTATGGTCTCCTTTAAAGCTCGGCTACAGGAAGAAGACCCCTGGCTGTCATTAAAACCCATCGGCGACCCACGATCACCTCATGGGCACCAATGGGTGAGAAAATGATACGCACGCATGCTGGCATGTGTTAGATGCTGCAGAGATTGACACTGGCATTTAACACGCGCCATACATGTAAGGCAGATGTCGTAAAGGTGTTAATCCCCTGAGGACCCCCTTCACCACTGTGTCACCCAATATCCTCCTCCCCCACTGTTTCACCTCTATTTTCCTGTGGGCCTGCTCAGAGAGTGAAAGGGGAGCCACAGTAAGGGTATGTGCACACGATGCGGATTTTGCTGCGGATCCGCAGTATTTCCGCAGCTGCGGATCCGCAGCAGTTTCCCATGCGTTTACAGTACCATGTAAACCTATGGGAAACAAAAAACGCTGTGCCCATGCTGTGGAAAAAACCGCGTAGAAACGCAGCGGTTTACATTCCGCAGCATGTCACTTCTTTCTGCGTTTTCCGCAGCGGTTTTACAACTGCCCTTATGGAAAACCGCAGTTGTAAAACCGCAGTGGAAAATGCAGAAAAGCCGCGGTAAATCCGCAGCGGTTTTCCACTGCTGATTTATCAAATCCGCTGCAGAAAAATCCGCAGTGGACCCAGAATACGTGTGCACATACCCTAAAATAGAGGTAGGGGAGGGGGCCCACAAGAAAATTAGAATATCACTGTGGGCCCCCTCCCCTGTGTCACCTATAGGATGCATGGGGCCCCCTCCCCTAACTGCCTCTACTCAGGTGCCGGCATCATATAGTTATTACTTACAGTCACACTGACTGCAGCCATCAGACTCCTTCTGCTCCACTGCTGCTTGGGCAGGACTGCTGACCAATCACAGCACAGCTCCTTGCCTGAGCTGTGCTGTGAGCTCACACAAAGAAAACTAACGCTGATTGGCTGAATTGCAGCCAATCAGCGTTTACACTGCTGCCCAGGGCATTTTTGAAGAGGAGCAGAGGGACAGAGCACAGGAAACAGGTGACTGCGGGTGAGCTGTGTGCTGTCTGCTCTCAGCCTCACAGTCAGCTGTTCCTGTGACTGCTGGCTGAAGTGAGGGTCGGCACTCTACACACAGCTCTCCTGGCAGAGGAGCGGCAGCAGGTGATGTGAAGGGGCTGCTCCTGCACTTCCCATCACCTGTGCAGTCTGCCAGCCGCTGCGGTGCCAGCTATACAATGCGGTGCCGGCTGGGTTTACACTATGAGCATGATGCAGGGGCGGGGCCCACTGGAGGATTGTCCGGTGTCCCGGTGCCCCAGTCCGACCCTGTATAGAAGTGACATCCAGGGCTGTGAAGTTGGAGTCTGAGTTAGTTTTGGTTGGAGTCGGTAGAAATGTACCAACTCCGACTCCAGCTTTTTAAAAAATGTATTAATATTTCATAATTGAACTTTCATATGAATTTTATAAATATTACTCAAATATATATGTTCTATCAAACTATGAACAACAGTGATAAGCAGATAAGAACACAGCCAGTACATTTCAGCAGAATTTTTCATGTGCACTAAAAGAAATTGAGAAATTTGACCGTTCATCAAAAATAACAGTGCAACAAGCGATTCCTCTGTATCCTGACATTGTCAGAGATGCTGCCCGAGTGGTTAAGGTACCGTCATATTAAGCGACGCTGCAGCGATATAGACAATGATGCCGATCGCTGCAGCGTCGCTGTGTGGTCGCTGGAGAGCTGTCACACAGACAGCTCTCCAGCGACCAACGATGCCGAAGTCCCCGGGTAACCAGGGTAAACATCGGGTTACTAAGCGCAGGGCCGCGCTTAGTAACCCGATGTTCCCCTGGTTACCATTGTAAATGTAAAAAAAAAAAAAACAACAGTACATACTTACATTCCGGTGTCTGTCGTGTCCCCCAGCGTCAGCTTCCCTGCACTGTGTAAGCGCCGGCCGTAAAGCAGAGCGGTGACGTCACCGCTGTGCTCTGCTTTACGGCCGGCCGGCGCTGACACAGTGCAGGGAAGCTGACGCTGGGGGACACGACAGACACCGGAATGTAAGTATGTAGTGTTTGTTTTTTTTTACATTTACACTGGTAACCAGGGTAAACATCGGGTTACTAAGCGCGGCCCTGCGCTTAGTAACCCGATGTTTACCCTGGTTACCAGTGTACACATCGCTGAATCGGCGTCACACACGCCGATTCAGCGATGTCAGCGGGTGATCCAGCAACGAAATAAAGTTCTGGTCTTTCTGCTCCGACCAGCGATCTCACAGCAGGATCCTGATCGCTGCTGCGTGTCAAACACAACGAGATCGCTAGCCAGGGCGCTGCAACGTCACGGATCGTTATCGTTCTAAAGTTGCTCAGTGTGAAGGTACCTTTACTGCTTTGCCACCAACCCAAGTTAGTGTAGAGAGGTTGTTCTCTGCTCTCAAAATAATTAGATCAGATTTGAGGGAATCCATGAATCAGGATCTGACAGAGGCAATACTTTTTCTGAGGACAAATTTATAGATTTCTTCTTAACTGTATAACAGTGTTTATTGCATATTTACTTACAAGAGTTTAGAAAAGTTATTTGCTAATTTGCTATATTCTAATTGTATTCTAATAAATATAGTTTTTGCTCTACGTGGTCTGATTACTTATATGATGGTGAGAAACTGAATAAGCACGATGTTAATATTTGACAACAGAAAATTTATTGTTACGATTTGGCCATTTATGAAGGAGTCGGAACCTGATAAAATCCAGGAGTCGGAATCGGAGTCGCAACTGTGGCTTACCGACTCCACTGCCCTGGTGTCATCTGTCATTGTAATACTGTCTGTGATGATATTGAGCCTGCTGAAAAGTCATCAGCGCACAACAGGAAGCATGAGTCTAGTATAAGACCCTGCATTCATTGTGGGGATTGTAGGATTTCACATACTGTATTTTGTTTTAATATAGATATTGGGGTGTGTGTGTGTATGTGTATATATATATATATATATATATATATATATACATATATATATATATATATATATATATATCTATTTGTCTAAGGGTTTTCTGTCTGTCTGTCTGTCTGTCCTGGAAATCCCGCCTCTCTGATTGCTGAATCAGCGACGGGCACAGCATCGACGTAGAAATCCCGCGTCACTTGATTGGTCGAGGCCGCCAGGCCTCGACCAATCAGCGACGAGCACAGCGACGATGATGTCATAAAGGACGTAGATATGCCGCGTCTCTGATTGGTTGAGGCCGCCAGGCTTCGACCAATCAGCAACGGGCACAGCGACGATGATGTCATAAAGGACGTAGAAATCCCACGTTTCTGATTCAGCGACGGGCACAGTATCGACGTAGATGTCATAATGGTTGCCATGGCGACGATGATGTCATAAAGGTTGCCTCGACCAATCAGCGACGGGCACAGTCTGCCGCGAATTCTGGAATCATCATTGTCCATATACTACGGGGACATGCATATTCTAGAATACCCGATGCGTTATATATTTTTTTTTTTTTTTTTTTTTTTTTTCTGCAAGTATGTGTATATGTATTGTTTTGTATCTGTGTATAATCTATATATATAATTGTCTAAGGGTTTTTCCGTCTGTCTGTCCTGGAAATCCCGCGTCTCTCCAATCAGCGACGGGCACAGCGACGATGATGTCATAAAGGACGTAGACATCCCAGGCCTCGACCAATCAGCGACGGGCACAGCGACGATGATGTCATAAAGGACGTAGACAGCCCAGGCCTCGACCAATCAGGGACGGGCACAGCGACGATGATGTCATAAAGGACGTAGACATCCCAGGCCTCGACCAATCAGCGACGGGCACAGCGACGATGATGTCATAAAGGACGTAGACATCCCAGGCCTCGACCAATCAGCGACGGGCACAGCGACGATGATGTCATAAAGGACGTAGACATCCCAGGCCTCGACCAATCAGCGACGGGCACAGCGACGATGATGTCATAAAGGACGTAGACATCCCAGGCCTCGACCAATCAGCGACGGGCACAGCGACGATGATGTCATAAAGGACGTAGACATCCCAGGCCTCGACCAATCAGGGACGGGCACAGCGACTGATGTCATAAAGGACGTAGACATCCCACGTTTCTGATTCAGCGACAGGCACAGTATCGACGTAGTCATTATTATTATTATTATTTATTTATATAGCACCATTGATTCCATGGTGCTGTACATGAGAAGGGGTTACATACAAGTTACAAATATCACATACAGTAAACAAACTAACAATGACGGACTGATACAGAGGGGCGAGGACCCTGCCCTTGCGGGCTTACATTCTACAGGATTATGGGGAAGGAGACAGTAGGTTGTGGGTTGCAGGAGCTCCGGTGTTGGTGAGGCGGTAGCTCCGGTGTTGGTGAGGCGGTAGCTTCGTTGGTGATGAGGCAGCAGCGGTGTCAGTGCAGGCTGTAGGCTTTCCTGAAGAGATGAGTTTTCAGGTTCCGTCTGAAGGATCCGACTGTGGTTGATAGTCGGACGTGTTGGGGCAGAGAGTTCCAGAGGATGGGGGATATTCGGGAGAAGTCTTGGAGGCGATTGGATGAGGAGCGAATAAGTGTGGAGGAGAGAAGGAGGTCTTGGGAGGACCGGAGGTCACGTGAGGGAAGATATCGAGAGATTAGTTCAGAGATATATGGAGGAGACAGGTTGTGGATGGCTTTGTAGGTCAGTATTAGCAATTTGAACTGGATACGCTGAGGGAATGGGAGCCAGTGAAGAGATTTGCAGAGGGGGGAAGCGGAGGAGTAGCGAGGAGAGAGATGGATTAGTCGGGCAGCAGAGTTAAGGATGGACTGGAGAGGTGCAAGGGTGTTAGCAGGGAGGCCACAGAAAAGGATGTTGCAGTAGTCAAGGCGGGAAATGATGAGGGCGTGCACAAGCATTTTAGTAGATTGGGGGTTGAGGAAAGGACGGATCCTGGAGATATTTTTGAGCTGGAGGCGACAGGAGGTGGAAAGAGCTTGGATGTGTGGTTTGAAGGACAGACCATAATGGTTGCCATGGCGACGATGATGTCATAAAGGTTGCCTCGACCAATCAGCAATGGGCACAGTCTGCCGCGAATTCTGGAATCGTCATTGTCCATATACTACGGGGACATGCGTATTCTAGAATACCCGATGCGTTAGAATCGGGCCACAATCTAGTATTATAATATTTATTATTACCGGTAGTTATTTATATAGCACCATTAAGTCCATGGTGCTGTACATGAGGAGTTACGTCAAAATAAAAATGTAAACAAACTAACAATGACAGACTGATACAGAGGGAAGAGGGTGTGTATATATAATAAATATATAGTATTTATTATGCTTTTCTTAGATAGCGGCATCATATTCCGCAGCACTTTACAATCATAATTACTCTCCCCATTAGGGCTCACAATCTAGATTCCCTATCAGTATGTCTTTAGAATGTGGGAGGAAACCGGAGAAACCAGAGGAAACCCACCCAAACACAGGGAGAACATACAAACTCCTTGCAGATGTTGTCCTCAGTGGGATTTGAAACCAGGACCCCAATGCTACAAGGTTGCAGTGCTATCCACTGAGCCACCGCGCTAACCACTGAGCCACTGTGCTGCCCTAATTATATTATAATACATATAGCGCGGTGGCTCAGTGGATAGCACTGCAACCTTGTAGCATTGGGGTCCTGGTTTCAAATCCCACTGAGGACAACATCTGCAAGGAGTTTGTATGTTCTCCCTGTGTTTGGGTGGGTTTCCTCTGGTTTCTCCGGTTTCCTCCCACATTCTACAGACATACTGATATATTTATTTTAAATAGGGCAGCAACGAACACAGCGACGATGATGTCATAAAGGACATAGATATCCCGCGTCTCTGATTGGTCGAAGCCTGGCGGCCTCGACCAATCCGCAACAGGCACAGCGACGATGATGTCATAAAGGACGTAGACATCTCACGTTTCTGATTCAGCGATGGGCACAGTATCGACGTAGATGTCATAATGGTTGCCATGGCGACGATGATGTCATAAAGGTTGCCTCGACCAATCAGCGACGGGCACAGCGACGATGATGTCATAAAGGACGTAGACATCCCAGGCCTCGACCAATCAGGGACGGGCACAGCGACGATGATGTCATAAAGGACGTAGACATCCCACGTTTCTGATTCAGCGACGGGCACAGTATCGACGTAGTCATAATGGTTGCCATGGCGACGATGATGTCATAAAGGTTGCCTCGACCAATCAGCGATGGGCACAGTCTGCCGCGAATTCTGGAATCGTCATTGTCATATACTACGGGGACATGTGTATTCTAGAATACCCGATGCGTTAGAATCGGGCCACAATCTAGTATAATATAATTAGGGCAGCACAGTGGCTCAGTGGTTAGCGCGGTGGCTCAGTGGATAGCACTGCAACCTTGTAGCATTGGGGTCCTGGTTTCAAATCCCACCGAGGACAACATCTGCAAGGAGTTTGTATGTTCTCCCCGTGTTTGGGTGGGTTTCCTCTGGTTTCTCCGGTTTCCTCCCACATTCTAAAGACATACTGATATATTTATTTTAAATAGGGCAGATATTAAATCTGGCTTATAAGTGAAGCATTTGATCTACTTACAATGGGAAAAATTAGTATTTGATACACTGCCGATTTTTGCAAGTTTTCCCACCTACAAAGAATGGCGGGATCTGTAATTTTTATCATGGGTACACTTCACCTGCGAGAGACAGAATCTTAAGGGGGAAAAAAAAGAAAATCATGTAGAATTTTTTTACATAATTTACATTTTATTGCATGAAATAAGTATTTGATACAATAAAAAACAGAACTTAATATTTGGTAGCAGGTGAACAAATAATGGGGAAATGTAAAAGAATGTCATTGACGAGATCGAAAAAATAGTTTTTGGGGATTAAGGGTATGTTCACACGTTCCTGATTTCCATCCTTTTTTTTTCAGGACTGAAACCGCAGCTCTTGGCAGAAAACGCAGGTCCTTTTTTTGGTCCTTTTTTGTGCTTTTTTGGTGCGTTTTTTGATGCGTTTTTTGATCCTTTTTTTATGCAGTTTTCTATGCAGAGTCTGTGTGTTTTCTAGGAAGTTTTTTAGGGTTAAAATGGCTGAAAATACCCTAACCCTACCCCTAACCCTACCCCTAACCCTAACCCTACCCCTAACCCTAACCCTATTCTAACCTTAGTGGAAAAAAAAAAAAATTCTTAATTTTTTTTATTGTCCCTACCTATGGGGGTGACAAAGGGGGGGGGTGTCATTTACTATTTTTTTATTTTGATCACTGAGATAGGTTATATCTCAGTGATCAAAATGCACTTTGGAACGAATCTGCCGGCCGGCAGATTCGGCGGGCGCACTGCGCATGCGCCCGCCATTTTGCAAGATGGCGGCGCCCAGGGAGAAGACGGCCGGACGGACACCGGGAGGCCGGGTAAGTATAAGGGGGGGAGATTAGGGCACGGGGGGGCATCGGAGCATGGGGGGGTGGGATCGGGGCAGCCACACTCCGCCCACGCACTTCCGCCCGCTTCCCCGCACTTCCTGCTGCAGCGGTTCGGCACCACAAACCGCAATAAAACCCGCAGATATATTTTTGATCTGCGGGTTTTACTGCGGGTTTGACCTCACAATGGAGGTCTATAGGTGCAGAACCGCTGCGGCTCCGAAAAAAAGAAGTGACATGCTCCTTCTTTTTTCCCGCAGCTATTCAGCGCGGCTTTTTTTTTTGAAATTCAGGATCATGTGCACAGCGGTTCCTGTTTTCCATAGGGTACATTGTACTGTACCCTGCATGGAAAACAGCTGCGGAACCGCAGCGGCAAAAACGCTGCGGTTCCGCAGTAAAAAACGCACTGTGTGAACATGGCCTAAGTTTCTTCTACTTTTTTTTATTTTTAGCAATTTTCTTTTCGCAGGGGGGCAGCAGGGTGTAATAATGTAAAGACTATTTTTTTTCCCTTGTTGAGTTTATAAAACGTGTTCTTCTTTTATTTATTTCCCCATTTGTGATTCATTACTGTTTAGAAATTCGATTCGATTGATATATATATATATATATATATATATATATATATATATATATATATATATATATATATATATATATATATATATATATAATCTATATAATCATTTTTTTTTATATTTGGGGACTTTTTGTCGTATATTGGCAGTCAGACTGGTTGTCTGTGAGTTAATATCGTCCCTATCTCCTGTCTGGGCGAAATAAATCATTCAAAACCCCCCAAACTTTTAATATATTTACTGTTTAACCCTTCACCTGACTGCATTGTGTAATGACACCTTGTGGTGTTCACTCACTCCGGACACTGAGCCTGCAGCTATCGATCTGCCAGGAGAGGATAGTTCTGCATCTCCTGTTGTTGTTTCCCTTTTTCTCCAGAAGGGGGAGTCCAATCCATCCAAATCCATTCTCGCTGTGATTCTTCTCTAGCTTTTCTCTGCATATTTGTAGAGTCAGGTTTTGGATTTGACGTAGGCGATTTACGTGTTATCTCATGTTAGATCAATTATCTTAAAAAAAAAAAAAAATCTCATTGTAAATTGCACGCCTGTGCAATGTCTTGTCTTTCTAAGGAAGCCGAGCTGCTGCGATACCTACAAAATAAAGCGCAAGAAAAACAGCGGAACTTGTTACTGTGAAATACTTTACAATAGTCTAAGATCTGCTCTTGATCAATGGGGCAGCAGCAAAAGAGCAACAGCTGCTTGGACAGGAGCCATGTCTGATCCTTACCTATGCATTTCTGCTGCCCTAAATGTACAACCATAAACCTCAGGATCCAAGTTTGTTGCATTTTGACAAATGGCGCAATAAAACAAGAGATTATTTTCCTCCTTTGTTACTTTTCTGCTCTGGTGGGGGGTGTTTAAAATAAAATAAAAAAATCAATAATAAACACCCAAGATAAATGTTAGTAATGCAAATGGCCTCTTCAGGGAGGAAGAGAATTTGACCTCTTGTGCCTATAATGGGTAAAGGTCCTAAAAGTTAATATCAACACTCAGCGTCGAACTGGAGCACCTTGGGCCCACTATGTAGCTACATAGAAATAGATACAAGACCACCAATTGTGCGGTAAAAAGCGCTAATATCGGTATAATATAAGGTAGTTCACGTCTTAATTATGTAGCAAGGGTTGGGGTAGCCCCCTCATAAAATATAATGCCGTCCCCTCTCATAGAATATAATGCAGCACCCCACAAAATATAATGCAACCCCCTCGGGTATAACGCAGTCCCCACCATAGAATATAATGTAGCACCCTCATAGGTTATAATGCAGCCCCCCTCATATAGTATAATGCAGGGGTGGGCAATTAATTTTGCCATGGGGCCGCATGAGAAAGTGGGATGGTTTTAGAGGGCTGAACTAATATAATTACCGTATTTTTCGGACTATAAGACACACCAGACCATAAGGTGCACCCCAAATTTGGGGTGAAAATTGCAGAAAAAAAAGATTTTTTTATAAGATGGGGGTCTGTCTTATTGTCCGAATTTACAGTATCTTATGGTAAGATTCTTACCTGAGGGCTGGCGGTGGCAGAGCAGGGTCGCAGGAGGCATGGTGTCGGCAGAGGTGGGGTGATGCGGTGTGGCATGCAACTGAGCAGGGTCCCTTCCTGCTTAGGCGGGCGACGCCACGGCCTGGTGTCCATGGGGGGGTTGCAGCAGTGGTGTGGCGGCAGAGGTGCGGTATGGCGTGCGCAGGGTCCCTTCCACCGGTGGTGACGCAGCGGCCCGGAATGCAATGAGAGCAGCAGAGCAGGGTTGAATATCGGTGGCGGCGGCCATCTTCCTGAGGCCGCGCGTGCGCAGATGGAGTGCTCTGCTTTACGGGGCTTTAGGAAAATGGCCGCAGGAGGCCGCGCGTGCGCAGATGGAGATCGCGGCGGCCATTTTCCTGAAGCCGAGATCTAAATCTGCAAACTCTGCTTCAGGAAAATGGCCGCCTCGATCTCCATCTGCGCACGCGCGGCCTCCTGCGGCCATTTTCCTGAAGCCCCGTGAAGCAGAGAACTCCATCTGCGCACGCGTGGCCTCGGGAAGATGGCCGCCACCACCGATAAACAGGTAATCAACCTGGCCTTCACTCCAGCCGCCAGCGGTCCTCCTCAGAAGCGGCTGGCCGAGCGGTGCCGGGGGCGGCTGTCAGAAGTGACAGCTAGCTGGCGGGCCGCTTAAAATCATCAGGTGGGCCGGATGCGGCCCGCGGGCCGCATCTTGCCCAGGTCTGGTATAATGCAACCCACCACAGAATATAATGTAGTTCCCTGAGAGAATGCAGCCCCACCACAGAATATAATGCAGCCCCCCCATAGAGTATACTGTAGCCCCCTCATATAGTATGATGTAGTCCCCTATAATATAATGTAGTACTCTGAGAATAATGCAGTCCCCCCACAGAATATAATGTAGCCCCACCACAGAATATAATGCAGCCCCCCACAGAATATAATGTAGCCCCCTCATAAAGTGTAATACAGCCCCTCTCCACCCCTATCATTCTCCCTCACCACCTGCATCATTGCCTCCTCCCCCACCATCATTGTCCATTTCATCACCTCCTTCATCACCTCCATCATTGCCTCCCCCACCACCATCATTCACCTCCATCATTGCCGCCCATCACCTCCACCATTGCCGCCCATCACCTCCCATCATTGCCTCCCCACCATCGCCCATCACCTCCATTGCCCATCACCTCCATCATTGCCATCACCTCCATCATTGCCTCCCCACATCATTGCCTATCACCTCCATTGCCCATCACCTCCATCATTGTCTCCCCCCACCAATATCATCATCCTTCACCACCACACAAACACACACCTCACCGCAGCAGCAGCTCATCTCACACACATGCAGGCGCACACACGCAGGCTCTCACACACACAGGCACACACACACAGGCACAAATACACATGCAGGCAGACACACACACGCAGGCACACAGCACAGCTCACCTCCCGGCAGCAGCAGCTCATCCCAGCAGCCTCTTCCTCGCTGGAACCTTTCTGACTGAGACAGCACACTGGATGATGACATCATCCAGCTTGGCTGTCTCTGACAGGAAGCAGGACGTCGGGAGTTGAGCTACTCTGTGAGTCTGTGTGCCTGAATCGCATGTGTGCGCGGTGCTGTGTGTGTGTGTGCGTGTGGTGGTGGAGCTTTACATGCGGGCAGTGTTGCTACTGGCACAGGGCGGGCTCCCTTGACTCAGGGGCCCCATAGCCACTGGCTGGGGGACCTTGGAGAAGTGGGGGCCCTAGGCAGCTGCTGGCCAGTATGCCAGCGGGTATCGGTGCCTGGGCCCACCGGAGAATCCTCCAGTTCTCCTGTGGGCCAGTCCAAGCCTGTCAACACTTTAAACGCTAGGATATAGTATAAGGAGCCATATTTGACACTCTATTTGCAGGCACTTGTTTCAGGGTGTTTGCCTCTCATTAGTGCAAAGCAGGAGTGCTGGTTTGACTGGGTGAGAGACTTTTGACCGGGTCTGAAAGGGGTAAAGTCCTTGTGGGGAGGCCAAGGTTATGTAAGAAGACTTTATAGGCCATGTAATACTCCTCTGTGAGTTTAACTTTAAAAAAAAAAAAAAAGCTACCCCGAAACGCGCGTCGGGGCTGTGCTGGTGGGCCATCTCAATCCTCCCCTATTATTTAGGGCTGTGCTGGTGGGCCATCTCAATCCTCCCCTATTATTCAGGGCTGTGCTGGTGGGCCATCTCAATCCTCCCCTATTATGGGTAAGTAATAGTACCGACAATCCCCTTGCTCTTTCACCCCTTTGTTTACAGCCATTGTGTGTCGCTACTGTGAATGGTGCTCAGAGATTGTCTGTATAGGTACTATGCACCTTGAGTTCTGCTTGATACATTTGAGGATCTGCTTGTTGCTCCCCACTCTCTTCCCTCCCTATTTGACACATTGTTATTAATAGAAACTGTTTTTATGAACTTTTTTCAATAAATGTTGGTTTTAACTTTACCGATGCGTTTATGGTTGCTCCAATTTCCCAGTGTTGTGCTCCTGTTGGGAGTACTCACCTGATGATGTGATATTTAGTCCATTCCCTGACCTTTATAAATGGTGTGCTGTATGAATTTTTGTTTGACACCTGTGAGTAGCAGCGGAGATTCAGTCCTAGACCTGGGGTGGGTGAGTATACTGCTGCTATGGAACAAGGGTTTTCTAGAACTGGAAAGCTCCTTCTATTTTTATTTCTCACTAAATTGTCCACATTATTCTTCCCCACACTTTAGGTTAAAGTTAGTAAGGTTAGTCCGCTCTGTGTGACTGCAGACTTGTGAATCCTCACACCGTGCACAGTGTGCATTGTAAGGATTCTCCAGTGCCAGCGTCCAGAGCAAGCGATTGTGACCACAATTGGCCACAGTCTGACTAAACGTTTCCGACCTCACTCAATTAAGTGAGGTCATACACTTCTAGTCAGCACATGACTACATGTATGCAAATCGCATACTTGCAGTTACTGGCCCGCTCCCGGCACCGGAAAATCCTGGCAGCGGGCACACTGAGGATTCACAAGTGTGCAGTTACATAGTGATTATTTTACAAAAACCGAACTTGTGGATGTAATACCTAGTACAACGGTCCCTTCCACCTGAAGTGCCCATTGCACTCCAACAAAAGGAAACGGGGGCATAACTCCCAATCAAATAGAATCCTATCAACAACCAAGAGCATAATGCCCCAAAAATTTTCATGACAATTAAATCTAAAAATATAAATTTTATTCAAAAAATTACAACATCAAAAATGAATAATACATTACACAAATAATGAGGATAAGGTGAAAAACTACGATGGAAAACCAATCGCATGAGAACACACACATAGAACAGTAAGGGTACTGCCAATCAGCAGCCAAAAAAGGACATGTCTCCAAATGGACAGGGCATTAGACTAAACGCTAATGGGAGGGGAGGCATAGGAGTCTAATGTGCAGTAGCCAATAACTATAAATATTGCTGAATCCTATCCCTTGTTTGCACCCATCCCTGCTGCAACAATGCCCATATAGTGCAAGTGACTTAAGATGCGCCTAAATGGCATGCCACCTATTGAACTTAACCATGTGTGTACTCCCGTGCGGTCGGTATCCAACAAAAAGCCCAGACGTGCGTTTCGCGTATTGTGCTTCCTCGGTGGGCTGTGTGGATACTGATTACATCAGGGTTATATAGGTCCATGTTAATTTCCTGGCCTATTGCCCAGCGAATCGTGCGGCGCATGTGGGAGGGTCCTCACGCCAGTGCCGCGCTCCTTCCGGCCATCACGGCGACGCACAGAGAGGCGGAAATCCTCCCGTGACATCAGAAGTCTGGGCGTCGCTGCTTGCTGATGCCTTAGGGGGCGCGGTCTGTCCGAGAGCCCATCGCACATGTGCACCATCGCGGCGGCCATTTTGGGTGAGGGAAGATGTGCTGGCAAACTCAAAACGCAGGTATGCTATGGACCAAAACCAAACAAACAACTGTGCGCAATGCATAACAGGGATGTTAAATATTAAAATTAGAGAAAAAGAGAATTCCTGTAAAACATGTCTTACAGAAATGGAACAAAGGACAATGAATGAAGTAGCTCCAGGATCAGGGTGCACATTGGAGAGCCTAAATTACTCATACTCAAGAAGAACTCAACAGCCTCTAACCCATCGGTATGCTTTATACAAGTGTACAAAGACTCAACGTCAACCGTCGCAAATATATCTGGTTCTAGTGTCAGGCCATCCAGGTTCCTCAGGACGTCCGTAGTGTCCCTGACATAGGAGGGGAGCGTGTTATGTTTGCTAATGACAGGTGTTATGAAGGCAATCCAGAAACACAGTGTGCTTAGCGATCAGAGCGCACACAGTGATCTGACAAATACCCAAAAATACAAGAACGAGCTCTGAGACGTGGAAACTCTGTAGACTGCACACCTGATCCTATCCTAAACACAACTAAAAGCGGCTGTGGATTGCGCCTAACAACTACCTAGGCAACTCGGCACAGCCTAAGAAACTAGCTAGCCTGAAGATAGAAAAATAGGCCTGACTTGCCCCAGAGAAATTCCCCAAAGGAAAAGGCAGCCCCCCACATATAATGACTGTGAGTAAGATGAAAAGACAAAACGTAGGGATGAAATAGATTCAGCAAAGTGGGGCCCGATATTCTAGGACAGAGCGAGGACAGTAAAGCGAACTTTGCAGTCTACAAAAAACCCTAAAACAAAACCACGCAAAGGGGGCAAAAAAAACCCACCGTGCCGAACTAACGGCACGGCGGTACACCCTTTGCGTCTCAGAGCTTCCAGCAAAACAAAAGACAAGCTGGACAGAAAAAAAGCAACAAAAAAGCAAAAAGCACTTAGCTATACAGAGCAGCAGGTCACAGGAACAATCAGGAGAAGCTCAGATCCAACACTGAAACATTGACAAGGAGCAAGGATAGCAGCATCAGGCGGAGTTAAGTAATGAAGCAGTTAACGAGCTCACCAGAACACCTGAGGGAGGAAGCTCAGAAGCTGCAGTACCACTTGTGACCACAGGAGTGAATTCAGCCACAGAATTCACAACAGGAGCGACACCACTAACTCCACTCTGGCATCAGGGGTGGTGACCTTAAAAGGACATTAGCGCAAATCGAGTGTCAGTGGATAGTATCATTGGGGACAATGGCCCCAAATGGCCTCAATGAGAAATTGTCCTTTGTTCCATTTCTGTAAGACGTGTTTTACAGGAATTCTCTAATTTTAATATTAGTGTATGTTGTATTTATATTGTCTGTTTTTCTTTTTAGTGGTTTTAATCGTATAGTTATCCCCCTTTTGACGTATCTACATCTACACTACTGTGCCTTGATGCATCAGGTCCGGTGACGTTTAAGGACTGTGTAATCAAGTACAACAAGTAACAGTGACATCTAGAGCAGTGATCGTATGGAGATTTTTACATCATGGCTATATATGAAGAACTGGACTCCATCGCTACTGCTGCCGTTTTCTTATGTACCCTCTTGAACCAACAGAACGTTACCGGTGAAGTGGGATGTAGATTTAACATCCCTGTTATGCATTGCGCACAGTTTATTGTTTGGTTTTGGTCCATAGCATATGTTATCTGCGTTTTGAGTTTGCTAGCACATCTTCCCTCACCCAAAATGGCCGCCGCGATAGTACCCATGCGCGATGGGCTCTCGGACAGACCGCGCCCCCTAAGGCATCAGCAAACAGCGACGCCCAGACTTCTGACGTCACGGGAGGATTTCCCCCTCTCTGTGCTGTGATGGCCGGGAGGAGCGCGACACTGGCGTGAGGACCCTCCCACATGCGCCGCACGATTCGCTGGGCAATAGGCCAGGAAATTAACATGGACCTATATAACCCTGATGTAATCAGTATCCACACAGCCCCCCGAGGAAGCACAATACGCGAAAACGCGCGTCGGGGCTTTTTGTTGGATACCGACCGCACGGGAGTACACACATGGGTAAGTTCAATAGGCGGCACGCCATTTAGGCGCATCTTAAAGGGACACTGTCACCTGAATTTGGAGGGAACAATCTTCAGCCATGGAGGCGGGGTTTTGGGGTTTTTGATTCACCCTTTCCTTACCCGCTGGCTGCATGCTGGCTGCAATATTGGATTGAAGTTCATTCTCTGTCCTCCGTAGTACATTGCACAAGGCAATCTTGTCTTCCGCAGGCGTGTACTATGGAAGACAGAGAATGAACTTCAATCCAATATTGCAGCCAGCAGGTAAAGAAAGGGTGAATCAAACACCCAAAAACCCCGCCTCCATGGCTGAAGATTGTTCCCTCCAAATTCAGGTGACAGTGTCCCTTTAAGTCACTTGCACTATGTGGGCATTGTTGCAGCAGGGATGGGTGCAAACACGGGATAGGATTCAGCAATATTTATAGTTATTGGCTACTGCACTTAAGACTCCTATGCCTCCCCTCCCATTAGCGTTTAGTCTAATGCCCTGTTCATTTGGAGACATGTACTTTTTTGGCTGCTGATTGGCAGTACCCTTACTGTTCTATGTGTGTGTTCTCATGCAATTGGTTTTCCATCGTAGTTTTTCACCTTATCATTATTTGTGTAATGTATTATTCATTTTTGATGTTGTAATTTTTTGAATAAAATTTATATTTTTAGATTTAATTGTCATGAACATTTTTGGGGCATTATGCTCTTGGTTATTGATAGGATTCCAGTTACATAGTGATTGCAGAATTGATCCCTATGCCAGGACAACCTGTCCTAAGAAACTGCAGTCTTGATAAACATCACTCAAAATCTGCACAGAGTATTCATGTTTTCCCCACATTTTCCTTGGTTTCCTTTTGTTGTCTATTTATTTTTTTCCTAAACTCCCAAACCATAAAGGGTTATTCCCATCTTACCAAATCTCCAATCGCCTATCGACAGGACTAGCAAATCGCTAGCTGTCTTGCCTCTGGGACATCCCACTGATCTTGTAAACCGAGCTCCGAAGCTCTCGGATAGTCTTACAATAAATGGAATGGCCTGTGCTTCAATCCTACAGGGCAACTCGCAGCCCCATTCTTGGGATCGGAAGGGGTCATAGAGGTGGGACCCCCGGCAATCAGCCAGTTTTCGCCTTTCCTATGGATTAGTAATAGCGTGATAAGATGCTGTTAGTGATGAGCGAACATGCTCATCGCTAATAGTGTTATCTGAGCATGCTTGGGTGCGAAGATTGTCCTCGGTGTGCTCGAAAAACATGTTTGCGTCCCCGCAGCTGCATGTCTCGCGGCTGTTAAACAGCCACCACTCTTTCATGGATTTCCTGTTTATTAGGCAATCTCTGCAAACAGCCACAAGACATACAAGCGCGTGCCGGGACGTGAACATATTTTTCAAGCACGCCGAGAAACGGGTTTCTCTAAATTTGAGCTCGTTGGTTAAGAGGGACTGATGAGTGATGATCATTCTGTCCAACTCTGTGTAATATCTTGGTTCTATTTAAGCAATGAAAGAAGGTCTAGTGCAAGTTAGGCACAATCCTAATGATCGCGACATGGAGTCCAGTATCCAGGGGAGTCTATCATCCAAGTCGTTTTCCTCCGTAAACACTTAATGGACAATCTTTCTTGTGCGTTCCTCTCCCATCGTTGGGCTATAGCATATATACTGATCCACTGTTGCCAAATTTTTGTTTTGACCTGAAGACTGGAGAAGCACGTTTCTGAAAACGCTTTGTCCGTAATGCGGTTACGGAAAAAGATCTGCTATCACCATGCTTTCATCTTTGTTTCTGTATTTTCGAGAGTGTAAGGATTTGGCCTGGAAAATGCAACCCTGAAGACAGGACTGCAGTGATAGTGTTTGCCATAAGCTGATTATGGCTTATTCAATGTTATTTGACAGGCTGATCCCATGTATGATATTTAAATGCCTGATTTTTCTGAAGGTCACAGCTTATTTTCCAAAAAGTGTGGTTTCTTTGCCATGCACATCTATGTATGAGAGCAGATCGGCTTTGGTAAGGGCAATCGTAGTCTGAACATGGATCCCGATGTGTGGACTTGTGTGAGGCTGTTGACTTCAGCTCAAGAGTATTGCTTCCCAGTCCACACATCACGGCCCGTACACACCCTATATTTCCCAGACTTCTATATTCTGCTTTAATCTTTACGATAACATTTATTGTTGATCCTGCTAAACAATTGGAGAAAAGACCTTCAAAGGCTACCTGATAGCTGATAAATACTGCCTGAACGGTGGGCAGCATGTATCGGACACTGGCTCTATCATTTCATCCATGTATGTTTCTCTGGAACGCTGACGTGTTTCAGAGAAAACACATTTGAGAGCCTGCCGGGGACCACACGATGACTAGTCAAGAGGTTCTTCCTGTCCGACTCCACCTGAAGGACAGGTTTCTCCCTATACATACACACACTTGAGAACAGACCTCCAACTCAAAGTTAGCGGGCAGGGAGAACTTCTTAGATTAGTCACCATGTGTGTTATGAACAGGTGATTCAGAACCACAATGGACCTAGTGGTTAAGAGCACACAAAGTGACCTGATAGTTACTAACATAGGACGATCTCTGAGACGTGGGAACTCTGCTGACCGCAATCCCTAATAATAATAATAATCTTTATTTTTATATAGCGCTAACATATTCCACAGCGCTTTACAGTTTGCACACATTATCATCACTGTCCCCGATGGGGCTCACAATCTAAATTCCCTATCAGTATGTCTTTGGAATATGGGAGGAAACCGGAGTGCTCGGAGGAAACCCACGCAAACACGGAGAGAACATACAAACTCTTTGCAGATGTTGTCCTTGGTGGGGTTTAAACCCAGGACTCCAGCGCTGCAAGGCTGCTGTGCTAACCACTGTGCCACCGTGCCGCCCATGGTGGTATATCATACCACACTAGAGGTAGCCGTGGATTGCTCCTAACGCTCCCTATGCAACTCGGCACAGCCTGAGAAACTAGCTAGCCCTGAAGATAGAAAAATAAGCCTACCTTGCCTCAGAGAAATTCCCCAAAGGAAAAGGCAGCCCCCCACATATAATGACTGTGCGTTAAGATGAAAATACAAACACAGAGATGAAATAGATTTTAGCAAAGTGAGGCCCGACTTACTGAATAGACCGAGGATAGGAAAGATAGCTTTGCGTTCAGCACAAAAACCTACAAACAACCACGCAGAGGGGGCAAAAAGACCCTCCGCACCGACTAACGGTACGGAGGTGCTTCCTCTGCGTCCCAGAGCTTCCAGCAAGCAAGACAAACCAATATAGCAAGCTGGACAGAAAAAATAGCAAACAAAAGTAACAAAAGCAGAACTTAGCTTATGCAGGGCAGACAGGCCACAAGAACGATCCAGGAGAGAGCCAGACCAATACTGGAACATTGACTGGAGGCCAGGAACAAAGAACTAGGTGGAGTTAAATAGAGCAGCACCTAACAACTTAACCTCGTCACCTGAGGAAGGAAACTCAGAAGCCGCAGCCCCACTCACATCCACCAAAGGAAGCTCATGGACAGAACCAGCCGAAGTACCACTCATGACCACAGGAGGGAGCTTGACCACAGAATTCACAACAGTACCCCCCCCCCCCCCCTTGAGGAGGGGTCACCGAACCCTCACCAGAGCCCCCAGGCCGACCAGGATGAGCCAAATGAAAGGCACGAACCAGATCGGCAGCATGAACATCAGAGGCAAAGATCCAGGAATTATCTTCCTGACCATAACCCTTCCACTTAACCAGGTACTGGAGTTTCCGTCTCGAAATACGAGAATCCAAAATCTTCTCCACTATATACTCCAACTCCCCCTCAACCAAAACCGGGGCAGGAGGATCAACGGATGGAACCACAGGTGCCACGTATCTCCGCAACAATGACCTATGGAATTCGTTATGGATGGAAAAAGAAGCTGGAAGGGTCAAACGAAAAGACAGGATTAAGAACCTCAGAAATCCTATACGGACCAATGAAACGGGGCTTAAACTTAGGAGAGGAAACTTTCATAGGAATATAACGAGATGACAACCAAACCAAATCCCCAACACGAAGTCGGGGACCCACACAGCGCCTGCGGTTAGCGAAACGTTGAGCCTTCTCCTGAGACAATATCAAATTGTCCACTACATGAGTCCAAATCTGCTGCAACCTATCCACCACAGTATCCACACCAGGATAGTCAGAAGACTCAACCTGCCCTGAAGAGAAACGAGGATGGAAACCAGAATTGCAGAAGAACGGCGAAACCAAAGTAGCCGAGCTGGCCCGATTATTAAGGGCGAACTCAGCCAAAGGCAAAAAGGACACCCAATCATCCTGATCAGCAGAAACAAAATATCTCAGATATGTTTCCAAGGTCTGATTGGTTCGTTCAGTCTGGCCATTTGTCTGAGGATGGAAAGCCGAGGAAAAAGACAAATCAATGCCCATCCTAGCACAAAAGGCTCGCCAAAACCTCAAAACAAACTGGGAACCTCTGTCAGAAACGATGTTCTCCGGAATGCCATGTAAACGAACCACATGCTGGAAGAACAATGGCACCAAATCAGAGGAGGAAGGCAATTTAGACAAGGGTACCAAATGGACCATCTTAGAGAAGCGATCACAAACCACCCAAATGACCGACATCTTTTGAGAGATGGGGAGATCCGAAATAAAATCCATAGAGATGTGTGTCCAGGGCCTCTTCGGGACCGGCAAGGGCAAAAGCAACCCACTGGCACAAGAACAGCAGGGCTTAGCCCAAGCACAAATCCCACAGGACTGCACAAACGAACGCACATCCCGCGACAGAGACGGCCACCAAAAGGATCTAGCCACCAAATCTCTGGTACCAAAGATTCCAGGATGACCAGCCAACACCGAACAATGAACCTCAGAGATAACTCTACTCGTCCATCTATCCGGGACAAACAGTTTCTCCGTCGGGCAACGGTCAGGTCTATTAGCCTGAAATTTTTGCAGCACCCACCGCAAATCAGGGGAGATGGCAGACAAAATTACCCCCTCTTTGAGAATACCCGCCGGCTCAGGCAAACCCGGAGAGTCGGGCACAAAACTCCTAGACAGAGCATCCGCCTTCACATTTTTAGAGCCCGGAAGGTACGAAACCACAAAGTCAAAACGGGAGAAAAACAGCGACCAACGAGCCTGTCTAGGATTCAACCGTTTGGCAGACTCGAGATAAGTCAAGTTCTTGTGATCAGTCAAGACCACCACGCGATGCTTAGCTCCTTCAAGCCAATGACGCCACTCCTCGAATGCCCACTTCATGGCCAGCAACTCTCGATTGCCAACATCATAATTACGCTCAGCAGGCGAAAACTTCCTGGAAAAGAAGGCGCATGGTTTCATCACCGAGCCATCAGAACTTCTTTGCGACAAAACAGCCCCTGCTCCAATCTCAGAAGCATCAACCTCGACCTGAAACGGGAGCGAAACATCTGGTTGGCACAACACAGGGGCAGAAGAAAAATGACGCTTCAACTCTTGAAAAGCTTCCACAGCAGCAGAAGACCAATTGACCACATCAGCACCCTTCTTGGTTAAATCAGTCAACGGTTTAGCAATACTAGAAAAATTATTGATGAAGCGACGATAAAAATTAGCAAAGCCCAGGAACTTTTGCACACTCTTCAAAGATGTCGGCTGAGTCCAATCATAAATGGCCTGAACCTTAACAGGGTCCATCTCGATAGTAGAAGGGGAAAAAATGAAACCCAAAAATGAAACCTTCTGAACACCAAAGAGACACTTTGACCCCTTTACAAACAAAGAATTCGCACGCAGGACCTGGAACACCATTCTGACCTGCTTCACGTGAGACTCCCAATCATCCGAAAAGACCAAAATATCATCCAAGTATACAATCAGGAATTTATCCAGGTACTCTCGGAAGATGTCATGCATAAAGGACTGAAACACTGATGGAGCATTAGAAAGCCCGAATGGCATAACCAGGTACTCAAAATGGCCCTCGGGCGTATTAAATGCTGTTTTCCATTCATCGCCCTGTTTAATACGCACAAGATTATACGCACCACGGAGATCTATCTTGGTGAACCAACTAGCCCCCTTAATCCGAGCAAACAAATCAGACAGCAGCGGCAAGGGGTACTGAAATTTGACTGTGATTTTATTTAGAAGGCGGTAATCAATACAAGGTCTCAACGAACCATCCTTCTTGGCCACAAAAAAAGAACCCTGCCCCCAATGGCGACGACGAGGGGCGAATATGACCCTTCTCCAAGGATTCCTTTACGTAACTCCGCATAGCGGCGTGCTCAGGTACAGACAAATTAAACAGTCGACCTTTAGGAAACTTACTACCAGGAATCAAATCGATAGCACAATCGCAATCCCTATGCGGAGGTAGGGCACTGGACTTGGGCTCATCAAATACATCCCGGTAATCTGACAAGAACTCTGGGACCTCAGAAGCGGTGGATGATGAAATAGACAGAAATGGAACATTACCATGTACCCCCTGACAACCCCAGCTGGACACAGACATAGACTTCCAATCCAATACTGGGTTATGGACTTGTAGCCATGGCAACCCCAACACGACCACATCATGCAGATTCTGCAACACCAAAAAGCGAATATCCTCCTGATGCGCAGGAGCCATGCACATGGTCAGTTGGGTCCAATACTGAGGCTTATTCTTGGCCAAAGGCGTAGCATCAATTCCTCTCAATGGAATAGGATGCTGCAAGGGCTCCAAGAAAAACCCACAGCGCCTAGCATACTCCAAGTCCATCAAATTCAGGGCAGCGCCTGAATCCACAAATGCCATGACAGAAAAAGATGACAAAGAGCAGATCAAAGTAACGGACAAAAGAAATTTCGACTGTACCGTACCAATGGTGGCAGACCTAGCGAAACGCTTAATACGCTTAGGACAATCAGAGATAGCATGAGTGGAATCACCACAATAAAAACACAGCCCATTCCGTTGTCTGTGTTCTTGCCGTTCAGCTCTGGTCAAAGTCCTATTACATTGCATAGGCTCAGGTTTATGCTCAGGTAATACCGCCAAATGGTGCACAGTTTTACGCTCACGCAAGCGTCGATCGATCTGAATGGCCAAAGACATAGACTCATTCAGACCAGCAGGCATAGGAAATCCCACCATGACATCCTTAAGGGCTTCAGAGAGACCCTTTCTGAAAATAGCTGCCAGAGCACATTCATTCCATTGAGTGAGCACAGACCACTTCCTAAATTTCTGACAATATATCTCTACCTCATCCTGACCCTGACACAGAGCCAGCAAGATTTTCTCTGCCTGATCCACTGAATTAGGTTCATCATAAAGCAACCCGAGCGCCAGAAAAAACGCATCAATATCACATAATGCAGGATCTCCTGGCGCAAAGGAAAATGCCCAGTCTTGAGGGTCGCCACGTAATAAAGAAATAATGATCTTTACTTGTTGAACTGGGTCACCAGAGGAGCGGGGTTTCAAAGCCAGAAATAGTTTACAATTATTTTTGAAATTCAGAAACTTAGCTCTATCTCCAGAAAATAACTCAGGAATAGGAATTTTATGTTCTAACATAGGGTTCTGAACCACTAAATCTTGAATGTTCTGTACACTTATAGCGAGATTATCCATCAAAGAGGACAGACCTTGAATGTCCATGTCTACACCTGTGTTCTGAACCACCCTGATGTAAAGGGGAAAAAAAAGACAAAACACAGTGCAAAGAAAAAAAAATGGTCTCAGAACTTCTCTTTTCCCTCTATTGAGAAGCATTAGTACTTTGGGCCTCCAGTACTGTTATGAACAGGTGATTCAGAACCACAATGGACCTAGTGGTTAAGAGCACACAAAGTGACCTGATAGTTACTAACATAGGACGAGCTCTGAGACGTGGGAACTCTGCTGACCGCAGTCCCTAATCCTATCATACCACACTAGAGGTAGCCGTGGATTGCTCCTAACGCTCCCTATGCAACTCGGCACAGCCTGAGAAACTAGCTAGCCCTGAAGATAGAAAAATAAGCCTACCTTGCCTCAGAGAAATTCCCCAAAGGAAAAGGCAGCCCCCCACATATAATGACTGTGAGTTAAGATGAAAATACAAACACAGAGATTAAATAGATTTTAGCAAAGTGAGGCCCGACTTACTGAATAGACCGAGGATAGGAAAGATAGCTTTGCGGTCAGCACAAAAACCTACAAACAACCACGCAGAGGGGGCAAAAAGACCCTCCGCACCGACTAACGGTACGGAGGTGCTTCCTCTGCGTCCCAGAGCTTCCAGCAAGCAAGACAAACCAATATAGCAAGCTGGACAGAAAAAATAGCAAACAAATGTAGCACAAGCAGAACTTAGCTTATGCAGGGCAGACAGGCCACAAGAACGATCCAGGAGAGAGCCAGACCAATACTGGAACATTGACTGGAGGCCAGGAACAAAGAACTAGGTGGAGTTAAATAGAGCAGCACCTAACGACTTAACCTCGTCACCTGAGGAAGGAAACTCAGAAGCCGCAGCCCCACTCACATCCACCAAAGGAAGCTCATGGACAGAACCAGCCGAAGTACCACTCATGACCACAGGAGGGAGCTTGACCACAGAATTCACAACACATGTGGTCCCTGATGGCTTTTAAATATGTTTTCCTTGAAATACTGTGCGCTCCAGAGTAAAAACCTACCTGGCTAAAATGATGGAGCCGGTCTCTGATACTTGCTGCCTTGGTTCGGGCAGCATTTATCAGCTGTCAGGTTCCCCTCTAAAGAGCTTTTCTAACCTGATTGTATTTGTCATGGATAGAGCCACCTCCATATATTTGTTTAACATTAGGGGATCATTAATGGGAACCCGTCATTAAATTGACATAGCTCATTCGGCATGAATCGGATCCTGGCTGCATGTTTGATGCCTGGTATGTATTACGCTGAAGCATTGAGGTGTTTGGTAAACCAGCCGGGGACCATAGAGAGACCTGACTAATCCCTGGCTTCTTTTTTTGACGTACGTGGTCTTTAAAATGCAGCAGTGTTTCATTATAAAACATACCGTATCTCTGTTCATCTGTGCAGCCAGGCCGATTCATGCTGCTCATGGTTCAGGCAACGTGAATTTTAAGTAAAACAGTCTTACATACTGTATGGTGTCAATCAAGGGAACCTGTCACTAAAGTGTTTGTCAGACTAAAAATGAGTAGGGGTTATTCAGTTGTCCCATCTGATTAACCCCTGCTCATATGCTCTACAAAGGTCTTCTTTATGTGCCAAAGAAAAGTACCACTAGGTATCAATATCATTCTGTCTCATCACATCTGTCTTAGGGTACCGTCACATTAAGCGATGCTGCAGCGATATAGGCAACAATGCCGATCGCTGCAGCGTCGCTGTTTCGTCGCTGGAGAGCTGTCACACAGACAGCTCTCCAGCGACCAACGATGCTGAAGTCCCCTGGTAACCAGGGTAAACATCGGGTTACTAAGCGCAGGGCCGCGCTTAGTAACCCGATGTTTACCTTGGTTTCCATTGTAAATGTAAAAAAAAAAACACTACATACTTACATTCCGGTGTCTGTCCCCCGGCCTCAGCTTCCCACACTGTGTCAGCGTCGGCCGGCCGTAAAGCAGAGCGGTGACGTCACCGCTGTGCTTTACGGCCGGCCGGCACTCACAGTCAGTGCGGGAAGCTGATGGCGAGGGGACAGACACCGGAATGTAAGTATGTAGTGTTTGGTTTTTTTTACATTTACAATGGTAACCAGGGTAAACATCGGGTTACTAAGCGCGGCCCTGCGCTTAGTAACCCGATGTTTACCCTGGTTACCAGTGAAGACATCGCTGAATCGGCGTCACACACGCCGATTCAGCGATGTCTGCGGGAGATCCAGCGACGAAATAAAGTTCTGGCCTTTCTGCTCCGACCAACGATGTCACAGCAGGATCCAGATCGCTGCTGCGTGTCAAACACAACGATATCGCTATCCAGGACGCTGCAACGTCACGGATCGCTAGCGATATCGTTGTTAGGTTGTTCAGTGTGAAGGTACTTTTAGTCACTGAAGAATAAATGTATTGCTGGCTGTAGTAAAAATCAATAACTATCTCAGACCCAAGACCCGCCGCGGAAATGAATTTGGAACCCCAGACCCGTCCCGGAAACGAATTCGGAACCCCAGACCCACCCCGGAAATGAATTCGGAACCCCAGGACCCGCCCCGGAAATGAATTCGGAACCCCAGACCCGCCCCGGAAATGAATTCGGAACCCCAGACCCGCCTCAGAAATGAATTCGGAACCCTAGACCCATCCCGGAAATGAATTCGGAACCCCTGGCCGGATCCCTAAAATAGATCCAATTGATCCATTCTTTTTTTTTTTTTCTAAATTTTATGAGATTCCAAACCAGAAAACTAAATTTAAATTAAAATTTTAAAAAGTGCATGCGTTGCAGACCAACCAAAAAAAGAAGTAAAATTCATAGTATCAACATTCATGGATTCTCCCTGACCTATTGTGCCCAGTATTGTAGTTTCTGCCCTTCTCGGTGCATCTGTCTGGGCAGGTCAGCGGATTCCTAGCAGCGGGCGCTCACAGTCCAGATTCAGACTGCCGTCCCGAGTTACATAGAGGTGTCATTTGCCTCAGACAATTTTGAAAGTGCTAAAAGCTCCCAACTTCGTGATGAAAGACGACCTCCCCGGAGAGGTGAGAAGACCTTTTTTTGGATGGTTACATCCATTCCCTTGAGTTATTTATTTTACTACATACACGTGACTTTACTAGTTCTTCTGCATTAAGCAAAATCATACAAGGTTAAGCAAACGTAGAGGAAAAACTCCATATAGCTCATTTTCCTCGGAGTTCACCTGACTAATTAATCTTAATGTACCATTAGCAGGTGTTTCTTCCTTGAATGATGGTGTTGAAGCAGAACGGGACTTTGCCCTTTCGCTCACCCTTGCAGTTCCTGTTCTATGTCTGGATAAACATCACTGTGAATGTTGTTTGATCTGTACTGGGCCATTTCCCATAGAAGCTCATTGCCTTTAAAGCAAATACAGATTGTAAGAAGCGCGTGAGCCTGCAAGACTGCATTATACTTCTTCCTCAGATTCATCCTAACAAAAAGAAAAAAAACAAAAAACAGCAGAGATAGTAAAATGTTAGACCTGATGAATGCCAAATGAGCCTCCCAAATAGTGATAACTTTGTAACCTGCCACCACAGTTTAGACCCCTACATTTCTGTAATGCCTTGACACCTTGCGTTCACAGATTCTAAAGCCAGCCCTGTGTGCATGGTCTACATAAAAAGGTTATAAAATAATGTTTGCTGTAGTCTTAATTACAGATGGAAGTCATCTTCGGGGCCCTGCTATTCTGAGGACTCATGCAGTCCAGTTCTTAAAAACAGTCCTTCTGGCTTGGTGGCATCCCAAAGACCATGATGCAGGTCATGGTGGCATCTGACACGTGTAGGTAAAGTGTGATGGACCAGTCCCTGCTTTCTCAGTGCACCACCACCCGGTTTCCACCAAGGCTAGCTTGTAATGATGTATTGGCCTGTGAGAAATATACAGAAATTAAAAGCAAGATATCTTTTAGGAGGATTTGGGAGATGATGTGCTCTATAAAATTTGTGAACATGATTCCAGTTGGTAGCAGAAGCTCCCCATTACGAGGTGTGTAGATAGATTGTCGCATGGCGTTTCTAACAAGGGCTGTATAGTAGAGGTGAGGGATTGATTCATGGGACTCCGGTCCAGCGTACAGATCAGTGGTACCTTGCGTCTAGACGGGAGTCCCACGTAACGTACCTTTGTGTCTCCGGCTTTGCATTTGGTTTGTCAATGCTGATGCGACGTCATCTGTGTGACATGATGCACAGATGATGTCGCAATTGCCCTGGCTATTCAAAAGTCACACCATTAGGTAAGAGATTTGCACGACTCCCATCAAGCCACCAGCTACCACTGATCTGGATGCTGGACCAGAGTGCCGCGAAACGATCTACTCGTCTCTACTATATAGTATTTAAGGCTACATTCACAATTGTGTGTTACCATCCTAAAAAAAGACCTTTTTTTTTTCTGCTTGGTTGTCATCCTAGTTGCTTCAATTTTTTGATGGTAGACAGGCTTAGTTTTTTCTAATCTATTGACTCTTAACAGTATGTCTGTTTGAAGACCAAATGAAACTCGAATGGAGGTCGAAAGTAGAAAGGATGCCATCCATGTTAATGGTCGAGTCTGAGCCACAGAACTGATGAGAATAGGGCATGCGCCATGTCTCCTAGATGGGAGACTTGGACCAGTTTTAAAAAAAGGGCAACACTAGGATGTGTCACACACCGTGTGAGCGTAGCCTTAGAGTTCCTACTGAATGTTATCTATAATACATTTTCGGCTATGTTCATACGTTGCGTTTTTGTTGCTTTTTATGCTAATTAAAAGTAGCTTTTTATAGTACCACTAAAATCTAAGATTTCAGAAATCTCATGCGCACGCTTTTTTTTTTTTTTTTACTTTGTCATGACTAAATTGGAAAAAAATGCTGCTTTTTTGAAACAGCAGCATGTCCATTCTTTCACTGTTTTTTTTGCACTTTTTTCACCCATAGAAAGCAGTGAGAAAGTGTGAAAAACATTGCTATCAGTTTTTGCAGCTTTTTTGTGAAAAAAAAATCCCACAGGTATAGCAGGATATGATGCCCATTTATTTTTGTGATTTTCCCAAGTTTAAACTAGGTATAATGTCTTGGTCACCTCACCTGTTAGAATCAGTATTGTTATTAATTAAATTAGGAAAGGAAACAATGGCTGCCCAATGTGAGAAAGGAAACAATGGCTGACCAATGTGAGAAAGGAGATAATGGCTGACCAGTGTGAGAAAGGAAACAATGGCTGACCAGTGTGAGAAGGGAAACAATGACTGACCAGTGTGAGAAAGGAAACCATGGCTGACCAGTGTGAGAAAGGAAATAGTGGCTGACCAGTGTGAGAAGGGAAACAATGGCTGACCAGTGTGAGAAGGGAAACAATGGCTGACCAGTGTGAAAAAGGAAAGATTGGCTGACCAGTGTGAGAAGGGAAACAATGGCTGACCAGTGTTTTGAAGGGAAACAATGACTGACCAGTGTGAGAAGAGAAACAATGGCTGACCAGTGTGAGAAAGGAAACATTGGCTGACCAGTGTGAGAAAGGAAACAATGGCTGACCAGTATGAGAAAGGAAACAATGGCTGACCAGTGTGAGAAAGGAAACATTGGCTGACCAGTGTGAGAAAGGAAACAATGGCTGACCAGTGTGAGAAAGGAAACAATGGCTGACCAGTATGAGAAAGGAAACAATGGCTCACCAGTGTGTGAAAGGAAACAATGGCTCACCAGTGTGTGAAAGGAAACAATGGCTCACCAGTGTGAGAAAGGAAACATTGGCTGACCAGTGTGAGAAAGGAAACAATGGCTGACCAGTGTGAGAAAGGAAACAATGGCTGACCATTGTGAGAAAGGAAACAATGGCTGACCAGTATTAGAAGGGAAACAATGGCTGACCAGTGTGAGAAGGGAAACAATGGCTGACCAGTGTGAGAAGGGAAACAATGGCTGACCAGTGTGAGGAAGGAAACAATGGCTGACCAATTCATTCTCCCCCTGCTGTTTTCACATTAGCAATTGTGTATATTTTCATGAACTCGTGATTTTTTTTTTTTGTTCAGCATAGTCACTTTTTTTTTTCTTATTCTAAAACTTTGTTCATTAAAAAAATACATCAAATTGCCCTCTTTTTTCCCATAAGTTTTAAGACTTCACATAGTCTTGCATTGGTGCCTAACACCTTGTATTGTTCCGGCTTGCATGGTGGAAGCAAAGCTGAACTTTGGGATCCTGAAAAACGCAGCAAAAAGCTGGCAAAACCTGCAGCTTTTTTACTTCCGAGAAATAAGATTTTGGCTGCAGCAAAAAGCGACGTGCGTACATAGCCTTATTAGAACTGATATATGTACGTATATATATATATATATATATATATATATATATATATATATATATATATATATATATATATATATACTAGATGATGGACCGATTCTAACGCATCGGGTATTCTAGAATATGCATGTCCTCGTAGTATCTTGCCCAGCCATGTAGTATATTGCCCAGCGACGTAATATACAGCACAGAGCCACGTAGTATTTTGCACAGCCAACGTACTATATTGCCCAGCTACGTGGTATATTGCCCAGTCATGTAGTATATTGCCCAGCCACGTAGTATATTGCCCAGCCACGTAGTATATTGCCCAGCTACGTATGTCACAGGTTAAAAAATAAACATATACTCACCTTCCGATCCGAGGGCCACTAGTAGTTCTGTCGCCAGCTTCCGGTCCAAGGGTGTGATGACATTGCGGTCACATGACCGTGATGTCATGGCAGGTCCGATGACGTCGCGGTCACATGACCGTGACGTCATGGCAGGTCCTTCTCGCATAGGCGCGCAGGACCTGTGAAGATGTCGTGGTCACATGACATGACGTCATGGAAGGTCCTTGTCGCATACCATCCTTAGCACTGGAGCGTCGGGAAGAGCGGGAAAGGTGCCGGAGGGTGAGTATAAGATGATTTTTTATTTTTTTTTTATTATTTTTAACATTAGCTCTTTTTACCTATGCAGCATCAATAGTAAAAACTTGGTCACACAGGGTTAATAGCGGCGGTAACTGAGTGAGTTACCCGCGGCATAACGCGTTCCGCTACCGCTGGCATTAACCCTGCTTGAGCCGTGACTGCGTGGAGTATGGAGCGGGCGCCCACTGCAGGGGAGTAGGGAGGGACTAATCGGACTGTGGCCGTCGCTGATTGGTCGCGGCAGCCATGACAGGCAGCTGGCGAGACCAAGCAGCGACTTGGATTCCATGACGGACAGAGGCCGCGACCAATGAATATCCGTGACAGACAGACAGAAAGAGAGACAGAAAGACGGAAGTGACCCTTAGACAATTATATAGTAGATTTGTAGTAAATATTAAAGACCATTATTATAATTTTTTTTTTTTTACAAGCATGTACACTAGTTATCTCCACGCTTTACTCTATATTCTAACAATGTGGCTAACTCTGTTTTCGGCAAAAGTCCCAAGAAATCCCTTCCAGCCTTTACTCTTTGCACCACTGGCTTCCCAGAGGTTAATATGTGATCAGTTTGCTGCCGAGCGTAAATATAGCTTCTTCTCACACCTGCCAACAGGGTGTAACGGTCAGGACATCTGTATTGGGCTCAGCCAGGAAGGGGCCCCAGTCAGTGCTGCTTGTTTGGCCATTGCCTCCATGATATTAAAATTGCGGCCTCTTTCCATGATATCACTTATGGGCTGGGCCCACTGTCCTCAACGTAATTTATTGATAAATTGTTTTATCAAGAAACACATTTGGCTTTTTAGTGATCGACTCTCCCAAAATTTCTCTGACGTAATTATATAGGACACGAAGAAGAGAACAGTACTCGGAGTAAATCTCCGCCGAGGTTTCAGTCACCAAAGCTGAGAAAGTCACCCAGTTTTATGGAAATTGCTCAATATCCGTATACGATGACCTTTTTCCAACAGGTTTTTTTTTTACTATCTCGTTATGTACGTTTTTTTCTTCCCCCCAGAAACTGTGCCACTTTTGGCCTTTGGCTCAGTAGATAATCCGCAATACTGCTCATGGGCTACGGACAGGAGGGGTGCTGTGGTGAGAAGTAGACCCCATTTTCTAATTCTGTCCAAAGTTTCTATGGGTTTAGGAAATTGTTCCTAATCGAAAACTCTTCGGAAATTTTTGTTCTTCTGTATCCATTGTGTGAAATGATTCTTGTCTAAATTTAGTTTCCGTAAAAAAAAAAAAAGCCAAATGAGGACACTGGCGACAAAAATTAGACGTAATTGGTTGGCTTTGTCTTCTTATGTTGTAACTTGATTTAGGATGTACTTTTCTCAGTTCTCAGACGTTTGAACTCCTTGACGATTTGTATTAATTAAAAACGCGGATGACTTGTTAGGACACGGGAACCTGTGCTATTATTTTACCGGCAGACACAATATGAGCAGACACTTCCAGTGTAAGAGAATACTTTGGAGTTATGTGTAAGTGCGAGACTTGAAGTTGAGGTAGGACGAGTTCGCTCCTGTTTGTAATTGGAACAAGCAGCCGGCTCTTTTTCCCAAGCAAGGCAGCACTGTTCTGACCTCTTGAAACGTACGCAACATACCAGACAAAAACTTGAAATCAAAAGTCCCCGAAGCACCATAGCAAGTTTCAACAGTGATTTAATAAGGAAGGAAATCTATCTAGGTGGCAATCTTCATTTTACACTGGTTACATTTAAATGTTTAATACATGCATTATTACAAAAGTGTGTTTTGAAGAGTTGTGGGTTTTTATTGAACGCACGTTCTCTGATACTTTTTTGCTGTTTTTGCTACATCGATTCAATGAGAAAGTTTTACAATCCAAATTGGCAAGTTCACATGACTTTTTTTTTTTTTTTTTTTTCCGATGGCGAAAATGTGAGGAGGAAAAAGTCCATGTGTTCTAAAGACACATTTTCCCATATAAAATGAACATAGGAACTCTGTCAAAACGACATTGTTGTGCACATGTTCCTCCTTTTTAATTTTTTTTTTTAATCCATTTCAGAATTTGGAAAACCATTCCAGCATTTTTTTTTAATTTCAGTACTGGATAGGTATTACTAAAGTATTTTCACCACTCTTAGTAATATACTTACCACCGGCCATCTTTTGCTTTTCCCGATGTTGCTCCATTCCCATTCCACCATGTTATCAGAGGTAAAAAGTAGTGATGAGTGAATGTCCTCGGATAAGGTGCTATCAGAGCGTGCCCATGTGCTAACTATTCGGCAGCCACAACACACGCAGTGATTGCCTAGCAAACAGGTAATCGCCGCATGTGTTGCGGCTGTCGAACAGCCACGAAACGTGCAATTACGGGGACTCAAATATTTTTCAAGCACGCTGAAGACCACTGCACACAAGCATGGTCAAATAACACCTTATCCAAGCACATTTCCTCATCATTAGTAACAACCTCTCGATAAAAGGCCTCTTTAACATGTCAGTGTTTCCAGTATTTGTGTTGAGTTTTCACACGTACCGGAGACACTTACACACGTAGATCCATCAGTATGTTTCCACGGACCATGTGTCTGTGGGCAATATACGCTGACATGTCCATTTTTTAAAAGCAGCACCGACCATAAAGCGTTCCGCACACGTGCACACTAATAACATACAGATGACACCTGTGTGTCATCAGTGTGACACGTACTGGTGCCTGGGAAGCAGCGGTACTGTTAGGGATGTTCCCCTGCGCCTGGTGCTGAAGGCCACTCTCATCATTCTCTCCTGCTTGCATTGAGATCAGCGCTAGCAGGCGAGAATGTTGAGATATATTCAACTGAAAACAGTGAGAGCAGGTGGTGGCTGAGGGGACTACTACTCCCATCAGCCTACACTTGCTGCCACTAATAACAGCTAATAGGAGTTTTCATCATCTGCTGCCTGCACTATAAATAAATGTAAAAAAATGGAATGAGTTGCCTTGTATTTTTGATAACCAGCCAGAAAAAAACTGACAGCTGCAGGTTTCAACCTTCAGCTGTCAGCTTCAGCAAGGCTGGTTATCAAAAATAGAGGGGTCCCCACGCTGTTTTATTTAATTAAATAAGTAATTAAAAAAAGCTGGCCTGGGGTCCTCCCCATTTCTGACAACTTGCCTTGCTTAAGCAGACAGCTGGGGACTGGTATTCTCAAACTGGTAAGGGGCCATGGATTTGGCCCCCCAGCCTAAAAATAGCAGCCGCACATCTATTAGATGCGCCAATTCTGCCTCTTTGCCTGGAACTTCACACTTGCTCTGTGGCGGTGGCACATGGGGTTCATAATTGTGGGGTTGATGTCACCTTTGTAGTGTCTGGTGACATTAAGCCCACTGGTTAGTAATGGAGAGGCGTCTATAAGATACCTATCCATTACTAATCCTATAGTTGTATGGTAAATAAACAAAGCCAGAATAAAGTCTTATTTGAAATAAAAACAACATGTTTCCATTAAAAAAAAAAAAAAAAATTGTTATATTCACCTAACACCCATTCCATTGAAGCCCTAGTCTCCTGTAATAAAGCAAAAATAAAACCTGTCTGACGTTCTATCCCATGCCGTAATCCATATCTCGGCATAACTAGTTTTCAACCTGGACGGAGCCATGATGCCACCGTCCAAGCTGAGAACTATTGATAAATGAGCTGCTGCGAGCGCAGCATCAGTGAGCAGCGGTGACTCTATACTTTATAGCCATCCTTGCTGACAGTTGAGTGTTGCAGCCCCCTGCTGTCAATTTCGCCTGTCTAGTTATCAAAAATGCAGGGGAACCATGCCTTTTTTTTTTTTATATTTATTTATAGCACAGGTGGCAGCTGATGAATACTCCCATCAACCACCACCTCCTCTCACTGTCATTAGCGGCAACAGTTGTAGGCTAATGGGAGTAGTAGTCCCATCAGCCACTGCCTGCTCTCGCTGTGATCAGTTGAATATAACTCTCAACACTCCTGCTCGTACTGATTGCAGTATGAGCAGCGGAGTATGATGAGAGCAGTCTTCAGCACCTGGCGTCGGGGAACAGCGCTAACTGTACCCCTGTTTTCCAGGTGCCGTTACGTGTGGTACTGATGCGGCACACGGTTGCCACACGTATGCCATAAATATGACAAACACAGACTGATATCTCCGGCACTGTTTTTTCCGGTACTGGAAATAACGGGACATGTAAAAGAGGCTTAAGTCTTAGAGCCTTGTTCTGTCTCTTGTAGACTTACATTGAGAAGTGATTTCTGGTCCACCAAGCAAACACTGGAGCGATCCAGCAGAAGACTACCAGAGAGTTCCCAAGAACAGAAGACTAAGGCTAGTAAGGGACTTATAATACTAGGTGCAGAAAACTTACATTATAGAGACATATCGCCGGATGAGAAATAAAAAAACAAAAAAAAAAAACTAAACAATACACTGGAGTGGTGGTTTAAAGGGAACCTGTCACCCCCAAAATCGATGGTGAGGTAAGCTCACCGTCATCAGGGGCTTATCTACAGCATTCTGTAATGCTGTAGATAAGCCCCCGATGTAACCTGAAAGAGGAGAAAAAGAGGTTATATTATACTCACTCAGAGGCGGTCCGGTCAAATTGGTGTCTCTGGTCCGCTCCGGCGTCTCCTATCTTCATTCCATGACGTCCTCTTCTGGTCTTCACGCCGCGGCTCCGGTGCAGGCGTACTTTGTCTGCCCTGTTGAGGGCAGAGCAAAGTACTGCAGTGCGCAGGCGCCGGGCCTCTCTGACCTTTCCGGCGCCTGCACACTGCAGTACTTTGCTCTGCCCTCAACTGGGCAGACAAAGGACGCCTGCGCCGGAGCCGCGGTGTGAAGACCAGAAGAGGACGTCATGGAATGAAGATGGGAGGCGCTGTTCCGGACCTGAGACACCCATCGGAGCAGGACCGCCCCTGGGTGAATATAATCTAACGTCTTTTTCTCCTCTTTCAGATAACATCGGCGGCTTATCTACAGCATTACAGAATGCTGTAGATAAGCCCCTGATGACGGTGAGCTTACCTCACCATCGATTTTGGGGGTGACAGGTTCCCTTTAAGCATTTTGGCATATATTTTGTCACTGAATCTGCACCAAAATCCACACAATAAAAAAAAAACCCTGTGTGAAGATATTCAGGGCTTTCAGTGCTGGATAATGTACATCCTGTGTGATTTTATTGTTGAAATGAATACAACGGGTTGGCTCAAGCTCATGGCAAATTTTCATGTGTACTTTTAGAAAGTACTGGGATTATTGAGGGGGTGTCTCCAGATTGGATATTCCGCCCACAACATTGTTTAGGGTGCCTCTGATAGGTGTGAAAATTGTCCAGACTTGTGGACAGATTGAAGGCTGCATGCGACCAGCTTTACCACCTGGCGCTATTCGAAGGGTCAATTTACACTACATTATTTCAGGAACAAGCGTTGCTGAGGGCACTTGTCTCCCAGTAATCTTGCAGTCTAAACAGGCTGCCGATCACCCTATAAATGACTGATGGAAAGGCTTGTTTGTTGAGTGAAATGATCATTTGTGATCAATGATCTTTGCGCTCGGTGGAACATCGTGCCATGCTGTCCTACATTGACTATTTGGTCATAAGTGGTGGTTCTTTAGTGTTGATGTCATATTTTATCATCTATTTTTATAAATATGTACAAACATATTTTGCTTCGAACTATGGGCAGGACATCAGCGGTAGAGAAGATGGCCTTCACACAACATTTTCATATCTGTAGAGTGAGCTACATGCTCAGAAATGTCCTCTCCTTGTGTCAGCACCTGCGCAGAAGGCTCTTGGAGGGTGCTACACTGCCAATGCGAGATAGGCGATTTCTGCTCACATGCAAGATTTCCTTGGCAGTAGCTGAGAAGAGATTTTTCTGCAACAATGCATCGGATGAAAAACCTAAAGGCATCACCTAGGTCATCATTCTATGACCCATATGCCCATTTAAATGGCTTAGATGGGTAAATCTGATGACAGATTCCTGTATCAGGATCAGGAAAAATTCATTGAAAAAAATAGTTTAGAAAAGTTGAACATTTCCTATTGAAACACAAGATTTTTTTTCTGCCTCTCAAAAAAACCCAAAATCTGAAATTATCCTTACTTGACGAGGGTTAAGCTGCAATCCTGGACTTGGATCCTGAACAAGACTAGCTCTACTTCTAGAGTAAAAAAATCACAACATTTTCCTATTTGTGAGTGGCGCTGCAACGTCGTTACGGCTGTATATCGGGTCTTTCCAGCGACTTGGTATCGTCTGTGCACATGCTCCTATCTATACTAATGACTGCATTGTGTTCTCTTCTTGTAGGAGAACAACCTTCTGTGTTGACCACAAGTTCCAGACTTATTTTTTTTTCTAGGCAAGCACAGTTTCCAAATGTTCTGTCATTAGTCCTTAATTCCTCGTATGTGAATGTTATTTTCCCACCTACTCGTTGCTGAGCTTAAATTCACAGAATTATATGTAAGTTCTTGCCAGAGGGAGACCATGTAAGTTATGTAGCACAGTAACAATGTGCTCACTGAAACTGCCCAAGGGATTACACCTGAAATTCATTAAGAAACTAAGCATTACCTAGAGAAATCTTCCATTCACGATCCTCGCTGACTGGTCGTAACATGACAAGTCATTTATATATGTATATAACCTTATTGTGTGGGAGGTAGATTATTAGTAAACTCGAATCCATCATTAACATAACTGAGATGCGGATGAGTTATGAGTCGTGTTTTTGGCAATCACATGCGTACCATTACTACATTATCTGCGTGATGTCATGGAGGAAGAATGCGCGCACCCAAAAAAAAAATCTTGGTGTTCTGTGTAATGTACGTCTCTATATATATGGGGAAAGGCATTACTGTAGATGTTTCTGGGCTTGGATCCTTGTGCTTATCATAAAACTTTCTGTACTAGTTGATCTAATAATGTATTTTAATAGAAATTGGACTTTTCGTTGTTTTTGTTTATGGTGTATTTTTTTTCTTTCTTTTAAAATGGAGCTCCTCATTGTGCTCAAATAATGTTTGAGTATCTGTGTCTGCATGTCTCGCGGCTATTCGACAACAACACATGCGGTGGTTGCCTGTGTGTTAGACAATCCCTGCATGTGTTGTGGCTGTCGAAAAGCCGCGAGACGTGCAGACACTGGGAATTGATCATATTTTTTGAGCACGCCGAAGACACTCGGGATAGCACACGATCATGCTCGGTTAACACCTTATCCAATCACGTTCACTCATCGCTAAGAAACATTGCTACACCTGATCGTAACATAGCGTGCATTAAGTTTCTCCTGTTTCAATGACTAATTGAAGCTCCTCCCAATGAAGCGCAGTGCCTTGAACAGTGTAACACAAAAAAACTAACTCCAAACATAAAAATTTTAAGAAATTAAGGACAAAATAGTAATTTGTATTCCAGGGGTGGGCATTCAATTTAAAGTTGCATTTACAAGGGGCAGTTTCTGCCCATATGTAGTCGGTGATATAACGAGTCATTCTGCTCGTTTAAAGAGCATCTGTTGGTAGGAACCAACCATCCTAAGCTGTCCATTCATCATATTGCAGATATTGAGATATGCAGATTTGATTCAGCTTTCTGTGCCCTGCATGCCCATGTAGATGGCTTTGGAGGGTTATCCCACTGACAGATGTCCTTTTTAAAGGCTTGTTTACATTACCCAGTGCAAACTGTATTGGGACAAATGGGCGTTTCAGCCCCATACATCTTGCATATTGTCAAGAGATCTCCCCCATAGTGATATCCAGCCGACGATGTTGGTTTTTATTTTTGGACATATAAGAGATAACCAACTGATAATGAACTTACTTCACAGTGAGGACCATGCATGGTAAATTCCTCTGAGATTGATATTCTATGCTCCTCATTTATCTTGAGCTTTTTGGAAGTCTAAAACACTTTGATATGAATAGTTAATATCTTATCAATTCCATTAGTCGTGATCACCTAACCAGAGACTGTCAAGCTCTTGAAGAACTGCAACTTTTAGCTTGTGGGCTATCAGGACATATATGAGGTCCAAGTTTTGCAACAGATTGTAGGCTACTTGTTGGAGGCCAGTGTAGCAGAGAAACACAGCACTATGGAATTTAATTTTTTGTGTCTATTGGTCTTGTAGTGCAGGTGACATTTGGAGTTCTTTGTGGCATCATTTTTACCCGTGATGAAACCCTGATATTTGCGTATAATGGGTTTGAAGGGGTATTTTCAAATTTTAAAGTTATCTCCCATCTGTAGGATAGGGAATACGTTTCCAATCTCTGGGTCAAACCACTGAGACCTTCACAATCCCGAGACCGGGGCTCTGAGGAGTGCCATGAAAATGGAGTGGCGGTTAACCATAGACACTTCACACTTCCATTCATTGTTAATGGGACCCATGGAGGTAGCCGAGCTCTGTGCTTGGCTGGTCTTCTGCACTCCCATAAGAATGAATGTAGCAGCGAGTGCACATGATCGTCCACCCCTCCATTCTCATTGGGCTCTTCAGAGCGCTTATTCTCAGGATTGATGATGGTCTTAGCGGTCAAACCCCCTGTGATTTGGAACTTCTCCCCTTATACCATAGATAAGGGATGACTTTCAAACTTGAAAATATCTTTGAGCCAAACACCTGAACTTCTATGTTTTATTAACGTATTTGAGGACTTTACTTCTGTATTGTAGATGGGGAGCATGGTGGTGCATACGTAAAATTGAAACCGGGTAACTTAAAAAGCACTTGGCCCCCAGACTGCTTAATCTGGTGCCTCTATTTAATTTCCATTCATAAAAATGATTGTTGTGGAAAGACTCGTGCACGCAACATGAGATCCAAGTGCTATTCTCCATATACTGTAACTTCGTAAAAATGGGTGACTATACCTTATGACTTACTTGACCTTAGAATTCATCGTCTGTCTTCCACCACCAGTCATGCTCCATCCATTATTATGCTTGCTTGTATAGGGCCATGCTATTCTGCAGCAATTTACAGACGTTATAACTGTCCGCACAATCTAAATCTTCTGTGAGTATGTCTTTGGAGATTGGGAGTATCCAGGAAACCCACTCAAACATGGTGAGATGTTGCACGTGGTGTTGATTTGAACCCAGAATCCCAACGCTGCAAAGCCACAGTGCTAACTCATGAGCCACCAAGTTGTCCTGTGTCAACTAAACCAAGTGTATTTTGGCAAATAACCACATCCTTCATATCACATCTACCTTGGCAATATGAAGTAAATGGATCACTGACAAAGGGCAGAAAAAAAGTTGAAGAATTCCAATAATGGGCGTGTTATAAAATTTGTTTTTGTTGGATGTCCAGATCCCAACAAATCCTTTCAAAATATTGAGCCCCTATAAATTTTGACACCTTTTTAGATGTTTGTGAACCTTGAAAAATACTTTTTTTTTTTTTCACCCTGAATTTCCTGAAAACCAAGTAGAAAGAAATGGCTAAATTTTAAGACGAGGTTTTTATTATCTGTTTAGAATTGTAATTTTCTTTGTCCCAATTACATAGATACACTTTTTCATGTCTGGAACTCAAATTCCTGCTCCCGACATGAGCAAATCAAAGGGGGGGGAATAAATGTGAACTGACAGTTTGACATATTCTGTCAGAAACTTCATCCGAGTGTTGTCGTCTAAAGTTCTGTTGCAGATACAACCTTCCTCTCTAGTCTCGCACATCACATTCCTCTGAAACCTCCTCAGCCCTAATACTCAGCCCCCGGGGTAGAAGCCGTAAGCAGCAGCTTTGCTGTTTCCCACTGTCATAGAGCAACATGATACTTCATTAGTAGTTTTCATTGCTCACAAATAGCTTCTAAACACACAGCACAATTTTTTGACCCGCGGACCCTTTTAAGTCTTCTAACCTCCAAAATACAATTATTTATACAAATTCCCGTAATTGTGTCTCCTGAAAACTTTGTGAGCCTGTAATAATAATAATAAAAAGTTAAGGTGTCATTAAGGTCCAATTTTTTTTTTTCCTTTTCTGGGCCACAATAGTAAGTGAAATTAATCCCATACGTTGTTTGTGTACAGAAAAGAAAGTCAAGCGTAGCAAAGTCAAAACACGGAGAGAGCAGAATAAGCTGCTTTTCTGCTATGAGCCGTCGACGGGCCCCGTTTTTGTCAGGTTTACACCAAGAATGCTGTCCTAGACTGTATGGTTTATTTAGCAGTGAAGAGATGACAGACTGTGGGGGGTAGGGGAGGAGAAAAGGGTTGAGAAGGAAGCTTACTTTTGGAATGTAAATACACGTAGAGCTAGTCTAGCCTTTGTTTAGTATCTCTTTAAACTAAGACAAAAAAGTCACTGAATGAATGAATAGCAGCATGGTGACATACCTAAATGTTTGAGGAAAAATTTTGGGATGTTTGAAATCCTATTTGGATCTTTTTCCCAGATCGCAGAGCATTCATATGCACTCAGCAGGAAACTTCATGGAGATGCACATATGGGCAGAAGGTCTTTGGCGGTGCCTTTTTCTTAACTTTTGCCTTTTCTTCTTTTGAAGAAAGTAATGGCTTAAGTCTGACTGAAGCATAATCTTTTTTGTATGTCCCCTATAAGAATTTACTTCTGGTTCACAGGTTTTTACCCACCATCACAGTCTCCAAGCCCTCGGAGTTTAAAACAAGAATAAGTCCTCGCGCAGACAGCAGGAAACACCAGATTAAATACACAATGACTGACAGTCCTAAAAATAAGTCTTTTTGGGGAGATGTGTGATGGTCCTCAGGTGACCAGTTTGTCTAGCGCGTCTTTTTAGATGGTCAACATATCGAATATAGTAGAAAAATAATAGATTTATTCTGGCTCGGTTTTCGCTGCTACTTGGTGGCATCTCTACTTACCAAGGTTGCTACTGAATTCGTGAAAGTGGACCTGTCTCATGGTTTGAGAGCAACAACTAAAAGTAATGGACAAATGTCACAACTTTAACCACAAAGAATGTAGTCTTCTGCGAGTTCTCCGCTACATACCTGTGTACCCCATATTCTGTGACCTGTATTTTTGTCCTTTTCTGTTCCCCAAATATTAATCACATTATCAGTAACTACAGAGATTCATCATTGTTCTGCATCCGAAAGATCTCTGAACACTTTGAGGATGACTTGGTAATGTGAAGATTTTGGTAGAACACATTTAAAAAATTATGTATGATGATGGTGAACCTAAGTTTCGAGGCAAATTAGGTCCACATGTCAGAATTATTGATTTTGGAATCTAACCTCTTTTATACATCACGATGGATTACCGTATATTGAGGATTTGCTGTTGTCGAATTAATTTGGTGAGGACCAGATTTTAACACCTACTAAAATAGTGTAGGCAGCTCTTTTAGTGTTGACATTTTGAAGTAGAACTAAAGTTAAAGCACTTCAATCTGGCAAGGAGGAGACCGGATAGATGAGTGAAGGAGAATAGAAATAGGGCAATAAGTCAACCATAATTTTCTTAACTTATGATCTTGTGAATTCCATGGTTATAAGTCTATGTAAGGGTGAAATTATAATTATCAGACTTTGTGGATTTTCAGATTACATTTTCAAGTCTCCCTACCTATAATCTGTCTTTGCACAAAGGTAAAAAAGCATTTGGAGCAAAGGTCTGAAAATTTACAAGACAGATGTAAGCAGCTAGTTACCACCAAATGGTCTGGAGACATGAGTGATCAGGCTGTGACTGGTAGGAGGTCCTCACTCACTAGAAGGACATAATGAAGCTGTCTTGGCTTGACAGGTTCCCTATAAGGGATTATTCACACCATGTTTGATCCATACAGTTGAGGAATGCACAAGTGAATGCAATAATGTATTTATTATGCTAAGGGTTTTATATGCTGGTTTCTGTTTTCTTTTTTTTTTTTAGCAATTTAATTTATTAAGGGTTTTATACATTTTTGTAAGTGCCCTCATGCATAAATTGAGTTCCTAGTCCAATATATAAAGTATGCAGAATGGACAAAACTTTTAAGTATAAATTAAAGACCTCAGACCTCACTCACAAAGACGCTGTTTCGAGTTCGCGTTTAATGGAGTTTTTTTGTTTTTTTGCCTTGTTTTTTTTAAGCCACCTATCGACATGTAACCTGAATTATTATTTTCAGGATGTGATAAGCCTCTTCTATCATGCAGTTAATATTACATTAAGAAGCATTCTTCTGCCTGGACCAAACATGGAAGAACATTTATTTATTGGTCATTAAAGGCTGTGAGGAGTTGATGTGCACCTGTGGGCCTTCTGTTCCAACAACATTACTGAAAACTTTGTCTATACCCTAATAATTTTCCTTCTGGGTTGCTGCAACACATTATTTATTGGTCTTTTCACTAGACTTAATTCTTTCATGAATGTTACACTTCTAGGAAGCTCACAGATTTTCCTTAACTTGAAACTGAAATTCCTATCAGATCTGTGACCCTCATTTGTTTGATTTTTCAACCATCTTCTATCTACATGGTCAAATGTAACCAGCCAAGAACAACATTCAAGCACCTACAGTGGTCATTGCCTCTCATCCCCACCTCAGTTATCCATATTTTTGCTATGTTTTTCTATTCTCAGGAACTTTAACCAAGTTTTTAATGTGACTTGAACATATATCTTTTCCACTCATTGCTGAATTGTACAGATGTGTCCTCCCTTACTTTCCCTATTTGCTCGGGATATTACCCAGAGGTGACCAGTCTTGAGAAAGAATAGCATTACACTGTCGAGTGTTATTTCTGCTATGTGTCTGTGTATGAAATTTTAATTAAAAAAATCCGGCGTTCATAAACAAAAATATTCGGCAAAGGGGATACATCTCAGGATGGTAAAAGTGAAAATTTTGTACGGTGTGGCAGCGTATGTTGGTACTTGGTTTGCCTTGTGAATGGCCAGTGTAGTAGTAATCTATTTCTCTTTGGGGTCATCTGACCTTCCCTTTGAGAACTGAACATCAGGTGAATGTCACTATGTTGACTTGGGGAAATCCTTGTTGACCTCTATGGATGATTTGACAGCTACAGCCGAGGTTTCCTCCTGCTGTCATCACTGATGGATTAAGAGCATTATGCACCCAACAGTAATGGAAATGTCAATGTCCTGAGGTCTTTTTTTCCTTAAGTAAATACATGTTCTCCAGGTTTGAAATATATGATCACTTCCCAATGTTCAATATGTAAAAGAAAGGTTCAGTTGTTAGCATCCAATTGTGTTTCCTTGTATCGTGGAAACTCAACACTATTGCTAAAAGTGGATTTGTCCTTGATTTTCAGAAACTACTTTGTGAGCACCATTGACTGAGGGACCCGTGTGTATTAGAGGTAACTTATGAAAGATGTGGTCCACAGTAGAGTATCACTACTCCTCAAGAAGACATGTATTTAGGATTTCCTAATTTTGGCACAGGTGACCTAGTTCTTAAGAATTCTTTTATGGGATATTTTCTTGGAGGTTCTTAAACACCAAGTTTCACAACACTGGTATCAACTTTTCTCGCTCAATTTATTAATGTATCTACTTTAAAGACCCCATGTTTTCCAAGTGAATATTATGACACTTAAAATTTCAGAAAATTTTGGATGGTCACTTGCAGCATTTTTGGTTTATATGCACGTTGGCACAGTTTTGGTACTTTTATATTCTTGTAATTACAACGTAGGGATTAAACTATTTCATCTTTCTATGCTCTAGCACTTTTTTAGGTACCGTATTTAATACATTATGATTATTTCTATATAATAAAATTGCTGCATGTCTAGGTGGTATGACGACCAGTATCCTAGGGAAAAGAAATTCATCCCAAAAACATATTTGTATTTTAATAAATGCTTGAATTGAATAAATATTTGTGGAATCCATAATTCTCTCCAGGTAAGATATAATCAAGAACATGTTGCATATGTTATAACACTCCCCCTGGCATCGGGTCCGCTCTCCGACAGTCATGGTTTATGATCTCACATCAAAAAAAAAAAAGCAGGTATCGAGCAACAAATTAGTTCCACTATCTCCAGCTGCATTGGAACAATAGAGACATGTTTGAGGAGTGGAGCAGCTCATTAAAAAGAGTTAACTACCAAATTAGGAAGTAAAAATCTCTCTTCTAGAACAGCCGCCTCCAAAAATGTTGTGGCCAAAAGCAAGTTTGGTGCCGTTCCATCAATGTTTAAAAAATAACTTTCTTCAGATCTTGTAACTTTGATAGCTCTCAATAGACCAGTGCTTCCTGAAAGCTCTGCAAGGGAACGCCTAAGAAATATAACACATATTAAAGGTGAAGAATGTGTGGAGCTTGCCATGCAAGTCAGCAAAATAGCCTCACCGAGCAAAAGCTGTTAATCATACATATTGATTTGAGGAACAGTTGGGTATTAAATGTATTAAACTTGGGCTATTGTGAAGCACATATTGGAGGCAAGGGTATTCTACAGTTAGAAAATAGATTATCGTTCAACTACAATTTTATGGCACTAAAAAAGTGAAAAATAGTTTGGGTTTAAAAATAAGTTATGGAGGATAATAGATGCTGAACAGCAATTTCAACAAAGTGTCACCTCGGCTCCCCCCTTCAACCGGCCATTTTGTTCAAATGTTGCACTTAACAAAAGGAAATAACCCCCAAAAATAACTCACTTTTTCAGATGTGATTTTGCATAACTTAAACTTAAAAGGTGTTTTCGACCTGTTAAATATTAGGTTTGCACAGCCAAAGATCGTAACACAAGTGGATGGGGTCGCGTGGGATGGCAGCAAAAAATTCTACCAGGTCAGTTGTTTTTTTTTGCGACTTGCTGCTGCAACTCGATTCACTTGTATTGCGCTGTGATGATGTAACTACACATAAGGAATTTTTGGTCACATGAGCTTTGGCGCAGGCAAAGTTGTCGTGGAGCCCCAGCCTAATGCTTAAAGAGTTTTATTTCCACATAAAAAATAGAATTATTTTTGCCATGTCCTGTCTAGAGTCGCTGTGTAGTCCTTGCCTTATGTTTGGCAATTTTTACTATTGCGTCAAATGGATTGGCCGTTTGATTTATTTTTATTATAGGAACCAAAAAAAAAATAAACTGATGAAAAGTTGTCCTTCTAATAGCCCCCCTTGTGAGTAGTCTGTGTTTCTAATGTCCTGATTCTGATTCCTGATTTTCTAATGTCCTGATTCACCCAGAGAGAATTTTGTCACCTTGATTATTTGGAGTACTTGTTTTTTTAGTTTGGTAACTTATAGTTGAGCAAAAAGATTCACACCCTGGTCCTCAGTCCATTCAAGTCCTCCTCGGCAACTAGACCAGGGCAGGCCATTTCTCCCGTGTGTCCCAGGAGCCATTTTCAACATGACAATACCAGCCTGTACGTTGCTTGTGCTACTGTGAGCAGCCTGCGTGGCCTAAACATGCTACCATGGCCTGCAGCATCTCCGGACTTGTCTCACATCGACCACATCTGGGATGTCATTGATTAGCAATATAACTTGCATATCATCACCATATCTATCAATTCTGAGATTACGATACTCCCACGACCTTTCCTTTTTGGTGCTGCAATTTTAGTGTGTGTGTGTGTGTGTGTGTAATGCCACAGGGCATTAACCCCTTCACCCCCGGAGCTTTTTCCGCTTTTTCATTTTCGTTTTTTGCTCCCCTCCTTCCCAGAGCCATAACTTTTTTGTTTTTCCGTCAATATGGCCATGTCAGGGCTTATTTTCTGCGGGAAGAGATGTACTTTTGAACTATAGCATTGATTTTACCATGCCATGTAACAGAAAACGGAAAAAAAATTCCAAGTGTGATGAAATTGCAAAAAAAGTGCAATCTCACACTTGTTTTTTGTTTGGCTTCTTTGCTAGGTTCACTAAATGCTAAAACTGACCTGCCATTATGATTCTTCAGGTCATTACGAGTTCATAGACACCAAACCTGTCAAAGTTATTTTTTATCTAAGTGGTGAAAAAAATTTCCAAAATTTGCTAAAAAAAAAAAAAAAAAAAAAAATGCGCGATTTTCCGATACCCGTAACGTCTCCAATTTTCGTGATCTGGGGTCAGGTGAGGGCTTATTTTTTGCGTGCCGAGCTGGCGTTTTTAATGATACCATTTTGGTGTAGATGCGTTCTTTTGATCGCCCGTTATTGCATTTTAATGCAATGTTGCGGCGACCAAAAAAACGTAATTTTGGCGTTTTGATTTTTTTTCTCGCTACGTCATTAAGCGGTCAGGTTAATCCTTTGTTTTTATTGATAGATCGGGCGATTCTGAACGCGGCGCTACCAAATATGTGTATATTTGATTTTTTTTTTAATTGTTTTATTTTGATTGGGGCGAAAGGGGGGTGATTTGAACTTTTATATTTTTTTTATTTTTTTAATATTTTTAATTACTTTTTTTTTTTTATTTTGGCATGCTTCAATAGCCTCCATAGGAGGCTAGAAGCATGCATTACTCGATCGGCTCTGCTACATAGAGGTGAAGTACAGATCACCTCTATGTAGCAGAAATGCAGGGTTGCTTTGAACACCGACCACAGGGTGGCGCTCAAAGCAATCGGCCATCAACAACCATAGAGGTCTCAAGGAGACCTCTGGTTGTTATGGCGATGCACTGCCGACCCCCGATCATGTGACGGGGGTCCGCAGTGCGAGCACTCCCGGCCGCGCGGCCGGGAGCGCTAGTTAAATGCCGCTGTCAGCGCTTGACGGCGGCATTTAACTAGTTAATGGGCGCGGGCGGATCGCGATTCCGCTCGCGTTCATTGCGCGCACATGTCAGCTGTACAAAACAGCTGACATGTCGCGGCTTTGAGGTGGGCTCACCGCCGGAGCCCACCTCAAAGCAGAGGATCTGCCAGCTGACGTACTATTCCGTCAGCTGGCAGAAAGGGGTTAAAGTCCTTTTTTTTTTTTTTACATCTTTTTGTGTGGTTTCCCTTTTTGTTTACTGTCTGGAAGGCCATTGGAATGCTGGTTATTTACCTCACCACTTGTGCGCTCGACCCCATCCCACCTCCTCCCCAACCTCACCACCCACCACACTAATCCCATCGCTAACCCATCTCTACAACCTATCGCTAACTTCTGGTACCTTCCCCTTTGCTTTCAAACATGCCACAATCACACCTATCCTCAAAAAAGCCATCCCTTGACCCGAGCACTATGCCCAGCTATCCCATGTCTTTCCTCCCATTTGCTTCCAAACTCCTTGAGCAGCACATCCATGCTGAACTTTCCTCTCACTTTGCATCTAACTTTCCCTTTGACAACCTACAATTTGTCTTCCGTCCCCACCATTCCACTGAGACTGCCCTCACCAAAATTACTAATGACTTACTTACAGCCAAAGCTAACAGACAATTCTCTATACTCTTCAGACCTGTCCTCTGCTTTCAACACAGTTGACCACTGCCTCCTACTACAGATCCTCTCTTCCTTTGATGTCAAAGGCCTTGCCCTTTCTAGGATCTTTTCATACCTTACCAACCACACATTTAGCGTTTCCTACTCCCATACTACCTCTTCATCTCACCCCTCTCTGTTAGTGTCCCTCAAGGCTCTGTCCTAGGACCCCTTCTCTTCTCAATCTGTACCCTTGGCCTGGGACAACTCAGAAAGTCCTGTGGCTTCCATTACCATCTGTATGCTGATGACACTCAGATCTACCTCTATGGCCTAGATGTCACCTCTCTGCTCTCCAGAATCCTAGAGTGTCTATCGGCCATATCTTCCTCCTTCTCCTCTCGCTTCCTCAATTTCAATGTGGACAAACCTGAACTACCGTATATACTCGAGTATAAGCCGACCCGAGTATAAGCCGACCCCCCTAATTTTGCCACAAAAAACTGGGAAAACTTATTGACTCGAGTATAAGCCTAGGGTGGAAATGCAGCATTTACCGGTGAATTTCAAAAATAAAAATAGATCATTATTTCCCCATAGCTGTGCCATATAGTGCTCTGCACCGTTCATATTTCCCCATAGGTGTGAACCATATAGTGCTCTGCACCGTTCATTGTGCCCCCTAGCTGTGCCATATACGGTGCTCTGCACCGTTCACTGTGCCCCATAGCTGTGCCATATACGGTGCTCTGCACCGTTCACTGTGCCCCATACATAGCTGTGCTGTGCCATATACGGTGCTCTGCACCGTTCACTGTGCCCCATAGCTGTGCTGTGCCATATACGGTGCTCTGCACCGTTCACTGTGCCCCATAGCTGTGCTGTGCCATATACGGTGATCTGCACCGTTCACTGTGCCCCATAGCTGTGCTGTGCCATATACGGTGCTCTGCACCGTTCACTGTGCCCCATAGCTGTGCTGTGCCATATACGGTGCTCTGCACCGTTCACTGTGCCCCATAGCTGTGCTGTGCCATATACGGTGCTCTGCACCGTTCACTGTGCCCCATACATAGCTGTGCTGTGCCATATACGGTGCTCTGCACCGTTCACTGTGCCCCATAGCTGTGCTGTGCCATATACGGTGCTCTGCACCGTTCACTGTGCCCCATACATAGCTGTGCTGTGCCATATACGGTGCTCTGCACCGTTCACTGTGCCCCATAGCTGTGCTGTGCCATATACGGTGCTCTGCACCGTTCACTGTGCCCCATAGCTGTGCTGTGCCATATACGGTGCTCTGCACCGTTCACTGTGCCCCATACATAGCTGTGCTGTGCCATATACGGTGCTCTGCACCGTTCACTGTGCCCCATAGCTGTGCTGTGCCATATACGGTGCTCTGCACCGTTCACTGTGCCCCATAGCTGTGCTGTGCCATATACGGTGCTCTGCACCGTTCACTGTGCCCCATACATAGCTGTGCTGTGCCATATACGGTGCTCTGCACCGTTCACTGTGCCCCATAGCTGTGCTGTGCCATATACGGTGCTCTGCACCGTTCACTGTGCCCCATACATAGCTGTGCTGTGCCATATACGGTGCTCTGCACCGTTCACTGTGCCCCATAGCTGTGCTGTGCCATATACGGTGCTCTGCACCGTTCACTGTGCCCCATAGCTGTGCTGTGCCATATACGGTGCTCTGCACCGTTCACTGTGCCCCATACATAGCTGTGCTGTGCCATATACGGTGCTCTGCACCGTTCACTGTGCCCCATAGCTGTGCTGTGCCATATACGGTGCTCTGCACCGTTCACTGTGCCCCATAGCTGTGCTGTGCCATATACGGTGCTCTGCACCGTTCACTGTGCCCCATACATAGCTGTGCTGTGCCATATACGGTGCTCTGCACCGTTCACTGTGCCCCATAGCTGTGCTGTGCCATATACGGTGCTCTGCACCGTTCACTGTGCCCCATAGATGTTCCACATAAATTTGTGCCGCCGCTGCCGCAATAAAGAAAAAAAAAACACATACTCACCTCCCTTGATTGCAGCTCCCGGCGTCTCGTTCCGGCGCCTCCATCTTCCCGGCGTCTCTGCTCTGACTGATCAGGCAGAGGGCGCCGCGCACACTGTATGCGTCATCGCGCCCTCTGCCTGAACAGTCAGAGAGCAGAGACGCCGGGAAGATGGAGGCGCCGGCCGGGAAGATGGATCGGCGCCCGGCGGCTGGAACGAGGACAGGTGAATATGCTATACTCACCTAGTCCTGGCGATCCTCGCGCTGTCCCCTCCTGTCTTCGGTGCCGCAGCTTCTTTCTCTATCAGCGGTCACCGGCACCGCTGATTAGAGAAATGAATAAGCGGCTCCGCCCCTATGGGAGGTGGAGCCGCTTATTCATTTCTGTAATGAGCGGTCCCACGTGACCGCTGAAGAGAGGAAGAAACTGCAGCGCCGAAGCCCGTGGGACGGCAGGGACAGCGCGAGGATCGCTGGGACTAGGTAAGTATACCTCAGCGCCCTCACCCCCTCACCCGCCGACCCCACCGCTACCGTGACTCGAGTATAAGCCGAGGGGGGCACTTTCAGCCCAAAAATTTGGGCTGAAAATCTCGGCTTATACTCGAGTATATACGGTAATTATCTTTCCTCCATCTCGCAGATCTTCCTTACCTGATCTATCTATCAAAATAAATGAAATCACACTTTCCCCTATCCCGGAAATCCGCTGCCTTGGAGTAACCCTCCTCTCTTTTGTGTGCTTCAAACCGCACATCCAAGTTCTCGCCACCTCCTGTCACCTCCAGCTCAAAAATATTTCCAGAATCCGTCCTTTCTCAGCCATCACTCTACCAAAATGCTTGTGCATGCCCTAATCCTCTCCCGTCTCGACTACTGCAAAATCCTCCTTTGTGGCCTACCTTCTAACACTCTCGCACCCCTCCAGTCCGTCCTTAACTCTGCTCCCCGACTAATTTAATCTCTCTCCTCACTACACTCCAGCTTCCCCTCTTTGCAAATCCCTTCACTGGCTCCCAATTTCCCATTGTATCCAGTTTAAACTACTAACACAGACCTACAAAGCCATCCATGACCTTTCTCCTCTGTATATTTCCGAACTAATCTCTCAGTATCTCTTCCCTCACGTAATCTCTGGTCCTTCCAAGACCAACTTTTCTCCTCCACGCCTATTCGCTTCTCACCCGATCGCCTCCAAGACTTCTCTCGAATATCCCCCATCCTCTGGAATTCTGTGACCCAACATGTCCGGTTATCCACCACATTTGGATCCTTCAAATGGAACCTGAAAACCCATTTCTTCAAGAAAGCTTACAACCTGTAATGACCACACGGCCACCTCAACACCATCGGAGCTACTGCAACCCCCGACCTACTGTCTCCTTCCTCGTCCATCTGTACCAGTCTGTGATTGTTAGTTTGTTTACCGTAAGTGATATCTGTATTTTGATGTAACCCCTTGTCATGTACAGCACCATGGAATCAATGGTGCTATGTAAATAATAAAATATATGTATATGTACATCTGCGTGTGTGTGTGTGTGTGTACTTTTCCATAAATTTCCTATAGGATTCAAGTCGGATGATTGGCTTGGCCATTCTAGCAGCTTTATTTTCTTTCTATGAAACCGAGAGTTTCCTTTGCCATGTGATTTCTTCAATTATGACGTTTGTCAGTGCAGTATGCTGAATAACAGCCTCACACCGTGATGTTTCCACCTCCAAACTTCACTGTTGGTATGGTGTTTTGCGGTGATATGCAGTGCCTTTTTTCCATTAAACATGGTGTGTCTTATGGCAACCAAAGAGCTCCATTTTGGTCTAATCTGACCAGAGTATATTTCCCAGTATTTCACAGGCTTGACTAAATGTTTTTGAGCAAACTTTAAAATGGCTTAAACATGCTTTTTACTCAGCAATGGAATCTGGCATGGTTAGTGTGCATACAGGCCATGGAGGTTGAGTGCATTACTTGATTTTCTTTGAAACAATTGTACTTGCTTATTCCAGAACTTTCTGAAGCACTCCATAGGGTTCCTTGGATCTTGGACAACTCTTCTGATTTTTTTTTTTTCACTCCTCTGACTGAAATCTTGCGATGAGCACCTGGTCGTAGCTCGTTTATAGTGAACTTATGTTCTTTGCACTTCTAGATTATGGCCCCAACACCGCTCACTGTAATCTTCAGTAGTTGAGAAATTCCTCTGTAACCAATGCCATCAGTATGTTTTGCAACTCTAAGGTTGTGTAGGTCTGAGGTATCTCAGGACCTCTTGAGAGGTCTTGAGACAGCTCACCGGTTTTCCCCATCTTGAAATGTTTCTTTTGTGGCACATTGGTAAAGCGACACCATTTTATAGGCCATCAGTTGCACCACCTGATGTTTTTCACGAAGTGGCAAGATTGCTTTCTAATTAGTGATAGATTTCAACCGGTGTCATGACTTTCCATGGCTTTTTGTATCTTCATGTGTTCAATTCTTTTTCTCTGTCATTTCTCATTATTACACATAACTTAAATTATGGATGTTTATGGTTTGATTTCTTTGCCTGTGTGGATTAGATCGGTTGTTACCAACATCTGGTGAGAATTTCAGGTGTATAGCACCTTTAGATATATTTGTTCTTAGAAAATTGGTGACGTGTTCAATACTTATTTTACCCGCTGTGTGTATGTGTGTGTGTGTGTGTGTGTGTGTGTGTTTATATATCTCTTTATCCAGTGAGGAAAATAAGTATTTGATACACTAATGATTTTGCATGATTTCCCACCTACAAAGAATTGAGAGGTCTGTAATGTTTTTCGCTGGTACACTTCACCTGTGCGAGACAGAATGTAAAAATCACAATGTATGTTTTTTTACCTTTTATTGCATGAAATAAGTATTTGATTCAATAGAAAAACAGAACTTAATATTTAGTACAGAAACCTTTGCATGTAATTAGAGGTCAGAAGTTTCCTGCAGTTCTTAACCAAGTTTGCACACAGCTGAAAAGTTGGCCCACTCCTTCATACGATCTCCAGATTTTTCAGGTTTCAGGGCAACATTGAGTTTCAGCTCCCTCCAAAGATTTTCTATTTGGTTCAGGTCTGGATACTGGCTATGCCAAACCAGTACCTTGAAATGCTTCTTAGGGAGCCACTCCTTAGTTGCCCTGGCTGTGTTTTTTTGGGGGTAATTGTCATGCTGGAAGACCAAGCCACGACCCATCTTCAATGCTCTTACTGAGGCAAGGAGGTTGTTGGTCAAAATATCGCAATACATGACCCCATCCTCCCTTCACTACTGTGCAGTGGTCCTGTCCCCTTTATAGAAAAGCACCCCAAAGTATGATGTTTCCCCCACCATGCTTCATGGTTGGGACAGTGTTTTTGGGATTGTACTCCTCCTTCTTCTTTCTCCAAACACAGTTAGTGGAGTTGATACCAAAAAGTTTTATTTTGGTCTTGTCTGACCAAATTACCTTCTCCAATGCCTCCTCTGGAACATCCAGATGGTCATTGGTGAACTTCAAACAGGCCTGGACATGTGCTGGTGCGAGCCCCAGACCGAGGAAGATTGACAGTCATCTTGTGTTTCTTCCATTTTCTAATAAATGTGCCAAGAGTTGTTGCCTTCTCACCAAGCTGCTTGCCTATTGTACTATAGCCCATTCCAGCTTTGTGGAGGTCTACAATTTTGTCTCTGATCTCCTTAGACAGCTCTTTGGTCTTGGCCATGGTGGAGAGGTTGGAGTGTGATTGAGTGTTTGGTCAGGTGTCTTTTATACAGGTAACGAGTTCAAACAGGTACAATTAATACAGATAATGAGTGCAGAGTAGGAGGCTTCCTACAGAAAATCGAACAGGTCTGTGAGAGCCATAGTTCTTGCTGGTTGGTAGGTGATCAAATACTTATTTCATGCAATAAAATGCAAATTAATTATACAAAAATCATACCATGCGATTTTCTTTTTAGAATTATTATTTTTAAATTCTGCTTCAGTTGAAGTTTACATACAATAAAAATTACAGACGTCTCCATTCTTTGTAGGTAGGAAAACTCGCAAAATCAGCAGTGTATCAAGTACTTATTTTCCCCACTGTATGTGTATACGTGTGTGTATGTATGTATATATGTAATGTGTGTATGTGTGTGTGTGTGTATATATATATATATATATATATATATATTAATTATATTTATGCATGTATATATTTTTGTGTGTGTAATTTATAATATTAGTATTACTACAATACTAATATTACATTACTATAATATTAGTGTTACTACAGTGGTTGACTTTGCTGTTCTGTTAATAATCACTAACCCATATGGAATCATTGTTTTTATGTGGGGAAACTTGATATTTGTGGTTCTGTTTCTTCTGTCACTTTTCTAAATTCTTGTTTTCTGATATTTCTTACTCATTAACTCTTTGGTAATTGCGATGATACTACACCCGTCCTTGGCGGGGCTCTTTGGCCATCCATGGGCTGTTTCTGTGTAGCTGGTCTGCAGTGTTCTCAGTGTGTTCTGGTTTATTGTTTATGCTTGCCTTCTTCTTGAACTACAATTCCCAAGACGCTCTGGGAAAAACTCATAGTAAAACATTTTTCGTTCTCCAGCTTTTTTTTTGTGTGCTCAGAACTTTGCTTGGACAAGCCTGTAAGAAGGCGCATCTGCTTAATATCAGTATCTAAGAGCTGAAAGGGAAAAGGTACAGATTTTTCTCAACCGCTTCTTGCGCTGATGCATTTGATTTCAGAATTATCAATAGTATGAAAGTTTACACTGACTTTGTGTGCGCCCTACAAAATGTATCTGGTAACGCACACCTCTATATCACTGCTCCAGTGATACCACAAGAAAACATATGGGTACAAGTTTTTATTTTTGGATATACTGCTTGGCTGACATTTACACTTTTATTATTATTATTATTATTATTTATTATTATAGCGCCATTTATTCCATGGCGCTTTACATGTGAGGAGGGGTATACATAATAAAACAAGTACAATAATCTTGAAAAATACAAGTCACAACTGGTACAGGAGGAGAGAGGACCCTGCCCGCGAGGGCTCACAATCTACAAGGGATGGGTGAGGATACAGTAGGTGAGGGTAGAGCTGGCCGTGCAGCGGTTTGGTCAATCGGTGGTTACTGCAGGTTGTAGGCTTGTCGGAAGAGGTGGGTCTTCAGGTTCTTTTTGAAGGTTTCGATGGTAGGCGAGAGTCTGATATGTTGTGGTAGAGCATTCCAGAGTAGGGGGGATGCACGAGAGAAATCTTGTACACTTGGGTATAGTCCTCAAAATAGAGACGGATAGACCCGTCAGTGGTGGTGGAGGAATCTGGAGGTGTAGAGGGTGAACGTGTGGTCAAGCCCCAGTAGTGAGATCGCCCTGGCCGTCAGGGTTGCTCAAAAACAACTATTCGCACTGTGACATCACTGCAAACCTACTGAGGTCACATACTCAAACCCAGTATTTCTAGTGGAAGGGCTGGTATTTATTGTATCTTATTTTTTCTGATTTTAGTCTGAATATTGAATGTGTTAAATGCATATACCTGGTTTAGTATTGAATTTCCAAATGGCGTATGTCAACCAATATTATCATTTCACCAGTAGAAGTCTCATAAGTATTTAATTTATTAATTTTTTAATTCTGGTTACTAGGACCTTGCTTAGACCAAATGATGCTCTGATGAGCCTAACTTAAGGTCTGAGCCCAAGGTGGATGAGCATAGTGCAACTGGGTGAGCTGGAATCAAGTTTCTTTAATTACTATAAAGGTGAGAACAGTGCAGTTTGATGATCTTTAATAATCCTTGTAATTCCTTGTGACTGGAGCTGCTCCTCACTGCTCCCCCCACCCGTCTGGGACATTACATCACAGCATTGTGCAGCTCTTCCCTGTGAGAAACGTTCAGTTTCCTGATAATAGCAGGGGACATGGCCTGCTCCAGGCTGTTCTTAGCTGATATCTGTCACTAATGAGTCCAAGAACAGGGGCGTGCTCCCTTCTAGTAATAGTCATGTGAAAAAATGAAAATATTTTGATATTCTGCTGTACAACCTATTCTTTATGCATTTTTGCACCGCTTTTCTCCCATTCAAATGTGGAAAAAAAATGCAAGAAAAATGCACAAAATATGCATGTAAAAACACAGTATATGGATCAGAACAATGAGGCCTGGGGGTTTAGTCCATGTCTGACACATGCTGTAGGCTGGATGCTTTCCTCAGGCTGGCAATCGGTGGATAAAAATCAATGTTTTTTTTTTTTTTTTTTTTTAAATCAAAAAAATCGGAATTTTTTTATTTAAATCGGATTTTTTTCAATAAATTGCTTTTTGAGGAAAATATTTTACCATCCAAAGGTTCTTCCATCATGAGATAAAGCTGAGTTGTTTAACTCAGTAGAATAAAGGCTGTATATGTGTAACATTCACAATGCCATGCTCTTCCAGAGGTTTCTGTAGGATTAGTGGGCAGTTTCTCTCCTATATTATCACAGACGCTCGCTTTACTTACGCAGTTCTCAAAACTGAATTTGACTCCGCAGAGGTCCCAGCCTCTTCTTCACGGCAAAAATGTTACAACATGAACAGAGTTGAGAAAAAGACCTTAATCCTATTGTTCTACAAACCTATGAATACAGAATCAACCCCTTCAGTGCCAAGTCCAAGAAGTTAGACAATATGTTTCTGATTGTTTGGAGTGGAATAGATCTGCACAACACAAGAAGAATGTGAATCTAAGTGAGGAGGAGGAAGGGCAAGCAGACAAGAAAATGAAAGTGAAACTTTGAGCACAATACTGCAGCATAGCCACAGACAGACAAGTCTGGATCTGTTTGTGTGTACGACCTGAGGTTTATTACATTCTTTCCTTATAATGGCAGCAGGCCGTAAAAGACACACCCAGTTTGGGAATATTTTAATGAAGCTCCTTCGCCTATCGGTAAGGCAGGCATGCGTGCAAAATGCAAACGATGCAACAAAGAAATGCAAGGCCTGGTGGTGCGAATGAGGCAATATCATGAGAAGTGCGGTGATGAAGATGAGCTTCATTAAAATATTCCCAAACTGGGTCTCTTTTATGGCCTGCTGCCATTATAAGGAAAGAATGTAATAAACCTCAGATCGTACACACAAACAGATCCAGACTTGTCTGTCTGTGGCTATGCTGCAGTATTGTGCTCAAAGTTTCACTTTCATTTTCTTGTCTGCTTGCCCTTCCTCCTCCTCACACTTAGATTCACATTCTTCTTGTGTTGTACAGATCTATTCCACTCCAAACAATCAGAAACATATTGTCTAACTTCTTGGACTTGGCACTGAAGGGGTTGATTCTGTATTCATAGGTTTGTAGAACAATAGGATTAAGGTCTTTTTCTCAACTCTGTTCATGTTGTAACATTTTTGCCGTGAAGAAGAGGCTGGGACCTCTGCGGAGTCAAATTCAGTTAGGTAGAAACTTTGATTTAAATCACTGATTTAAATCAAGCCTTACTGACTAGTGATTTAAATCGTGATTTAAATCGTGATTTAAATCAGTTAGATTTAAATCAAATCCACCCTGCTGACAATAGTGATAAAGTTGCAGGGGTCAGGCCACTACCAAGTTAATATGGGGAAGGAATGATTGGCCATTGCAGTACTGAATAAACCAATGCAGTGCTCTGCCTCTGCTCCCTGTATGACACATGGTAGCATAGAATATGCACTGTCATGGGTTGTATAGCAGAGGATCGCAGCGTGTATTTGCATCTTCTTGTTGACATGACTGTTAATAGAAGGGAGCGCGCCCCCTGTTCTTGGACTGAATGGAGACAGAAACCAGGAACAACCTGCCACAGGCCATGTCCCCTGCTATTATCCGGAAACTGGCTGCTCACTGGTGTGTGATGTAATGTCCCAGACAGGAGGGGGGAGCAGTGAGGAGCAGCTGCTGTCACACGGAATTACAAGGGTTATAAAGATAATAGAACTGCACGGGGCATCTCATCTTTATAGTGTATGAGCAAGAACAGTACGAAAAGGTTTCATCTCACCTGGGTACCCCTTTAATCCCCTTCAAAATATTGTCAATTAGATGATATGCGCTTGTCCCAAGAGATTTTCCACTGTTAGAAACATTTTTTATATTCTGAACTAATGCTGTTAAGTGCCTCCAGCTATTTTTTCTTAAGCTCTTCTACGTCCTGAAAACACTTACCTTTTAGGTTTTTATTCATTCTTCAAGAAAAAAAAGTCATCACATGGGGCTAGGTCAGGCAAATAAGGGGGCGAGAAACTGTTGTCATGCAGTTTTTCACCAAAAACTGGTTGATTTTCAATGCTGTGTGGGCATGGGGCATTGTTATGATGAAACAGCCGGTCTCCCGATCTCCACAATTCAGTTTATTTTGTTTTGTTTTAATCACTGCCTCACGCAATCACTTCAGCGATCTGAGAGTAATGTAGGTTCACTGTGGTGCCCTGAGGAGTGAATACAACCTGAACGACTCCTTTGATGTAGAAAAGATAAACCATCATGGACTTCAAATTTGATTTCACATGTGCTTTTTTTGGTCTGGGCGATGAAGCAGTCTTACACTGGCTGGACTGCTGTCTTGTTTCAGGATCATAGGCGTAACACAAAGATTCATCCTCTGTGATGACGTTTGACTAAAAATTCAGGGTCCCCCTCCCCACACTCCCTACTTACTCGCCCGACCTTCCCCCTGCAACTTCTTATTCCCAAGATTGAAGGGAATAAGGGCAAGCATTTTAAGGATGTAGAAGAGATTTAGAAAAAATAGCTGGAGGCACTTAACAGCAATTAGTTCAGAAGAAAATAAAAAAATTTCGAACGGTGGAAAAACCGTAGGGACAAGTGCATAATTATCTAATGGACAGTGTTTTGAAGGGGATTAATGTTTTCAAGATGTTATCTCAAATTAAAATTTAAGTAATTTTTTTTTTGTTTTTCTTTTTGATACCATCTGATATAGTTGTCAGATCTCCTACTGGACGTGCTCATACAAGGCTTTTCATTCTATGGGCTGCACTGGTGATGCAGGAGACGTCAGAACTAGTGATGAGCGAACATGCACTGATAAGGTGTTATCCGAAAAATATGTTCAAGTCCTTTCGCCTGCATGTGTCGCAGCTCTTCGACAGCAGCAACACATGCAGAGATTCCTGTCGATCAGCCACTAGACATGCAGCCGCTTAGACTTGAACATATTTTCGAGCACTCCGAAGACACTCAATTAGCACCTGAGCATTCTCAGATAACATGTTATCTGATCACGTTTGCTCATCACTAGTCAGAGCCAAAAAAGCTCGGCAGTGCATGATCTGTCCAGCCACAGAGAATAGAGGGGCTGGGACCTGAAGGCGCCACTCCTCCTGATGAAGAAGCGAAAAGTGCGTTGGGGCGGTGGGGACACCACGCACAGACTCTCCATTAATATAAGTGCTACCTTTTACTCTCTTAGAAATAAGCCTGACTTTAGAGGGAACGGTATATCCCCTTAATATATAATAGTCAACAAGTGGTTTTAACTACACTGCACTATGCAAGCACTTCTCTTACTGGATCATATTAATTGTGGTGGCTTTCCCTGCTTGGAATGCAGTCACCTTGGATACTTTAATGCTTTGTACAATATTTTCATTATGCTCTAATAAATGTATCTTTTAATTGGCACTATATACTTGGCAATTCTTTGTTTACATGTTCGCATCCGTTTCTATGCCCCCTTAATTTAAACTTATGGGTTTATTTATTTAGTTGCTCTCAGAGGAAGTAGCAAAAACCTACTGACAGAATTCCTTTAAGAACTAAAAAGATTGTTAATTATTGTCCTTAAAAATAATTTTGTGATAGTAAATATTAGGTGTGAATATTTCTTATATAAAAAAAAAAATGTCAGCAATCCATGTAAAGTTCTTGATGCAATGTTGAGGATGACCCTAGCCACTCGCACAACGGCAAGTTGTTCACCACGTACAAGGCGTTTGGATCATGATCGTTTCAGTTGAGTATTGAGGACAATATAGCAGGAGATTACCACGGCAAGGACTGGCAGTGTTACAGCACCTTAAAAGTGTTTTATCAGAACTACAGCAGGAAGCCCAGAAAGTGACCTAGCTCTGGAAATAGTCTCTGCCTCTATTTTATTCTGCTATCAAATGGGGCAGCATAAATCTGATGACCGTCTGAAATAGTTTGTACTAGTGTACCAATGCGATATCATTAAGATGTTGTCACTGTCCAAATACGATATGGGGGACTTCCCTTTTTCTTCAATAATGGTGGTCTCAGCAGTTGCACCACACACTCTTCTCCTTTTATCCAACATTTATGGCACTTTTTGGAGTTTGTATGTTCTCCCCATGTTTGCATGGGTTTTCTCCTACACCCAGGCACATACTGATGGGGAATTTAGATTGTGAGCCAAGATGGGGACAGTAATGATCTCTGTAAAGTGCTGTGGAATATGATGGAGCTATATAAGCAAAGCAGAATAATGATAAACATCAAAGATTTCAATAAATAAAATTCAAGTATTACTTTCCTATAAAAATGTATATCAATCTTACCAGCTCCACCTGCTCTTATCCAGCCTGCACTTTATCCCACCTGCTCTTATCCTGCCTGCACTTTATCCCACCTGCTCTTATCCTGCCTGCACTTTATCCCACCTGCTCTTATCCTGCCTGCACTTTATCCCACCTGCTCTTATCCTGCCTGCATATCTGAATCCATTATCAACAGGACAGGTTCTATTTAACGTGACAGTAAATGGAGGTTTCCTACTTGAGTTTTCGTTCAAATAATTTTCAAGACTCCGAGGCTTTTGAAAAACCAATAGGATCTTTCAATGAAAAATCTGACTTGCAGGTTTCCTACACTGAATTCTTGCCTATTTTCTCATAGCTGTCTGTGGGTTGATACAGTTTTTGACACTCATTATGCAGTGCAATATGCCTGATTTGTTAACCTTACTCATCCCCACCTATCAATATGGTAAAATTGTCAGAGAATGTTGCCTAAAACACAATATATTTGTTTATTAATTCAGGATCCACTAAACACTGGAAACGCTCTACCAGAAACTTCTCATATCCTATATGTTATACGGAATTGCCAAGTATTGTTTTTGGAACAAAATGTTCTCAACTCGGAGATCACTCGTATTTGATGTACGGACTCCTGTCGCTCTTATAGTGGAACAAATTTCTCGATGAGTTCGTATGATTTATCTTTCCTGGTTTTGGAAGGTGTTTTTAAGTTCTAAGGTCTAGCTCTGCAAAATGAAACCGCAGATTTGTCCGAGTGATTGATGTTCCATTAAAGCATCTTTAAGTATTTGTCCTACCTGAGTCTGCATTACAGTTTTGCAGACGTTCACACAGTACTGTACAGGTTTTACTTCAGATATGCATTGCACCCCAGGGAATAGTAACTCCTTGGCTAAAAATAAAGGGTAATCCAACAAAAGGACACAAAAATTATTTCAAAGCACTGATGGATTTACCAGGTACAGCATTGAAGCGCGCTAACACAGGTCATTCCATAGTGTTGAGTAATTGGGTCCATTCTGAATAACGGAGACAAGGGGGGTAGACTTTGGCTAGTAGAGTTCAATCAGTGTCACACAAGTGTCATCCTAACCCAAAATTCTAAAGCGAGCACAGATCCCATGACCAAAAGTGACAACATCATCGGGATATGATATTAGTCTAGATCGATAAACCAATGGTCTGGTGGATGCCACTTTTTACACAAGTATGCTACTGACCTTACATCAAACAATTACAAATGTTACCAGAAGGCGGTGTTGACTCTTTGAGGTCATATTGCAATATATCCACGACAAGAACAGCCTTAGGGTTCGTTCAGGTGAACATATTATACGTTAGTGCGCTGTCCATGTGAGCCGTGGACCGCAAATGGAGGGCAGAAGCATCCATTATAACCAATGAGTCGATTCACAAGGCCAGTTATCCTAGATGGTCTGCGTGGAAAAAAATTACAGCATGTGCTACTTTGGTCGAATTTACAGACGAGACTAGTGCATATAAATGGCAGGCAGCACCTGCTTTTGTCAGATATGCCGACCAGCACGCGGCACCTGTGGGGTCCGCAGTTTGTAGACCTGAGTAGCTCAAGTCTTCGTATGGCTGCGTGAACATATTTTAGGTAACCTGCAGATATGACATTTGTTGGCTTGATAAGTTTATGTTGCTCCAGTGTGATCTAACATGAAGCTTAGAAATAAAAAAAGACTGGCACATCCAAACTAGCGTGAATAGGTGCATACTAGGAGCAGCCACCACCATATAAAATATACAAAAAAGTTGCGCTCTATCGTGCTAAAGCATGTCAATGTGAAATATATGAAATATGAATAGCAATGCTGCTTCTGAATACTAGGGAAAAATGAGACGCTTAGCACATAATTTGTTAAATTCATGCATGCCCAGCAACTAATGATAAGGTGGTCTCAAAACTGATGGGTCCCTAAAGATCTAATGTGATGGTTTTTATTACAGTAGGATCCTACCTATTGATAAATGTAAGCTTTGCTGAGAGAGGTGTCAGCATTCACCCAGGAATTCAGACTTCAACCTGAGAAGTGTTCACTTTAGATATGTAGAGACTAGTGATGAGTGAGTGTGCTCGTTACTCGAGATTTCCAAGCATGTTCGTATGTTCTCCGAGTATTTTGGGCGTGCTCGTAGATTGTTTGTCTGTTTGTTAGGGAATCCCCACATGTATTCAGGCTGTCTAGCAGCCGCAAATCATGCAGCTGCGGGGACACAAACATAATCTACGAGCATGCCTAAGATACTCGAACACCCGAGCATTCTCGGAAAACTCGAGTAACGAGCACACTTGCCCATCACTAGTCTGGACCCATCAGTTTTGAGACCACCTTGACGTTGGTTAATGTGCTTGCATGAATTGTCCTAATTATTTGCTAAGCATCTCTTTTTTTCCTAGTATTGAGAAGCCATATTGATATTCAGATTTCATATATTTCACATTGACATGCTTTAGCACGATAGAGTGCAGCCTTTTTTTGTATATAACCAATATGAAGCCTGCCACAATCATGACCAAATTTATCTAAAACATCCTGTTAGCATCGGGGACTCTGAATCACATATTGGTTGTTCCTGTCCCTGGCTTTTCTGCTAGCAAACTTGTTCTCAGAATTGCCTCTACTTCATTATTGTGTTTCTTTTTTTCTCCTCTTCCTTTATTGTATTTACTTCCATGACAATCTTTTTTTTTTTTTTTTTTTTGTTCCATTCATTGTAGTTTCTGGGTGGTCCACTTCTTGCAGTTAGAAGTCGGATATGATGCACTTGTACTTGCTTTATTAGTCACCAAAGCTAAGATTATTCAATAATTTTTGGCAAGGCATTCCAGTTTTGGTAGGAGTTCCAAAATTGATATTTCATCCATATTGTATGCATTACTCATTTGTAACAACCCACAAAGTCCTTCTTTATTAAAGATCAGCTTGATCTGACCTTATTAGTGATGATAAATCCATTATGATTAGGAAATGCTGTAACAAATCTTAACCGTTTTCTGCCGGATGGGAAGGTTTATCACATGCTATTATGAGCAGAGCTGCAGCATTTGTCGGCATGCTCCGTCTCCATCACGAGCTTCAAAATAAAAATATTAGATGTAGATTATTATTTTAGAATTAGTTTTTTTTTTTTTTTTTTTTTCAGGGTTGATGACCTACTTTCAAAGGGGGTCCGACAATTTACCAGGGCCGTGGAGTCTGTAAGCCAAACCTCCGACTCCTCAATTTCCATGACAGAGTCCGGCTCCACCAAAATGGAGTCCGGCTCCACCAAAATGGAGTCCAGCTCCACCGTCCTGTAATTAACTCCCTATTGATATGATGTCCGTAACTCCAACCACAGTGCTGGAGTGCCTAGTTGGCCTTTTTGAAGCAAATGGGAGCAGAGCTTTAGTACAACAAAAATACCACTAAACTGGGTACGGAGCTGTGCTGTTCAGCTCCGTACACTGTGTATGCCAGTTGTAGCGGTAGCTTCAACCTCTTGATTATGGGGGTGTTACAAAATACCTTAACGAGCAGCGCTTCTATTTCAGTAGAAATTTCAACCTAGAAATATTATTTTTCCATCGAGTGTCGTGACCATTATTTTGTGTGCTCGATTGGTTATATATTGGACAACTGGTAAACCTGCATCATTTTACAGATAAAGTTCCTGGCAGTCTTTTAACTTCTCAACCCCCTTAGGAAACTCCACAGCTTCATACAAACATAAGTCAAATACATTATGAATTTCCCTAGGAGAATCAACAAGTTTTCCAGCTGTTGGATTTTAAAGCCTGTCCAGTTATCTTCTCCCAGCCCTGTTCTGGGCCTTAGTCACTTCACTTTGATTGCTTCATTGCTCCATTTTACATCCCCTGCCAGATCCTGAATGTTGTGTGTGTGCATGTTTGTTGTTGTGTTGTTGTTCTGTAAGGTCTGAACCATTATCATCTGGGGAAAGGCAGGAAAATCGGACCTACGCGATTCTGCATTGCTTCATGCGGTTGTCAACAAAAACCTTGTTGCAGACCTTCCCAGAAACATTTTTAGGACCATTAACCAGATATTGTTTTCTTGCTCTTACATCCATTTCAATCCATCCTGGACTTAAGTGGTGATGCCTTTAATGTTGGGCGCTTGATTTGTGCAGAGCGGTGGCTGAAGTTATGTCATGGGTCATTTTAAGTTAAATCCTTATACAGGCCCTCCACGTTACGCCACAAAGAAGACCCTTCTAATAACGTCAGCATGATCCCGAAGGGAGGTCGAAACTTGCAAGAAATGTACATACAGATTTCTTTTCTAGGTAAAAGTCTTTAAACATGAAGCACAAGGAAGCTGCTGCTTTTAAGACAGATAAATAAGAAATATGGCTTCTTGTCTGGTAAAACTTTCCAGCAAACCTATAAAGAATGCTTCTTACCAGTGATGTGGTTAGGGGATGTATTTTTTTATGAAGACATAAATACGTGAGTGTATAACTTGGGTTTGAATACTTTGTCACCTACCAGTGCACATGGACTTTTTGAAACTTTTTTTTGTCCCCGGTACCCAAAGTTCACAAGTAACGCTCCTGAAGTGACACGTATTGGCCATTTTATGTGGTTGACCCTTCTCCTACGTCACTATTCCATGTGGACAATCAGTTTGTCTGTTCCTTTCAAAGTAACTAATGAGATTCCTACTGATTCCAACCTAAGCAGAGGACCCACTGCTCAGAGGATCGGTGGTTGCTTTGGATCTTTAGCCTTGGAGAACTGAGGTCTTGGGATAAAATCCCACCAAAGACCACCTCTGTAAGGAGTTTGTATGCTCTCCCTGTGTTTTGGTGTAGGAGGAAACCCGGGCAAAGATATACTGATGGGAATTTGGATTGAGCAGCAATGGAGACAGTGATGATGGTGTCTCTAAAGTGCTGCGGAATAAGATGGGGTTATATAACAAAGCATAAGCTATAAAATAATTAATCCTTCAATAATTTTCAATTCTGCTATTAATCGTTACATACAGTACGTTCACATTTAGAGAACAACCTGGCAAAAAAAATGGAGGTTAAACCCTTGTAAAAATCCTTGAGCTCCCCTGGTACTGCTGCTCCTTTCTGTTTTGCACTGAGTTGCTCCATTGCAGAGATATTTGCACTTGTTCTATAGCACAATATGTGCTGACAGCCTGAACACATGGGGATTGCCTGCCTGTTAGGTAATCCCTACATGTGTTGCAGCTGTCTAACAGGCAGGCAGTCCCCATGTGTTCAGGCTGTCTAACAGCCACAAATCATTCAGCCACTGGGACTCGAACATAGTATAAGAGCACACCCAAGATACGCTGATAACACCCGAGCACGCTCGTATATTATATCGAGGTCCTGCAGCTGTATGATTTGCAGCTGTTAGACAGCCTGAACACATGGAGATTCCCAAACAATCAGACAATACCCATATGTGTTGAGGCTGTCTAACAGCCGCAAATCATGCAGACACCGAGACTCGAACATAATATACAAGCACTTCCGAGATACTCTGATAACACCCGAGCAAGCTCGGATAAAACATTAGCCGAGCAAGTTCTCTCTTTGCTAGTGATATTATATTGACGGCTAATGAAAACGACTGAGCTCAGCTGCTTGCGCCATCTACCTCAGCCAAGCTGCTGAGCTCAGTGATTGGCTGCAGCGATGATAGGAGTAGTCGATGTGATGTCACCGCTGCTTCCAAGTTGTTTTGGGTTATTTCTCCATACATTTGGGCTCCACTTTTCTAATAATGCTAATGGACTTCCCATTTAAAGAACTTGAAAAGGGATTTTGTCAAACGTGAGAAGTGAGTGAGGAAGGTAAAAATATAATTTAGCAACAGGTAAGTTTTTTTTCTGTGAATTCTCAGGGTATACAGATTGTATACGGAGAGATTTATTCATTTGTTCTGAGCTTTTAATTGTTGTCTTCATGCTGTGTGTTCCAGTGAGCAGTTGGACGCTGGTTAAAGATGTTAAATCAATCACGGCTTAAGGTTCCAACTCCAGAGACTTGATGCTGAGCAGATCATCTTTATTGGTTCATGTTCATTTTACTTACATGGTTTCAAGATGAGTTGCTGCATTGTCTTCCAATTTGTATGGATTAAATAATCTGGGAGCATAATATTCTTTTTCTTATTATTTAATGCAATATATTAATAACTTAATTGGGAGCCATAACAGACGACTGAAATTATTGTATTTCTTTTTTTCTGGCTGTCCAAATCAAGTATTGCATTTTTTTTTACCCACTACAAAAACCTTGTAAACTGTTTTTTGCTTTATGTAATCAGACATTATATATCTTTATAGATACAGAAATTATTTATATAAAAACATGTAAATAACGAGTCTACATACAGTGAGGCAAGAGGTACACATAAGACAAAAATATTTGTATCCCGTACAGTCCAAATATGTATCTCATGTCACCCCTTGATGAAGCATTCCTTTGCGAAACACACTTTGGTAGTTTTCCTCCCTATAGGTATTGTATATCACTGCTCTGCTACGAGTGTGTAAATAATACTACTGGCATTTGCATTTTTTTCCTTTTTTCAAAATTCACGCTATCTAGCTTTGTTAACCATATTCTTTGCCTGATATTTTCTATTACAGGATGAAATGGCTTGCAAAATTATTCATCCCCTTGGCTTTTTACCTATTTTTTTACATTACAACCTGTTTAAATATTTTTGTAATTTGATTCTTGTGTGATGCATCAGCACTACCTAGTCTATAGCAAAAATTAAATTCATGCCATAAAATATATACAAATTGGCATGTGCATATGTATTCACCTCTGTTGCCATGAAGCCCCCTAAAAAATTTCTGATGCAAGCATTTTTTTAAAAAAAATTTTCAAAGTCCACCTTTGTGCAATCTAAGTGTCACGTGGTCTATCAGTATATACACTTTACCTTTTCTGAAAGGCCACAGAGGCTGCAACACCATTAAGAGGCACCATTTACCAAGCAACACCATGAAGACCAAGGAGATCTTCAAACAAGTCAGGGACAAAGTTGGTTAGAAGTACAAGTCAGTGTTGGGTTATAAAAATAAAATGAATAAATATCCCAATTTCTGATGATCCCACAGACCACAATCAAATGAATTATCAAATGGAAAGAACATGGTACCACAACAAACCTGCCAAGAGATGGCCGCCCACCAAATCTCTCGGCCCGACCAAATAGGCCATTAATCATAGAGGCAACACAGAGACCAAAGGTAATTCTGAAGGAAGTGCAGAATTCCCAAGCAGAGACTGGAGTATTTGTCCATATGACCACAATAAGTCGTACACGTCATAGAGGTGGCCTTTATGGAAGAGTGGGCAGAAAAAATCCTTTACTTGCACAAATTGTATTGCTCTTTTTGAATTTGCCATAAGACATATGTGGGAGACTCCCCAAATATATGGAGGAAAGTGCTGTGGTCAGATGAGACCAAAATTAAACTTTCTGGCTACCAAGGTAAATGCTGTGACTGGCGCCAAACCAACACAGGTAATCACCTCAAGAACACCGTCCTCACAGTGAAACGTGGTGGTAGCATCATGCTGTGAGGATGTTTTTTAGCGGCCGGGACAGGGAAAATGGTCCAAGTCTAGGGGAGGATGGATGGTGCGAAATACAGGTATATTCTTGAGCAAAACCTGTTTGTCTCTCAGTGATTTGAGATTGGGACAGAGGTTCACCTTCCTACAAGACAATGACCAAAGCATACTGCTAAATCAACACTTGAGTGGTTTAAGGGGCCACATGTAAATGTTTTGGAGTGGCCTAGTCAATGCCCAGACCTTAATCCAATTGAGAATTTGTAGTCAGACTTGAAGATTGCTGTTCACCTGAAGAAACCTTCTAACTTGAAGGAGCTGGAGCAGTTTTGCCTTCAGGAATGAGCAAAAATCCCAGTGGCCAGATGTGGAAAGGTCATAGAGACTTATCCAAAGTGACTTGCAGATGTAATTGCTGCAAAAGGAGGCTCTACAAAGTACTGACTTTAAGGGAGTGAATAGTTGTGCACACTGAAGTTTTCAGTCATTTTGTCCTATTTGTTGTTTGCGTCAAAATAAAAAGAAAACCAAATGTTCACAGTTGTAGGCATGTTCTGTACATGAGCTGATTCAAACCCTCAAAAATAAAGAGAAATTCCAGTTTGTCATTTTTCGTGTTATTCTCTTTGCCCCAGTTACATGGTTGTGATTTTAGGAGTGTTATAATTAATCAGTCCATAGTTCATCTGCACGTCAGTGAGTAGGTGGAAATAATCAGTCTGCACTTGGATGACTTATGAGTGTAGATACAGTGGAGAAATTTTGCTCTCCATTTTCTCTCAATGTGGACACTCTAACCAGAGTGTGGTCAGTGTTATTTGCCTAATCGTCCTGATTGTCTCGGATGAGAGAATCGACGGTCGTGTGATCCTGGCCTAGCACAGGACAATAGAATAGCACAAATGTCAGCGTAAGCTCATATACGTGTGAAATGCCTACAAACTTCAGGCAGATCTTAGCATTGTGCCTTCGTAAACTACGCTAACGATCAAACCCATGTCGAAAGCCACCGAAGAGAATTCCAAGAATCCTATTGTTCTGTATAGGATTTATGAAAAAAAAAAAAACACTTAAGTTAGGCAACTTTTTTTTTTTTTCTCCACTTTGCTAAATGTGATGGTAATGTATTCAGTATTTGTTATTTCAGACCTAGTCCATTGAGGGGAAAAAAGTGACATTTGTAATTAGGGAAACCATAATCTTGGCAAGTTTAATCCTGACCTGAAAATGTTTTCCAGTTCTGATGCAAGGCTGTGAAGGGTTCAGCGCTTAATGGTCTGTTTAACCATAATATGTCTGGAGGTGCTGAGCTAGACATAATATTCTTTCATACGATCCATGGATATACAGGGGGGTCCGACCTATGGATTGTATGAACCAGGCTTTTACATAGGTGGTCATGTTATCTGAGGAATTCGGCTACCAGTGCTGGCCCCCAGCCGTAGATGGGATGACTTCTGCCCAAAGACATTCGCCTCCTTACGCCCATCGAGAAATGTCATGTGTTAAGATGCGGATTCCATGCTAAGTATGAAGAGCGAAAACACTTGCGCTGTTTCATTCTTCTCGTGTTTGTTTTCCTTTGCATGACTGCAAGGATTATACCTTCTACTACTGATCTGTGTTAGTGATCTGCAGCTTTATAACCGTGCCGGATCTCTGCTTAGAAGACATAATTGAGATTGGAATCTAGATAGCGTGGCAGCGGCGCATTCTTCCTTCAAACATTTCTATCGTGTACTGTAAAATGTAGGTTATAAAATGCCGGAAAGTAAAGCGGCTATCGATGCTATGACTGCCATCTTATAGTAAACCATGTCTCGAATTACAATTTATAACTCTCGTGCTAAACTTCCAAAAGGACAAAAGTGGTCATACGAATAAGTACCGGCCATTCCTAACTACACACGGGTAAAAATATATGCTCACGTTCGGCCTAGTGTCAATGTGATCTCAACCGGAAGAGTAATTCGCTTGTAGGCTCCTTTGGTGATAATTTTTTCAGAGAGGAGATAAAACATCACCAAACATCTCAAAATTTGACATGCCCATTCTTTTCTTTTTTTATCCCAGACATCTGTTCAGCGAACATTGGGTGAACACCTGATACACATTAGTTGGTTGGCCAGGTTCTCTAAACTCAAGGGGTCCAGACGAACTTAGTGAATATACTTGAGTTTTCTGGCGCTGCTTATTTCTGCATCAGGAAGTAAATGGCGCTGATGATGATGCATCAATCAGCAGGTGTCTGCCAGGACTCTTGAATGCCCAGCCCTGGTCGTTAGAATAATAAGATGAGGGTATGATACGTATTAAACTGGTCAGCTAGACACACTTCTGGTAGGTATCTGCCAGGTCAACATCATTGGCACCACTCACCTCCCAATGTGCCAATGAGAAGTGTTGGAGACCCATTTTGACAAAGGCCTAAGAGGTGGGAGTCCTGAGTGGGAGCACTAATACATGGTCCATATACTCCATTAAACATTCACGATGTCTATGTATGAAAACCATTGTAACTGCTCCAGTACTATTTTTGCCAATATTATCTTGTGAAATAATTTTTCAGAAATGGCTCATCTGCGAGAGTATATTTTTGGACCTAGTGATTACTTTGCTCCCACCATGCTATCCTCATACAGAAGGCTGAAGAGTTAGTTTTTCTTTCTTTTAACCGTATCTTTTCCAAAATTGATATCAATCGGTGGCAGCAAATGTAAATAGTTTAACTTTCCCACAATTTTTCAGACTCCTGAATTTAATCCACAGACTCTACTTCGATCTGCATTCTTTACCAGGTGAGTCATCCCAATCTTGGAAGTAATACCAATTGACTTTTCAAACCAATGATTGATAATTGATGGTTTGCAAAGTCATTTCTAGAATCTGTAGTTCCGAGGATAGGATGGTCCACGCTGCTGGTGGGGGAAAACATCCATCACCTGCAAGCGAGTGTGACCTATTGGCTAAGCTGCAATACCTTGTGTAATTGTGACTACTAGTGCTATTGATTGTGCCATAAAAAAGTTAATTTTAGCATGACCGTGTCAGTCGAGATCAGCCATAAATGATGGATTTATCATTGATAATCTTCACAAACACTAAGCAGTTAATCATTTTAGGAGTGTAAACAGGCATTATAGTGACCCTCCATCCCCAAACCTAAATGTGACACTACATTTCCTGTACTTGATTCCTTCCATTCTGCAGTTATATCGTCCTTTGTCGATTTGGAGACCCCTTCTCCTCTTCTCTACAATGGCCGCTGGAGAGACTTGGGGAGTTCTGTGGAAAGTCTGAACTGCCACGGGATGGACACAGACCGTAGTATAGTCCTTTATGATCACCCGTGGTCCAACCCACACCAGTGGAAAGGCAGGGGAGAGGTTTGGTTCGGACTTTCCTCAGCGCTTCACATGCCTTCCACAGCCTGGTAGTAGTTTCCGACTACAATCTTCTATTGCACCCTTAGATCATTCAACATTTTTTTAGTAGGCAAAGTTACAGTAATTATATGACTATCCTTTTTATCTAAAGAAGATTAAAATCCAGCTAGTGTCCCATCCAGTAGAGATTAAACGAATTATTCTGTACATTTTGTAACTTTTGAATGTAAATTGATACTTTTGTAGAACATCTTTTACTCTAGGTCCCTTTTTGGCAAACCTAAAATTTATGCTAATTTTCAGATGCAGGTTACTTCACGGGGTTGTGTCTGATCCCTTGTGCAACGAAAACAGCCTTATTTAGTATGCAGACTTCTTAAAGTTTTCCAGACCTCAGAGGGTAAAATATGAGTGATGGACTGCAGCTGTCCCTGCTGTAGGGCCTCACCTCCCTGTCTTTCTCACAGTGCACTTAGATTTGGAAGAGCCCCTTGACTCTGTTCCATCTTTTCTTTTTATATATAAATATTATTGTTATTTTTGAACCCATCAAGCCTTCATGTGAATGGGTTGTTTTCGTTCATAGAATTATTTTGTCTTTTATCCTTTATTGCCACAAGCAGTGGAATTGATTAAATGTTTCTAACCAAAGTATTAAATGCCATAATCTCATAGAATTGTATCGCTAGCTGCCAGGTTTTTTGGGTCTTTTGCGTGTTGTCTGGACACTCTTTAACTTGTTGAACAGCACTTTTAGCAGCTGGCCTTCTTGGAATGCATTGTGCCGAGTGATACATTTATGTGTCTGTATTTATCTGTAGATTAGAAACACAATGGCTTAATTGAGCTTAGATATGACAATTATTTTCACACGTGGAAGAGTTTACTCGCTGCACCCAGCTGTCATATATTATTGTCAAAATGGTACTCCCGAGAGGTTTGCTTCATATTCTGCAAGTGCTTATTCTCTCATCTGCTGCAGAACTTTCCCTGGATTCTTACATCTTGTTCGTGCATCTGTTGCTCATCCTAGTTAAGCGCAGTCCACCCCACAGTCCTCGACTTTTCAAATGTTGAAATATTCCCCTAGGTTGACCATAAATTCAGATATATTCAGATGCTTATCATCCAGAGTGAAATCGCCATCTACATATGTGATAAGATTTTTATGGTTTGCATGAATTGATCACTATACCAACAGATTGGACACCACTTCAAAGATTTGGGTTTGCCTCAAGTGATTTTAAATCTAGAGCCTTTAACACTGCTGGAAAATGGTAGTATGTTTTCTGCAATGATGCAATGTTTCGTGTTAATTGTAACCATTCCTCAGCCATGGGTAGTAGTGGTCATGGAACGAAAATTCTTGGAGTTTCACCCCTTTTAAGAGCCTTCAGGTGTTCATCAGTGTTATGGACAAAGTGATGATTTGTACATAAGAAGTTTGCAGAGATACAGGGTTCTTCATATGGACACTTTTTGGTTCTCTATGTGGAAAATGAATGTTCTAGATATTTTCACTTAGAAGCAATGTTCTTAGCGTAGAATATCTTCACAATATGGCACCTGATGGCCCTTTTTTTTCAAGTATGATTAATACAGGGTAGTTGAGTTTCTCTTACGACTGTACACAACTGTAATGTGGGTCAAGTATGCAAGGTGACTCAAGTACTGATAAAACATACCACAATTTTGTTTTTATGGGACCCATATCGTCTTCAATACTGTTAAATTGCTTACCACTATCCTATTCCATAAAGAAACTATTTTTGCATTTCTTGAGTCATATCAAGGCTATATATGCATTAGGAGTGATACTGGCATAGTTCTGAGTAATAGATATAAGTGGGGAACTAAACCTCAGGAATTGTCCAGGATTTTTGAGAAAAATGTCAAAATACCTCATTCTAATTTGTGATATCTCCCATAGCTCCTGTTCTTACACGTCTGTGGTCTTGCTGTTCTTTGTTGACTTTTTCTATAATGATGATCTGCATCACATCTGCAGAAGACCTCTGCAGTCACTCGCTAACTTTAGCAGTCTCCTGTGCCACACTTCATCACTGCTAAAGCTAGTGATTGGCTGCAGCAGTCACTTACACATGTATGGCACAGGAGTACTGCAGGACAAGTCAACATGGTCTGGCAGGACCACCAGAGCGACAGTGGTGGAGCTGTGAGGGGTTTTGCAATCTAGCAGGTCTTCCCTTTCCCAGCCTTTAAATTTGCAATTGTATCTAGTCCATATCCTCCGATCCTCACAAGATCTCCTTCTCTACTCCCCTCTTATATCCTCTTCCCACTATCACATACAATGTTTTTTTCCCGCGCATCACCCCTACTCTGGAACTCTCTACCACAATACATCAGACTGTCGCCTACAATGGAAGCCTTCAAAAAGAACATGAAGCCTCACCTGTTCCGACAAGCCTACAACCTGCAGTGACCACTGATTGACCAAAACACTGCACGACCAGCTCTACCCTCACCTACTGTATCCTCACCCATCCCTTGTAGATTGTGAGCCTTTGCGGGCAGGGTCCTCTCTCCTCCTGTACCAGTCGTGACTTGTATTGTTTAAGATTATTGTACCGTTTTTATGATGTATACCCCTCCTCACATGTAAAGCGCCATGGAATAATATACTAAATAATAATATCCCTGGTAGAAATTCAGAATTGTGGGAAAGTTGGCAAGTTGATCCGCTGCGCAGGCTGTATTATTTGTACGCGGTATTATGTGCCCCATAGTGATGTGTACAATCAGATCTCCAGACGGTGTTTTCTTTGTCGTTACTATGCATGGACTTCTCGGCATACCTGGTAGTAGGAGAGCCATCTGCTTCTTCTTCACTTTTAAATGAGATGAGGACGAGCAACTGTACAGTTTTAAAGAGAATGCAGTGTGTAAAGCGCTGAAGAGGTTTTATAGTTGATGGGTGGAATTTAATCCTTGCCAACCCCATTCATGTTTTATGACTAAGCCTCTGTTACTGATTCAATAGTAAAATATTTTATGTACTATGAAGAATAAAATTCCGGCAGTGAATACAAGCTTTTTTTTTATCTTTTGATTTTTTATTTATTTATTATTTTTGTCTGTGAATCATTGAGTTCAAGCTCTATCATGATGAGATCACACAGTTCACAATGACATGCTGGATCTGCGCTGTGCTGCAGAAGTACACCCCTGAAACAGGTGTGGCCCCGCACACAAAGCTCGCAGTCATTGTATTTTTTTAACCCTCCTCACGTCCTTAGGGGTTTTACATCAGACTACACCCCACATTGTACAAGAGTTTATCAGGAGTGCGATCATACTACAAGAACCACCGTCGGTCAGCTTTTTCCCAACTTGTGCACATCAGATCTGTGCACATTTAATGTTATGGCTGGGGCCAGTCGTTCTCTGGAATGGAGAAGGTCTGCCTGTGTCTCTTAAATAATTTCTATTGGAGCCCTCAAAATTGCAGCAAGAGCGCCCTTTGCGATTTTCGAAGTTTCCATAGAAATGAATGGTGCACCATGCATATGAAGCCACCTGTTTTTTCTTAATAGAACACAATGGGTTCTGTCCTGAGTTAGATGCGATCCAAAAGGGATCAGAATCAAACATTTATGCCACATCAACAGGATGAGACAACCAAAGACATGCAGTAAAAATGGTGGTTTACCTTTTAGTGAGGTTCTGAACAACCCAAACCTAATCTACTCAGGACCCAAATTAAAGTCTATACTTGCCTCTCACAGCAGCGCCGTTCCAGCAGTGACATGACTACTATGTGCAGCCGCTCGTCAGCTGCTGCTCATCAATATTCTATCAGGGTGGATGTCCACTCAGCTGAAATGGTAGAGGTTGTAGCTGACAAGCGGCTGTTCATTGGCTGCAGCAGGGACATGACATGACACCGCCAGGCACCGACATTGCTGGAACAGTGCTTCTGCGGAGGGGAGTATTGAATTTTTACATTAATTTGGGTCCTGAATTGATTGAATGGGTGGTTCTGTAGTGCACTATCTTTTAAAGGTCAAAAATACAACCCTTGTTTTGTATGGAAGCTTGGTTTCTTTAAAGGTCCCCATAAATATAAGACTTACGGTATGTTAACCAAACCTAGCCAATTTCAGTATGACCATCTAATGCAGTGTTCCTCAACTCCAGTCCTCAAGACTCACCAACAGGTCAAGTGTTTAGGATTTCCATAGTATTGCACAGGTAATAATTTCATCACCTACTCAAGCATTAATTCCATCACCTATGCGATACTATGAAAATCCTGAAAACATGACCTGTTGGTGGCTCTTGAGGACTGGAGTTGAGAAACACTGATCTAATGTATATGTCATGTTCAGCCAATTTAGTTCATACCCATGTTGGGAGAACAATGGTCTGGTATTCAGCCTCGGTAAATTTCAAAATGCCCAATGTTCTCAAGAGATTTAGAAGCTGCCACCAAAGCTTTCTGACAGTGGCTTACTCTCCAGTCCACCATTGCACGCTCGCTTAAGCTGAGCTTGTATGGGAGAATTCTGTTTGATGGTCTGTCTGAACGTGCACGGCCCGCTTAGGCTGTAAGTTTCAACTGTTGTTACTTGGAGAAAAAGGGTCTGTGTATAAATTTTCTTCCCTGCTGTGCATCTAATGTACGATCAGCTAACTCAGGGCAAGGTGATGATTAAGCCACTGACTTAAAAATCTATATATGCCTGTCAGCATAAAAGGGTATGTTTCTATTACTTTGTTGGGGGCAGGGCACCAATCTAAACCATTGACTAGGGTGAATGAGTCTGCGTATAGTATTTGAGACTGCATTATTTCCTATGAGTTCTATAGGTGATTGTCTCCTAGTACGGACACCCTGGAATGTCCATTGTTGGAGACAGTTGACCATCAGGGTTTCTTCCCAACATCATTAACATCTGCATTAGTCAACATGTCCACAGCAAAGGCTTGAAGAGCACAAGTGAACAAATGAGCTGAAATAGTGATTGACATTTTCTCTCATTCTCTTCCTTTTAATAGACGTGTTTACATTGAGTTGTTGGGTGTGGGATGCCATCTGGAACATCAACAGGCTGTTTGTAGGACACAGCATTTTGTTGAAAGGATAAAGTATAAGAGGTGATTTTGATGACAAACTGAAAATGGCTTTTAAGCATCACTTTGTCACCTCTCTGTCCTGTCAGCCAAGTATCAACAAGACCAAGTGTAGGACTTGTATATGAAGTGACTAAACAGGCAATGTGCTGGGATCTTCTCAACTGTCCTAAACCATCAAGAACAACATCAATGGGACTATTTCATATACCATTTAAGTAAATGGTCGGACTTCTACAATGTGAGACTTTGTATTTTTCAAATGATGCAGATATATTATATCTCAGAGAATTGACTTACATGATTGGCTATAAGTGGCAAAAGATGAAATTCTAAGGAAGTTTGTAGCTTTTACTTTATGCAGACGTAAGTGAGGCAAGGGGCAATAAGATTTGAATTTAGTTTGTCAAATTTTGTGGAGTCATGGGACAAAAAATGACAGCCAGCAAACCCTGTTGTGTACTCATCTGGGCTAATTTTTCTTTGGTCCCAGGCTTTTTTCCCTTTCTGTTCTTGTCCTTAGATTGTCTTCTGAGACACAACTCTCTGGACCATATAAGGTTCTTGTGTGTAGACTGGAAGTTGTTCTCTATGTAATTCTTTGAGAGTCTTGATGTAAGTTTCTGAGAACGACAGACACGGTCTTCTGGTCTACACTGAAGATGGTACAAGATTGAGAGATCATGTGGAACAGCAAAGTCTCAAGTTGAAGGGTTCACTGACTTTCTTTTATTTGACAATTTTTCTGTGAGTGCTTCTTTAATGAAAATATTGTATCTAGTTTTAATGGTTGGTTCCATCATCTTAGCATATCACCCTCCAGGATACGTAAAGTATTAATAAAGTAAGAAAATGCATCAAATGTATCTATCTGACCAGTGGATCTACTAACATGAAGTGAACATCTGCTCGTCCTGTTCAGAAATCTTTACAGGGTCTCAATCATATGTAACTAAACATACACTTTTTGTGTAGGGAGAGGCCAACAATAATTTTTGACAGCTCTAGTTGAGCCCAAGTGATTTTTTAATACGGCCAATACTACACTGTGCCGTTACATGCACTTGGAAAATGTGGCAACTACAAGTTCCTCAATTTAGCAGAGTTCTTACCACTACTATATAAACCATATAAAAATAGAAGCCTTCAGCCTCAAAAACTGCAAAAATGTACCTTCTTGTCTTATGGCCTGGATTTTTAGAACTTCTAATTACCGTATTCAGATTCCTGACTACCCATGAATGAACTTATCCCAGAAAACTTAAATTATTTGACGAGTGTTTTTAAGATTCACCAACATTCACTATTTTTTTTTTTTACCAGTCACTAGAAATAAATCATTGAGTCACAGTTTGACCGCTCCACAATTTTTGGGCTGTGTCATCACACCAGTAGTCTTATGATAACGGAAACGTTTCCAAACCAAATTATTGCTAAGTGTTATTTTAAATGAAGACATTTTCCTTCTCAACATTGTATCACATTATGCAATAAGCATTCCTGGAATATATTTAAAGCTGGTATTGTTGTTGTGTTTGGCCCAGCAAAAACATTTATGGCTGACTGCCTCGGTTTCTTCAAGGATTAACTCTACCAGCATACCTAAGAAGAATAGTGGTGCATAAGGAGAGGGAATTTTAGCAAAAAAGAGGGCTCAGACTATTGGATCCCAAAGACAGTCATTCCAGTTAGAACCACGTAATTGAAAATTAAATTGATTTCTTTTGATTTGGAGCTCATTCATTCTGTTTTTTTTTCATGTACAATGAAAATGGTCCGAGTTTTATCGTGTTTTTGTTCTGAGGTTCATCGGGCCTTGGTCTGAATTTCATAATTTTCTTGAGATGAGAAACCCCCAAAAAAACATTTCTCTACTTTTTTCTATCTAGCAGTCCATGAAAAACAGAAAACACTCGGCAGCGTTCAAATCCTGTCCAAATTTTTTTTTTTTTTTTTAACAGACTTTCATTGCCGTTCTTGATGGGATACTTAGATCCATATCGAACTTGTCTCCGTGATTTTGCTAGGTCTACAAAAAGAAGAAAAGATGGACCTATCCTACTGATAGATTCTCCATACTAGATTGTTGGGGATCCGGCACACCCTCCAAGCTGCTATCATTTGCTCTGTAGCCAGAGTGTAGCTGCTGCTGCCGCCAAATATTGCAGATCAGCTTGGAAATTTTTGAAAAAGAGCTGTTCTGGAGCATCTGGCAGCAGCCACTACATATTGCATGGAGCTTCATTCAATCTGTTTACATCCAGTGGCCACCTGACCAAACAGCTGATCGATGGGTGGGAATGTTGGGTATCAAATCCCCACTGCTCTAATATTGATGACTTAGCCAGTGGATAGATCATCAATATGTTGACAACCCCTTGAAGATGGATCCATATCTGTTGAACATTTATGACATTATCCCGTGAAAATATATATAATATACTATAATAAAGCAAGAGAGCCTGTTCACAAGAAGCTCTTTCTCTGGAGTACTTAACAAATCCATTCCTTCGTTAAAATCTGTATTCATTTACTCCTTGGTGGCGCCACAGGACAATCAAATGCTTACTGCCATGTTCTTCCACAGATGATAGCTGGGTCTTTCAGAAGTGCTTCAGCTTAGTTATCCTCCACGCTAGGACTGAAAAGTTACTGTAGATCTCATTTTTAGTCACCATAGCTGGTGAGGTGACCTCCCTTAGCTTCTCGTTGCCTCCTCCACTTAGCGCTTTCCTCCTGCTCCCAAGATGCCCACTGTGGAAGCTCGGAGAGCACAGATTTAAGTCTAAACCCCAACTCCTTGCGTTTCCCATCTCGCAGCACAAGAAATGCAGGGGAGGTGTGGTTTAGACTTATCACTGCCCTCTCAATAGATCGTCGTTCTGAGCTGAAGATTAAGTGTGACGCAAACTGAGGACACCTGGCAGGAGGACAATAACTGAAATAAATAGTCATTCAGTAATGAGGTGGAGGGTCATTTTAACATTGGCGGATCCCTCGCACAAAAAAGTGAGTGTCCAAAGTAGACAAAAGCACTCAGGAAATCAGTAAATGGAGTTGATTTAACCTGTCCTGAGAACATGTGCTTAATATCGCCAGGCTGGCTGATAAAAAATACAGAGGCGAATGCTGCCCGGTACGAGACAGTTCTTAGGGCTCTCGTCCATCTGCCACAGATTACTGACATGGCCTATGGACAAGGTCATATGAATTAATTCACACCAACTCTAAACATTATCCAACACATTTACCCTCATGGTACATAGCGCCTAGCTCGTCTATGGTTATACTTTATTTTTATTTTGGCCGTGGCTATCAACCATAAGTGGATCAGTAAGGATTTTTTTTCCATTATATGCCTAATTTGGTTTTTGCCTTCCTCTGAATCAACATGTTGGGTTACAGGTTGGACTTATGTCTACTTTCAACCGTATAACCATGAAACGACCTGTGTGACCTATGCTATCCGTCTACTGAAGATAACGCTTTTGTTTCCCCGTACAAAAACTAAGTTAATACCACCACCACATCACCGTCTGAATTTGTTCTGTAGTTTGATTGACGGCAGTATGTGTCTCGAGTGTCTCTGGGATAATGAAATGATGTGAAAGTCAGCTTTCACTACCAGACGGTGATAATGTAGATCCAAGGTGGAATGGTGAGAAAACTTGGTTAAATGTCATTATAATGTCATGCTCAGCCTTAGTTTTAATCATGAAAGGCATTTCCTGAATGATCCTATGACCAGATTTACAATGGCATTTACTTATAATGGAGCTCGTGAAGGCAGTTCATGTGTTCTTAGATTCCAGCTGAGCGGAGTCCTGGGTATCTCTTTCTGGTAATACAGTATCGTTAGCAGTAATTATTTACTGCACAAACATTAAGGGCAAGCTCTTTAAAGCGAGTTCCTTGTGTTTTCCCTAGGAACACACAGCTTCAGCGATTGTCAGGCTCAGACATTTGTTCATTGCCAGCTCATTTTCTTAAGGGAGCTTAGTGTAATCTCTGGACACATACACACACAAAACAGCGCTGATCTTCTGCTTTGAAAGAACTGAGAGTCTTCTCTTTTTGGACTACTTAAATACAGGAATTTTTTTCTTGCGTGGCATCTCAGCATCTAAAACTCTAATCCTGATGTTAAATGTGAGTATATAAAAAAATATATACCAATAATTGTGACAAATTACTTATCTTTGGAGTGCATTTAGAAAAAAAATATGATCAAAACTATCATAATGAACTTTCTTTTAAAGTTGGGTCAATAGGAGCTGAATGGACAACAAGTTGTCATTTTTCGACCAATTTAGGTCAGTTCCCAAGCAAAAACTAAAAAAAAGTACACCAAAAATAGTGAAGCATGAAGCACTGATTTTTCTGCACATTTACTGCTTAAAGGGAGAAATGCCCCTATGATGTGGATACTGTGCCAAGGTTGACCAAAGTGATGCTTCGACAATTGTTCATCAGACAGCCATCTCAGCCGACTCTCCCACACAAGAGTACTTGCTCATCTTGGCGCTCCTGTGTTCTTTCTCTTCAAGAAAGAAGAACAATACAATCAGCAAATCCAAATCGATCATGCCTGATCAACATTAGAGTTGAGCAAATTTTTCAAAATTTGGTTCCTATTCTGATTGGCGGTGAATATTGTTCTTGCAATATTCACCAAACACAGCCGAATGTCATTGGAGTCAGTGGGAGCAGAAATGAATGAATATGTTCGGAACCGATCATCAAACATAAATTCGGCACAAATAGAGTACCAATATGGCACGAATGTGGCAAATTCAGATTCGGACACTGATTCCGAACATATTCGCTTAACTCTAATCAACATCTCTCCCGACCATTAGTCAGCCGGCGCCCCTATACACACTGGACTGTCGGGCGAACCTGCCGATATCGACGGATTCAGCTGACCTCAGTCTCTATATGGGGACCTCAAATGTCCAATCCTTTTGTTTCCACAGTCGATACGATGGCGGCCGAGTTCTCTGGCCATCACTTTCTCCTGTTTTCCCATTGAAGATACATGACCACTCAGCCGGGCGTGAAGGCGAGCTGTCAGAAATGGATGTCAACTGAGCGAGCGTTGGCTAACCGTTATATAAGGTGTATGAACACCGTTAATCAAAGCAAAATTCCCTTACAAAAAGAATGCCTCTGTAAAATTAGAGGTGTGTGGACATAGTGTGAGCGCTCACCTAAATATGGGCACACGGTCTGTATTGGTGAAAGACTCCACTGAAACTTATAGAGGTTACATTACGCTATTGGTGAAAAACATTGCAAACGCGAGAATAAATATGCCTCTATTTCTGTATCTCAATAGTCTGTCCTTTTTTGTAAACTTTTGTTACTTTCGATTAGTTTTAGTTTGAAATTGGCGTATAACGATTGTGGTGGGTCTGAATACTTGTCATCAATGTCATGTTTTTGTAGCAAAACCATTTTAATAATTGCCCTTTGGTACTTACTATGGTTGGCACTTTTTTAGTTCTTTACTTTTTAGCATAATTGCTATTTCATTTATTTAACACATGCTTTTGTAGTCTTAAATTTATTTTTTCTGCACTTAATAAAATATTGTTAGACTTGGGAAAAAAAACATATCAATACCATACCAATATTTAGTGTGCTTTAATTATATTGAGGCGATCACAATGTCTTAAAATTGACCACAAAATATTTTTTCGACAAATATGTAACTTTATAATTGATTTTAAGTTTTTACATTAAAATTACGAATTGCCAATTGCGAGTATCTGTGAGTATAGGTCCCGATTCTTTTAGAATTGTATTTTGAATGCATAGGAAATTGTGGTTAATTTTTCTCGCAAAAATACATTTTAAACTTTGTCTTGTGTGATAATTTACAATTGCTTACAACACGGTAAATCTTTTGTTTTATAAAAACAAAAAAAAACCTTTACAATTTCATGAAAATTCTGCCGCTTATACATCTTTCTCCCGGGTAGCAGACCAAGTCACTGATATTTTTGCAAGCCAAATTGTCAGAAGAATGATCTACCTCTGAGTTTTTGAAACACCTTTTGAAATTTCTTCATTATTTCGTTCAAATTACCATGATTTTTGTATATTTTTACCAACGTTCAGACTTGAGTATTAATTTAATTTCAATTATATATATATAATGTAAATATATGCAATATATGTCCATTCTTCATATGTATATATATATATATATATGTATATATATATATATATATATATATGTATATATATATATAATTTTTTTTTCTTTTTGCTGTAATAAATTCTAAATGATAAAAAAAATTGAAATGAAGAATGAATTACCGTACTAGTTTTTTTAGTCTATTCTAGCTTCTGAACATTTTTCTGACTTGCTTGTCAATTACTAGTAAATGTAAAACTTAACTCCTCCCAAAAAATAGTTCCCATTGTTTTCAATTTTGCTTTAGTTGCTCTTTTCCCGACAAGCTGTATTTATACGCATCGTTTGACAGAGGTGGATTAAAACGTCTAGTCGAAGTAATTAAAGGTCTAAGTACATTCTAATCGCTGTAATATTTTTTGTTTGTTTTTTCTATCACTTGCATTAATTGGCCATGCATTCAGGATAGTGCTACCATTTTTTAACCTTCTATTTTGTCTGTCCTATTAAACACGTGTCCAGCTATTATCAGTGAGATATTAAATTAGCAGACTGTTTACAAACACATGACGTGTTCTCGTATTTCAAACACTTTTCTCGCATACCACCCAAACTGTCATAGTAGACTGTTTAATTCTTCCCTAAGGAAAATTCTTATGTTTCAAGTCTTTCTTTGGCTTTTTCTTTATTTTCACCCCCACCTCCTTAGATTTTGCCGAGCCGGAAACTTTTCCCAAGATTGAAGTGGCATTTCAAACTAGCTAAAAAACAAGAGCCTCTGGGTTGTTTTGATCTTCATTGCTTGTGGCTTTTTACTTTTGTTTTTTTTTGTTTTTTTTTCACTCTCATTACGCTCTCACTTCTCCATTTTCAGCATGCGTAAAAATTTTATAAAGTGTGATGATAATCCAAAATGTTTAATTTAAGAGCTTCTATCAGAATACTGATTACCGTAAATACAATTTTATATGAATTTTATCTATTGTTTAACTGTTGCTCTCACTATTAGCAACTACCGTATATACTCGAGTATAAGCCGCCCCCCCCCCCCTAATTTTGCCTCAAAAAACTGGGAAAACTTAATGACCCAAGTATAAGCTTTGGGTGGGAAATGCAGCAGTTACCGGTAAATGGCAAAAGTAAAAATAGATACCAATAAAAGTAAAATTAATTGAGACATCAGTAGGTTAAGTGTTTTTGCATATCCATATTGAATCAGGAGCCCCATATAATGCTCCATAAAGTTTATGATGGCCCCATAAGATGCTCCATAGTAAAATATGCCCCATATAATCCTGCATAAAGGTTAATAATGGCCCCATAAGATGCTCCATAGACACATTTGCCCAATATAATTCTGCATATATGTTGATTATGGCCCCATAAGGTGCTCCATAAAGATATTTGCCCCATATAGTGCTGCACAAGATATGGAATGAAGTGGTAGTTCCAGCTCCTTAAAATTCAAAGTCTTTATTTTCCACGTTAAAACTTCATAATCATCAAAGAATCCTTGTACATCATGGATGCATAGGCAGCGAAAAAGAAAGGTATAAGCAACGCGTTTCGATCAACTAAGATCTTTATCACAGTGCTGCAGAAACCTTGATTATGGCCCCATAAGATGCTGCATACAGACACTTGCCCCATATAGTATGGCACAAACGTTGATTATGGCCCCATACAGACACTTTCCCCATATAATGCTGCACAAATGTTATTGCCCCATAGATGCTCCATACAGACACTTGCCCAATATAGTGCTGCACAAACGTTATGGCCCCAAACAGACACTCGCCCCATTTGCTGTTGCTGCGATGAAAAAAAAAATCACACTCGCCTCTCCATCGCTCAGGCACCCGGCACTTTGAATATTCACCTGCTCCTCTTTCCGGCGCTGCTTCATCTTCAGCGTCTTCTGCACTGACGTTCAGGAAGGGGGTGCGCACTAACCACGTCACCGCGCCCTCTGACCTGAGCGTCACTGCAGAAGACGCTGAAGACGGAGCGGCGCCCGGAACGAGGAGCAGGTGAATATCGTGCTGCGCTCCCCTCCCCGTATACTCACCTGCTCCTGGCACGGTGCAGTCCCTGGCTCCCCGGCGTTGCTGCTTCTTCCTGTACTGAGCGGTCACCATTACCGCTCATTACAGTAGTGAATATGTGGCTCCACCTCTATGGGACCATGTGACCGCTCAGTACAGGAAGAAGCTGGGGCGCCAGGAGCAGGTAAGTATAATTGGACAGCTCCCCCTCCCCTGCCCGACGCTGGGTATGACTCTAGTATAACTCGAGTATAAGCCGAGAGGGGGACTTTCAGCCCAAAGAAATGGGCTGAAAATCTCGGCTTATACTCTAGTATTATACAGTAATTGAAGACAGAAAATTCCTTTCACCTTTGTATTGACATTAGATTTTCTATCGTTATTTAAAAATCTGAAAGGATGAAGTCTGGGCAAAAAGTGGAGTTTTAAAGAGTGACCATCATTTTTTGTATGGTATTTCCCCCTTAAATTAACCCCTCTGTGACCTTAGACGTACTATCCCGTCGAGGTGCCCTGGGCTTATCTGACCCTGGACGGGATAGTACGTCATAGCCGATCGGCCGCGCTCACGGGGGGAGCGCGGCCGATCGCGGCCGGGTGTCAGCTGCTTATCGCAGCTGACATCCGGCACTATGTGCCAGGAGCGGTCACGGACCGCCCCCGGCACATTAACCCCTGGCACACCGCGATCAAAGATGATCGCGATGTGCCGGCGGTGCAGGGAAGCACCGCGCAGGGAGGGGGCTCCCTGCGGGCTTCCCTGAGACCCCCGGAGCAACGCGATGTGATCGCGTTGCTGCGAGGGTCTCACCTCCCTCCCTGCTCCCTCCAGCCCCGGATCCAAGATGGCCGCGGATCCGGGTCCTGCAGGGAGGGAGGTGGCTTCACAGAGCCTGCTCAGAGCAGGCACTGTGAAGCCTGCAGCGCTGCATGTCAGATCAGTGATCTGACAGAGTGCTGTGCAAACTGTCAGATCACTGATCTGTGATGTCCCCCCCTGGGACAAAGTAAAAAAGTTAAAAAAAAATTTTCCAAATGTGTAAAAAAAATTAAAAAAAATATTCCAAAATAATGAAAAAAAAAAAAAAATATTATTCCCATAAATACATTTCTTCATCTAAATAAAAAAAAAAAACCAATAAAAGTACACATATTTAGTATCGCCGTGTCCGTAACGACCCGACCTATAAAACTGTCCCACTAGTTAACCCCTTCAGTAAACACCGTAAGAAAAAAAAAAAAAACGAGGCAAAAAACAACGCTTTATTATCATACCGCCGAACAAAAAGTGGAATAACACGCGATCAAAAAGACAGATATAAATACCCATGGTACCGCTGAAAGCGTCATATTGTCCCGCAAAAAAAGAGCCGCCATACAGCATCATCACCAAAAAAATAAAAAAGTTATAGTCCTGAGAATAAAGCGATGCAAAAATAATTATTTTTTCTGTAAAATAGTTTTTATCGTATAAAAGCGCCAAACCATAAAAAAATGATATAAATGAGGTATCGCTGTAATCGCACTGACCCGAAGAATAAAACTGATTTATCAATTTTACCAAACGCGGAACGGTATAAACGCCTCCCCCAATAGAAATTCATGAATAGCTGGCTTTTGGTCATTCTTCCTCACAAAAATCGGAATAAAAAGCGATCAAAAAATGTCACGTGCCCAAAAATGTTTTCAATAAAAACGTCAACTCGTCCCACAAAAAACAAGACCTCACATGACTCTGTGGACCAAAATATGGAAAAATTATAGCTCTCAAAATGTGGTATTGCAAAAAATATTTTTTGCAATAAAAAGGGTCTTTCAGTGTGTGACGGCTGCCAATCATAAAAATCCGCTAAAAAACCCGCTATAAAAGTAAATCAAACCCCCCTTCATCACCCCCTTAGTTAGGGAAAAATAAAAAAAAATGTATTTATTTCCATTTTCCCATTAGGGCTAGGGTTAGGGCTAGGGTTAGGGCTAGGGTTAGGGTTAGGGCTAGGGTTAGGGCTAGGGTTAGGGCTAGGGTTAGGGTTGGGGCTACAGTTAGGGTTGGGGCTAAAGTTAGGGTTAGGGTTTAGATTACATTTACAGTTGGGAATAGGGTTGGGATTAGGGTTAGGGGTGTGTCAGGGTTAGAGGTGTGGTTAGGGTTACCGTTGGAATTAGGGTTAGGGGTGTGTTTAGATTAGGGTTTCAGTTATAATTGGGGGGTTTCCACTGTTTCGGCACATCAGGGGCTCTCCAAACACGACATGGCGTCCGATCTCAATTCCAGCCAATTCTGCGTTGAAAAAGTAAAACAGTGCTCCTTCCCTTCCGAGCTCTCCTGTGTGCCCAAACAGGAGTTTACCCCAACATATGGGGTATCAGCGTACTCAGGACAAATTGGACAACAACTTTTGTGGACCAATTTCTCCTGTTACCCTTGGGAAAATACAAAACTGGGGGCTAAAAAATAATTTTTGTGGGAAAACAAAAAGATTTTTTATTTTCACGGCTCTGCGTTATAAACTGTAGTGAAACACTTGGGGGTTCAAAGCTCTCACAACACATCAAGATGAGTTCCTTAGGGGGTCTACTTTCCAAAATGGTGTCACTTGTGGGGGGTTTCTACTGTTTAGGTACATTAGGGGCTCTGCAAACGCAATGTGACGCCTGCAGACCATTCCATCTAAGTCTGCATTCCAAATGGCGCTCCTTCCCTTCCGAGCCCTCCCATGCGCCCAAACGGTGGTTCCCCCCCACATATGGGGTATCAGCGTACTCAGGACAAATTGGACAACAACTTTTGGGGTCCAATTTCTCCTGTTACCCTAGGGAAAATACAAAACTGGGGGCTAAAAAATAATTTTTGTGGGAAAAAAATTTTGTTTTATTTTTATGGCTCTGCATTATAAACTTCTGTGAAGCCCTTGGTGGGTCAAAGTGCTCACCACACATCCAGATAAGTTCCTTAGGGGGTCTACTTTCCAAAATGGTGTCACTTGTGGGGGGTTTCAATGTTTAGGCACATCAGTGGCTCTCCAAACGCAACATGGCGTCCCATCTCAATTCCTGTCAATTTTGCATTGAAAAGTCAAATAGCGCTCCTTCCCTTCCGAGCTCTCCCATGCGCCCAAACAGTGGTTTACTGCCACATATGGGGTATCAGCGTACTCAGGACAAATTGGACAACAACTTTCTGGGTCCAATTTCTCCTGTTACCCTTGGTAAAATAAAACAAATTGGAGCTGAAGTAAATTTTTTGTGTAAAAAAGTTAAATGTTCATTTTTATTTAAACATTCCAAAAATTCCTATTAAACACCTGAAGGGTTAATAAACTTCTTGAATGTGGTTTTGAGCACCTTGAGGGGTGCAGTTTTTAGAATGGTGTCACACTTGGGCATTTTCTATCATATAGACCCGTCAAAATGACTTCAAATGAGACGTGGTCCCTAAAAAAAAAATGGTGTTGTAAAAATGAGAAATTGCTGGTCAACTTTTAACCCTTATAACTCCCTAACAAAAAAAAAAAATTGGTTCCAAAATTATGCTGATGTAAAGTAGACATGTGTGAAATGTTACTTATTAAGTATTTTGTGTGACATATCTCTGTGATTTAATTGCATAAAAATTCAAAGTTTGAAAATTGCGAAATTTTCAAAATTTTCGCCAAATTTCCGTTTTTTTCACAAATAAACGCAGGTACTATCAAATAAATTTTACCACTATCATGAAGTACAATATGTCACGAGAAAACAATGTCAGAATCACCAGGATCCGTTGAAGCGTTTCGGAGTTATAACCTCATAAAGGGACAGTGGTCAGAATTGTAAAAATTGGCCTGGTCATTAACGTGCAAACCACCCTTGGGGGTAAAGGGGTTAATAGTATGCATGAAAATAATAAACTTTTGTAATATATCTTATTAGAACAATCTGCTTCTTTCACCACTAGTTCTGACTGAGCATTCATTTTCAAAATGCTCAGTTCCTGGGTAAAATCTGTATTCAGTGCAGACAGATTATTAGGGTATATGCACACGTAGAATGGTCCACTGCAGATTTTCCCACAGCGGATTTGATAAATCCACAGGACAAAACCGCTGCTGTTTTTCCTGCGGATTTATCGCGTTTTCTATTGCAGATTCCTCTGCGGATTTACATCTGCAGTTTTCTAGTGGAGCAGATGTAAAAACGCTGCGGATTCCGCACAAAGAATTGACATGCTGCGGAAAATAAAACGCTGCGTTTCTGCGCGTTTTTTCCGCTGCATGGGCACAGCGTTTTTTGTTTCCCATAGGTTTACATTGTACTGTAAACTCATGGGAAACTGCTGCGGATCCGCAACGTGTGCACATACCCTTACATTACTGTGATAGAATCTTAGCACCAACTGCGATCTATGTAGAGGGGAGAAAGGAAGAGCCAGAGGCAGAGCTACTCCCCTCCTTACTACATAGAATATTACGGCATTCATTTTGCAGTAAAAGTTACCTGGAAATGTGATTTTATTACGTTCGTCTGATAAGTGATACCAATCATGCATCGATTTGGAAAAAAAAATCTGAAAATTGCAAAATATTATTTTTCTGCCCTCATTTTCTGAGAGCTGTAACATTTATTTTTTCTGTTGATGGTGCTGATTTAATAGCTTTTTTTTTTTTTGCAAGGTAACCGATATTTTTATTGATGGCAGTTTTGCTTACATTTGATGTAAACGCAGACAGCTGATGGCTGGTATTCTCAGGCTGGGAAGATGCAATGGATGTTGCCCTCCTCCATCCTGTGAATACCATCCAATTCTGGTGCTTTGCCGGCTCTTCCCATTTTCTCTATGGCAGTTGCAAGTGGGGATAAAATTTTGGGGGTTCTCACCTTTTTATTGTCAGGTGACATCGAGGTTAATAATGGAAAGGCGTATCGATTACTAACACATAGTAAATTTTGAAATAAACACACAGCCAGACTAATGTCCTTTAATTGACATAAATGATAGACTCATTTTAATTAAAATAAAGTTTTACTCACCCTACACACATTCCATTGAAGCCATTGTCTCCTGTAAAAAAAAAAAAGATAAACCGCAAAAATACTCGCCTTACCCCTAATCCACCCAATTCCCTTGTAAAAAAAAAAAAAACGAAAAAAAAACAAGGCCACTGCCACCACCAGGTTTCACTGTACACAGCATGCATTTTTTTTTGTATTCCTCACCTATACCACGCCATACAGTTTTGGAGCCATCAGTTCCAAAAACATTTACTTTGGTCTTATCACTCCAGAGAAAAGAGTTCCAGTTTTTTTTTCATATTTTGCAGAATGGGCCCTTGCAAATTGTAGGCGGCTTTATTGTGCAAAGGCTTCAGGAGAGGCTTCCTTCGAAGAGGACACCCATGCTATATTGTTTCACGGGAAGCCCTCATTCCAGTTTCTACTTCTTTAGCTAACTGCAGTGAGCTTGCTTGTCGATTTTAATTTTTTCAATCCATCTCATCAGAAAGACTCTCCTGTTTCGGTGCGAACTGCCATGTTTGGCTTGACGTCTCTGTGACACAATTGCAATTCCATCTTTGTTTAAAAAAAAAAGTATCACTTTTGCTGCTGTGTACCAGGGTGGATTTGATTTAAATCTAACTGATTTAAATCACGATTTAAATCACTAGTCAGTAAGGCTTGATTTAAATCAGTGTTTTAAATCAAAGTTTCTACCTAACTGAATTTGACTCCGCAGAGGTCCCAGCCTCTTCTTCACGGCAAAAATGTTACAACATGAACAGAGTTGAGAAAAAGACCTTAATCCTATTGTTCTACAAACCTATGAATACAGAATCAACCCCTTCAGTGCCAAGTCCAAGAAGTTAGACAATATGTTTCTGATTGTTTGGAGTGGAATAGATCTGCACAACACAAGAAGAATGTGAATCTAAATGTGAGGAGGAGGAAGGGCAAGCAGACAAGAAAATGAAAGTGAAACTTTGAGCACAATACTGCAGCATAGCCTGAGACAGACAAGTCTGGATCTGTTTGTGTGTACGATCTGAGGTTTATTACATTCTTTCCTTGTAATGGCAGCAGGCCGTAAAAGAGACCCAGTTTGGGAATACTTTAATGAAGCTCCTTCGCCTATCGGTAAGGCAGGCATGCGTGCAAAATGCAAACGATGCAACAAAGAGATGCAAGGCCTGGTGGCGCGAATGAGGCAACATTATGAGAAGTGCGGTGATGAAGAGGTCTGTCTGTGGCTATGCTGCAGTATTGCGCTCAAAGTTTCACTTTCATTTTCTTGTCTGCTTGCCCTTCCTCCTCCTCACACTTAGATTCACATTCTTCTTGTGTTGTGCAGATCTATTCCACTCCAAACAATCAGAAACATATTGTCTAACTTCTTGGACTTGGCACTGAAGGGGTTGATTCTGTATTCATAGGTTTGTAGAACAATAGGATTAAGGTCTTTTTCTCAACTCTGTTCATGTTGTAACATTTTTGCCGTGAAGAAGAGGCTGAGACCTCTGCGGAGTCAAATTCAGTTTTGAGAACTGCGTGAGTAAAGCGAGCGTCTGTGATAATATAGGAGAGAAACTGCCCACTAATCCTACATAAACCTCTGGAAGAACATGGCATTGTGAATGTTACACATATACAGCCTTTATTCTACTGAGTTAAACAACTCAGCTTTATCTCATGATGGAAGAACCTTTGGATGGTAAAATATTTTCCTCAAAAAGCAGTTTATTGAAAAAAATCCGATTTAAATCAAAAAAATCCGATTTAAATCAAAAAAATCCGTTTTTTTTTTTTTTTTTTTATTAAAAAAAAAAAAAAAACATTGATTTTTATCCACCCTGCTGTGTACTGATTGATGCGTAAAACTTTGCTGATCTTCTGGCCTTCACCTTTTTGGTGTAATTAAATAATTTTCTTCCTCAGGTCATTTGACATTTCTCTTCCATATGGTGCTATTGCTGACAGCATGATATGGGAAGAGGTTTTCTTTAATTAAAACCCTGTTATTGTCAACTAAATGCTGGATCCCTATTTAATAATTCTTGTTCAGAATATTGTAGTCTAAACTTTAGCTCTGCTCTTAAGACTTTTATTGGGGTGTTCTCATTTTTGCAAGATGGTCTTGAATGAATTTAAGAATTTCGTTACTTTGCACAACAAAAAAGTAAATCTTGATTGCAGTCAATGGACCACATTTGTGGGAGTATTTTGTAGCATGGTATTTAATGAAAAATGTTGACTCTTCAAGGAAACTGAAGCTTTTCTGATAAAGCTGTTGGGGTGTACTCATTTATGCTGAGCAGTGCAGGTCTTATTTTATTCCCAGTGTTTTACACCCAGACAATTATTGGATATTTTTGGACATCTGAAGCTCATTTTTTATGATGAAGGATCCTGTATTTAAGCTCTGGTTACTCATAGAAGGAGATTGTTGCACATGCTCTGGGGGCTTTATCTTCCCATATTTGTCAGCTTAACACCAGCAAAATTATTTTGTGAACTGTCTGCTTTTAAATTTGTTTTGCTAACGTGATTGTTTAGCTGTCACTTTCTGAGATTTATTGAGCAATGAAATAAAATGCTCTTATTCATGCCTAAAATATTATAATCCACTCCGCAGTTATGACCCTGTCATCCCAACCACGACTTACACTAGTTGTTACATCAGGATGTAGGAAGAATGCTAATACTTTAAATTCTTTCATTTATTAATAATTAAAATTTAACCCCTTCAAGTCGCGGCCCTTTTTCGTTTTTGCGTTTTCAGTTTTCACTTCCCTCCTTCCCAGAGCCATAACTTTTTTTATTTTTCCGTCAATATGGCCATGTGAGGGCTTATTTTTTGCGGGACGAGTTGTACTTTTGAACGGCACCATTGGTTTTACCATGTCTTTTACTAGAAAACGGGAAAAAATTCCAAGTGCCGTGAAATTGCAAAAAAAGTGCAATCCCACACTTGTTTTTTGTTTGGCTTTTCTGCTAGGTTCATTAAATGCTAAAACTAACCTGCCATTGTGATTCTCTAGGTCATTACGAGTTAATAGACATCTAACATGACTAGGTTATTTTTTATCTAAGTGGTGGAAAAAAATTCAAAACTTTGCTTAAAAAAAAAAACGTGCCATTTTCCGATACCCGAAGCGTCTCCATTTTTCGTGATCTGGGGTCGGGTGAGGGCTTATTTTTTGCGTGCCGAGCTGACGTTTTTAATGATACCATTTCGGTGCAGATACGTTCTTTTGATCGCCCGTTATTGCATCTTAATGCAATGTCGCAGCGACCAAAAAAACATAATTCTGGCGTTTCGGATTTTTTTTCTCGCTACGCTGTTTAGCAATCAGGTTAATGCTTTTTTTTATTGATAGATCGGGCGATTCTGAACGCGGCAATACCAAATACGTGTAGGTTTGGTTTTTTTTTTAAATTGTTTTATTTAGGATGGGGCGAAAGCTGGGTGATTTAAACTTTTATATTTTTTTCATATTTTTAAAAACATTTTTTTTTAACTTGTGCCATGCTTCAATAGCCTCCATGGGAGGCTAGAAGCTGGCATAGCCTGATCGGCTCTGCTACATAGCAGCGATCATCAGATCGCTGCTATGTAGCTGAAATGCAGGTGTGCTGTGAGCGCCGACCACAGGAGGGCGCTCACAGCAGGCCTGCATCAGTAACCATAGAGGTCTCAAGGACCTCTATGGTTACCTTCCTGATGCATCGCCGACCCCCGATCATGTGACGGGGGTCGGCGATGACATCATTTCCGGCCGGAAGCGCCGGTTAAATGCCGCTGTCTGCGTTTGACAGCAGCATTTAACAGGTTAATAGCGGCGGGTGAATAGCGATTTCACCCGCCGCTATTGCGCACACATGTCAGCTGTACAAAACAGCTGACATGTCGCGACTTTGATGTGGGCTCACCGCCGGAGCCCACATCAAAGGGGGAAACACGACATGCGCAGTACTAGTACGGCGCATGTCGTGAAAGGGTTAATGTATAAGGTAATGGATAATGTATGACTTGAACGTATGCAATTGCATGTATGTGTGTATGTGTGTATATATATATATATGTGTGTGTGTGTATATATATATATGTGTGTGTGTGTGTGTGTATATATATATATATATATATATATATATATATATATATATATATATATATATATATATATATATGTATATATATATATATGTGTGTGTGTGTGTGTGTGTGTGTGTGTGTGTATGTATATGTACATACATACGCACGCACACAGTGTCCGTAATGTCATAGTACAATTTTGACCAGTCACTCAAAGGAAAGCAACAAATGACGATAGAAATGTGCATTCTGCTCCAAATAAAGGTAAAACTCTCCCAGTTTCATATCTATTCAGTGAAGTTTGATACTCCATTTGTTGCCCTACAAACATCCAAACGATAGTGAAGTTCTTGCCACACAAGGGTAAGGACTAGTGATGAGCGAGTATACTCGTTACTCGAGATTTCCCGAGCACGCTCGGGTGTCCTCCGTGTATTTTTTAGTGCTCGGAGATTTAGTTTTTCTTGCCGCAGCTGAATGATTTACATCTGTCAGCCAGCATAAGTACATGTGGGGGTTGCCTGGTGGCTAGGGAATCCCCACATGTAATCAAGCTGGCTAAGAGATGTAAATCATTCAGCTGCGGCAAGAAAAACTAAATCTCTGAGCACTAAAAAATAGTCGGAGGACACGCGAGCGTGCTCGGGAAATCTCGAGTAACGAGTATACTCGCTCATCACTAGTAAAGGACGTCTAGTGTAACAGAGTGAATAACGTCTGTGATTCTCTGTTTTAAGTGATTAACCTCGTTGATACGTTCAATGTACACATGTTGCTTCACATAACCCCAAAAGTAAAAGTCAAGGGGCATCAGATCCCGGCATCGTGGCCATGGCTTGACAGAACCTCTGCCTATCCACCGCCTGGGGAATGTTCTATCCAGAAACTCACGAACAATGGTGGCGTAGTGTGGAGGAGAGCCGTCCTGTTGAAAGATGACATCTTCTGGAAATTGTGGCACTGCATACAATTCCAACATATCAAGATACGTGTTTGCAGTCGCAGACCGCTCCGCGAAAAAAAGTGAGCTGATCACCTTATCATGCATCAGGCCAAACCACTCGTTCACTTTAGGGGTTTTATGTTCGTACTCAACGTAGGCATGAGGATGTTCAGCAGCCCATATTCGGATGTTATGGCGATGAAGATGTCCACAGATATGGAAGGTCGCCTCATCGCTATACAATCTTCTGCAAAAATATTGCATCATTGTCGATCTCATGAAGCATATCTGTAGCAAACGTGCATCGTTTGGGCCTATCCACCGGTTTGATAGCGTGCAACAGCCGCAATTTGTACCCTGTAAAGCAGAGACGTTTCTTTAACACCTGTAGTCTTGCTTAGATGTATTGTCGAGCACATGCACACACAGATTTTTTAGGGCTCCTTAGGTAGCTATCCCGTATAGCCTCTACACACTCGTCACTGACTGATGTCCTACCAGAACAGGGTTTCTCCACCAATCTCCCGGTTTCCTTCAACTGCTTATCCCACCGAGTAATGTTATTCCTATGTGGTGGCGCTTCGTTATAAACGCGACGATATTCACATGGCACTTTGGTCACGGATTCAAATTTAGCGAGCCACAGAACACACTGAACTTTCCTCTGCACCGTCCACATCTCGACTGGCATGGAAAACCACACAGCTGGCGTAAGCTTGTGGTTGCATAATGTCACAGACCCGGCATTGTATTAATCAGAGTTCAGTTTCAGGGGTTAATCTGACTGGGGGCTCAGCAACAGCTTAAATGAGTTTGTGTTGTTTGATTGGTTCTTTTTATCTCTCCTTATGAACAGGTCTGATATGATTGGGCCAGAGAAAGGGCGCCAAAATGTTAACTGTAAATAGATCTTGTGACTGGTCAAAAGTGCACCATGACTTTACGGACACACTGTATATATGTGTGTACATATATGTATCATGAATATTTTTTAATATATGTGCAGGATTTTTTTGTGTATGTATATATACATGTGTAATGTATAACCACTTTAAATTTAATGTTTAACTGTATTAAATTTAATGTTGATTATGGTGTCATCAACCGGCAACATGTTATTGATAGGCTGATTCTATAATTTTGTAGGAAAAGATTCCGTATATCCTGTATTTTACTCAATTATATTTCTGCTGGTTTTCTTCCTGGAAGTTCAATGCGCTGGTCTACTTAGTAATTGACATCTGGCACTGTGTGCACACTCCTTCAAGGAAGACTGTCACTTGGTGCTCAGGACCGCCCGCTTGACTCGGACACCTACACATTTAAGCATAATACCATCGGTAGTGAACCTTTTTCTCCAAAATTATACATCAGTGTATCTCGTATCGATCAATGACTTTCTGCCTGCAGATCAGATACCATGTTCAGAATGAATAGGTTCATTGGAGTTATTTTTGATGGGATTGTTATCCACTTTTCCTAGAACTCTGAACATCAAAATTGTCAAGTTGCACCGTAGCATAATGAAACAGAATTATCTTTCAGAGTCTGGACAGGCTGAATGACAACTCCATCAGGATCTGTAAATGACATGACCCAGCTTTTGTTGAAACCTTAGCAAGTAGAATAATAAAGCACTAAAGATCTAAAAATATCCAAACGCTTTGAACAACATAAAATACAACACAAAATGTCTCCTAAACATCCAAAATGTCCATAAAAAGTAAATTATATTGTGTTGGTCCTGAGTCACTAACTGTATTATAGTTGATAACTCATTCACTATACTGCTGCTTGTTACTGGGAATTGTAAATTGTTCTCGGCTAAATTACCCAGAATATAAAGCACTATAGGAAGATGTCTATAGCTACTGAACAAGGGGGAATGTTTAGAGATTTGAGCACGCAAGTAAGCAGAATTTTGAATTCAGCTGAAGAGGTGAGCACATTTTAAGAGGACCTGTAAGTAAGATTTTGGACTCTTAAGTAAAGACGATGAAGCTGACTTAAAATACCTTTTTGAAGAAATCAGTTTTGTTCTACTGTAATCAGCCAAATAAGTTTTATGCTAATGGGGCGCAAGTGCAACAGAGCTGGACCCTGCACTTAGTCTGGGTACTCTATGCTCCATGCCTGATTGACACGTCGGGGCTTTTTCAGTGATCTGCCTCCTCTAGCCAAAATCCTGCATAGGTGCAATCATTTTTAGGGGTTTGACATGTGCCATAACTTCCAAATTATGTCATAAAACTGATAAATCTTTCGGTGCTTGCCCCACCCTGATTATAGAAAAACAACAAAACGAGATTCTACAAAAATGGTATCATTTTAATCGAGCTACAAAGCACCATTACAGTCATGTCTTTAGCGAAGAGTCCGAACTCTTGCTGGCAGGCCCTCTTTAAAGGGAATCTGTCAGAAGGTTTTTGCTATATAATCCAAGAGCAGCATAATTTAGGGCAAGAGAGTCTGATTCCAGCGATGAGTCACTTATTGGAGTTTGTGTTGGAGTTTCAGTCAGTGTTTTATCAGCAGGAGATTATCTGTGCCTGACTAGCTCTCACATGCAGGACAGTCAAGCTAATCTGTGTAACCCCTATCGATCACTGATTGGCGGCTTAATGAAAATATACACAGGGAGCTGCCAATCAGTGGAGTGGGCGGGGTTATTCACAGCTCCAAATTTCTGACCATGGCTAAATCTACAACAGAGAAAACGGGGATTATATGAAAACTTATTAGCCCGATTACCCAGCATCAGCGACCAGCCCAACCATACAGGACAGTAAATGGCATTTATTTCAGAGGGGCCACTCCCTTCTCCCCTCCGCAAACCTGGCTCTGTCTTTTCATCATGAACCCATCGCCTTTCCAGAAAATCCGTGTCTTTTCTGGTAATGGCTTACTGCATGTTAGCTCGACAGTCCATTATTTCAGTTGCATGTTAGTGCTGCTCGTTAAGTAAAGGTTTACTTTGGCTTTGAGTAATCATCCCATTTAGGATTCAAATTTTCTTTAAGTTGATCACTAAATAAATGTGTTGTTTTTGCTTTTTCTATGTAACCCGGCCAATGAATTATAGATTACACATGAAAGCGGGGGAATATTTTTTGCATACTTGTGGCTATTTTGGTAGGAGTGTGGAAAACTAATATTCCTTAAGAAAATATTCTTACACAAAAGAATGTGCAAACTAAACTCTGCTCAAGCAACAGTTCTTTGTTGGTATGTTAGCAATGATTGTGTTGACTTGCATCTCATTCCTGCCTGATATTAGCGTGGCAAACGCCAACCGCTGCACTTATTTCCCAATTAACAATTTATCAAAATCAATAAAAATATGAGCCGGTGACAGAACAGCCTCCCTCAGCCAGGTACAGCTTTGTAGTCATTAATTACCGTAAGCTGATGTAAAAGTTGTTAACTAAACATATGTATATTTTAATATATATATATATATGTGTGTGTGTATATGTGAAGCCTTAAATAATAAATATATAATCTTTATTTTTATATAGCGCTAACATATTCCGCAGCGCTTTACATTTTGCACACATTATCATCACTGTCCCCGATGGAGCTCACAATCTTGAATCCCTATCCGTATGTCTTTGGAATGTGGGCGGAAACCGGAGTGCCCAGAGGAAACCCACGCAAACACAAAGAGAACATACAAACTCTTTGCAGATGATGTCCTGGGTGGGATTCGAACCCAGGACCCCAGCGCTGCAAGGCTGCAGTGCTAACCACTACGCCACCGTGCTGCCCATATATATATATATATATATGTGTGTATATGTGTATATATATATATATATCTCAATAAAATAAAGGGAACACTAAAATCCCACATCCTAGATATCACTGAATTAAATATTCCAGTTTTAAATCTTTATTCATTACATAGTGGAATGTGTTGAGAACAATAAAACCTAAAAATGATCAACTTAAATCACAATTATTATCCCAAGGAGGCCTGGAGTTGGAAAATCAAAGTGGAAAATGAAGTTACAGTCTGATCCAACTTCAGGGAAAATGCACCAAGACAAGGAAAGGATGCTCAGTAGTGTGTGTGGCCTCCACGTGCCTGTAACACCTCCCTAAAACGCCTGGGCATTCTCCTGATGAGGCGCTGGATGGTCTCCTGAGGGACCTCCTCCCAGACCTGTACTAAAGCATCTGCCAACTCTTGGACAGTCTGTGGTCCAATGTGACGTTGGTGGATGGTGCGAGACATGATGTCCCAGATGTGTTAAATCGGATTCAGGTCTGGGGAACGGGCGGGCCAGTCCATAGCTTCAATGCCTTCATCTTGCAGGAACTGCTGGCACACTCCAGCCACATGAGGTCTGGCATTGTCCTGCATTAGGAGGAACCCAGGGCCAACCGCAACCAGCATATGGTCTCACAAGGGGTCTGAGGATCTCATCTCTGTACCTAATGGCAGTCAGGCTACCTCTGGCGAGCACATGGAGGGCTGTGCGGCCCTCCAAAGAAATTCCACCCCTCGCTATTACTGACCCACTGCCAAACCGGTCATGCCGAAGGATGTTGCAGGCAGCAGATCGCTCTGCACGGTGTCTCCAGACTCTGCCACGTCTGTCACAAGTGCTCAGTGTGAACCTGCTTTCATCTGTGAAGAGCACAGGATGCCAACAGTGAATTTGCCAATCCTGGTGTTTTGTGGCAAATGCCAAGCGTCCTGCACGGTGTTGGGCTGTGAGCACAACCTTTATCTGTGGATGTTGGGCACTCAGACACTCGGTTTCTAACCATTTGTGCAGACACATGCACATTTGTGGCCTGCTGGAGGTAATTTTGTAGGGCTCTGGCAGTACTCCTCCTGTTCCTCCTTGCACAAAGGCTGAGGCAGCTGTCCTGCCACTAGTTTGTTGCCCTCCTACGTCCCCCTCCACATCTCCTGGTGTACTGGCCGGTCTCCTGGTAGCGCCTCCAGCTCTGGACACTATGCTGACAGACACCGCAAACTACCTTGCCACAGCTCGCATTGATGTGCCATCCTGGATGAGCTGCACTACCTGAGCCACTTGTGTAGGTTGTAGAGTCCGTCTCATGCTACCACAAGTGTGAAAGCTCAACCAACATTGAAAAGTAACCAAAACATCAGCCAGAAAGCATTGGTACTTAGATGTGGTCTGTGGTCCCCACCTGCAGAACCACTCCTTTATTGAGGGTGTCTTGATAATTGCCAATAATTTCCATCTGTTTTCTATTCCATTTGCACAACAGCATGTTAAATTGATTGTCAAACAGTGCTGCTTCCTAAGTGGACGGTTTGATTTCACAGAAGCTTGATTTACTTGGAGTTAGATTGTTGTTTAAGTGTTCCCTTTATTGTTTTGATCAATATATATATATATATATATATATAATATATAATTGCCTAGAATACTACTTCCTGCAATTTGTGCCAACTTCCTGTCCGGAGCTAATGTCCGGAGATAAGTGACGTCAACAGTGTCCAGTGTCTGATTGGTTGCCGCCTGCTGCGAGCGACCAATCAGAAACGTGCCGTACTGTGACACACTCCGCCCGCCATTTTGGTGTGATTTTTGAATTTTTACCTCACAGCAAGTTTCTACTGCGTGGAGGCGGGCCCAGTGACGTTGCTCTTCAAGCTCCTGCCGAATTTCGTCAAAAAAATGATAATACCATTTACCAAAACTATATATATTTAGTTGTGAAGTGGTTCAGTGACATTTTCACACCAATTTTGAACTTTTGTTTGGTGTTTTCTCCATATACTGCCTATTATTCACTGACTGTTATACTGAGAGACTGCCGTTTATTAACCTCTTCTTTGCCACATAAGGACATTGTCCATTATTGCCCAGCAATTTCTTAAATAACAAGAATTGTCAAGAGCTGGTAAGTGCAGCCATTTTTTGTTCTTTCTTACTATTATTTATTAATTGTATTATTCTTACATTTGAATAAATAAAGTATATATGGATTCTAGACTCCCGATTCTTTAGAATCGGGCTGCCATCTAGTGTATATATATATATATATATATATATATGTATATATGTATATATGTATATATGTATATATGTATATATGTATATATGTATATATGTATATATATATATATATATATATATACATACATACATATATATATATATATATATATATATATATATATATATATATATATATATATATAATTGTCTAAGGGTCATTTCCGTCTGTCTGTCTGACTTTGTCTGTCTATCTGTCACGGATATTCATTGGTCGCGGCCTCTGTCTGTCATGGAAATCCAAGTTGCTGATTGGTCGCCGCAAAACAGCCACGACCAATCAGCGACCGGCACAGTCCGGTAAAAATGGCCGCTTCTTCCCCCCCTCCAGTCAGCCCCCACACAGGGTTAATGCCAGCGTTAATGGACCGCGGTGTAACGCACTCCATTAATGCTGCTATTAACCCTGTGTGACCAACTTTTTACTATTGATGATGTGTATGCAGCATCAATAGTAAAAAGATCTAATGTTACAAATAATAATAATAAAAAAAAGGTTATTCTCACCCTCCGACGTCATGCCCTGTGCTCGGCAGTGCAAGTGGCAGGTTCCGGGGCCAAGGATGGTATGCAAGAAGGACCTTCCATGACGTCACGGTCATGTGACCACGACGACATCACAGGTCTTGCGCCCATACCAACCCTGGGATCGGAAGCTGCCGCGTGCACCGCACACAGGCGACAGGACTACAAGGGCTCCCTCGGAAGGTGAGTATATGTTTATTTTTTATTTTAACTCTTTTTTAACCTGTTACATACGTGGCTGGGCAATATACTACGTGACTGGCCAATATACTATGTGACGGGCAGTATACTACGCGGCTCTGTGCTGTATACTACGTGGCTCTGTGCTGTATACTACGTGACTGGGCAATATACAACGTGACTGGGCAATATACAACGTGACTGGGCAATATACTACGTGGCTAGGCAATATACTATGTGACTGGGCAATATACTATGTGACTGGGCAATATACTATGTGACTGGGCAATATACTATGTGACTGGGCAATATACTACGTGGCTGGGCAATATACTACGTGGCTGGGCAATATAGTACGTGGCTGGGCAATATAGTACGTGGCTGGGCAATATACTACGTGGTTGGGCAATATACTACGTGGCTGGGCAATATAGTACGTGGCTGGGCAATATAGTACGTGACTGGGCAATATACAACGTGACTGGGCAATATACAACGTGACTGGGCAATATACTACGTGGCTGGGCAATATACTACGTGGCTGGGCAATATAGTACGTGGCTGGGCAATATACTACGTGGCTGGGCAATATAGTACGTGGCTGGGCAATATACTACGTGGCTGGGCAATATAGTACGTGGCTGGGCAATATACTACGTGGCTGGGCAATATACTACGTGGCTGGGCAATATACTACGTGGCTGGGCAATATACTACGTGGCTGGGCAATATACTACGTGGCTGGGCAATATACTACGTGGCTGGGCAATATACTACGTGGCTGGGCAATATAGTACGTGGCTGGGCAATATAGTACGTGACTGGGCAATATACAACGTGACTGGGCAATATACTACGTGGCTAGGCAATATACTATGTGACTGGGCAATATACTATGTGACTGGGCAATATACTATGTGACTGGGCAATCTACTACGTGGCTGGGCAATATAGTACGTGGCTGGGCAATATACTACGTGGCTGGGCAATATACTATGTGGTTGGGCAATATACTACGTGGTTGGGCAATATACTATGTGGCTGGGCAATATACTACGTGGCTGGGCAATATACTACTTGGGCTGTGCAATATACTCCGTGGACATGCATATTCTAGAATACCCGATGCGTTAGAAACTGGCCACCATCTAGTATATGTATATGTTTTCAGGATTTCCTTAGTATTGCAGAGGTGATAATTGCATCACCTGTGCAATACTAAGAAAATCCTGAAAACATGACCTGTTGGTGGCTCTTGAGGACCAGAGTTGGGGAACACTGGTCTAGAGTATACAGCTCCAATGCAGAGCTATTTAAAATTACTCCCCCCATCATTACCACCCACAGGCAGCTTGCTCCAACAGATAGGTCAAGTTTCGCAAAATATAGGTGAAAATTACTTAAGAGCTGTAGATGAAATCACAGCTTACACGGCCATATTTAAGTAAGATCCCCCCCCCCCCACCTCCTGAGCTCTGAACTTGCAGAAAAAGCTCATCATGAAAATAAGAGAAGCAATACATAAAACATATAGGTACATAGCACACGTATACCTCTCAAGGTCTTCATACTTAAAGGGAACCTGTCTCTATAAAAAATTCTATTAACCTGCAGATATGGGGTTAATCGTGTTGTTAACCTGCCCGGTGACCACACTTTTGCCTGCGCTGGTTCAGGTCGGCTGTGCCGAGGCACGGTTATACTGAACGGTAACTGAATCGGCCCCTGTGACTTAAACAGGAATGCTGCAGGGGGAATAAAGTTCATTTTCCCCCCCTTTCCGCAGCGATTGGCTATGTGCACACGTTCATGTTTTTCGCGAACATCATCTGGAACATTGCCACTAGGCATTATTGGGAACGGGAGCATCGCAAGGAGCGGGAAGGCTGCCGGGGGACGTCGGAATGTGAGAATATCACAATTTTTTTATTTTTTTTAACATTAGATCTTTTTACTATTGATGCTGCATAGGCAGCATCAAGAGTAAACAGTTGGTCACGCATGTCAAACACAATATTTGACAAGTGTGACCAACCTGTCAATCCGCTTTCCAAGCGATGCTACAGATCGCTACAGATCGCTTGGAAAACGCTAGCATTCTGCAAGCTAATTACGCCTGTAAAATGCTAGTGTTTAGCGGGAACACGCATGCCAATTCCGCATGCGATATACCCGTTACAGGAGTTGCAGAATTGCCGTGGACATTTGCACTGCAATTCTGCAACGTGTGGACTTAGCCTAATAGTGTTTTTTTTTCTGAGGGCAGGCTCCCCTTTAAACATCATTTTTTTTTCCTTCAGGTGTGTACTGCCTTAAAGGGATTGTATGGCTTTGGGGTACAAGTCTGCAGTTACTCTATGTGCACAGTGTGCGCTGTCAGGATTCTCCAGCGCCTGGAGCCTGTGGTCATGTTACCGCATGTATGCAATTTGCTCTCTGTCACATTACAACTAAACTTGTCTGGCGTCACCTAATTCACTTGTATTGAGCTAGGCTGTGCACGTCTAGTCAGCACGTGACTGCATGATTTCAAATTAGAACCAGACATTTCTGACAACACACACTGTGCTTGATGTGAGGATTAATGTCTGCAATCACAGATTGGCTGCGTGTGTCCATAAAGCAGGTGTAGACAAATTACTGTAAATTGTAGGATCATCTAGGCCATAGCTTCTCCGACATTTTCTACTTGGGATTCATAAGACAGACTAAGAAAAATACAAGGCCTTACTAGACTGACAAAGGTGATGTCTCGGACTCACCATCTGTAATGGAGGTCAATACTAAAATTGAAAATATCTCTCAATTTTTTTTATTTTGTCTCCTGATCCCAATAAAACATTTACAATAAGTTTGAAGTACGGTAAGTTAGTTGAGTATCTGAAGTAGAGATTGCTGCACTCATGGAAAGGATTGTACAGATCACTTCCATGAAAACGTCCTCCTCTTCTATGCCTTACCGACAAATAACCGGAGACTCCTTGTTAAGGTCAAAAGAAACCCTTATTTATTTTTCAGTAGCAGGCAGATGCCAGGTAGAAAAAAAAACCATGACCAACAGTAGCCAATTTTTTAGGCACTTTGAAGAATTACGTTGACGGACATCTATAAATCCATTCAGAAACGTTTTTATATGGTTAAAAGAATTAACCAATCAATTGGTATGATCATTCTTAGATTTTCACTAGAATTTGTGGCATACATCCAATAAAAATGTTTCCCAGACTGGTGGTGACCTTTCCCTCTTCCGTTAAACTGCTTCAATTTTTTTTCTACACTTGGTTAGAAGTGAAAAGTCCCTCATTTTCATGCCAAGAGGACATGCTCCAAAGTGTGACTTTTTAAAAAAAAATTCACTCCATAAGGCTGTTCCTGTCTTGACAAACCGTGGGTTCAGGTGCCTTTGTCCCATTTTTATGACAGGAGTACAGAAACCATAGAGCTTTAGATCTGTAGACGTTCACACCCCCTCCCCCAATAAAATTTGTGGGCAAGCCTGCTCCCCCTCTGAAGAGGTCTCGCAACAGCCGTATGGACCTTCTATGGTTGACATACGCCAATGTCCTAGAGGATTGTCTCCTGCTCGGGAACCTGCCCTGTGAGCAGAAATGTAGAACTGCTGTGGTGGACCCAGAGTCATTTCATTTTAAAAAGGAAAAAATATATATAATATGTAGCTCCTTTTCTAAAAATAAAAAAAGAAATTGGAGTCTTCTTGACGTCAGGTGTTTTGACATATATTTGACATGAGACCACATAACATAGAGAAGATTTTCTCTTTATATGTCATGGGGGCATATTTAATATCTGAAAAGAATGTAAGAAAGACACTTTCCTGCGGAAAAATCTACATTAATTGAAATTCACACGAAAGTACTCTTAGCAGACCTCTCATCCAGCATCCACAGGTCTAGGTGTTCTGTCTGTTACATTGACGTCAGTTGTCATGTTGTCCACTGCTCTTCCGTGCTGCCTTAGGTGCATTTTCTTGTTACAAGTCATTCCTGGAAATGACTTGGATCCTATAAGCTATTATTTTTTTTTATTATTTCCTTTTGTGTGTGTGTGTGTGCCTTTTTCTATCTATCGCAGTTTCTCTCCTCTTTCTTGTTTTCTTTAATTTTCTTTTTTTTTATGTCTTAATTTTTATATTTCTCAATCATATCTTCTTTTGTCTTAATCATTTCTTTTTTTTCTTTATTTTTCCAAACATTTTGATTCATTTTTGCGCCAACATCTGTAGATTAATATGATACACCATCAGCCATTACAGTGGCATGTAAAAGTTTGGACACCACTAGTCAAAAGTTGTTAAAGTAAAAACAAACAACTGCTGATCACTCTAGCAGGGTTTTCTCAAAGCACACAGATAGACTTCGGGATTTCTCTCTTTGGAAGCCAAGAAAGGAGAAAAAAAAATCTGCCACCACTTGTAGATGTATAGAACAATCCATTTTGCATTCTCTGCATTTGCATTTGTAATGTCCTGAATAAAACTTGATTGCTTTATGGAATCTCCAGGTTACATCAGATGTTTCTCTTCTTTCTTGACTATCTGTCAAACTGTAATCAACATGAATGCCAGGACCAAAGATTTTCTACCTGAACATTGCCCAGAGTATCCCAGTGCCCTTTTCTCTTTGCCTTCTTCCTTTAGTGGTTATTGGATCGTTTATGCCAGCATTGACGTCAGAACTTTGAGCAGCACTTCATCTTGTGAAGGAAGTTGGTGTGCACTCAACATGGTCAGGACCTGCTACGTGCACTGGGAGAGGTCCTGAAATATAGCATAGGAGGAAATCAACAGCACTTTTGACACTTTTGGATATAGTTTTTTTGTACAGCAAGCACAAAAACGCTTGGTACAAGGTGTGGGGACATAAATGACAAACTAAGGAGACGTTTCGACCTGTCCCGGGTTTTTATCGTATAGTCACGGTGCCCAGCATATGAAGAGGCTAAGAGGAGATAGGTGACCAGTAAAGGAGACATTTCAGCCTCTTTATTGGTCACCTATCTCCTCTTAGTCACAGTGCCCAGCATATGAAGAGGCTAAGAGGAGATAGGTGAGACATTTCAGCCTCTTTGTTGGTCACCTATCTCCTCTTAGTCACAGTGCCCAGCATATGAAGAGGCTAAGAGGAGATAGGTGAGACATTTCAGCCGTTTTATTGGTCACCTATCTCCTCTTAGTCACGGTGCTCAGCATATGAAGAGGACATCTCCTTTATTGGTCACCTATGTCCCCACACCTCATACCATGTGCTTTTCTGCTTGCCGCACAATTAAAAGTTTCTATGCAAATTATTTAGCTAAGTTTCAATAGTGCAGTTGATTTCCTCCTCTATTTCAACTTTTTCTGTGCTCAAAGAATTTTGACCACAAAATATTGCTGATCAGCTTGTATATAGACTGTTGGCAGCCGTTTAATTTTCGTGGTTCGTTAGTTTAAATGTGTCGAAACGTGTCAATATCTCCCCACCAGTTGCAGGACAACACACTACTCTTATCACTACTGCTCCGTGTCGTCGCCTTTCCGTTTTGTTCTGGAGGGATTTTGTTTTTCATGCTGGGCAGGAAATAGTGCAGTGTTTAGTTAGGAACAGAACCGTAGAGATGTTTGTCGGTTACAGATTTCGGGCATGTATCAAGATGGTAACCAATTCCAGCACTGCTAAAAATCCATGCAGTCAGCTGTCAATAGAGGCAACGAGAGAGAAGTACTTTATATAATCACATGTTTTATCCACTGCAAGATCTGGCATCATCAAAACAAAGGTGCTGCACCGTTCTGAACAAGAAAATTAAATTACCAATTAAAAATCTTTGGTGCCCATTACCTGGTGTTTGAAAGCTGCTTTACTACAGAGACTCAATGAAAATATTGCTTAAATATTTCTTCTGTTGGATTGAAGTGTCCTAATAGATATGTGGTCATTCCTTAGTGAATTAATCTTCATAGAGACGCTTGTCTCATTTACTTTTAGAATTTTTTGAGTTTGGATGAATCACTACTGTTAATGACATTTGTTTTTTGTTTTTTTCAGATCAAAAAGTATTTTGAACTTGAGCCACTAGCCCGAGGAAAAAGGTGGATCCTTCAGCCGACCTCATTGGACAACATAGAAGCCGTAAAAGACAGCTTTTCAATGCTAATAAACTTACTAGATGAGCGAGAACTTGAGCCGGTTCAAATATGAAAGACCCTGGGAAATTGAGATCATCGCCCCCCGATACCAACAGCTACTTCTATTCCGGAGTTACAGGAGATCAGCGAAGCTGTGAAGTACGGACTACCTGCATTGTTTTGCTGCCTTACATTCATTTTAATCAACATTTTATTTTAATGATCAATGTCCCGGGTGTACAAAATGTATGTTAGATCAATTATTTATGGAAGTCTCCAGTTTTCTTTGGTTTCATTTTTTTTATTGTGTCAACGCCTCTAGATACTTTTTTGTATTTTTCTGTACCATTTTATATGTCAATTACATTGTCATCCCAGTTCTAAAGTTCATGCTTTAAGAAAAAAAGCACTGAATTCTCAAAAATATAATTTTAACATGTACTACCCCCTATAGAGGCAGCCATTTTTTTGGCCATTTAATAATGTATCAGCGTCTCCTAAACTCAGTTCAATTGGCCAGAGATTAAAAAAAAAAAAATTACGTTCTTTTTCTACTGTGTAGCATTCTGGTTAATTCTTGCGTATTTGTTTTTTTGTAAAAGTTGACTATTGCTGTATGGTTAATCAATAATGGGATGGAATACTACTGACTAAGTTTTCAGTCTATATCCCAAGTAAAAGTAGTGGATTTTTTTTTTTGTTTTTGTCGAGTATTTTTACTCATCCTAAACTCCTAAATGTAATATGTACAGTGAAAGTTGTTTCCTTTCATTGTAATATATATTTTTTTTATTTAAACACAGCCATATTTTTTATTCCCACTAGGATATATAGATGTATATAACTAGGTTGCCCTAGTGGGATAGGAAGTTTTTGTCTTGACTTTTTTTTCGATTTGTTGACTAATTTTTATTTTGTTTTTTTAACAATGATTGTCTTTAAGAATATAAAAAGCAGTATTATAGTAAATTCACTATATCTGTAAGAAGACATAATTTTACAGTTAACACTACTGTTAATAGTTTGCTGGGGTGGAATGGGAGGGATTTATTTAAAAAAATACATAGCGAATAAAAAAAAAAAAAAGTGAATGTTATGACGTGATGAAAATGAAAAGGGACCCGTTAAAGTAGTTCCGTATAAAACAGGAATGTATGTGTTAAAATGATTGTAATATTAATCTTGTAATATTAAACTTTTTAGCGTTTTTTTTTTTTAGGATTTTGTCTTTTTATTTCCTTTTTTGGGAAAGAATATTTAAAATAATAATAAACTGAGCAGCACAAGGATTCACAGGCCACCAATAATTAAAACTTCTGTTTATGAATTTATATTTATGTATTAATTTTCATTATGCTGCTGATCTAAGTTTTTAGAAGTAAATTCTTTTTTAGTTAGGATAATTGTATGTGGGTTTTCCATTTTTTAAATAGTTATACAAGTGCTTCTAACAAAATTAAAATATCAAAAAGTAAATTTTTCGTCAATCGGAAAAGTGAAGCTCATATATTATATAGAGCCATTACAAACAGTGATCTATTTCATGTGTTTATTTCTGTTAATGTTGATGATTATGGCTTACAGCCAATGAAAACCTAAAAGCCATCTCAGTAAATTAGAATACTTTAGAACACCAGCTTAAATTTTAAAATCCGAAATGTTGGCCTACTGAAAATTATGCTCAGTAAATGCACTCGATACTTGCATACTTTTGCATTAATTACTGCATCAATGGGGCGTGGCATGGAGGCGATCAGCCTGTGGCACTGCTGAGGTGTTATGGAAGCCCAGGTTGCTTTGATGGCAGCCTTCAGCTCGTCTGCATTGTTGGGTCTGATGTCTTTCATCTTTCTCTTGACAATACCCCATAGATTCTGTATGGAGTTAAGGTCAGGTGAGTTTGCTGGCCAGACAATCACAGTGATACTGTTGTTTGTACACCAGGTATTGGTACTTTTGGCAGTGTGGACAGGTGCCATATCCTGCTGGAAAATTATATTTCCATCTCCAAAAAGCTTGTCGGCAGAGGGAAGCATGAAGCTCGCTAAAATTTCTTGGTAGACTGCTGTGCTGACTTTGGTCTTAATAAAACACAGTGAACCTACACCAGCAGATGACATGGCTCCTCAAACCATCACTGATTGTGGAACTTCACACTAGACCTCAAGCAGCTTGGATTGTGGCCTCTCCACTCTTCCTCCAGACCCTGGGTCCTTGATTTCAAAATGAAATGCAAAATTTACTTTCAACACCTTGGAAGTCTGAGCAACAGTCCAGTTCTTTTTCTCCTTGGCCCAGGTAAGACGCTTCTGGCATTGTTTATTGGTCATGAATGGCTTGACACAAGGATTGCAACACTTGTAGCTCATGTCCTGGATACGTCTGTGTGTGGTGGCCCTTGAAGTAATGACTCCAGCAGCAGCCTACTCCTTGTCAACCTCCCCCATATTTTTGAATGGCCTTTTCTTAATCCTTTTAAGACTGCAGTTATCCCGGTTGCTTGTCCACCTTTTTCTACCACATTTTTTCCTTCCACTCAACTTTCCATTTATATGCTTGGATACAGCACTCTGAACAGCCAGCTTCTTTAGCAATGACCTTTGTGGCTTACCCTCCTTGTGGAGTGCGTCAATGACTGCCTTCTGGACGCCTGTCAAGCTGACATGACTCCCCATGATTGTGGAGCCTACTGAAACAGACTAAGGGACCTTTTAAAAGCTTAGGAAGCCTTTGCAGGTGTTTTTTGTTAATTATTCTAATTTACTGAGATAATGACTTTTGGGTTTTCATTGTCTGCAAGCCAAAATCATCAACATTAACAGAAATAAACACTTAAAATAGATCACTCTATGACTATATATAGTATAGGAGTTTCACTTTTTGATATTTTAATTTTGTGAGAAGTGTGTATATATATATATATATATATATATATATATATATATATATATATATATATATATATATAATTATACATTGATCATTTCACACAAAACTCCAAAAATGGGCCAAACAAAAGTATTGGCACCCTCAGCCTAATACTTGGTTGCACAACCTTTAGCCAAAATAACTGCGACCAACCACTTCCGGTAACCATCAATGAGTTTCTTACAATGCTCTGTTGGAATTTTAGACCATTCTTCTTTGGCAAACTGCTCCAGGTCCCTGATATTTGATGGGTGCCTTCTCCAAACTGCCATTTTTAGATCTCTCCACAGGTGTTCTATGGGATTCAGGTCTGGACTCATTGCTGGCCACCTTAGAAGTCTCCAGTGCTTTCTCTCAAACCATTTTCTAGTGCTTTTTGAAGCGTGTTTTGGGTCATTGTCCTGCTGGAACACCCATGACCTCTGAGGGAGACCCAGCTTTCTCACACTGGGCCCTAGATTATGCTGCAAAATTTGTTGGTAGTCTTCAGACTTCATAATGCCATGCACACGGTCAAGCAGTCCAGTGCCAGAGGCAGCAAAGCAACCCCAAAACATCAGGGAACCTCCGACATGTTTGACTGTAGGGACCGTGTTCTTTTCTTTGAATCCTCTTTTTTTCTCCTGTAAACACTATGTTGATGCCTTTGCACAAAAAGCTCTACTTTTGTCTCATCTGACCTGAGAACATTCTTCCAAAACGTTTTAGGCTTTTTTAGGTAAGTTTTGGCAAACTCCATCCTGGCTTTTTTATGTCTCGGGGTAAGAAGTGGGGTCTTCCTTGGTCTCCTACCATACAGTCTCTTTTCATTCAGACGCTGACGGATAGTACGGGTTGACACTTTGTACCCTCGGACTGCAGGGCAGCTTGAACTTGTTTGGATGTTAGTCGAGGTTCTTTATCCAACATCCGCACAATCTTGTGTTGAAATCTCTTGTCAATTTTTCTTTTCCGTCCACATCTAGGGAGGTTAGCCACAGTGCCATTGGCTTTAAACTTCTTGATGACACTGCGCACGGTAGACACAGGAACATTCAGGTCTTTGGAGATGGACTTGTAGCCTTGAGATTGCTCATGCTTCCTCACAATTTGGTTTCTCAAGTCCTCAGACAGTTCTTTGGTCTTCTTTCTTTTCTCCATGCTCAATGTGGTACACACAAGGACACAGGACAGAGGTTGAGTCAACTTTAATCCATGTCAACTGGCTGCAAGTGTGATTTAGTTATTGCCAACACCTGTTAGGTGCCACAGGTAAGTTACACGTGCTGTTAATTACACAAATTAGAGAAGCATCACATGATTTTTCGAACAGTGCCAATACTTTTGTCCACCCCCTCTTTTATATTTGGTGTGGAATTATATCCAATTTGTCTTTAGGACAATTCTTTGTGTTTTTTCATTTAAGACAAATTAAATGAAGATAATACCAAATAATTTGTGTTTGCAATCATGGTCAGGAAGAAAATTAGTATTATCTGACAGAATTGCAGGGGTGTCAATACTTTTGGCCGTGACTAAATATATATATATATATATATATATATATATATATATATATATATATATATATATATACAGTACAGACCAAAAGTTTGGCCACACCTTCTCATTTAAAGACTTTTCTGTATTTTCATGACTATGAAAATTGTACATTCACACTGAAGGCATCAAAACTATGAATTAACACATGTGGAATTATATACTTAACAAAAAACTGTGAAACAACTGAAAATATGTCTTATATTCTAGGTTCTTCTAAGTAGCCACCTTTGATGACTGCTTTGCACACTCTTGGCATTCTCTTCATTCTCTTCTGTCTAGACATAAGTTGTTTCACACTTTTTTCTAAGGTATATAATTCCACATGTTAATTCATAGTTTTGATGCCTTCAGTGTGAATGTACAATTTTCACAGTCGTGAAAATACAAAAATCTTTAAATGAGAAGGTGTGTCCAAACTTTTGGTCTGTACTGTGTATGTGTGTGTGTATATATTAGATGGTGGCCAGATTCTAACGCATCGGGTATTCTAGTATATGCGTGTCCACTTGGTATATTGCCCAGCCCACGTAGTATATTGCCCAGCCCACGTAGTATATTGCCCAACCACGTAGTATATTGCCCAGCTACGTAGTATATTGTCCAGCTACGTAGTATATTGCCCAGCCACGTAGTATATTGCCCAGCCACGTAGTATATTGCTCAGCCATGTAGCATATTGCACAGCGACGTAGTATACAGCACAGAGCCACGTAGTATAAGTATTTAACAGGTTAAAAAAAAAACATATACTCACCTTCCGAGGGGCTCCTTGTAGTGCTGTCATCTGTGTGCGGTGCATGTGGCCACTTCTGGTCCCAGGGTTGGTTTGAGCGCAGGACCTGTGATGACGTTGCGGTCACATGACCGTGTCGTCATGGCAGGTCCTTCTCGCATAGCATCCTTAGCACCAGAACCTGCCGCTTGCACTGCCGAGGACAGCGCCACGTCGGAGTGTGAGAATAAAAATTTTTTTTTATTATTTGTAACATTAGATCTTTTTACTATTGATGCTGCATACACAGCATCAATAGTAAAAAGTTGGTCACACAGGGTTAATAGCTGCGTAACCGGAGTGCGTTACACCGCACTCCGGTAACGCTGGCATTAACCCTATGTGAGGGCTGACTGGATGACTGAAGGGGAGCACTGACTGCGGGTAGGAAAGAGCGGCCATATTGCCGCCGGACTGTGGCCGTCGCTGATTGGTCGTGGCAATGGTCGTGGGCGTTTTGCCACGATGATGACGTTGCGGTCACATGACCGTGTCGTCATGGCAGGTCCTTCTCGCATAGCATCCTTAGCACCAGAACCTGCCGCTTGCACTGCCGAGGACAGCGCCACGTCGGAGTGTGAGAATAAAATTTTTTTTTTATTATTTGTAACATTAGATCTTTTTACTATTGATGCTGCATACACAGCATCAATAGTAAAAAGTTGGTCACACAGGGTTAATAGCTGCGTAACCGGAGTGCGTTACACCGCACTCCGGTAACGCTGGCATTAACCCTATGTGAGGGCTGACTGGATGACTGAAGGGGAGCACTGACTGCGGGTAGGAAAGAGCGGCCATATTGCCGCCGGACTGTGGCCGTCGCTGATTGGTCGTGGCAATGGTCGTGGGCGTTTTGCCACGACCAATCAGTGACTTGGATTCCATGACAGACAGAGGCCGCGAATATCATAGTGTCATGAATATCCATGACAGACAAAAGGACAGACAGAAAGACGGAAGTGACCCTTAGACAATTATATAGTAGACAGATGATTATAGATATATATATAGATATATATCTCTCTATATATAGAGAGATATATATCTATATATAATTGTCTATGGGGTACTTCCGTCTGTCTGTTTTTCTGTCTGCAACTTCTGTAATGGAAATCCCGCGTCGCTGATTGGTCTCGCCAGCTGCATGTCATGGCTGCCGCGACCAATCAGCGACGGGCACAGTCCGATTAGTCCCTCCCTACTCTCCTGCAGTGAGTGCCCGGCGCCCGCATACTCCCCTCCAGTCACCGCTCACACAGGGTTAATGACAGCGGTGATGGAGTGCGTTACCCACGGCATAATGCTGTTCGTTACCTATATATATATATATATATATATATATATATATATATATATATATATATATATATATTATTCTACTATATAATTGTCTAAGGGTCACTTCCGTCTGTCTGCCTTTCTGTCTGTCACGGATATTCATTGGTCGCGGCCTCTGTCTCATGGAATCCAAGTCGCTGATTGGTCGTGGCAAAACGCCCACGACCATTGCCATGACCAATCAGCGATGGGCGCAGTCCGGCGGTAACATGGCCGCTCCTTCCTCCCTGCAGTCAGTGCCCACTCCGTACTCCCCTCCAGTCAGCGCTCACACAGGGTTAATGGCAGCGCTAATGGACCGCGGTGTAACACACTCCATTAACGCTGCTATTAACCCTGTGTGTCCGCAACTTTTTACTATTGATGCTGCCAAAAACTAAACAAAAAACCTGCTATTCTCACCTTCCGTAGTCCGCCGAGCCGCGCGCGACCTCCGCCATCTTCCGTTCCCAGAGATGTATTGCAATATTACCCAGAAGACTTAGCGGTCTCACGAGACCGCTAAGTCATCTGGGTAATTTCGCAATGCATCCTGGGAACGGAAGATGGCGGCGGCCACGCGAGCATCACCAGAGCTTCACTGGATTGGATCCCGGCGGATGAGTATATAACTATTTTTTATTTTACATATTTTTTTTTTAACAGGGATATGGTGCCCACACTGCTAAATACTGCCTGAGCTGTGTTATATACCATGTGGGCTGTGCTATGTATTATGTGGCCAGTGTTAGATACTGCGGGGGCTGTGCTATATATTACGTGGCCTGTGTTATATATTACGTCGCCTGTGCTATATACTGCGTGCCTGCTATATACTGCGTGGGCTGTGTTATACAGTACGTGGGCTGTGTTTTATACTACGTGGGCTGTCTTATATACTGCGAGGCCTCTGTTATATATTGCGTGGCCTGTATTAACGCATTGGGTATTCTACAATATAAATGTATGTATGTATATATCAGCCACATAGTATATAGCACAGGCCATGTAGTATTTGTCTGCTATATACTACATGGCTCCTATATACTACGTGGCCTGTGCTATATACTATGTGGCTGCTATATACATACATGCATATTCTAGAATACCCGATGCATTAGAATAGGGCCCCCATCCACTGTATGTATGTATGTATGTGTGTGTGTATATATGTATTATATATATATATATATATATATATATATATATATATATATATATATATATATATTCATTCAGATAAAATCTACTTTTTGTGGTTTGATCATGCTTAGCAACCTGTGAAATGGCTTTCTGGTTGTGTTCTATATTGTGTTTTATATGTTTTTATATGTCTGCCCGTACACCCCCTAGGACCTGTGACTGCTTGCGATAGTGTTTTAGTAGTCACAATAAAAACACTATCCATCAGTTCTCGGCAGCAGCTGCTCCTGACAAGCTTCTGTCTGATGCCTAAAGCTTTACAACTGTCAGCAAGCTTCTGTCTACGTCTGCCAGATCGAAGAATTCTGTCATGGCTTTTTCTACATTTTACATATCTAGATTTGGAGCCTCGTAGTCTTTGTTGATGTGCTGTATACTTTGTTGCTGCATATTATGCCATGTCAATGATGTGCGCGTTCCAAACCTGTAATGTCATTCTTTTAGCACAGTGTAAATTTGTATTTATAGAAATGACTGATTTTTTTTAATAACCTGGTAATAGGGGGATTTTCTTCTTTCTGTAAACCACTATTCATTTGTATTACGACTTTGTACCTTTGCTATAGATGAGTGTTATAACGTTTGTTCTATATCTATTATGTTATCTGAACTTTATACTAAATTTACTATGCCCGAGTAACACACAAACTTTTGTGTTAGCGGGTCACAAGCAAGAAAACATGTCAAATATTCTTCAAAATAATTTCCACAATTGTAAGAAAATAAACAATGTACCATTCAGAGTCCAACATCTTTTCTTTCTTTTCATGTCGGTGTAAGGGAGGTTGCATTACAAGCAGTGCTTTTGAGTCCGAGTTGGTGTTGGTGGATTCTGGAGTCAGTCGGTGTAAAATGAACCGACTCAAACTCCTAAAATAAATAATAAATTGGGTACAGTAGTACAATGCAGGATGTGCTGAATATTTTTTTCAGAAGAATTTGTGAAAGTTATGAAATGTCCTATAAATGTCTCTTCTGTTCCTGATCTGAAGGTCCAAGCTTTTAGTTTACATGCTCAGTAGTGACCAGTGCTGGGGAGTCGGCATTGAGATGAATCTGTACAGCACTGGTCACTACTGAGCATGTGCATAAAGTGCAGCACAGATTCATCTCAATGCCGACTCCCCAGCACTGGTCACTACTGAGCATGTGCATAGAGTCAGAGTTGAGATGAATCTGTGCTGCACTTTATACACATGCTCAGTAACCAGTGCTATGGTTTCTGAGTTTTGGCTTACCGACTCCACAGCCCTGATTGCAACTAGCAACTAACTAATTATATGCCAAATCCTGCCAGTAGTATATTATCCATCATAGACAACTTACATAGGTTCTTTATAATAATTTGAGGAATATATCATGAGCTTTTGGGTCACCGTTCTTATATTGCTGGTAAAGACAGTAAAAGGCAAGTTCAAACATACCCTTTTTGGGTGCAAATGAATATTTAATCTCTGAAAAAGGTGCACCAAGGGTTGTCCAATTTATTCCTAGTACAATGCTTTTATTTAGCTCTGCCATGTCACTGATACTAGTTTCTATTTATTTTACTTTTATAATGCCATTAACATCACAATGCTTTACAGACATTATAAACACTGTTCCCATTGGGTCTCAAAATCAAATTTCCCTGTCAGTGTGTTTTTGGAGTGTTGTAGAGACCAACACAAACACCAGGAGAGCATACAAACTCCTGGGAAATGTTGTCCTTGGCGGGATTTAAGTCCAGGATCACAGCGCTGTAAACAAACAGTGCTAACTACTGAGCCACTGTGCCGGCCAGAGTTGAGTAGGTATCAGAAAATGGTTTCATCGGCCCATTCATGGTGTACGCTCAGTTTCATTTATGTAAAGATTTAAAGATTATAAAATCTGCATTTGAATATCCATTTACAAACCGGATTATACAATACTAGATGGTGGCCCGATTCTAACGCATCGGGTATTCTAGAATATGCATGTCCACGTAGTATACTGCCCAGCCAACATAGTATATTGCCCAGCCACGTAGTATGTTGCCCAGCGACGTATATTGCCCAGTCATGTAGTATACAGCACAGCCACGAAGTATACTGCACAGTCACGTAGTATATTAGCCAGTCACATAGTATATTGCCCAGCCACGTAGTATACAGCACAGAGCCACGTAGTATACTGCCCAGTCACGTAGTATATTGCCCAGCCACGTAGTATATTGCACAGCCCGCGCAGTACCACACACGCAGTGTATAACAGGCCACATAGTGTATAAAACAGCCCGCATAGTACAATGCTCAGCCCGCGTACTATATTGCACAACCCACGCAGTACATTGCCCAGGCATGTAGTATATTGCCCAGCCACGTAGTAGTATATAATACAGCCCGCGTAATATATTGCACAGCCCACGCAGTATATAGCAATGTGGGCATCATATCCCTGTTAAAAAAAAGAATTAAAATAAAAAAGTTATATACTCACCCTCCGTTGGCCCCCGGATCGAAGCGTTTACCGACGCTCCTCGTGCGCTCCGGTCTGAAGAGTGCATTGCGGTCTCGCGAGATGATGACATAGCGGTCTCGCGAGACCGCAATGCATGGGGCGTCGCGAGGAGCGGGAAAGGCCTGTTTCTGATCCGACGGATGGTGAGTATATAACTATTTTTTTATTTTTTTTTATTATTTTTAACATTAGATCTTTTTACTATTAATGCGACGTAGGCAGCATGAATAGTAAAAAGTTGGTCACACAGGGTTAATAGCAGCATTAACCGAGTGCGTTACATCGCGGTTAACGCTGCCATTAACCCTGTGTGAGCGCTGACTGGAGGGGAGTATGGAGCGGGCACTGACTGCGGGGAGGGAGGAGCGGCCATTTTTCTGCCGGACTGTGCCCGTCGCTGATTGGTCATGGCTGTATTGCCACGACCAATCAGCGACTTGGATTTCCATGACAGACAGAGGCCGCGACCAATGAATATCCATGACAGACAGACAGACGGAAGTGACCCTTAGACAATTATATAGTAGATAAAGACAAGTATTAGAAGACCTGACTTAATCATTAAATTCAGTTATTTAATTTAACCCACTTGCCACAAATGTGTAATTTCCAGCCCTCGACCATGCCATCTGCCTTCATTGATATTTCCGAAAGATTGGCTCGTTTTCAAGAGCTCACTGAAACCAATGAGATCCGGGGCACCGGTGTAACAGCTCTGTTCATGGCATTTCTTCCCTCCTAAATATTCCCCCATCACCTGCGAGTGATATTATTGAAAAGATGAAGGAGCCGCAGCAACTCTGCAATGAAGTGGAAATCATGTAAAGTTACAGAGAGGTGTCACCGAGTGTTTAGTCACATAGTGCACAAAAGTTATCAACACTCAATAGCTGTAGAGTTCAAACCTCTAGTATTAAAACTGTCAAAAACTTAATGCAGGCTCTTCATTACCAAGAACAATGTGATGTGTCGAATGGTGGATCGTTGTCATATTGGAGTATCCAACTATGTCCCATGCGCAGCTTCCATGCTGATAAGTGCAAATTTGCCTCCAGTATTTGATGATAACGTGCTCCATTCATCTTTCCACCAACTTTGACCAAGTTTCCTGTGACTTTGTATCTCACACATCACCAAAATATCAGCAATCCACCTCCATGCTTTACAGTAGGAATGGTGTTCTTTTCACCATAGGCCATGTTGACCTCTCTCCAAATGTACTGTTTATGATTGTGGCCAAAAAGTTCAATTTTGGCCTTATCACTCCAAATTACATTGGTGCGGAAGTTTTGAGGCTGGTCTCTGTGCTGTTTTGCGTATTATAGGCGTGATACTCTTTGACATTAGCACAGTAATGGCTTTCTTCTCGTGACTTGACCACGCAGCCCATTTTTCTTCAAGTGCCCTCTTATTGTGTATCTTTAAACAGCCACACCCCTAGTTTTCAGAAAATCCTGTATTTCAGCTGATGTTTTGTTGGTTTTTCTTTTCATGCCATCAATTTTCCTGGCAGTTGTGGATGATATTTTTGTTGGTCTACCTGACCGTAGTTTTGTTTTTACAGAACCCCTTATTTTTCATTTGATGATCACTGCTTGAATGCTGCTGACTGGCATTATCAATTCCTTGAATATCTTTTTGCATCCCTTTCCTGTTTTATACAGTTCAACTACCTTTTCCTATAGATCCATTGACAATTCTTTTGCTTTCCCCATGACTCACAATCCAGAAACGTCATTGGCTGGATGAAAGAGGCTAGAGTGTCTGGATCCCAGAAACTCACTCAGCTTGTATGCCACACTGATTACAAGCAAACAGGTCACAGGTGAGGATGTTGCCTTTAGTAGCCATTAAAACCCATTTGTGTCAACTTCCGTGCATGTTATCAGGCCAGAATCGCCATGGTATGTAAAGTTTTTGATCAGGGTTATTTGGATGTTTTGGGTTATCATTATGATTTGAAAAGAGAAAACACAGTAGTTTGACAATAAATGGCTTCACCCAACCGCTAATCATGAGTGGAGAAAATGTTTTGATATGACCATTCATATTCTCTGAAAAAGGCCGAGAAGAAAAAAATTCCCACAAATAAACTCCAAAATCTAGTAGAAAGTCTTCTCAGAAAAATGAAGCCGTTATACCTGCCAATGGGCCAACTCGAAATTGATGCATACCGATTTTAGGATGAGATGTCATAAAATAATAGATGTGTGTATAATGTGTAGGTGTCCTAATACTTTTGTCCATTCTGTGTATTTCAAATTTTCTTTTTTCGGTCGCACTTTGTAGTGTCATTTTTAGTGGCCCTAAAGCTTTTGGCATAAAAAGTATAGATTCCTTTATAAACTTTTTTCAGAGACGTCACTGGATGCAGAATGAATGTATAGTATATTGGGGAACTGTGTATAATGTACCTATAGATCATAGGTCTTGAAGGGCAAGCAAATGATCCACGAAAGTCTGTCCGTAACCTCTTGCATCATGAAGGAAAAATATGTATATTGTGGCTTTACCACTCTTTTTCCCAGTATAATATAAATATCAGTACCACTTGTTACAGAAAACATATTGTTTTAAAGGGATTCTGGCAGAAAATGATGTTTATAAGCAGGAGGTGTAAACTCGTAGATACATGACACTTTGGATATGTTTGATCAATGAGGCCTAGTGGATGCAATTGACATTTGCGATAAGATCATAGACTTATCTGGCAACTATATGTAAAGGAAATAATAAAATACTAAACTTTTCACTAGCAGAGGTGAGGGTGTGATGTTGTCAATGTATACAGAGATCCAGAACGACACTACCATGAGCATCCATTTGGCTGATCATAGTTCTGTGTAGAAATGGTACCTGACCTGCAGAGCAGGAGGACTAGATCAGATTAGTAATACAGGTGCTGCTCACAAAATTAGAATATCATCAACAAGTTAATTTATTTCAGTTCTTCAAAAAGTGAAACTCATATAGTCATTACAAACAGAGTGATCTATTTCAAGTGTTTCTGTTGATGACTATGGCTTACAGCCAATGAAAACCCAAAAGTCATTATCTCTGTAAATTGGAATATTTTATAATACCAGCTAGAAACAATTATTTTAAAATCCAAAATGTTGGCCTACTGAAATGTTTATTCAGTAAATGCACTCAATACTTGGTTGGGGCTCCTTTGGCATCAATTACTGCATCAATGTGGCGTGGCATGGAGGCGATCAGCCTGTGGCACTGCTGAGGTGTTATGGAAGCCCAGGATGCTTTGATAGCAGCCTTCAGCTCGTCTGCATTGTTGGGTCTGGTGTCTCTCATCTTCCTCTTGACAATACCACTTAGGTTCTCTATGGGGTTAAGGTCAGGAGAGTTTGTTGGCCAATCAGGCACAGTGATACTGTTGTTTTTAAACCAGGTATTGGTACTTTTTGCAGTGTGGATAGATGCCAAGTCCTGCTGGAGAATTAGGCTATGCGCACACGTTGCGGATTAGGCTTAGGAATTTCTGGTACTGATTCTGCCTCTCCTGGCAGAAAACACACCTGTGGATTTGTCGCATTTTTGTGCGGTTCCGCAGCATTTTTTGTGCATTTTTGCTGTGGTTTTCTTGCGGATTTGCTGTGTTTTTTTACCCCTGCGGTTTTCTATAATGGAATCGGTACAAAAACGCTGCAGATTCACAAAAAAGTGACATGCTACTTCTTTTAATCCGCAGCGGATTTTCCACAAAGTGTGCACAGCATTTATTTTTTCTCATTGATTTACATTGTACTGTAAATCAATTGCGGATCTGCAGCGTTTCTGCACCTCAAAAAACGCTGCAGATCCGCAGAGAATCCGCAACGTGTTCACATACCCTAAAATTTCCATCTCCAGAAAGCTTGTCGGCAGAGGGAAGTGCACTAAAATTTCCTGGTAGACGGCTGTGCTGACTTTTGTCTTGATAAAATGCTGTGGACCTACACCAGCAGAGGACATGGTTCCCCAAACCATCACTGGTGGAAACTTCACACTGACATCAAGAAGCTTGGATAATTTTCCTCCCCACTCTTCCTCTAAACTCTGGGACCTTGATTTCCAAATGAAATGCAAAATTTGCGGTCATCTGAAAACACCTTGGACCACTGAGCAACAGTCCAGTTCTTTTTCTCTTTGGCCCAGGTAAGACGCTTCTGGTGTTGTGTATTGGTCATGAGTTGCTTGACACAAGGAATGTGACACTTGTAGCCCATGTCCTGGATACATCTGTGTGTGGTGGCTCTTGAAACAATTACTCCAGCACCAGTCCACTCCTTATGAATCTCACCCCATATTTTTGATTGGCCTTTTCTTAACAATCCTATCAAGGCTGCGGTTATCTCAGTTGCTTGTGCCCCTTTTTCTACCACACTTCTGCCTTCCACTCAAATTTCCATTAATAAGCTTGGCTACAGCACTCTGTGAACAGCCAGCTTCTTTAGCAATGACCCTTTGTGGCTTACTCTCCTTGTATAGTGTGTCAATGACTGCCTTCTGGACATCTGTCAAGTCAGCAGTCTTCCTCATGATTGTGAAGCCTACTGAAACACTCAGGGTATGTTTCCATGGGGTGTATTGGCAGCGCTTTGAAAGCAGCGGATTCCAAAGCGCCACCCCCTGTTGTACGCTCAGTGATTCCGGATGTGTTCATTGAACACATGCAAAATCACCGCATCCTATTCATAGACTGGGTCATTTATCTTGCGGAGACGGAGCGTCTCGGTAAGATAAATAGACATGCTGTGGTCGGTAAAGCCACGCTGCATGACCGGATGTGCAGAATCGCCGGATGCGGCCCTGCACGCATAGTGGAGACAGAATTTCATAAAATCCGTTCCACTATGCTATAACATCTAGTCGCTGCGGCTGTACACAGCGTCCAATTCGCAGCAAAAACTCAAGCAATATGCCCCATGGAAACATACCCTAATGGACCTTTTAAAATAGGAAGCCTTTGCAGGTGTTTTGTTAATTCTATTTTCCTGAGATAATGACTTGGGTTTTCACTGGCTATAAGCCATAATCATCAACAGAAATAAATACTTGAAATAAATCACTGTTTTTTAATGACTCTATATGAGTTTCACTTTTTGTATTGAAGAGCTGACATTAACTTTTTGATATTCTAATTTTGTGAGAAGTGTTATGATCTGGTGGTTTAGGAACAACATGAGACAAGCTCTGAAGGAGGTGGTATCTGTACTGACCGCAAACCCTGAACCTAGCAGCGCAACTAAAAATAGCCGTGGGGGGTACCTGACGCTCCCTAGACCCCTCGACACAGCCTAAGATCTAACTTCCCCTAAAGATGGAAACCGGTAACCTATCTTGCCTCAGAGAAAATCCCCAAAGGAAAGATAGCCCCCCACAAATATTGACGGTGAGAGGAGGGGAAAATAACATACGCAGAAATGAAATCAGATTTTAGCATAGGAGGCCAGTCTAGCTTGATAGATAGGACAGGAAAGGATACTGTGCGGTCAGTGTAAAAACTACAAAACAATCCACACAGAGTTTACAAAAATCTCCACACCTGACTAAAGGTGTGGAGGGTAAATCTGCTTCTTAGAGCTTCCAGCTAACAGAAATAATCCATACTGACAAGCTGGACAAATATAGAATGCACAGAACAATAAGTCCACAACAAGTGGACTGAAAAGAGCAAAGCCAGAACTTATCTTTGCAGAACTGGTCAGGAAACCAGGAGAATCCAAGCAGAGATGTGAATCCAGCCAGGAAACATTGACAAGTGGCACAGGCTGAAGAAAAAGCCAGACTTAAATAGCAGAGCAGAAGAGACGATAAGTGGAGGCAGCTGACACAGCTAACTCCAAGGAGCAGCCGTACCACTAGAAACCACAAGAGGGAGCCCAAGAGCAGAACTCACAAAAGTGCCACTTACAACCACCGGAGGGAGCCCAAGAGCGGAATTCACAACAGAGAAGTACCTGTACATTGTTGTCAGAAAAGATTCTGTAAAAACTGTGCTTTAATTGAAATCCCTGGTTTTTGTATACATACGCGTCCAGTGTATGGTCCTATATGACTGGGCATGCAGTAAATCACTAGCAGGACTTCCTGCTGGACTCAAATAACGTACAAGCACCAGGTATTTAAATGGATAAAATACAAGTTTTACTGAAGCTTTACAAGCTAGCCTCTATATAAATCTGTTCATCTTCTCCTTCTCTACACAATGCTGTCCAAAGATCAAACTGCATGTACAATTTTCCCTTTAAGAAATTAAGGGGAAATCCATAACATTATGTGTGCCCCAATATACAGCACCATCATAAGCAGTCAATTTCCAGCAACCATTGATAGTCCAAAAAAAGCATTTATTGCTGCCACTCACCCATAAAGAACCATTGAGAGCCATTGTCCTCTAGTCTTGAGAAGAATGTACACTGCTCAAAAAAATAAAGTGAACACTTAAACAACAATATAACTCCAAGTAAATCAAACTTCTGTGAAATCAAACTGTCCACTTAGGAAGCAACACTGTTTGACAATAAATTTCACATGCTGTTGTGCAAATGGAATAGACAACAGATTGAAATTATTGGAAATCAAGACACACTCAGTAAAGTAATGGTTCTGCAGATGGGGACCACATCTCAGTACCAATGCTTTCAGGCTGATGTTTGGTCACTTTTGAATGTTGTTTGTGCTTTCGCACTCATGGTAGCATGAGACTGACTCTACAACCCAGACAAGTGGCTCAGGTAGTGTAGCTCATCCAGGATGGCACATCAATGCGAGCTGTGGCAAGAAGGTTTGCTGTGTCTGTCAACGTAGTGTCCAGAGGCTGGAGGCGCTACCAGGAGACAGGCCAGTACACCAGGAGACATGGAGGGGGCCGTAGGAGGGCAACAACCCATCAGCAGGACCGTTACCTCAGCCTTTGTGCAAGGAGGAGCTCTGCCAGAGCCCTGCAAAATGACCTCCAGCAGTCCACAAATTTGCACAAACTGTTAGAAACCGACTCCATGAGGATGGTCTGAGTGCCTGACGTCCACAGATGGGGGTTGGGCTCACAGCCCAACACCGTGCAGGACGATTGTCATTTGCCACAGAACACCAGGATTGGCAAATTCGCCACTGGCGCCCTGTGCTCTTCACAGATGAAAGCAGGTTCACACTGAGCACATGTGACAGACATGACAGAGCATGGAGATGCCGTAGAGAGCAATCTGCTGCATGCAACATCCTTCAGCATGACCGGTTTGGCAGTGGGTCAGTAATGGTGTGGCTGGAGTGTGTCAGCAGCTCCTACAAGATGAAGGCATTGAAGCTATGGAATAGCCCACCCATTCCCCAGACCTGAATCCGATTGAACACATCTGGGAAATCATGTCTCGAACCATCCACCAATGTCACGTTGGACCACAGACTGTCCAGGAGTTGGCAGATGCTTTAGTACAGGTCTGGTAGGAGATCCCTCAGGAGACCATCCGCTGCCTCATCAGGAACCTGCCCAGGTGTTGTAGGGAGGTCATACAGGCACGTGGAGGCCACACACACTACTGAGCATAATTTCCCTGTCTTGAGGCATTTCCACTGAAGTTGGATCAGCCTGTAACTTCATTTTCCACTTTGATTTTGAGCATCATTCCTACTCCAGACCTCCGTGGAGTATTAGTTGTGATTTATATTGATCATTTTTAGGTTTTATTGTTCTCAACACATTCCACTATGTAATGAATAAAGATTTACAACTGGAATATTTCATTCAGTGATATCTAGGATGTGGGATTTTAGTGTTCCCTTTATTTTTTTGAGCATTGTATTTAGATAGAGTGTTATCCTAGTATCTTGGGTATGCTCGAAAAATTTGTTTGCGTCCCAGTGGCTGCATGTCTCGCGGCCTGTTTGCTAGGCAATCCCTGCATGTGTTGCGTCTGTTGAACAGCCACGATACATACAATTGCTGGGACTCGAAGATAATATTCAAGCACACCGAAGATACTCTGTTAGCACACGAGCATGCTCCGATAACACCTTATCCGAGCACGTTCACTTATCACTGTTGTCCACCTCTTGTTGCACTCAGTATGGTCTTTAAAGGGAATCTGCCTCCACTTTTGAGCTATCTAACCCGTTAATATAGGCATGCATGTTCCTGAAGAGGAATGCCGGGAGAAGGCACGCACAGGCGCGAGATTTCTGGTCAAGCACCCGACATCGCAGGGACAGAGTGATGCTGTGGGAGGGTGATATAGGATAATGAAATATAGAAGCAACATTCTCTTCAATGCAATGCATGCCCCATTGCCTGAAAGAAGACATTTACATAACACTGGTCTACAAAAAAAAATTCTGGCATGGACTTTAAGAACAGTTTCAGACTAAGGCTCCTTTCACACTAGCGTCGGAATCTCCCCGTCGCAATGCGTCGGGGAGAGATTCTGACGCTAGCGTTTGCTGCATTGCACAATGGAGGCAGCGGATGCATTTTTCCAGCGCATCCGCTGCCCCATTGTAAGGTGCGGGGTGGTGGGGGCGGAGTTCCGGCCGCGCATGCGCGGTCGGAAAAAGCGGTCCGTCGTGAGAAAAAAACGTTACATGTAGGGTTTTTTTCTCCTGACGGTCTGCCAAAGCACGACGCATCCGTCGCAAGACGGATGCGAAGTGTGCCAATCCGTCGCAAATGCGTCGTCAATAGAAGTCTATGGGGAAAAAACGCATCCTGCAAGCACTTTTGCAGGATGCATTTTTTCTGCAAAACGACGCATTGTGACGGATTTAAAAAAACGCTAGTGTGAAAGTAGCCTTATTTGAGGGTGCTGAATTCAAAACTGATCTTATAATTTCTCTATCACATAACGTTTTTGCGCTATAGGTATATAGCCCATTTTCAAGAATTCCATGATAAATATAAGTAGTGTATGAAAAGTGCCAATTTATACGGTTCACTAATGTAAATTTAGTTTTCATTGAGTCTCCCAATAAATGTGAGAATACCTTTGTTTTCTTTGAACATGCATAATTCCCATTTGTTATGATAACACCCTTGTTTTCTGTGCTACTGGGACAGTAGATCTACAGCAGAGCATTGGGTGAAAACTGAATGGTCTCAGCGACAGAGTTTGCCATCTGGCAATAAGAATGTCATCCATGATCCTCTAGTGGATAGGAAGGACATTGTCTTTCCTCCCTTACACATAAAACTTGGATTGATGAAGCAGTTCGTCAAAGCTCTCAATCACAGTGGAGAATGCTTTAATTATATATGTTGAACTTTTCTTAGTGAAGAGAAGAAAAAGGCTGGATTATTTGATAGACCTCAAACAAGAACAATTATGAGAGACCCAAATTTTATCACATCAATGAATGAGACAGAAGAAAGAGCTTGGAATGCATTTTGTAATGTGGTGCAGAATTTTCTAGGGAATAAGAAAGCAGACAACTATGAAGAGATCGCGGAAGAGCTACTAATGAGTCTGCGAAATCTTGGATGTAGATTCACTATTTACACAGCCATTTGGACTTTTTTCCAGAGAACCTTGGGGATGTGAGCGAGGAACAAGGGGAGCGTTTTCATCAGGACATTAAAACAATGGAAGAACGGTATTAAGGCCGGTGGGACTCACATATGATGGCTGACTATTGCTGGAGCTTGATGAGAGACAACCCAGAAGCTGTACATCACAGATCAGCCAAGAAAAGAAAGTTCAAATAACTGCCATGGGTCATTCATCTGTGTGCCATATATATGTGTTTTTATATTTTGTAGTTTAATTCTGTAAGTATATTTGATTTGCTGGACATAGACTTTGTAATCTGTTATTCCTTGATTAAAAATATACAATGTACTATCGAAAAACATGTGTTTTTATCATAAAACATTAGATAGGAGTCATTTTCAACAAAAATCGAAAATCTCGAAATCCTGATGTGATAGCCAAAAACGGAGTTCATATTCGTAATCAGCAGCCAAAATTGACTTAAAATATGTTTTAAAACCTTTTGCCAGAAAAATTGCGTTGACCAGTGTAATCCGATAAAAGTGGATTTCTCATCAACAAGGCATCTGATAGGAGACATACCGGTAGGACTTTTTTCAGCAGTCTGTAACCTGTATGTCTATATTAATAGGTTACAAAGCTCAAAAGTGATGACAGATTCCCTTTAAAGCTAATTTGGTAACCTTATCAGCTAAGAAACATAGTGCTCATGCAATTTGCTTGCAATATGGAAGATTCCCATATTTCCAACATAAAGCGTAAAAAACCCTAAATCAATACAATAAATATCACCCATTAGATTTGATACATTTCACATAAGAAATCTCTCCTTACAGATGTGATTGACCCCCTTGTGACCGCAGAGATATGTTAACAACTTATGCACTGAAGAGAATCTGTTCTTTACTTCTCTCAACAGAAAAAAAAAGTTAATAGTTGTGCCCAGAATATCTTGCCAGCCGTCGTCTGCACATTTACTAGACAATATTGTGGAGACCTTTACAAGCAATCATTGATGTGAGCCTGTTTCATAATGAAAATTCTTATGTGTTGGATCAGATAGGAATAACACAGTTTTCTTAATTGACACTTAGAATAACACAATCGTTCCAAAGATTTCTGAAATACGATTGCAACATTCCTTGTAAGCTATCAGCCAGAAGATGTTCATTCTGCTGCCAGAGTACCCGTTCAAGGTTGAGTTCAGTCTAGATCCATTTGGGTAGTTTGTACATTTTCTTTTCAAAATGAAGTAGGGTCAGTGACTCCCTAAACGACAGGTGAAGCTGCTGAATGTCATTGATCTAGATCCGCCATTTGCAACGTACCCTCATAAACGTTGGTATTGCAACACCAAGGAAAATCACAGGATCAATAGATAATTTTTATACTTAAAAATTAAAACAAAAATGTTAAAACTTTTCGATTTTGATTTATTCAGTGCCATGCCCAGAAATATATTTGCGTCAACTTCTATGCATGCTATCAGGCCAAAATCATCAGGGTATGTAACTTTTGATCAGGGTCATTTGCATGTTTTGGGTTGTCATTATGATTTTAAAAAGAGAAAACACAGTAGTTTGACAATAAATGGCTTCACCCAACCAGTTTTGGTGTTTCTTGTATTCTCTGAATAAAGGCCAAGAAAGCAAAAATTCTGCCGGGGTATGTAAACTTTTGAGCACAACTGTACATGCTCTTAGCATGCTATCAATGAAATTATTAATGGATTAAACACTGAATGCACATGGGCAAACAAATTGTCAAGACGGTCATGACATTCCTTGTGAAGGTATCTCGAAGACCTCAAGTCAAGGCTATCATGATTTCAAGCAAGACAATAATGGCAGCTGTAATGGAGGTCTATTCTTTTCAGTAATGAGTCTTGTTTTTGTCTTGATAGCAATGATAGCTGGCGATTGCTTTGGAGTCCATGTAGACAATCACATGTAACCACTCTACAATCATTTCTCTAAAGTATTCCACAAGCTAGTTTTTGACATAACGCCAGGCCGCATGTTGATCGTGCTAGTGTGAGCGGCCTGCGTGGCCTAAATGTGGTACCATAGCCTGCAGCTTCTCCGGACTTCTCTCCAATCAAGCACATCTGGGATGTCATTGGTTGACAATTGAGAAGGAAGCTACCTGCAGTGAATCTTGATGATTTGCGTGCCCAAGTTTATGTTGATGTATGAGTTCATGTAAATTCTATCCTCTACTGCTTGCTAAGGCTGGAAAGTTAGCAAGAATACAAGTACCATATTTTTCAAACTTTAAGATGCACTTTTTTTCTCCAAAAATTTGGAGGAAAATGGGGGTTGCGTCTTATAGTCTGGATGTATCTACTGTGGATGGGGAGGTGGTGGAGTGGCCGTGGTGGAGCAGTAGGTCACAGGAGGCAAGAGTCAGCTGTTGTGGCTAATCCCTGTGTCCGCTGTTAAAGGGAAATGAACATTCACTGCTTCCTACACCCATAATCCCTTCCACCTCTGTTCACTGTGGACTAAGAGCGTGGGGAGCAGTGAATATTTCTCTTTAACAGCATGCACAGAGTTTAGCAGCAACAGCCTGCTCCTGCCTCTTGTGACCTTGGCGCTCACATGTGCCCGTTACTAAAGGGAATGAATATTCACTGCTCTCCACTCCTATGGGCGTGGGGAGCATAAATATTCCTTGATTTTTAATAGAGGGCACAGCAGCAGCTGCCGCTGCTGCACTCAAAGGGTACATGTGAGCGCCCAGCTACTGCAGGAAGCCAGCAACTACAGCTACCAGGCCATGCATACCAGGGTGGGGATGAGGGGGTCATGCTTACCAGGGTGGACATGAAGGGGCTATGGGTACCAGGAGGGAGATAAGGGGGCCATGCGTAACATAGTAACATAGTTAGTAAGGCCGAAAAAAGACATTTGTCCATCCAGTTCAGCCTATATTCCATCATAATAAATCCCCAGATCTACGTCCTTCTGCAGAACCTAATTGTATGATACAATATTGTTCTGCTCCAGGAAGACATCCAGGCCTCTCTTGAACCCCTCGACTAAGTTCGCCATCACTACCTCCTCAGGCAAGCAATTCCAGATTCTCACTGCCCTAACAGTAAAGAATCCTCTTCTATGTTGGTGGAAAAACCTTCTCTCCTCCAGACGCAAAGAATGCCCCCTTGTGCCCGTCACCTTCCTTGGTATAAACAGATCCTCAGCGAGATATTTGTATTGTCCCCTTATATACTTATACATGGTTATTAGATCGCCCCTCAGTCGTCTTTTTTCTAGACTAAATAATCCTAATTTCGCTAATCTATCTGGGTATTGTAGTTCTCCCATCCCCTTTATTAATTTTGTTGCCCTCCTTTGTACTCTCTCTAGTTCCATTGTATCCTTCCTGAGCACCGGTGCCCAAAACTGGACACAGTACTCCATGTGCGGTCTAACTAGGGATTTGTACAGAGGCAGTATAATGCTCTCATCATGTGTATCCAGACCGCTTTTAATGCACCCCATGATCCTGTTTGCCTTGGCAGCTGCTGCCTGGCACTGGCTGCTCCAGGTAAGTTTATCATTAACTAGGATCCCCAAGTCCTTCTCCCTGTCAGATTTACCCAGTGGTTTCCCATTCAGTGTGTAATGGTGACATTGATTCCTTCTTCCCATGTGTATAACCTTACATTTATCATTGTTAAACCTCATCTGCCACCTTTCAGCCCAAGTTTCCAACTTATCTAGATCCATCTGTAGCAGAATACTATCTTCTCTTGTATTAACTGCTTTACATAGTTTTGTATCATCTGCAAATATCGATATTTTACTGTGTAAACCTTCTACCAGATCATTAATGAATATGTTGAAGAGAACAGGTCCCAATACTGACCCCTGCGGTACCCCACTGGTCACAGCGACCCAGTTAGAGACTATACCATTTATAACCACCCTCTGCTTTCTATCACTAAGCCAGTTACTAACCCATTTACACACATTTTCCCCCAGACCAAGCATTCTCATTTTGTGTACCAACCTCTTGTGCGGCACGGTATCAAACGCTTTGGAAAAATCGAGATATACCACGTCCAATGACTCACCGTGGTCCAGCCTATAGCTTACCTCTTCATAAAAACTGATTAGATTGGTTTGACAGGAGCGATTTCTCACAAACCCATGCTGATATGGAGTTAAACAGTTATTCTCATTGAGATAATCCAGAATAACATCCCTCAGAAACCCTTCAAATATTTTACCAACAATAGAGGTTAGACTTACTGGCCTATAATTTCCAGGTTCACTTTTAGAGCCCTTTTTGAATATTGGCACCACATTTGCTATGCGCCAATCCTGCGGAACAGACCCTGTCGCTATAGAGTCCCTAAAAATAAGAAATAATGGTTTATCTATTACATTACTTAGTTCTCTTAGTACTCGTGGGTGTATGCCATCCGGACCCGGAGATTTATCTATTTTAATCTTATTTAGCCGGTTTCGCACCTCTTCTTGGGTTAGATTGGTGACCCTTAATATAGGGTTTTCATTGTTTCTTGGGATTTCACCTAGCATTTCATTTTCCACCGTGAATACCGTGGAGAAGAAGGTGTTTAATATGTTAGCTTTTTCCTCGTCATCTACAACCATTCTTTCCTCACTATTTTTTAAGGGGCCTACATTTTCAGTTTTTATTCTTTTACTATTGATATAGTTGAAGAACAGTTTGGGATTAGTTTTACTCTCCTTAGCAATGTGCTTCTCTGTTTCCTTTTTGGCAGCTTTAATTAGTTTTTTAGATAAAGTATTTTTCTCCCTATAGTTTTTTAGAGCTTCAATGGTGCCATCCTGCTTTAGTAGTGCAAATGCTTTCTTTTTACTGTTAATTGCCTGTCTTACTTCTTTGTTTAGCCACATTGGGTTTTTCCTATTTCTAGTCCTTTTATTCCCACAAGGTATAAACCGCGTACACTGCCTATTTAGGATGTTCTTAAACATTTCCCATTTATTATCTGTATTCTTATTTCTGAGGATATTGTCCCAGTCTACCAGATTAAGGGCATCTCTAAGCTGGTCAAACTTTGCCTTCCTAAAGTTCAGTGTTTTTGTGACTCCCTGACAAGTCCCCCTAGTGAAAGACAGGTGAAACTGTACAATATTGTGGTCGCTATTTCCTAGATGCCCGACCACCTGCAGATTTGTTATTCTGTCAGGTCTATTAGATAGTATTAGGTCTAAAAGTGCTGCTCCTCTGGTTGGATTCTGCACCAATTGTGAAAGAAAATTTTTCTTGGTTATTAGCAGAAACCTGTTGCCTTTATGGGTTTCACAGGTTTCTGTTTCCCAGTTAATATCCGGGTAGTTAAAGTCCCCCATAACCAGGACCTCATTATGGGTTGCAGCTTCATCTATCTGCTTTAGAAGTAGACTTTCCATGGTTTCTGTTATATTTGGGGGTTTGTAACAGACCCCAATGAGAATTTTGTTACCATTTTTCCCTCCATGAATTTCGACCCATATGGACTCGACATCCTCATTTCCTTCGCTAATATCCTCCCTTAAAGTGGACTTTAGACAAGACTTTACATAGAGACAAACCCCTCCTCCTCTCCGATTTTTACGATCCTTTCTAAACAGACTGTAACCCTGTAAGTTAACTGCCCAGTCATAGCTTTCATCTAACCATGTCTCGGTTATTCCCACTATGTCAAAGTTACCTGTAGATATTTCTGCTTCTAGTTCTTCCATCTTGTTTGTCAGGCTTCTGGCGTTTGCGAGCATGCAGTTTAGAGGATTTTGTTTTGTTCCAATCTCCTCGCTGTGGATTGTTTTAGAAATGTTCTTACCTCCCTTCTGAGTATGTTTTCCTGGATCTTCTTTGTTCAAGTCTAATGTTTTTCTTCCCGTCCCCTCTTCTTCTAGTTTAACGCCCTCCTGATGAGGGCGTACCTGATGCGTACCACCCTGATGCGTACCAGGGTGGGGATGAGTGGGTCGTGCATACTAGTATGGAGATGAGGGGGCCGTGCATACCAGGATGGGGATGAGGGGGCTGTGTGTGACAGGATGGGGTTGAGGGGACCTTGCGTGCCAGTATGGGGATGAGGGGGCCATGTGTGCCTGGTTTGAGAACGTATATATACCAGGATGGGGGATATTAGTACAGAATTGACCACATTTTTTGCTTCAATTTTTTTCTATTTTCCTCCTCTGAAACCTAGGTGCAGCTTATGTTTTGGTGCGTCATGTAGTCTGAAAAATTCGGTAATTCTTTCACCTTTTGGTCCACTCCAATGGCCAGAATGTTTAAACATTGTCCAGTAAGATTTCTATAATAACATGCTACCTCCAAACATATTAGTTAAGCCTCATTTCTTGTGTTCCTTAAAGTTGTGCTCTGCATCATATACTTTCAGTGCCTTTTGGAATACAAAATTGTGCTCCTACTTGTGGGAAATTATCAGCTGTCCAATGACTTGATTCAGCTTTTCTGTAATATTTGGTAATTTTGTCATGTATTTGCTATAAGTGGTTTCCTTTGTTTCAATAGGCCATTGGCATTAGATCAGTGGAGGTCCTCCTCTTTGCACTTCCAGCAAGCAGTCCTGAATCAGTCTTTTAGATCTAGTGATGCACGGTATTCCAACATTGTCCCAATTTCTTCCGTGAAACAATACTGCAATACCTTGTACTGCTGCAACTACATACAGTTATGTGAAAAAGTTTGGGCACCCCTATTAATCTTAAGCTTAATGTTTTATAAAAATTGTTTTTTTGCATCAGCTATTTCAGGTTCATATATCTAATAACTGTTGGACACAGTAATGTTTCTGCCTTGAAATGAGGTTTATTGTACTAACAGAAAATGTGCAATCTGCATTCAAACAAAATTTGACAGGTGCATAAGTATGGGCACCCTTATCATTTTCTTGTTTTAAATACTCCTACCTACTTTTTACTGACTTACTAAAGCACTTTTTTTTGTTTTCTAACCTCATTGAGCTTTGAACTTCATAGCCAGGTGTATGCAATCATGAGAAAAGCTACTTAAAGTGGCCACTTGCAAGTTGTTCTCCTGTTTGAATCTCCTCTGAAGAGTGGCATCATGGGCTCCTCAAAACAACTGTCTAATGATCTGAAAACAAAGATTATTCAACATAGTTGTTCAGGGGAAGGATACAAAAAGCTGTCTCAGAGATTTAACCTGTCAATGTCCACTGTGACGAACATAGTAAGGAAATGGAAGAACACAGGTACAGTTCTTGTTAAGGCCAGAAGTGGCAGGCCAAGAAAAACATCAGAAAGGCAGAGAAGAAGAATGGTGAGATCAGTCAAGGACAATCCTCAGACCACCTCCAGAGAGCTGCAGCATCAACTTGCTGCAGATGGTGTCACTGTGCATCGGTCAACTATACAACGCACTTTGCACAAGGAGAAGCTGTATGGGAGAGTGATGCGAAAGAAGCCGTTTCTGCAAGCACGCCACAAACAGAGTCGGCTGAGGTATGCAAAGCACATTTGGAGAAGCCAATTTCTTTTTGGAAGAAGGTCCTGTGGACTGATGAAACCAAGATTGAGTTGTTTGGTCATACAAAAAGGCGCTATGCATGGCGGCCAAAAAACACAGCATTGCAAGAAAAACACTTGCTACCCACAGTAAAATTTGGTGGAGGATCCATCATGCTTTGGGGCTGTGTGGCCAATGCCGACACCGGGAATCTTGTTCAAGTTGAGGAACGCATGGATTCCTCTCAGTGTCAGCAGATTCTTGACAATAATGCTCATGAATCAGTGACAAAGTTGAAGTTACGCAGGGGATGGATCTTTCAGCAAGACAATGATCCAAAAAAACGCTCCAAATCTACTCAGGCATTCATGCAGAGGAACAATTACACTGTTCTGGAATGGCCATCCCAGTCCCCAGACCTGAATATCATTGAACATCTGTGGGATCATTTGAAGAGGGCTGTCCATGCTCGGCGACCATCAAACTTAACTGACCTGGAATTGTTTTGTAAAGAGGAATGGTCAAAAATACCTTCATCCAGGATCCAGGAACTCATTAAAAGCTACTGGAAGCGACTAGAGGCTGTTATTTTTGCAAAAAGAAGATCTACTAAATATCAATGTCACTTTTCTGGTGGGGTGCCCATATTTATGCACCTGTCAAATTTTGTTTGAATGCAGATTGCACATTTTCTGTTAGTATAATAAACCTCATTTCAAGGCAGAAACATTACTGTGTCCAACAGTTATTAGATATATGAAACTGAAATAGCTGTTGCAAAAAAAACAATTTTTATAAAACATTAAGCTTAAGATTAGTAGGGGTGCCCAAAGTTTTTCATGTAACTGTAGGTCACAACAGAGGTTTTGTACCACTCCTGTAGCTCCATGCAAGTATCCCGTGAATTCAAAAAAACTTTTATTACATTCAATATAAAAATTATAGACATGGCAAAATGAAGTGTTTTGGATACATCCAGTGCCTTGGAAAGCTATTTTGTTCTTGCTGCCAGATAGGTGTCAAGTTTAGCAATAAATAGCATGAAACTTCGAAGAGCTTCTACTCTACTTAGAAAACAATCATGAGGTCTGAGAGGTTAGGGTTGATAGGTGGTACAACATATTTCTTTTAGGACACATAGACAATATCGAGCGGGGTACGGACCTATACATTGAAATATCTGGCATGTAATGCTACAATTTTCCCCAGCAGTGGCCGCTACAGGAGAAAAGTATGGCCAGATACAGTGAAGTAAGCTGATTGCAAAGTCAAATTTTATTGAAATTACGCATTTCAGGCTAATATTTCAGTTGGATTTGTTATGACTAAAGGGAATCTGTCATTACCATCGTAAAAAATAGGAGAGAGAAAATGACACTTACAGGCGATAAATAGTCTTTTTTTTATTATTAGTGTTAAAAAGTAAAAGCGCAAGTAGCCAGGTGAGAGTAAGAAAGGAGTTGTGTTTCTCGTTTTTCTCACTTTTTTGCCATTAGATTCATGCTGCCCAAACCATGGGTAGCATGAATCAGCTTAGCTGCTGAGAAACCATAGTTTGAAGAGCAAGCCATGGACTATACAGAAAGACCTGACTAGTCCGGTGCGACCTTGGCCGGCTTCTTCCAGCCCCATTCCAGTTGGCTGACGGCTCACTCACTATATACACCCATGGTAGAAACCTGTCATTCAACTGGAATGGAGCAGGGAGAAGCCAGCCGGTGCCACACTGGATTAGTAAGGTCACTTTCTCTTGTCCCCAGCCAGCTCTTCAAATTGTTTTCACTGAAACACCACAAAGAAAGACATACCTCATTCGCATCGCACAGCTCCGCTCTGGTTCATGTTATCCTTGGCTCCTAAAAAATTAATCTAATGATAGGTTCCCTTTAATGAATTAGTTTTGCGTGGCTATCCATGGATAGAGGATAGGAGTGATCATTTTAGATTAGATTTCAAGCTAAAAAACCAGCCTAAAGCAACCCTGAAAAGAAATGTGATTACCAAGTGATCACCAATAGTGATGAGCGCAAGAGCTTGTTACTTGAGTTTGTATACGCATCGAGTATCGCGGGTGCTCAAGTGACATGTTCAAGTCCCCATGGCTGCATGTTTTCCAGCTGTTACAGCCACAAAACATGTGGGCATTTCCTGTGTTAGCCACAAAACATGAGTGGATTTCCCGTGATAGACAGCCACAAAACATGCGGGGATTGCCTGACAAATAGCAGCGAAACACAAGGCCGCGGAGACTCAAACATATCACTCGAGCACCCTAGACAAACTCGCGTAACAAGCACTTGCGCTCATCACTAGTCACCAATGTTTTTAGTAGACCTATAATACAATGCAATGCATACAACACAATGCGGCACTGTACACAAAATGCTTACAAGCCAAAAACAAGCTGTTTAGGGCTATAATGTCGATTTTAATCCTCACACCAACATCTGAGTTTCATTTCATGGACATGCTTTTTGTTTAATTATGTTGTTACATATAACTGGAAATAAAACTGATTTATTGAAGATCTTGAGTGCACATGTTTTGTAGGGGGAAAAATAAAGCCAAATTCTTTCAACGTCATGTTTACTAAATGCGCCCTCAATGGCATTTTGTTGAGACATATTGATCTTTGTGTATTTTATTACAGTTTATTCACTGGGGTTAGAATGATGGTTTGGCTAAAGAAAACCATATTGTTCATGGCTATTGATATTCCCTCATCGACCACAATGTATTAGACAGAAAGTTGAAAAGGAACTCGGTCTAATGACAATTTAGAGGACTTGAGCCACAGACCATTATGTACCTCAGATAAGTGATCAGGGAAGGCTCGGCAAATAGAACTAAACTAGCTGAAGAGCCCGGCGTTGCCTGGGCATAGTAAATATCTGTGGTTAGTTATAGCACCTCACTTCTCTTATTTTCCCATCATGCCTCTCATTTTCCCAATCACATCTTTCATTATCCCCCTCACATCTCTCATTTTCTCCCTCACACCTCTCATTTTCTCCCTCACTCCTCTCATTCCCCCCTAACACTTGTCATTTCGACCTCACATCTGTCATTTTCCGATCACTCCACTATTTTCCCTCCTCTCATTTTGCACTCACACCTTTTCATTTTCACCTCACACCTCTCATTTTCACCTCAGTATATACATGTTTGTCATCTCCCTTATATATAGTATACACCTGTATGTCATCTCCTGTATATAGTATATACCTGTATGTCATCTCCCTTGTATATAGTATATACCTGCTGTATGTCATCTCCCCTGTATATAGTATATACCTGTATGTCATCTCTGTTGTGAATTCTGTGGCTGAATTCACTCCTGTGGTCACAAGTGGTATTGCAGCCTCTGGGCTTCCTCCCTCAGGTGTTTTGGTGAGCTCGTTGGCTGCCTTGCTATTTAACTCCACCTGAGTCTGTCTTCCTGGCTCCTTGTCAATGTTCCAGTGTTGGATCTGAGCTACTGCATCTTTCCTGTGGCCTGCTGCTCTGCTAGATAAGTGTTACTTTGTTTTTGTTTCCGTTTTTTCTGTCCAGCTGTGCTATTCTCTTTTGCTGGAAGCTCTGAGACGCAAAGGGTGCACCGCCGTGCCGTTAGTTCGGCACGGTGGGTCTTTTTGCCCCCCTTTGCGTGGTTCTGCTTTAGGGTTTTTTGTAGACTGCATAGTTCTCTTTGCTATCCTCGCTCTGTCTAGAATATCGGGCCTCACTTTGCTGAATCTATTTCATTCCTACGTTTTGTCTTTTCATCTTGCTAACAGTCATTACATGTGGGGGGCTGCCTATTCCTTTGGGGCATTTCTCTGAGGCAAGTCAGGCTTGTATTTCTATCTTCAGGCTAGTCAGCTCCTCAGGCAGTGCCGAGTTGCATAGGTAGTGTTAGGCGCAATCCACTGCTGCTTTTAGTTGTGTGAGGATAGGTTTAGGTATTGCAGTCTGCAGAGATTCCACGTCTCAGAGCTTGTTCTATTGTTTTTGGGTTATTGCCATATCACTGTATGTGCGCTGATTACTGCACACTGTGTTGCCTGATAGCACAGCATAACACATCTCCTCCTATATATAGTATATACCTGTATGTCATCTCCTTCTATATATAGTATATACCTGTATGTAATCTCCTCCTGTATATAGTATATACCTGTAGGTCATCTGCTCCTGTATATAGTATACACCTGTGTGTCATCTCCTCCTGTATATAGTATATACCTGTATGTCATCTCCTCCTGTATATAGTATATACCTGTATGTCATCTTCTATATATAGCATATACCTGTATGTCATCTCCTCCTGTATATAGTATATACCTGTAGGTCATCTGCTCCTGTATATAGTATATACCTGTGTGTCATCTCCTCCTGTATATAGTATATACCTGTATGTCATCTCCTCCTGTATATAGTATGTACCTATATGTCATCTCCTCTATATAGTATATACCTGTGTCATCTCTCCTGTATATAGTATATATCTGTGTGTCATCTCCCCTGTATATAGTATATACCTGTGTGTCATCTCCTCCTGTATTAGACCTCGTTCACACGTTATTTGCTCAGTATTGTTACCTCAGTATTTGTAAGCTAAATTGGCAGCCTGATAAATCCCCAGCCAACAGGAAGCCCTCCACCTGGCAGTATATGTTAGCTCACACATACACATAATAGACAGGTCATGTGACTGACAGCTGCCGTATTTCCTATATGGTACATTTGTTGCTCTTGTAGTTTGTCTGCTTATTAATCAGATTTTTATTTTTGAAGGATAATACCAGACTTGTGTGTGTTTTAGGGCTAGTTTCGTTTGTCAAGTTGTGTGTGTTGAGTTGCGTATGGCGACATGCATGTAGCGACTTTTGTGAGATGAGTTTTGTGTGGCGACATGCGTGTAGCAACTTTTGTGTGTCGAGTTGCATGTGACAGGTTAGTGTAACAAGTTGTGTGCAGCAAGTTTTGCGCATGGCGAGTTTTGCGCGTGGCGTGTTTTATGTGTGGTGCCTTTTGAGTATGTGCAAGTTTTGTGTGAGGCAACTCTTGCATGTGTTGCAACTTTTGTGCATGTGGCAATTTTTCCACGTGTGCAAGTTTTGCGTGTGGCGAGTTTTCCATGAGGTGAGTTTTGCACTTGTGGCGAGTTTTGCGTGAGCCTAGTTTTTGCATGTGGAGAGTTTTGCGCGTGGCGAGTTTTGAGCGGCGACTTTTGTGTTTCGACTTTTTTGTGGCGAGGTTGGTGTATGTGTGGTGAATTGTGTGCTGAGGGTAATATGTGTTCAAGCACGTGGTAGTGTGTGGTGCATTTTGTGTGTGTGTTCATATCCCCGTGTGTGGTGAGTATCCCATGTCGGGGCCCCATCTTAGCAACTGTACGGTATATACTCTTTGGCGCCATCACTCTCATTCTTTAAGTCCCCCTTGTTCACATCTGGCAGCTGTCAATTTGCCTCCCACACTTTTCCTTTCACTCTTTCCCCATTATGTAGATCGGGGCAAAATTGTTTGGGGAATTGGAAAGTGCGGGGTTAAAATTTCACCTCACAACATAGCCTATGACGCTCTCTGGGTCCAGACGTGTGACTGTGCAAAATTTTGTGGCTGTAGCTGCGACGGTGCAGATGCCAATCCCGGACATACATACATACATACACACACACATACACACACACATTCAGCTTTATATATTAGATTATCCAGCATCACTTGAGTTTACACCACGTTGGATAGTTCTTTGCATTTACCTAGGTGCCATTATATTAAGATTTTACTTTTCAATAGGAGACCTGGAGCGATGACTAAAAACTAACCCCTTTTGAGGAGTTGTTTGAGACCCCATATTCCTAACCACTGTGAACTTTATGCCCCCATCCAATCTTCATGACTGGAGTACGATGTCCTTGCACAGGGGTGCATCTGGTGCAGCCACTATCCCTGGCTTTTGGCAGCAGGCCCCTAAATTCTTCAGAGGTGCGCGCGGTTTTGTGTCCAATGTGCTAGTTCTATCACTGCCCTGTCAGGAGAATCCTGCGGAGCGGCTCCAGGTGAGGGACAAGTTGTAATCCGGGTGGGTAGTGTGGTCACAGACACGGGAGGATTATACTTGAGCGATGCAGAAGTTTCGGCAGCAGATTGTGTGGAGGTAATGATGATAATGCATCTTCTGCTACATTGTCAGTAAGCCTGCACCAGGAAGACGCCAGACTCCGTGCACAGGAACCACCTCTGACTGGAGCCGCTGCCTCCGCTCCATCCACAGGGGGGTGTACCTGTCACTGCTGAGCGCCCAGCGATGTGGAAAGTGGACTGGAGACCACTGGTGATGAGCGAGAGTACTCGTTGCTCGGGTTTTCCCGAGCATGCTCAGGTGATCTCCGAGTATTTATAACTGCTTGGAGATTGATTACATGTGGGGATTCCCTAGCAACCAGGCAACCCCCACATGTACTCAGACTGGCTAGTTGCTGTAAATCAATCAGCTGCCTTGATGAAAACTAAATCTCTGAGCAGTCATAAATACTCGGAGGTTACCCCGAGCAACGAGTACACTCGCTCATCACTAGAGACCACTCATGTACACACAGATAGGTAGCAGAGCCGAGAGTGTTGCATCCTCCTGTGTGGCTGCAGTGTGCGAGCACATGTACCACCCATGTGCTGTACACCTCAGGCCCCGTGTACCACCCATGTGCTGTGTACCTCAGACTCCATGTACCAACCATGTGCTGTATAGCTCAGGCCCCGTGTACCATCCATGTACTCCCCATGTGCTGTATACCTCAACAGGGCTGGATTTAAGAGCTGGGTGGCCCGGAGCCCATTTTGGAGGGAGGCCCATTTTTCAAGGTGCTGCAATATGTAATTCAAAAACACAAAATGAAACAAATGCAAGTTTATTTGCAAAAATCATTTACGCAGAGTAATTCAGGTAAAATCATTCATTGTTTACAATCTGGGCACTTTCCTTTATTTTCGTGCTGCAAAATCACTAATGATGTCACTAAAGTCCAATTCACGCAGTAGATCTGACTCGATGCTCTTGATAGCCAAATTTACAAGTCGGTCCTGCTTCTTGGATGTCCTTAACCCCTTTCTGCCATTAGACGTACTATTGCGTCCATGTGGGGTGGGCTTTACTTCCCAAGGACGCAATAGTACGTCATATGCGATCGGCAGCGCTCACGGGGGGAGCGCCGCCGATCGCGGCCGGGTGTCAGCTGTTTATCGCAGCTGACATCCGGCACTATGTGCCAGGAGCGGTCACGGACCGCCCCCGGCACATTAACCCCCGGCACACCGCGATCAAAGATGATCGCGATGTGCCGGCGGTACAGGGAAGCACCGCGCAGGGAGGGGGCTCCCTGCGGGCTTCCCTGAGCCCCCCGCAGCAACACGATGTGATCGCGTTGCTGCGAGGGTCTCACCTCCCTCCCTGCTCCCTCCAGCCCCGGATCCAAGATGGCCGCGGATCCGGGTCCTGCAGGGAGGGAGGTGGCTTCACAGAGCCTGCTCAGAGCAGGCACTGTGAAGCAGCCTGCACTCCTATCAGATCAGTGATCTGACAGAGTGCTGTGCAAACTGTCAGATCACTGATCTGTGATGTCCCCCCCTGGGACAAAGTAAAAAAGTAAAAAAAAAAAATTTCAAATGTGTAAAAAAAATAAAAAAAAATATTCCAAAATAATGAAAAAAAAAAAAAAATATTATTCCCATAAATACATTTCTTTATCTAAATAAAAAAAAAAAAACAATAAAAGTACACATATTTAGTATCGCCGCGTCTGTAACGGCCCGACCTATAAAACTGGCCCACTAGTTAACCCCTTCAGTAAACACCGTAAGAAAAAAAAAAAAAAAAACGAGGCAAAAAACAACGCTTTATTATCATACCGCCGAACAAAAAGTGGAATAACACGCGATCAAAAAGACAGATATAACTAACCATGGTACCGCTGAAAGCGTCATCTTGTCCCGCAAAAAACGAGCCGCCATACAGCATCATCAGCAAAAAAATAAAAAAGTTATAGTCCTTAGAATAAAGTGATGCAAAAATAATTATTTTTTCTATAAAATAGTTTTTATCGTATAAAAGCGCCAAAACATAAAAAAATGATATAAATGAGGTATCGCTGTAATCGTACTGACCCGAAGAATAAAACTGCTTCATCAATTTTACCAAACGCGGAACGGTATAAACGCCTCCCCCAAAAGAAATTCATGAATAGCTGGTTTATGGTCATTCTGCCTCACAAAAATCGGAATAAAAAGCGATTAAAAAATGTCACGTGCCCGAAAATGTTACCAATAAAAACATCAACTCGTCCCGCAAAAAACAAGACCTCACATGACTCTGTGGACCAAAATATAGAAAAATTATAGCTCTCAAAATGTGGTAACGCAAAAAATATTTTTTGCAATAAAAAGCGTCTTTCAGTGTGTGACGGCTGCCAATCATAAAAATCCGCTAGAAAACCCGCTATAAAAGTAAATCAAACCCCCCTTCATCACCCCCTTAGTTAGGGAAAAATTTAAAAAATGTATTTATTTCCATTTTCCCATTAGGGCTAGGGTTAGAGTTAGGGCTAGGGTTAGGGCTAGGGCTAGGGTTAGGGCTAGGGTTAGGGCTAGGGTTAGGGTTAGGGCTAGGGTTAGGGCTAGGGTTAGGGCTAGGGTTAGGGCTAGGGTTAGGGTTAGGGCTAGGGTTAGGGCTAGGGTTAGGGCTAGGGTTAGGGTTAGGGTTAGGGCTAGGGTTAGGGCTAGGGTTAGGGCTAGGGTTAGGGTTAGGGTTAGGGCTAGGGTTAGGGCTAGGGTTAGGGTTAGGGCTAGGGTTAGGGCTAGGGTTAGGATTAGGGTTAGGGCTAAGGCTAGGGCTACAGTTTGGGTTGGGGCTAAAGTTACAGTTAGGGTTTAGATTACATTTACGGTTGGGAATAGGGTTGGGATTAGGGTTAGGGGTGTGTCAGGGTTAGAGGTGTGGTTAGGGTTACTGTTGGGATTAGGGTTAGGGGTGTGTTTGGATTAGGGTTTCAGTTATAATTGGGGGGTTTCCACTGTTTAGGCTCATCAGGGGCTCTCCAAACGCGACATGGCGTCCGATCTCAATTCCAGCCAATTCTGCGTTGAAAAAGTAAAACAGTGCTTCTTCCCTTCCGAGCTCTCCCGTGTGCCCAAACAGGGGTTTACCCCAACATATGGGGTATCAGCGTACTCAGGACAAATAGGACAACAACTTTTGGGGTCCAATTTCTCCTGTTACCCTTGGGAAAATACAAAACTCGGGGCTAAAACATATTTTTTGTGGGAAAAAAAAAGATTTTTTATTTTCACGGCTCTGCGTTATAAACTGTAGTGAAACACTTGGGGGTTCAAAGTTCTCACAACACATCTAGATTAGTTCCCTGGGGGGTCTAGTTTCCAATATGGGGTCACTTGTGGGGGGTTTCTACTGTTTAGGTACATTAGGGGTTCTGCAAACGCAATGTGATGTCTGCAGACCATTCCATCTAAGTCTGCATTCCAAATGGCGCTCCTTCCCTTCCGAGCTCTGCCATGCGCTCAAACGGTGGTTTCCCCCAACATACGGGGTATCAGCGTACTCAGGACAAATTGGAAAACAACTTTTGGGGTCGAATTTCTCCTCTTACCCTCGGGAAAATACAAAACTGGGGGCTAAAAAATAATTTTGGGGGGAAAGATTTTTTTTTTTAATTTTCACGGCTCTGCGTTACAAACTGTAGTGAAACACTTGGGGGTTCAAAGCTATCACAACACATCTAGATGAGTTCCTTAGGGGGTCTAGTTTCCAAAATGGTGTCACTTGTGGGAGGTTTCTACTGTTTAGGTACATTAGGGGCTCTGCAAATGCAATGTGACACCTGCAGACCATTCCATCTAAGTCCTCATTCCAAATGGAGCTCCTTCCCTTCCGAGCCCTCCCATGCGCCCAAACAGTGGTTCCCCCCCACATATGGGGTATCAGCGCACTCAGGACAAATTGGACAACAAATTGTGGGGTCGATTTTCTCCTGTTACCCTCGGGAAAATACAAAACTGGGGGCTAAAAAATAATTTTTGTGGGAAAAAATTTTTGTTTTATTTTTACGGCTCTCCATTATAAACTTCTGTGAAGCCCTTGGTGGGTCAAAGCGCTCAGCACACATCTAGATAAGTTCCTAAGGGGGTCTACTTTCCAAAATGGTGTCACTTGTGGGGGGTTTCTACTGTTTAGGTACATTAGGGGCTCTGCAAACGCAATGTGACACCTGCAGACCATTCCATCTAAGTCTGCATTCAAATGGCACTCCTTCCCTTCTGAGCCCTCCCATGTGCCCAAACAGTGGTTCCCCCCACATATGGTGTATCATCGCACTCAGGACAAATTGGGCAACAAATTTTGGGGTCCAATTTCTCCTGTTACCCTCAGGAAAATACAAAACTGGGGGCTAAAAAAATAATTTTTGTGGGAAAAAAATTTTGTTTTATTTTTACGGCTCTGCATTATAAACTTCTGTGAAGCACTTGGTGGGTCAAAGTGCTCACCACACCTCTAGATAAGTTCCTTAGGGGGTCTACTTTCCAAAATGGTGTCACTTGTGGGGGGTTTCAATGTTTAGGCACATCAGTGGCTCTTCAAACGCAACATGGCGTCCCATCTCAATTCCTGTCAATTTTGCTTTGAAAAGTCAAACGGCGCTCCTTCCCTTCCGAGCTCTCCCATCCACCCAAACAGTGGTTTACCCCCACATATGGGGTATCGGCGTACTCAGGACAAATTGTACAACAACTTTTGGGGTCCAATTTCTTCTCTTACCCTTGGGAAAATAAAAAATTGGGGGCGAAAAGATAATTTTTGTGAAAAAATATGATTTTTTATTTTTACGGTTCTACATTATAAACTTCTGTGAAGCACTTGTTGGGTCAAAGTGCTCACCACACCTCTAGATAAGTTCCTTAGGGGGTCTACTTTCCAAAATGGTGTCACTTGTGGGGGGTTTCAATGTTTAGCCACATCAGGGGCTCTCCAAACGAAACATGGCGTCCCATCTCAATTCCAGTCAATTTTGCATTGAAAGTCAAATGGCACTCCTTCGCTTCCGAGCTCTGCCATGCGCCCAAACAGTGGTTTACCCCCACATGTGGGGTATTGGCATACTCAGGACAAATTGTACAACAATGTTTGGGGTCCATTTTCTCCTGTTACCCTTGGTAAAATAAAACAAATTGGAGCTGAATTAAATTTTTTGTGAAAAAAAGTTAAATGTTCATTTTTATTTAAACATTCAAAAAATTCCTGTGAAGCACCAGAAGGGTTAATAAACTTCTTGAATATGGTTTTGAGCACCTTGAGGGGTGTAGTTTTTAGAATGGTGTCACACTTGGGTATTTTCTATCATATAGACCCCTCAAAATGACTTCAAATGAGATGTGGTCCCTAAAATAAAATGGTGTTGTAGAAATGAGAAATTGCTGGTCAACTTTTAACCCTTATAACTCCCTAACAAAAAAAAATTTTGTTTCCAAAATTGTGCTGATGTAAAGTAGACATGTGGGAAATGTTATTTATTAAGTATTTTGTGTGACATATCTCTGTGATTTAATTGCATAAAAATTCAAAGTTGGAAAATTGCGAAATTTTCATAATTTTCGCCAAATTTCCGTTTTTTTCACAAATAAACGCAGGTACTATCAAATAATTTTTACCATTGTCATGAAGTACAATATGTCACGAGAAAACAATGTCAGAATCACCAGGATCCATTGAAGCGTTCCAGAGTTATAACCTCATAAAGGGACAGTGGTCAGAATTGTAAAAATTGGCCCGGTCATTAACGTGCAAACCACCCTTGGGGGTAAAGGGGTTAATCGGTTTTCAACTAATTTGAGTTTTGAGAAGGAAAGCTCACCACTGCAGTTTGTTACCATCAAAATTAGATATATCCTTAGACAGTGCTGGACTGGGTTGACAAGGGCCCACCAGTAACATTGACTTTGGGGGGGACCCACTTTTCACCTGCATGCAAATATTATACTACATTTGTTCACAAATTTACCTATATCTCTATATAATAATAAACTGGGCAGAGAGGTGAATGAATGATGAGATGCTGCTTTTTTTCTGAACAGACTGAATCAAGTGAATTATGCCCAGTACTATACATACAGTGGGTTTGGGGGCCCAGATCTACACAGGGGCCCACCGGGGGATTCCCCTGTTACCCTGTGGGCCAGTCCAAGCCTGTCCTTAGAGCTATATCAATATTTGGGAAAGTGTCCTGCACACCCTTTTCAATGATAAGCTTGTACATGAAAAGTTCAGTGCTGATATCTTTTGGCTCCTCATCTGTGAATAAATTGGCAAATTACCATGACTTTGCTGCTCTGTGCCAGCCACTGAGATGTAGGACTGTAGCCAGGTCCCTACACTTTCAATAGTTTCTCTTTTGTTAAATGTTCTTTATCATTAGAAACGGTTCACAGCAAAGAGACGTGTACTTTACATGTTTTGAGATATTTATCCCTAGGCCCCCGCTTGGTGGGTGGCCCAGGGCCCGGGCTCCTTGGGCCCCCCTAAATCCGGGCCTGTTCCTCAGGCCCCATGTACAACCTATGTACTGTGTACCTCAGACTCCGTATACCACTGACCCTGTGTACTCCCCATGTGCTGTATACCTCAGGCACACAGCGTAAAAAGCAATGACAAGGGGGCAAGAGCTACCAACAGTGCACTTTCTTACGGTAACACGGACTCCAATATGTTATAGTACATATAGGAAATAATGCGAGGCTCATACAGCTACACAAGGCAAAGAAAGCCTTGCCAAGAATTAATTAACAATCAATAGATGTATTGATGATTGGAAGATTTATTTTAGGCAGTAATAGTGGTTTTTAGCCAAAGGTTGAGAGATAATCACAGTAGAAGATGGGAAGACATCAAGGTCAGGGAAAAGATGCCTTGATGCCTTTTAGACTTTTTCAAAGTTTTTGAAAGTAGGGATGTCTAAATGAGTGCGAAAGTTTCAGAAAATAAAGGGAGGTCGGAAAAGGTCCATACAACAGCCCCTGCCACTTTGGAGCCCACGATCATAGAAAGCCAAGTAAACTTGTTTTGAAAATGCAAAGAAGTATTTATGCATACAGAGGAAGAACAATAGCCACATGTAGTTTCCAATTTGGTCAGATTTGATCCTAAATCCCCACATGTTGTAGGACGCGAGTCCTATCCACAGTGTACAGATTAATAGAAGCAGTGTGAAATGATTGACAGCATGAGGCATTCCCACTAGTAAAATGTGTTGGAGAATTGGTCTTCAACCGTCTGTTCAGGCTTTACATATTCAAGAACAATATTGTGAAAATTTCTTATTCTAAATTAGATTAATTAGAGAAACCAAATGCTATTGGCTTCCTTACATCACACATAAATATTTAAGTACAGATAGAATTGAGAACACACATTTTAAACCCAAGTTTGGAAGCATGTTCTGGCTGTGGTGGAAATTTCCACGACTGTTGGCATAGAATTTTTAACTTGGATTACATTATAAGTATAGGAAATTGCTCTAACTCCTCAAAGTTGTAAATTCTGGATAAAAACGAGTTATTGCATAATTCTATTATAACCCAAGTATGTTGTAAATTCCAGCTTTTTATATATCACTCTTTATTCATTAAACCACAATACTGCCACTCAATTTAATGACTTGGTTTTATAAATTGATTCAAGCATGTTCTCCTACAAAATGAATTTTTCTTGCCTTAAATCATGGGTCGGTTTTGGTCTTGTTTTTCAGCGCACCTGCGTAATATATAAGCTGAGATGTATGTGATGTATATAGCAGGATTCAAATGTGGAATGCTAATTCAGCAAATGTATATTTTCAAGAGAATATTCTGAATATTGCTATTAAAATACTAGGCAAGTTTCAGATCTCCAAGGGTTGCTAAACGCTATCTCTCAGGGCACTTAATCAAGCAGGAGTTCAACAAAAAATGAAAATTTGAAAGTCTAAAACTGTCAAATCTGAATTTTCAAATATTAAAAGGGAAATAAACCTTAAAGAACCTTGGCTATTGATATTGAATATCCATGCTGTGGAGAACAGTAGAAAAACTGCACAAAGAAGACATCTTGGCTTGCAACTCGATACTCTAAGGATTCCTTATACTATCATATAGTGCAAATGTACATGGTAATACTATGTGTAATCCCCGATATACATTATGTATGGAATAGTAGTGAGTTATCATAGAAGAAACATTTATAGATGAATATTAAGCTAAAAATTTACTTGAAAACCAAACATTTTTCACCTCATGACGATCCACCATGTCTGACTTTTTGCAGGTTTGTAATGATGTAGTAGAGTTATAATTTACAATAGATTTTTTGCATTGTCATAACCTCCTTGATTAGTATAATACACTTGCATTCATGTTTGAACCATGCATAAAATAATCTGACTCTCTCTTATCTGTTCAGTCAAGTATGACTCTCGGTAATTCTGTCGATCTTAGGTCACCAAGCAGTTCTCAAGACCACATTGCTTCTTTCAGTTTTCTAATTGTCATTCCCATGTCATTGTTCATGGTGTCGATCCAGGAGGTTCTTGGCCATCCTCTTCTTCTACTGCCACTCACTGATCCAATCATGAAGTCTTTCTCCAACGACTGACTCTGCATAATGTGACCAAAATAAACACATTTTTGTTTGGTTATCTTAGCTTCCAATAACAGTTTTGACTTGACTTAGTCCAAGACATCTCCATTGATGACCATTGCAGTGCATGAAATCAGTAGGAACTTCCTCCAGCACCTAAGTTATTAAATTTAACATCACAATTAGTTTAGTCACAATGAATGGGATGATGCATGTAGAGAGCACTCCATCAGATTAATGCATTTTATTATTGAAGAAGAGAAAATCCAATTAATACAATTAGTTAATCTAAACACAGAAAGGTATGAAAGTGTCATGAAATTGGATGGTTTTCATATGCATCCAGATTTTGAAAGATTGAATAGGTCCCTAAAATAGGAACAGAGCAACCAATTCACGCACTAAAACAGCATAGCAAATACACCACAATGGGACAATAATATAAGTGGAAAAAATCACAGCTTGCTATGGTTAGATGGACTTATAAAGCGGACCAGTCGCAAACCAAACGTATAAAGAGCGAGAGGGTGCAAAAGAGCCAGAAGAAAACGACCAAAAAGTCCATATGTACGTATATACAAAAAATATATTTTATTGAAGGCAGTACAACAGACAGATAAAAGATCAGAATCTAAAAATGGCGCAAGGGAAACACATCCATAGCAAAAAAGTAAAAAAATAGCAGCAAGTGTGAATGGACCCATAGAACCCCCACATCAAAGGGGATAGTGCTGTGAATTCCAGGACAATGTCCAATAGAAATTATATCAGCACCAAAGACCTAGGGAGGTCTAATAATCAGACCTTCCACTAAAAAATCCTCCTATCAAGTATACTGATATATATATAACAGACTAAGCAGCAACATAGTCATACCTAAAGGGTATAGGGGAAAATTCCCGATCTATCCCAGTGAAATAAAGACATCATATGAGTATTACATACCGTAGTACACTGATGTGAGGGTTCACAGGGGCCGTCCACACATCCCGACGATCGTTTCAGACATTCACCTTCCTCAGGGGGCATGAAGGAAGGTGATGCCCCCTGAGGAAGGTGATCTGTATTGGCTCCGTGGCCAGGCCCTGCTCCCTGCTCCTATGGCTACTACCGTTTACGCTGGTCCACGCTGGGTTTCACAAGTTGCCAAGCAAATGTCACTGACATCACCTTGGGCCTTTTAAGGCTGACTCATACACCTATGTGTGTATAAGTATTCAGTAAACCTTGTTTCCAGTTATTATGTGCTTTGGAGTTTGTCTCTACAGTCATAAGAATGGATACGAATTTAAGCAATTTGGCTAGAAGAGCCCCTAATTTACAACACGTTCTTGTTAGGAGTGAGTTTGCATGACCCCTGGTAATAAATGTAAGTAATATGGCTGGGTAGTTGTCCAGATGGCATGAAGCTGCAGTAATTGTATATGCTGTCAATATGCACTGGGAACAACTTTGCCAATTCTTGAAATACAAAATGCTATACTATTCAATTCTTTGATTTTCAATCCATTATGGTAGGTAGTCTACGTCATTAGCTGATGTGTCAATAATTTATTTTTAAAAACTTCCTTCCTTTACATTTTCTCTGAAATGTCTAAGATTATTAGTCTTCCACGGTGACCTTTGCATGAGTGAAGAGATGCAATAGAGAGGTGCCATTAAAGGTGTGGTCTGAAGTCAAAATTAATTTTCCTCCCAAATCCCTATCTATGTAGTGCCATAATGTAAACTATTTTCTAGTATACTTGAATTAAAAATTTCCTATCCTTCCCTAACCACACTATCTAACTACTTTCTTGTGTTTTTTTTTACTTCCTTTTTCATGACGCTTTGCTTAAGATCCCCAGTGCATCCCAAGCGTCATAAATCTCATTTCAGGGGCTTTGCACAGTGACAGCGCGCTTTCTCGCTGGTTTAGGTCAGCAGTAATAAGCTAGCAACTAAGCGCACTGTCAGTTGTGCAGGGACCAGTGCCACCCCTGCAAGTAATGTCACTGGTTTCTTCACACTGAGTATAATGACAACACGCTCAGTTGCCTGCTTGCTACTGCTGATCTGAGGCAGGAACAGAGAGTGCGCTGTTACTGTGCACATCACATACGCCACATTGAGCAGGTACTAGTGCCGTCAATGGTGATGCCTCGTTTCAGGGAGGGTTTAGAGGCTGCGACAGTGATTCACTGATGACACTCCATTTGCACTGGGATTCTCAAACTAAGGATCATCAGAAAGGAAGTGAAAAAAAGAAGTTACTTCCCCACCATCAAAGAAAATGAGATGACTCTTCTCATATTGTCCCATTTTGTACAACAAAGCTGACAATGTAGCTTCAGAAAAAATGAAGTCTTGGTCTACTATCGTGATTTTTCTAGTGACCAGATTGAAAACAGTATTATTTTTTATTTCTAAACACTTCATTTCTTTTTTAACTGCACATTCACTTTCTGAGATCGTCCAAAAAAGTTGAAGATGGATAAGTCGAAGAGAGCAAGAAATTGTCAGGAGGTGGCTTCCTCTTTTCTTTCATCTATTTTTGATTTATATTTGTCTATTGACAAAAAGACATCAGTGTATGGAGTCATTGCTTCCTAACGCGCCACACCTGACCCTAAATTCTGTGCAATGAGCTTTACACTTCAGAAACTGATTATGTGAATGTTGCAAACATGTGCATCTCGTGATGTGTTTCTCTAACAACTGTGGTATTTTTCTCTTTGTTCTTGTTTGTCATGGAAAAAAAACTAATGAAAATTATTAAAATCAAATGGAAATCTCATTTAGCAAAGTTAGCTCTTCTACAGTTGTAAATTCCCACAAATCAACACCTGCTGGAATAGAACAACCGGGGAGGATCCTTTTGAGTCTCGTAGCTCAGGCTTTTACAGCTTTTTCTTATACTTCTTATATTTCTCCTTTGGGACCCCTTAACCCTCCAGACTCAGGAAAGGTGCTTATGTCTTCGGTCAGAAAGCTTCAACCAAGTGTATGCTCACTTTGATAGACACTCCCTTGCTCATTGACAACCAGAACTGGGCATAGGACCACTCATCCAAAAAGCAGTGTCAGGTGCTCTTATCTATACACCCCAGGACAGGTGTTTCCTCTCTCACAAAGACTACCAGGGCCAAGCATATGCCCCCTCACCCAGACACCCAGGAGCCCTCATCTATGCCGCCAGGACTTATTGTTCCCTTGCTCGATAAGCACCACTAAAGCATTTTTTTAAATTTCAGGGTTGTAGTGGTGCAATTAATCTACCATAAGTTCCACAATCCTAGTAATATACATAATCGCTGCATGACTTTACACTTATCTAGATTGAGCTACTATCCATTTCTCCACTTAAGCCTCCAGCTTCCCCAATTTCACCTGTAATGTTATATTATCCTCCGCTGCTTTAATTTTCATATATAAATTAGTATCATCTTCAATTAATGGAATCCTACTCTTTAAGCCTTCAACTTGGCCATTAATAGCTACATTTTAAAGAAGAGGGCCCAATACTGACCCCTTTCATTATCCAAAGTTAACTGTGACCAAATCATAGTGTGTTCAATAACTAACCTCATTTTGTTCCTCAAATTACTTCAGAGACCTGACATATGACGTCCTGGTGTGTCTTATGTCAGGAAAGAGTTAAGGCACGAATTTATTTGTTCCTGGTTGACATGTAGAGGGAGTCTGTCAGCACAAAACTACTGTTCAAACTAAGTACAAGCACTTTTGTGTATCCTTGGTGTGGCTAGCTTAGTGCACCTTCCTGATAACCTGTTTTACATCAATTTCCAGCCTCCTCTTCCTTGATTGACAGCTTTGGTTTTTCAGGAGCCAGAAAAGGATGGAGATAGATTGAAAGCAAGTGACTCGTAAGGAGCACTTAATTGTTTGGCCACGTCAAAGGTGCACCGAACACGTGTGCTTGGGATGATCAGCCAGTTTGTGCTGACTGATGTCTTTCAATGGAGAATATATTGTTTTCCTATTAACTTCATGTGTCATTTTCTTTATTTCTGTAGGATGAAGGCAATAATAATAATAATAATTTTTATTTATATAGCGCCAACATATTCCGCAGCACTTTACAATTAAGCAGGGACATGTACAGACAATAAATTCAATACAATTTAAACAGTGACATTAGGAGTGAGGTCCCTGCTCGCAAGCTTACAATCTACAAGGAAATGGGGGGGGGACACAATAGGTGAAAAGTGCTTGTTATTTCAGGTCTGGCAATTATAATAAATAGGGATTTTCATATAAAGCTGCATGATCCGGTCATCAGCCCGTGTGTTTAAGTGCAATAGTCAAGTATCAAGTGTAGTTACCATGTGCATGGAGGGTGTGGAAACAGATGATATTATATTTATTGCTCTTATTTTTATAATCAAAGAACATTTTTGGAGTAATTTTTGGCACCCAGTCTGTACGTTTCCTGACCATGTTTGTCTGTTATTTATATTTTATATCATTATACATTTTATATATTTATATTTCTTATTACTTTTCTCAATGCCTCATCACTAAGCCTCTTGTTTTAGCAGTTTAAAAGATTTTTTTTTCTATGGTTGAATGACATTATAAGCAATTTTCTAGTATATAGTGGTTTGCAAAAGTATTCACCCCATTTGCATTTTTTTTGTGTGTTTTGCTACTTCACAATCTGGAATTTCACTCTTCTTTGAGTGTTTGCATCAGTTCATACAAAGAACATGCCTCCAACTGTGAATTTTTTATTGTGAAGCAAACAACAAACAGGACAAACTAACTGTAAACTTCAGTGTATGCACCCCCCCTAAAGTCAGTACTTTGTAGAACTTCCATCTGCGGCAATTACAGATGCAAGTCGCCTTGGATAAGTCTCTATCAGCTTTCTACATCTTACCATTGGGATATTTGCCCATTCCTCAAGGCAAAACGGTTCCAGCTCCATCAAGTTAGATGGTTTCCTCTAGTAAACAGCAATCTTCAAGTCTGACCACAGATTTTCAATTGGATTAAGGTCTGGGCTGTGACTAGGCCACTCCAAAAACATTTACGTTTCCCCTTGAATATCCCTGTATTTCACACTATCTTCTCCTAGACATGGACCATTTTCCCTGTCCCTGCTGTGGAAAAGCATCCCCACAGCATGATGCTGCCGCCACATGTTACACTGTGGGGATGGTGTTCTTGGAGTGATGAGCTGTGTTGGTTTGGCGCCAGACATGATGTTTACTTTGGTGACTAAACATTAGATTATAGTCTCATCTGACCACAGCACCTTTTTCCATACATTTACAGAGTCCCACACTTGTGCACGTGTCGTTTATCCAACTTAAATGAGCCTTACAATTTTAAGTAATTAGTAAGTGGAGGCTTTTTTCTTCTCACTCTTCCATATAGGCCACCTCTATCGAGTGTACGTCTTATTGTGGTCTTATAAACAGATCTCCTTCGTCTTCATGGTGTTGTTTGGATAGTGGTGCCTCTTGCTTAATGGTGTTGCGGCCTTCAGAAAAGGTAAAGTGCATATACTGACAGACCATGTGACACTTTGATTGCACACAGGTGGACTTCCTTTCACTTATGAAGGTAATTTCTTGCATCATAAATTTTTAGGACCTTCATTGCAAAAGAGGTGAATACATATACACGACAATTTTTAGTTATTTGATCCCATAAATTTAATTTTTCCTATATTTTTCTCACTTCACTTCATCAACTTAGACTATTTAGTGCTGATACATCACACACAAATCGGATTACACAAATATTTAAACACAGGCTGTAATTTAACAAAAATAGGTAAAAGCCGAGGGGATGAATACTTTCATAAGCCACTGTATGAATTAATTATAGGTCAATTAGATGGTGCCTCAATCGATTCTGAGACTAATAATAAGCCGTGCTGCTCGCAAGCTCACAATGTACAAGGGAATAGGGGTGATGCAATAGGTGAAAAGTGCTGGTTATTTCAGGTCCAGCAATTATAATAAATAGGGATTTTCATGTAAAGCTCGGTGATCTGATCATTAGCCCGTGTGTTTAAGTGCAATGATCAGGTAAAGTTATCATGTGCATGGATAGGATGGAGACAGATGAAGAGGAGGGAGCAGATTCTGAATAATATTTAGAAGGAGGGGACATGGATGAGTTGGGTAAGAGAGCTGAGATGATAGGCTTGTTTAAAGAGATGTGTTTTTAAAGCACATTTAAAAATGTGGGGGCTAGGTAACAGTCAGATCATGTGGAGTAGTGCATTCCAGAGAACTGGCACAGCACAAGAGATGTCTTTGAGGCAGAGGATCGGATTATGGGGGATGTTAGTCTTAGGTCAGTTTCAGAATTGGAGGGTGATGGACAGAAATGAGGGAGGAGATATATGGCGGTGCAGAACTGTGGGTGGCTTTTTGGGTGAGAGATATGAGTTTAAATTGTATTCTGTAGCGAATGGCAACCAGTGTAATTACTGGCACAAGGTGGAGGAATCGGTGTAGCGGCTGGACAGAAATATGACCCTGGATGCTGCATTCAGGACGGATTGCAGAGGAGAGTAGGGATCAGTAGAGGGTTGAAGTAGTCCAGACGAGAATGAATGAGAGCGACAGTAAGAGTTTTAGCAACTTCAAAGGTGAGAAAAGGTCCAATTCTGGAGATGGTTTTAAGATGAAGGTGACATGAGTGAGTAAGCAATTGGATATGGGGAAAGTTCTGTTTCACATATAACTCAAGGAAGTGGGCAAGATGCTTGGGAGTTATGGTTGAGCCCTCCAAGGTAATTTAAATGTTAGGTTAGTGGAGGGAGGAAACACAAGAAGTTCTTTTTTAGAGAGATTTAGTTTCAGGTAGAGGGAGGATATGATATTAGAGACAGCGGACAAACAATCCTTGGTATTTTGTATTAGGGTAGGGGTGATGTCAGTTGAAGAGGTGTATAATTGGGTGTCGTCAGCATAGAGATGATACTGGAAACCAAATCTGCTGATTGTTTGTCCAATAGGGGCGGTATATAGAGAGAAGAGGTGGGGCCTAGGACTGAGCCCTGAGGAACGCCAATAGTAAGGGGACAAAGAGAGGAGTAAGAATCGGGAAAAGATACAGTGAAGGAGTGGTCAGAGAGGTAGGAGGAGAACCAGACGAGAAAAATGTCCTTGAGCCCGATAGAGCAGAGCATAATAAGGAGGAGCTGGTGATCCACAGTGTTAAGTGTTGCAGAGAGATCCAGGAGAAACAGCAGGGAGCAGTGACCTTTGGATTTATGTTCAATTCTGGATTAAACACTACAATGAGACAGGTGGAAGAAAAGCTTTAAATACACTTTTCATGGGATTTTTAATTTAACTGTCAAAGACGTGTTTTAAGATGATTTCCAGGTGTATTTCCAGTAATATATATGTTCTCCTGCGCCAGACTAATATCGCCAGTGCCACTTAAAGTAAGATGCCCAAATCTGTGTGGTTATCCAGCATATTTTCATCTCTCTAAAGTATAACATCTGTTGCGGAAGGATTGCCAACTCATCTGCAAAGTTGCTAGGTGCACTGAGCAAAGCTATTGTTTTTATAGCTGTGCAATAATGAATTCAATCACTGTACGAGTGATGACAAGGGAAAATGTTTGGGATAAAATGAATATACCCTTTACATGGCTCTTAAAGCGCATACTAAGGATTCATGTCTAGGAGGCTTTAGCCAGGGGCTTAATTCTAAGGGGTACAGAGGTAGCATTTGTACCGAGCACCTGAGAGGGCTCCAAAGGCCCTGCAGCCACCTAAGAAGACATCAGTAATATAGATGATACATGGTGAACAGAGCTACAAGATACCCCTCTGTCTGTATCGTTTCTCATGAAATTCTGTATAATTTCACAAGAAGCGATTGGTTAGGTTTTGTACATACTGTATCTACATTCTGGATTTTATTTGTAATAGAAACCATGATGTAACAATAATAGATCTTACACCAGATATGCAAATTACCTCTTTAAGGAGAAATCGTACTTCAACTCTACTGCCAACTACTGGAAATAGCCATTCTGAAAGTCAGTATCGACCCATTAACAAGCCTTGCCACATGACGTGGCATAAATACCAAACCACAGACTCTGTTTGCAGACACGTTTTGAAATGTTTATCCCTCATCAGTGCAAAGCAAGAAGTCTGATTTGGCTGGATGAGAGGCCTCTGACAGAGAACTGAGGGGTAACGTCTCTCCTTGTGGATAGTGACATGCCTGATATGACTCAGTGAATATTCTTATAGGCCTTGCAATACTCCTTCTCTCAAGCAGCCAAATAAAACCTCTTGCTTTACGATAATGAGAGCATGAGAGAATTTCATATCCTATAAGACTCCTCACGATGGCATGCCAGGCAGGTCACACTCTACAAGGAGAGTAGCTACTCCTTAGATTAGCACAGATAGCAATTAATAGGTCATGAAGAACATTTATGGCACTCACCAGCAGTTAAAATTAGTGATGAGTGGACCTGTAGATATTAGAGTTCGATGAAGCTATAGTTAAAAGTTTGGGACTGAACTTGACCCTGAACTTGACAGCCATCCCAAAAAAAGTCAATGGGGACCTGACCTTTGGTGCTTTCAAATGGCTATAAAATGGTCATAGCAAGAGATAGGGGGCTGCAAAAGGCAGTCAAATTGGGGTAAGAGCAGGGCAATTGCACTGCAAACAAATGTGGATAGGAAAATTACTTAAAACAACATAGAATAAAAAGAAAAAATTATAGTATTGAACCATAAGGCACAGGTCCAAGTGGAGCAAGAGGTTGTGGAGGAGGTAGTGGTGTAGGTGGAAGAGGTGGAGTAGATTGCCAACACTGTTTTTTTTAGTTATTTTTTGAGGGGTACTCTGAAAACTCTCTCTATATACAGGCCGTGTAATACTCTGCAAATTTTTGGATTGCAAACAATGAGGAGAGTATCAAATAGGAGATACAGCTGTGTTGCTGGTGGTGGTGATGTAGCTGTTGCAGGAAGAGAGTGTGGTTGATCTGTCTGCTATACCCCAAAATGTAACACCTTCCTCTGCTGCAAGCAGTCGACAGGACGTTCTGTATAATTTCGTAGGCCCGAATACCAGTGGATGAATGGTGAGGCCAGAACAAGTAGAGGTGGTTTTAGATTGGTTGGCTGAGAGTGCCTTCAGTCCCTTTGCTGTAGAGTCTGTGTATGGGGGCTGCCTTATACTACAGAGTCTGCCTATGGGGGTGCATTATACAATATAGAGTAGGCCTATGGGGAGTGCATTATACTATATTGAGGACTATCTGGTGCATTATACTATATGGAGGCTATCTAGGGGGCCATCATACAGTGTGGAGATTACAGTGAGGGGGTCATCTTACAGTGTTGGAGCCATCAAACAGTTTGGGGGCTACTAAGAGATCAGTATAATGTGTGGGTGGTACTATATAATGAGGGGTCATTATACTGTGTATAAGAGAGCATCATACTGTGTATAGGGGAGCTGTACAGGGGGATACTTGGCACATTATTAAATGTGAAGTGGGCTCTTATTGTTATAGGGGAACTCAGGTTACTGTGACTATTAAAGGGGCACACAGGGCATTATTACTTTCTAGGGGTCAAAATATGGACAATGTTTTCCAGGGCACTTGCACCCGGCATTACTATATTATAGAGGGGTGCTTTAGAATTTAGAGGGCACAGAGAACCACGCAGCAGGTGCAGTAATAGGGACACGTACGGCAGCAGAGGCTCAGTATTGGGATATCAGCAGGATGGCTTATGTTATACAGGATAATGGGGAAGGAGATAGTAGGTTCATGGGCTGCAGCAACTCTGATGTTGGTGAGGTGAGTTCTGAATGTAGGGGAGAATTGGATGTGTTGGACCACAGAATTCTGCAGGATGGGTGATACTCATGAGAAGTGTTGCAGACGATTGGATGAGGAACGTACTATTGTGAAAGAGGTCAAAAAATCGCACCAATTATAAACCCAACCGCAGCATTAAGTTCCCGAAGAAAAAAGCGCATGAATATGGACGGATGGACCACCGATTCGGACTCTAGTGCACAAGATGAACACATGGAGGACAATAGCAATTCCCTGCAGCCAAGAGAAAGAAGAGGAAACAAGTATCTTGGAGGAGGTAACTATACCTTATCAAGAAAATCAAACAGTAAATTTAACCCAAAAAGAACTATCTAAACATCATATTTCGGTATTAACCAAGGGTCTAAATTTTTATTTATCAAAACCTTTTGAACTTGTGGACTTTAAAATAGATCTCTATAAATGTGTCAGGAAATTGCATTTATGAAAAATTTATGACAATGACAGAAATGTGAATACCAAAATGAAACTAGAAGGAGAAACTCCGACAACCTTGAGTACGCTGGATTTCATGATGAACACACCTGAGAAAATCGCTATACAACAAGATGCTCGAACATTGTTGGAAATAACAGAACCATCGTTTTTGGGAAATACTACTCTGCGTACTGAGTTTGAACTCTTTACAGGTGGGATTAAATCTAATTTCATGCCCGCTAAATCACCAGCGAATGTCATAGACTTATTTCAGGATTTGATCATCAATGACATAGAGGCACTTTGTTATAAGTCATCACAGAAGAATCTGAATAACACGGAACAGAGAGCTTTGAATGAAATGAAAGCATGGGACAATGTGATCTTTAAAAGAGCGGACAAAGGGGTTAATCTATTATTGTTGGACAGAAAATATTACAATGATGAAGCTCTGTCGCAATTAAATGATCATGTAACATGCTGCCTATTGGTAAGCGACCCAACATATAAATCTAAAAATAAATTAAGAACGATTCTGAGAACATATGTTGAAAAAGGTATTATTTAAAAAAAACAGGCAGAAAAATTAATACCAGATTACCACCAATAACCGCACTGGTACAGCATTCCAAAAATTCATAAGTCCATGACGCAGCCACCTGGATGCCCTATAATATCGGGGATTAATTTATTAACCGAACCTTTATCCAAATATCTAGATTGGCTTTTAAAACCTTTATTGGAACAAATTCCATCTTCTATAAGAGATTCTAGAGATTTTTTTTTAAATCTTGAAAAATTTGACTGTCAACCAGTTTTTTCATTAGTTTCAATTGACGTAGAAAATTTGTATACACGCATTACCCAAAAATCAGGTATTGATATCATCAAATTTTTTTTTAGAAAATACTAATAAAAGTTCAGACTTTATCACATTTATCACAGAATCATTAGAATTTGTGTTGCCCCATAACGCATTCCAATTTCTTGATAAATGGTATTTACAAAAGGTCTGCCACAGGCACACAGGTTGCATGCGTTCTTGCAACTTATTTCTTGCTGCTTTTGAAGAGAAATACATTATAAATATTTCTTACACCCATTTGAATCATATCCCTATGCTCTTGTAGATGACATCTTTGTCATATGGGATGGAACAAAAAAGGAATTTTCTGATTTTGTTTATTATTTAAACACAGAAAATCGGGAGAATATGCGTTTCACGACATGCTTTGGAGGTGACTCTTTGGAATTTTTAGACGTAAAAATAAATATCTCAGAAGGAAACATAATAACCAAAGAATATAGAAAGCCTTCTGCGACTAACATATTACTACATTACCAAAGCGCGCATCCATCCCATACGATAACCAGTCTGCCTTAGAGTCAAATGTTGAGATTGAGAAAATGAAATAATAATGAAAATTCCTTGAATGATCAAATTGATAGCCTAAAAAATGTTTTATTAAAAATGTTTTACCCTGAACATATATTACAGGAGGCACATCAATGAGTGAATGAATTTCCTCAAGAAATCTACTGCATAGAAATAAAAAGAAAAAGAAACCACTCATCATATTCAAAGGTTCATATTTAATTTTAAACATAGTCCACTTGATAGAATAATTCACGCAACTGTCTGTAATGTATGTTTAGTGAGCAATTGCTATAATTTATTTTAATTCATGTTGTGCACCTGTGCAGTCTGTTTGTATGCCTTGAAAAAGGAAATGATTGTTCTGACTCACTCACTTGGACCCGTTGAAGCGGTAACACACGAAACAGCCGTCGTTCTTTCCAGCACTCCCCGCATTCCTCCACAAGCCCGCATCCCGCACTCAAATGCCTGCACCATTGGTGAACTAATACTGCAAGCGTGATGAGTGCCGCATTTTTTCCTCTTTGGTCAAGCATCAGATTCATATGTTTATTCTGTGCTGAGCACCACAAACCGTTTGCATAGCTGATAATATTCAGTTAAATAAAAGGTAATTTTACTTCTTTTATGGACTCTTATTATCTTTAGTGCAGTTCACTTTTCCTTTGTATGGACAAAGTTATTTAGAGACAGGAGAGGTGTGATGATGCAATGGGGAGTCAAGCCATCCGAGTGACTTGGGCAGTTCGAAGGAAGAGGTGGTGGTCAAGCTGCCCTGGATGAACAACAAACAAGGAATCAGGGTGCAAAAGTGACAATATCGGCCCCTAGCCTTTAAGTTGGCCCCTAGCTTTTTCACTGTCTACGTTGCCTACTCCTCCCATTCTGCTTCCTCCACCGTCTTCTTATCCTGTCATCAAGTGTGTGCAATTTGTGTGCACTTTTGGCGTTCTCACCCTGCTGCTGCCCGCCTGTCTGCTGTGCAACCTCACGCCTGCCTTTCTGCTCCCCACCTTATATGTGATGTACCCACAAAGTGGAACTCCACCTTGCATATGCTGAGGAGAATGTGCGAGCGTGGCAGGCAATAGTGGAGCATCTTATAAACAGTTATCTGGTATTGCTATGGGGAGCAATATCGCACCTACACAATTCTTTAGTATTATTACCTGGTTCAGAGAAAGATTTGTACATATCAATCCATAGTATTTGAAAGAAGTAGAAATGATTCATATGTTTCATGAGTGCCATTGGGTGATAGCTCTTCTTATTACACATATAAATTGGAGGAATTGAAATGGGTACTGTCCAATCTCTGCAAGACTTGTGCTGTAAGTTAGACTTGAGGAGGATAAATCAGATACGTTATCAAACTATTTGATACCTATGCACAACGGGTTAACATTGTGGCTGTTGAGGCAGAAAGCATTTTAGTGCATGTCCTACCACCACCGAGGATTGCCGGATGTTTCTCTGTCTATGTTGTCTCCTCTTCCTCCACAGCCACCTCATCTGCCTTCTCATCTGGTCAACGTAACACCTGCACAACCAACTTCAGCACAGCCAGAGGGAAATGACAGCAGGCTGTGGATGGGGATCAAAGAACAGATAGATGTGTGGTTGGTGCCGATAAACCTCAAGTCCGGCCTGGTGGTGTTTGTGCAATAACTGGTGAAATCTCGCAGCAGCTCAGCCCTAGCCTTGGTGACACATTTCCCTTGCCTTGCACATGTGCTGAATTTGGTGGTGCAGGGCTTCCTTAAAAAAGCTGCGGTGGTGATTTCATTCTCTTCTGCCTTGTGCTTCCACTGAGCCCCCACTGTCAGTTGAGAACGCCATCAGTTGTGCATCTTCCAGCTTGCGCTTGTATTTTCACATTTTTCAATCTCACTCGAGTGACAGAAGTAAGGATGGCACGCTGTGCTTTTAGCGGGCATTCAACAGGGTGGCCACTCAGGAATCAGTATTTGTAACAGTCTGGGCAACTCGGCAGTCATTGCACAGGCACAGCAACATGTATTGCCTCATGTGTGCCAGGCTGTCCAGAGGCAATGACAAGCTGTCCTTCGTGGCAGATGTATCATCGGGGTCCTCTGTATCGTCTTCTGTATCCCCCCAGCCCCCATCTATTTATGCCCTTGAGCTGGTTTAAGTGCAGCCCTGCTGTGAACACAGTTGTTCCACATCCTCCTCATACTCCTACTGATCCTCCCAAACTTTCCCCTGGCTGGACATTCGTGTACCTGGACGTTTTTGGTAAAGGAACCCATCCTTTAGAGGTCTTTTGGTAAAGTATAAATGAAGTCATATTGGCACAGTACACATACAGGCTCTTTGGTAAAGAAGAAACAGAGGCTTTTTGGCACAGTCCGCACAGAGGATTTTTGGCACAGTACTCCCAAAGGCTTTTTGGCCCACAAATGGATAAGCCACGGCTGCATACTAGAATTTTTTGTTTCGACCACTCACAAAAAGATGGCTGCAAAGTAGAATTTTTTTAAAAATTACTACTTACATAGACAGTGGTAGATTAAATATTTTTTTTCTGCCTACAAATAGAAAAGAGATGGCTGCATAGTCCAAATATTTGTAAATAGACTACTCGCAAAGACATGGCTGCAGAGTAGAAACATGCTTTAGAAACGCTACTTGTAATGACACAGCAGTACAAAGACAGAATTTCTTCGATGCACAAATGGGAAAGAGATAGCTGCAGAGTAGAATATTTAAATGAAACACTACTAAAAACACAGCTGCAGAGTAGAACTTCTTTTTAGAAACACTGCTCGTATAGACACAGCAGTACAGTAAAATTATTTGTTTGGCCTCCTAACAGCAAGTAGATGGTTGCTGAGAATTATTTATTTACCACACTACTAGAAAAGACACAGAAGTACAGAAAAAGTGTTTGGCCTACAAATGGCAAAGAGATGGCTGCTGAGATTTATTTATTTGCCACACTATTAGAAAAGATAGTGATACAGAAAAATTATTTATTTGCCAAACAAATGGCAATGGGATGGCTGATGCCAATTATTTATTTCCCGGACTACTAGAAAACACACAGTGCTCATGATAAATCAATTATTTGACCTATAAATAGCAATGAAATGGCTGGTGCCAAATATTTATTTGCAACACTACTAGAAAACACAGCAGTCATGAAAAATCATTTCTTTAGCCTATAAATGGCAACAAGATGGCTGATGCCAATTTATTTCCCAAACTACTAGAAAACACACCCCGGTTTGGGAAAATTATTTCTGTGGCCAATAAATGGCAATTAGATGACTGATGCCAATTATTTGCCACCTTACTAGATGAAATAGCGATCCTGAAAAATTATTTGTTTGGCCTACAAATGGCAACAAGATAGCTGATGCCAATTATTTTTTTGCAACATGACTAGAAAACATACAGCGGTCCAGAAGAATTATTTGATTGGCCTAGAAATGGCAATGAGATGGCTGATGCCAATTATTTATTTCGTAGACTACTATAAAACAGATACTGGTTAACAACATAATATTTATTTAGCCTAGAAATTGCAATAAGATGGCTGATGCCAATTTTTTTTATTTCCCAGACTACTATAAAACACACAGCGGTTTAGAAAAATCATTTTTTTGACCTAGAAATGGCAATGAGATAGCTGATGCCAATTATTTATTTCCCAGACTAATATATAACACACACTGGTTTAGAAAAATTATTTATTTGGCCTAAAAATGGTAACGAGCTGATTGATGGCAATTATTTATTTGCAACACTTCTAGAAAACAAACAGGGGTCCGCAAAAATAATTTCTTTGGTCTAGAAATGTAGTAGCTAATACCAATAATTTATTTACCAGACTACTAAAAACACACATCTGTTTGGAAAAATTATTTCTTTGGCCTGTAAATGGTAATGAGATGGCTGATGCCAATTATTTATTTCCCAAAATACACCTGTCCAGAAAAGTGATTTATTTGCTTTATAAATGGCAAGACAGCTGATGAGAATTATTTTTATTTGACAACTGTAAATCACACACTAGTTTAGAAAAATTATTAATTTGCCCTAGAAATGGCAATGAAAAGGCTGATGCCAATTATTTATTTCTCAGACTACTAAAAAACACATCGCTTCAGAAATATTATTTCTTTGCCCTAGAAATGGCAATTATTGATAGGCAACCTGTGGATGTTCGGGTCCGTGAGGTTCAGCCGAACATCTAAAAAAAATTTGGTTCAGGTAACTGAACCCGGACCCAAAACCGGACCCCATTCAAATGGATGGTTGGGCAAACATCTTTGTTTGCCAAGATATCATCTGCATGACAGCGCAGCAAGCACAGGCTCTGATCAGGGTAAAATCATTACCGATAGTCAGAGAGCTGAGGGTCCCAGTAAAAAAGATTATTTCCTGTCACAGGCCTCGGCTGATGAGAAAATACTACTCTCTTGATAACAGCAAAAAAAACAGGCAATCCCCATATGTATTCAGGCTGTCTAGCAGCCGCAAATCATGCAGCTGCGGGGACTCAAACATAATCTATGAGCGCTCCCAAAATACTCGGAGAACACCCGTTGCATACAGACGCAGCGGCCAGATGTTACAACATAGTGGATGGGATTTGGCATCGCTCTGCAGCAAATGACAGAGATGGACATGTGGCGCATCTTTTTAGACTGCAGCATGTCTGCGCTCTATCTCCAGCTCCCTTTTGATTTTATTCTTACCTCTCTGAATGCTCTTTGAAGATATCATTTTTGACTCTGTATTGCTTGTTTGCTTACAGATTGATTACAGTCGACAAAACAACCCAGTTTACATTGGCAATGTGCTGCCGACAATCAACAGTTTTAGTGCCCACATAAAAGATGCGATCACGTAACAAATAAGTATTTGCTTGCAGATCGTTTGATCGTCTACCATGTGTACACAATCAATCATCCAGAACGAATAAACATTTGAATAGAAATTTGTTTACCTGATTTTCAGCCCGTGCAACATAGATGGCAGACGACTGAAAGTTTGCACTAATAATAGAAGACACATTATCAACCTTTGCTATTTCATGTACACACAAATAAAAGCTCCAGTAGACATTGTTACATCAGGTTCAATAACTGGAAACCTAGAATTAAATAGTAGATAAGAATGATCTGTCAGAGAGCAGCAATCAACACTAACAGCGATTTATGCATTTCCAGGCAAGTGATTGGCTGCAGTGGTTACGTCCCTGAGAAATCATTGCTGCAACGGTAAGTACTGATCCATGGGGTGTGGATCAGTGCTGGAACAGGAGAAATGGGGATCGGTGAGAGTTGCTTTTTTAAATTTTTTTCCCATTCTGAGCACATTGTAAAAAAATATATTTAATAGAAAACTTCTTTTAATGACATAGTTGCCTCCAGTAGTCGCTTAGGCACCGGCAATTTATCCAACTCAATAAAATTCCAGCAACCATCAAGCTCCTTCTAGAGGTGGCTGCAGAGAGCTACCATTTTATCATTTACCTTTTAAAGGGAACCTTTACAAAAAAAACACCCAAATTGCAACTGTTTATTAATGCCAAGAGGTTTGATGCTATTAAGCTTGTAGGACGACCGGACCTCCTTCTGGAGAATCCTCTGATCCCATCCACCTCTCCTATAGGAGAATGTGACCACTTCAATCAAAAAGGAGAGCCATCGTGGAGCAGGGGGCACCATTTCCATTCAAGAGGGTACCAATCTCCGCTGGTACGTAGGGTCAAAACTAGGGGACAGAATAGAGTTGAGCGAATATGTTCTGAATCAGTCACCGAATCTGAATTTGCCATATTCGTGCCAAATTTATATTTGATGAGCGGTTCCGAACATATTTGGTAATTTCTACTCCTACTGACTCCAATGTTCAAAAATTATAAAAATGTTTGAAAAATAATATTCATTGCTGATCGTGATCAGAACCAAATTTTAAAAAATTCGCTCAACTCTAATAATGAGTAGATACACTACAATATTGAAATTCGGTCATCTGAACAGTAGACACGGTTGGAGAACAGTCGTGACCACTCATTGCTGCGCCCAGCTCTGATGCTAATCACCTCTAAGGGTATGTTTCCATGGGGCGTAATGGCTGTGCCTTGGACGCAGCGGATACCCCGTTCCACCCAAAGCGCCGCCCCCTTTGTATGCGTGGTGATTCCGGATGTGTTCGTTGAACACATACGGAAACACCGCATTCTATCCATAAACTGGGTTATAAATAGACATGCTGCGGTCTAGAAAGACGCGCCACATGTCCGGATACGCAGGGCTGCCGGATGTGGCCGTGCGCACATAGTGGAGATGGGATTTCATAAAATCCCCTCCACTATGCTGTAACATCTGGATGCTGCTGATTGGATGCCACATGGAAATATACCCTAACAAGTTCTGCTTATACCTACACAAATCTGGACCTTACAGCTTCTCTTCAACTATGCAGGTAATTTTGAGATCAGCAGCATCAGAAAAAAAGTTAACTTTGATTGCTATACAAATAAATTAAATAAATTAGGATAACATTTTTGTTTTAAAAATAACACAGGATTTGATCCAATTTTTAGGACCTTCTCATATGCAATTAATTTAATACTGTATTTCCTCATATTAGACAAGCATATTATCTATGTTTTGCATAGTTTTTGCTAGAATTAAATGTGAGCATTGCTCATGTTTCATTAGCGGGATTACTGGACGAAGTCTCACAACACTTCGTTCATTATCTGGGCCTCTGCTGAGTCAGTTACTGAATTATTTTTTACACTCAGGGGGTTCAGCACTTGGGGTATTTCAATCTGTTTCCATGAAAATGAAATGCTGGCTTCTTCCAGGAAAGTATTTACCCTTCTAAACACTCGGAGCAGCCTGAAAGCCACTAAGTTGGATATCAGATGTTACATTCTTAAATGTTATTACTCCGCTCATATGTTTTACACAAGATGTGAATGACCCAATAAAGAGACTCTGATGGAGTAAACATGCAAAAAATGACTCTCATGTATTCCTTAAGTAAGAACAGGTCTGGTCGATTTGGAAGAAAGTTTGTAGACTGCTCAACGCAAAGAACAAATATTTATGAAATCAGGATAAAAAACGTGCAAATTTAAAATATAATATAAACTACCGTATATACTCGAGTATAAGCCAAGATTTTTAGCCCATTTTTTTAGGCTGAAAGTGCCCCTCTCGACTTATACTCGAGTCATTGTCCCAGGGAGTTGGCGGGGGAGGGGGAGCGGCAGGACCCGGCGGCTGTCACATCATACTCACCCACTCCTCTGTCATGATTCCAATGGCAGGGAATCACAAAAGGACAAGCACCAACGAGCTCTAGGGTGATGGAACCTGAGCTGACCGCGACCCTAAACCTGAACACACAAATAACAATAGCCGGGGAACGTGCCTACGTTGATCCTAGACGTCTCGCACCAGCCGAAGATCTAACTTCCCCTATTAGAAGAAACACAGACCTCTCTTGCCTCCAGAGAAATACCCCACAGAAATAGCAGCCCCCCACATATAATGACGGTGAAATGAGAGGAAGACACATACACAGTATGAAAACAGATTCAGCAAAATGAGGCCCGCTAAAACTAGATAGCAGAGGATACAAAAGTAAACTGCGCGGTCAGCAAAAAACCCTTCAAAAAACCATCCTGTAATTACTTGAACTCATGTTCCAACTCATGGAACATGAGGAGCAATTACAGCCCACTAAAGCAACCAGCAGCAAAGAGACAATTATATGCAAGCTGGACAAGACAAAAATAAAGCAAAACGTGGAACAAGAAAATCAAAACTTAGCTTGTCCTGAAGATTACTGAAGCCAGAAGCTGAGGTAACAAAACACTCTGATAACCTTGATAGCCGGCGGGGAAATGACAAGAAAGCCCGGTTAAATAGGAAACTCCCAAATCCTAATAGAACAGGTGGACACCAGAGACAGCAGAACACAAATCACCCAGTACCATCAGTAACCACCAGAGGGAGCCCAAAAACAGAACTCACAACAGTACCCCCCCCTTGAGGAGGGGTCACCGAACCCTCACGAGAACCACCAGGGCGACCAGGATGAGCCCTATGAAAAGTGCGGACCAAATCATCAGCATGAACATCAGAGGCAACCACCCAAGAATTATTCTCCTGACCATAACCCTTCCACTTGACCAAATATTGGAGTTTCCGTCTGGAAACACGAGAATCCAAGATCTTCTCCACAACATACTCCAATTCTCCCTCCACCAGCACCGGAGCAGGAGGCTCAAGCGAAGGAACAACAGGTACCTCATACCTCCGCAACAACGACCGATGGAACACATTATGAATAGCAAACGATGCCGGGAGATCCAAACGAAACGACACAGGGTTAAGAATTTCCAAGATCCTATAAGGACCGATGAACCGAGGCTTGAACTTAGGAGAAGAGACCTTCATAGGAACAAAACGAGAAGACAACCACACCAAGTCCCCAACACGAAGTCGAGGACCCACGCGGCGACGGCGATTAGCAAACTGCTGAGCCTTCTCCTGGGACAACTTCAAATTGTCCACCACATGACTCCAAATCCGATGCAACCCATCCACCACCATGTCCACTCCAGGATAATCAGAAGGCTCCACCTGACCAGAGGAAAAACGAGGATGAAACCCCGAATTACAAAAGAAAGGAGAAACCAAGGTAGCAGAACTAGCCCGATTATTAAGGGCAAACTCGGCCAGCGGCAAAAAGGTAACCCAGTCAACCTGATCAGCAGAAACAAAACACCTCAAATAAGTTTCCAAGGTCTGATTAGTTCGCTCCGTCTGGCCATTCGTCTGAGGATGGAATGCAGACGAAAAGGACAAATCAATGCCCATCTTAGCACAGAACGTCCGCCAAAATCTAGACACAAACTGGGATCCCCTGTCAGAAACGATGTTCTCCGGAATCCCATGCAAACGAACCACGTTCTGGAAAAACAGAGGGACCAACTCAGAGGAGGAAGGCAACTTAGGCAAGGGTACAAGATGAACCATTTTAGAAAAGCGGTCACACACAACCCAGATGACAGACATTTTTTGAGAGACAGGGAGATCCGAAATAAAGTCCATGGAAATGTGCGTCCAAGGCCTCTTCGGGATAGGCAAAGGTGACAACAATCCACTGGCTCAAGAACAGCAAGGCTTAGCCCGAGCACAAACCTCACAAGACTGCACAAAAGAACGCACATCCCTCGACAAGGAAGGCCACCAAAAAGACCTGGCCACCAAGTCTCTAGTACCAAATATTCCAGGATGACCTGCCAACGCAGAAGAATGGACCTCGGAGATGACTCTACTGGTCCAACTATCCGGAACAAACAGTCTCTCAGGCGGACAACGATCAGGTTTACCCGCCTGAAACTCCTGCAAAGCACGTCGCAAGTCTGGGAAGACGGCCGACAAAATCACCCCATCCCTAAGGATACCAGTGGGCTCAGAATTTCCAGGGGAGTCAGGCACAAAACTCCTAGAAAGAGCATCCGCCTTCACATTCTTTGAACCTGGCAGGTATGAAACCACAAAATTGAAACGAGAGAAAAACAGTGACCAACGAGCCTGTCTAGGATTCAGACGCCTGGCAGACTCAAGGTAAATCAGATTTTTGTGATCAGTCAAGACCACCACACGATGTCTAGCACCCTCCAGCCAATGACGCCACTCCTCAAATGCCCACTTCATGGCCAAAAGTTCCCGATTACCCACATCATAATTCCGCTCAGCGGGCGAAAATTTTCTAGAAAAGAACGCACATGGCTTCATCACCGAGCAATCGGAGCTTCTCTGTGACAAAACCGCCCCCGCACCAATCTCGGAAGCATCAACCTCAACTTGGAAAGGAAGTGAAACATTAGGCTGACGCAACACAGGAGCAGAAGAAAACCGGCGTTTAAGTTCCCGAAAGGCCTCCACAGCCGCAAGAGACCAATCAGCAACATCAGCACCCTTCTTAGTCAAATCCGTCAAAGGCTTAACAACACTAGAAAAATTAGTTATAAAACGACGATAGAAATTAGCAAAGCCTAAGAACTTCTGCAAACTCTTAAGAGATGCAGGCTGCGTCCAGTCACAAATAGCCCGAACCTTGACGGGATCCATCTCAATAGTAGAAGGGGAAAAAATATACCCCAAGAAAGAAATCTTCTGGACTCCAAAGAGACACTTTGAGCCCTTTACAAACAAGGAATTAGCCCGCAGGACCTGAAACACCTTCCTGACCTGCTGAACATGAGACTCCCAGTCATCAGAAAAAAACAAAATATCATCCAAATACACAATCATAAATTTATCCAGATATTCACGGAAAATATCGTGCATAAAGGACTGGAAGACTGAAGGAGCATTAGAAAGTCCGAAAGGCATTACCAAATACTCAAAATGGCCCTCAGGCGTATTAAGGGACTTTAACTACCTGGATATTAACTGGGAAAGTGAAACCTGTGAAACCCATAAAGGCAACAGGTTTCTGCTAATAACCAAGAAAAATTATCTTTCACAATTGGTGCAGAATCCAACCAGAGGAGCAGCACTTTTAGACCTAATACTATCTAATAGACCTGACAGAATAACAAATCTGCAGGTGGTTGGGCATCTAGGAAATAGCGACCACAATATTGTACAGTTTCACCTGTCTTTCACTAGGGGGACTTGTCAGGGAGTCACAAAAACACTGAACTTTAGGAAGGCAAAGTTTGACCAGCTTAGAGATGCCCTTAATCTGGTAGACTGGGACAATATCCTCAGAAATAAGAATACAGATAATAAATGGGAAATGTTTAAGAACATCCTAAATAGGCAGTGTAAGCGGTTTATACCTTGTGGGAATAAAAGGACTAGAAATAGGAAAAACCCAATGTGGCTAAACAAAGAAGTAAGACAGGCAATTAACAGTAAAAAGAAAGCATTTGCACTACTAAAGCAGGATGGCACCATTGAAGCTCTAAAAAAACTATAGGGAGAAAAATACTTTATCTAAAAAACTAATTAAAGCTGCCAAAAAGGAAACAGAGAAGCACATTGCTAAGGAGAGTAAAACTAATCCCAAACTGTTCTTCAACTATATCAATAGTAAAAGAATAAAAACTGAAAATGTAGGCCCCTTAAAAAATAGTGAGGAAAGAATGGTTGTAGATGACGAGGAAAAAGCTAACATATTAAACACCTTCTTCTCCACGGTATTCACGGTGGAAAATGAAATGCTAGGTGAAATCCCAAGAAACAATGAAAACCCTATATTAAGGGTCACCAATCTAACCCAAGAAGAGGTGCGAAACCGGCTAAATAAGATTAAAATAGATAAATCTCCGGGTCCGGATGGCATACACCCACGAGTACTAAGGGAACTAAGTAATGTAATAGATAAACCATTATTTCTTATTTTTAGGGACTCTATAGCGACAGGATCTGTTCCGCAGGACTGGCGCATAGCAAATGTGGTGCCAATATTCAAAAAGGGCTCTAAAAGTGAACCTGGAAATTATAGGCCAGTAAGTCTAACCTCTATTGTTGGTAAAATATTTGAAGGGTTTCTGAGGGATGTTATTCTGGATTATCTCAATGAGAATAACTGTTTAACTCCATATCAGCATGGGTTTATGAGAAATCGCTCCTGTCAAACCAATCTAATCAGTTTTTATGAAGAGGTAAGCTATAGGCTGGACCACGGTGAGTCATTGGATGTGGTATATCTCGATTTTTCCAAAGCGTTTGATACCGTGCCGCACAAGAGGTTGGTACACAAAATGAGAATGCTTGGTCTGGGGGAAAATGTGTGTAAATGGGTTAGTAACTGGCTTAGTGATAGAAAGCAGAGGGTGGTTATAAATGGTATAGTCTCTAACTGGGTCGCTGTGACCAGTGGGGTACCGCAGGGGTCAGTATTGGGACCTGTTCTCTTCAACATATTCATTAATGATCTGGTAGAAGGTTTACACAGTAAAATATCGATATTTGCAGATGATACAAAACTATGTAAAGCAGTTAATACAAGAGAAGATAGTATTCTGCTACAGATGGATCTGGATAAGTTGGAAACTTGGGCTGAAAGGTGGCAGATGAGGTTTAACAATGATAAATGTAAGGTTATACACATGGGAAGAAGGAATCAATATCACCATTACACACTGAATGGGAAACCACTGGGTAAATCTGACAGGGAGAAGGACTTGGGGATCCTAGTTAATGATAAACTTACCTGGGGCAGCCAGTGCCAGGCAGCAGCTGCCAAGGCAAACAGGATCATGGGGTGCATTAAAAGAGGTCTGGATACACATGATGAGAGCATTATACTGCCTCTGTACAAATCCCTAGTTAGACCGCACATGGAGTACTGTGTCCAGTTTTGGGCACCGGTGCTCATGAAGGATATAATGGAACTAGAGAGAGTACAAAGGAGGGCAACAAAATTAATAAAGGGGATGGGAGAACTACAATACCCAGATAGATTAGCGAAATTAGGATTATTTAGTCTAGAAAAAAGACGACTGAGGGGCGATCTAATAACCATGTATAAGTATATAAGGGGACAATACAAATATCTCGCTGAGGATCTGTTTATACCAAGGAAGGTGACGGGCACATGGGGGCATTCTTTGCGTCTGGAGGAGAGAAGGTTTTTCCACCAACATAGAAGAGGATTCTTTACTGTTAGGTCAGTGAGAATCTGGAATTGCTTGCCTGAGGAGGTGGTGATGGCGAACTCAGTCGAGGGGTTCAAGAGAGGCCTGGATGTCTTCCTGGAGCAGAACAATATTGTATCATACAATTATTAGGTTCTGTAGAAGGACGTAGATCTGGGGATTTATTATGATGGAATATAGGCTGAACTGGATGGACAAATGTCTTTTTTCGGCCTTACTAACTATGTTACTATGTTACTATGTAAATGCGGTTTTCCACTCATCACCTTGCTTTATTCGTATAAGATTATACGCACCCCGAAGATCAATCTTAGTGAACCATTTAGCCCCCTTAATGCGAGCAAACAAATCAGTCAACAAAGGCAAAGGATACTGATATTTTACGGTAATCTTATTCAAAAGACGATAATCTATACAAGGCCTCAAGGACCCATCTTTTTTGGCCACGAAAAAAAAACCTGCTCCCAAAGGGGACGAAGATGGACGGATATGTCCCTTTTCCAAGGACTCCTTAACATAATCCCGCATAGCAGTATGCTCTGGCACTGACAGATTGAACAAACGACCTTTAGGAACTTTACTACCAGGAATTAAATCTATAGCACAATCGCAATCCCTGTGAGGAGGAAGCGAACTGAGCTTAGGCTCCTCAAAAACATCCCGATAATCAGACAAAAATACAGGAACCTCAGAAGGAGTAGATGAAGCGATAGAAATCGGAGGTGCATCATCATGAACCCCCTGACATCCCCAGCTTAACACAGACATTGTTTTCCAGTCAAGGACTGGATTATGAGTTTGTAACCATGGCAGACCAAGTACTAGAACATCATGTAAATTATACAATACCAGGAAGCGAATCACCTCCTGATGAACGGGAGTCATACGCATGGTCACTTGTGTCCAGTACTGAGGTTTATTCATAGCCAAAGGTGTAGAGTCAATTCCCTTCAAAGGAATAGGGACTTCCAGAGGCTCAAGAGTAAACCCACATCGCTTGGCAAATGACCAATCCATAAGACTCAGGGCAGCGCCTGAATCCACATAGGCATCGACGGAAATGGATGATAATGAGCAAATCAGAGTCACAGACAGAATGAACTTAGACTGTAACGTACTAATGGCAACAGACTTATCAACCTTTTTTGTGCGTTTAGAGCATGCTGATATAACATGAGCTGAATCACCACAATCAAAGCACAACCCATTTTTCCGCCTAAAGTTTTGCCGTTCACTTCTAGACTGAACTCTATCACATTGCATTGTCTCAAGTGCCTGTTCAGAAGACACCGCCAAATGGTGCACAGGTTTGCGCTCCCGTAAACGCCGATCAATCTGAATAGCCATAGTCATAGACTCATTCAGACCCGTAGGCGCAGGGAACCCCACCATAACATCTTTAATGGCCTCAGAAAGGCCATCTCTGAACTTTGCAGCCAGGGCGCACTCATTCCACTGAGTAAGCACTGACCATTTCCGAAATTTTTGACAATATATTTCTGCTTCATCTTGCCCCTGAGAGAGAGCTAATAAAGCTTTTTCAGCCTGAATCTCCTGGTTAGGTTCCTGATAGAGCAAACCCAATGCCAGAAAAAACGCATCCACATTAAGCAACGCAGGATCCCCTGGTGCCAGTGCAAATGCCCAATTTTGAGGGTCACCCCGCAGGAAAGATATAATAATCTTAACTTGCTGAGCAGGGTCTCCAGAAGAGCGAGATTTCAAAGAAAGGAACAGCTTGCAATTGTTCCTAAAATTCAGAAAACTAGATCTATCTCCAGCAAAGAACTCTGGAATAGGAATTCTAGGTTCAGACATAGGAGCATGTACAACAAAATCTTGTATATTTTGAACCTTAGCAGCAAGATTATTCAAGCTGGAAGCTAAACTCTGGACGTCCATGATAAACAGCTAAGGTCAGAGCCATTCAAGGATTAAGAGGAGGAAAAAAAAAATCAGCCTGGCTGCAATTAAGGCTAGGCAGCAACCTCAGAGGAGAGAAAAAAAAAAAAAAAACTTCCTCAGACTACTTTTCCTCCTACTTCAGCCCAAACACTTTGGCCGGCTATACTGTCATGATTCCAATGGCAGGGAATCACAAAAGGACATGCACCAACGAGCTCTAGGGTGATGGAACCTGAGCTGACCGCGACCCTAAACCTGAACACACAAATAACAATAGCCGGGGAATGTGCCTACGTTGATCCTAGACGTCTCGCACCAGCCGAAGATCTAACTTCCCCTATTAGAAGAAACACAGACCTCTCTTGCCTCCAGAGAAATACCCCACAGAAATAGCAGCCCCCCACATATAATGACGGTGAAATGAGAGGAAGACACATACACAGTATGAAAACAGATTCAGCAAAATGTGGCCCGCTAAAACTAGATAGCAG